>NW_022631051.1:8781154-9410854 GCF_010015895.1 Lontra canadensis
AAACCACTTGGCAAGAATGTAGTTGAGAGATTTCTGAGACTGGTTAACCTTCAGGGCACTTCCCCAGGGATTGTAATATTCTATAAAAATGTCAAGCTATTGGCTCTTTCTTTAATTGAGATTAGATTTCTTTAATTGGCAGCTAGCTGGGAACAAGTTGTCTGCTTAAATTTTTGGCCTAATCAGAGGTTGGCCTTGATTCTAAACGTTTTTTAATCACTCCTTCAGTGGCCAAGTGAACTGAAGGGAGGGTCTTGCCCTAAAACGCTGAAACAATGAGTTGTGGCTTCCACCATTCTTCACAGCCATTGCTGTTTCAAATTACACTTTCCTGTTTTGACTTTCCAATGTTTTCCCTGGGTGAGAGCACCATGGTCATGGTGAAGTGGGCTCCCCTGAGATTTCACCTGGAAAAGGCAGGATGAAGCTAGTGGGCACTATAACAGCCTAAAACACATTTTGCGTTTTGTTTTAATGGTATCTCTCTTCTTCCTGAGATGTCAAATACTCCCATGGGAAATTCAAGTCCAGTGAGGATCATGATTTTGATTCATAGTTCTGATCCCAGTGCCTGGCTCAGAGCTTGGCACATAGTAGGACCTCAATAAATATTCCCTGAATGAAAACATGAATGCTCTTTTTTTTTTTTTCCTTTTCTGGTCTTAGTTCCATCCATGTTGTTGCCAATGGAATGATTTCATTTTTTTGATGGCTGAGTAGTATTCCTTTGTATATTTATACTACATCTTCTTTATCCATTCATCTGTGGGTGGACATCTGGGCTCTTTCCGTAGTTTGGCCATTGTGAACATTGCTGTTATAAACATTGGGGTGCAGGTGCCCTTTTGGATCACTACATTTGTATCTTTGGGGTAAATATCCAGTAGTGCAATTTCTGGGTCATAGAGTAGTTCTGTTTTCAACTTTTTGAGGATCTCCATACTGTTTTCCAGAGTGGCTGCACCAGCTTCTGGTGCATTCCTGGCATTCCCACCAATAGTGTAGGAGGGTTCCCCTTTCTCCACATCCTCAGCAACATCTGTCATTTCCTGGCTTGTTAATTTTAGCCATTCTGACTGCTGTGAGTTTGTATCTCATTGTTGTATTGGTTTGTATTTCCAAGTGATGTAGAGATTTTTTTCATGTGTCTGTTGGCAATTTGTATATCTTCCTTGGAGAAATGTCTGTTCATGTCTTCTGCCCACTTCTTGATTGGATTATTTGTTTTTTGGGTGTTGACTTTGATAAGTTATTTATACATTTTGGATACCAGTCCTTTATCTGATATGTCATTTACAAATATCTTCTTCCATTCTGTCAATTATATTTGGTTTTGTTGACCATTTTGCTGTGCAAAAGCTTTTTATCTTGGAAGTTCCAATAGTTTTTTTTTTTTTTTGCCATTGTCTCCCTTGTCTTTAGAGACGTGTCTAGCAAAAAGTTGGTGTAGCTGAGGTCACAGAGGTTCTGCCTGTGTTCTCCTCTAGGATTTTGATGGATTCCTGTCTCACATTGAGGTCTTTCATCCATTTGGAGTCTATTTTTGTGTATGGTCTAAGGAAATGATCCAGTTTCATTCTTCTGCATGTGGTTGTCCAATTTTCTCAACACCATTTGTTGAAGAAACCATTTTGTTTTTTCCATTTCATATTCTTTCCTGCTTTGTTAAAGATTAGCTGACCATAGAGTCAAGGGTCCATTTCTGGGTTCTCTATTGTGTTCCATTGATCTAATTATCTGTTTTTATGCCAATACCACGCTGTCTTGATGACTACAGCTTTGTAATACAGCTTGAAGTCCAGAATTGTGATGCCTTCAGCTTTAATTTTCATTTTCAACATCCCTTTGGCTATTCTGTTTTTCTTTTTGGTTCCATACACATTTTAAGATTTTTTGTTCCACCTTTGTGAAAAATGCTAATGGCATTTTTTTTTAAAAAGATTATTTATTTATTTATTTATTTATTTGACAGATAGAGATCACAAGTAGGCAGGCAGAGAGAGAGGAGGAAGCTGGCTCCCTGCTGAGCAGAGAGCTTGATGCAGGGCTCCATTCCAGGACCCTGGGATCATGACCTGAGCTGAAGGCAGAGACTTTAACCCACTAAGCCATCCAGGCACCCCACTAATGGTGTTTTAATAGGGATTACATGGAATGTGTAGATAACAGACATTTTAACAGTATTTATTCTTCCAATGGAACATTTTTCAAATTCTTTGTGTCTTCCTCAGTTTCTTTCATGAGTATTCTATAGTTTTCTGAGTAGAGGTTCTTTGCCTCTTTGGTTAGAGTTATTCCTAGGTATCTTATGGTTTGGGGTGCCATTGTAAATGGGGTCAACTCCTTAACTTCTCTTTCTTCTGTCTCATTCTTAGTATATAGAAATGCAACTGACTTCTGTGCGCTGATTTTATATCCTCAGACTTTGCTGAATTCCTGTATCATTTCTAGCAATTTTTTGGTGGAGGCCTTTGGGTTTTCTACATAGAGTACCATGTCATCTGGGAAGAGTGGAAGTTTGACTTTACTAATTTGTATGCTTTTTATTTCTTTTTGTTGTCTGATAGCTGAGGCTATTTCCAGTACTATGTTGAACAACAGTG
The DNA here is from genome assembly GCF_010015895.1 of Lontra canadensis. Classification (NCBI taxonomy): domain Eukaryota; kingdom Metazoa; phylum Chordata; class Mammalia; order Carnivora; family Mustelidae; genus Lontra; species Lontra canadensis. The sequence goes on from NW_022631051.1 coordinate 8,783,758, forward strand.
GTGAAAGTGGACATCCCTGCCATGTTCCTGACCTTAGAAGAAAAACTCTCAGTTTTTCCTCATAATGATATTTGTTGTGGGCTTTTCATATATGGCTTTTATGATATTGTGGTATGTTCCCTCTAACCCTGCACTGTGAAGAGTTTTAATTAAGAAAGGATGCTGTACTTTGTCAAATGCTTTTTCTGCATCTATTGAGAGGATGCTATAGTTCTTTTATTATTTTCTTTTATTATTGCAGTGTATCACATTGATTGATTTGCAGACGTTGAACCACCCTTGCAGCCCAGGAATGAATTCCACTTGGTCGTGGTGAATAATCTTTTCAATGTACTGTTACATCCTATTGGCTAGTATCTTGGTGAGAAATTTTGCATCCATGATCATCAGGGATATTGGTCTGTAATTCTCCTTTTTGGTGGAGTCTTTGGTTTTAGGCTCAAGGTAATGTTGCCTCATAGAATGAGTTTGGAAATTTTCCTTCCATTTCTATTTTTTGAAACAGCTTCAGGAGAATAGGTATTAATTCTTCTTTACATGTTTGGTAGAATTCTGCTAGGAGTCCATCTGGCTCTCGACTCTTGTTGGGAGACTTTTGAGTGCTGTTTCCATTTCCTTGCTGGTTATAGGTCTATTTAGGTTTTCTATTTCTCCCTGTTTCAGTTTTGGTAGTTTATATGTTTCTAGGAATGCATCCATTTCTTCCAGATTGCTTCTTTTGTTGGCATATAATTTGCTCATAGTATTCTCTTAGAATTGCTTGTATTTCTTTGGTGTTTCTCCTCTTGCATTTGTGATTTTGTTTATTTGGGTCCTTTCTCTTTTCTTTTGATAAGTCTGGCTAAGGGTTGATTGATCTTATTAATTCTTTCAAAGAACCAGCTTTTAGCTTGGTTGATCTCTTCTCCTGTTTTTTTTTTTTTTTAATTTCTATATCATTGATTCTGCTCTAATCTGTATTATTTCCCTTCTCTTGCTGGAGTTAGCTGTTATTTGCTGTTCTTTCTCCAGCTCCTTTAGGTATAAGGTGTATTTGAGACTTTCCCTGTTTCTTAGGAAGACCTGTATTTGTTATATACTTCCTTCTTGGGACTCCCTCTGTTGGATCCCAAAGGTTCTGAACTGTCATGTTTTCATTTTCATTTGCTTCCATGTATTTTTATTAATTCTTCCTTAATTTCCTGGTTGACCCATTCATTCTTCAGTAGGATGTTCTTTAACCACCATGTATTTGTGTTCCTTCCAATTTCTTTTCTTGTGGTTGGCTTCAAGTTTTAAAACATTGTGGTCTGAAAATATGCATGGTATAATCTTGATCTTTTTGTATCAATTGAGACCTGATTTGTGATCAGTATGTGATCTCTTCTGGAGAATGTGACATGTGCACTCGAGAAGAATGTATTTTCTGTTGCTTTAGGATGAAATGCTCTGAAAATATTGGTGAAGTCTATCTGGTGCACTGTGTCATTCAAAGCCCTTGTTCCCTTGTTGATCTGCTTAGATGATCTGTCTATTGCTGTGAGTGGGGTGTTCAAGTCCCCTACTATTATAATATTATTATCAATGAGTTTCTTTAATTTTGTTATTAATTGGTTTGTATATTTGGCTGCTTCCAAGTTAGAGGGCATAAATAGTTACAGTGATTAGATCTTCTCCTTAAATAGATTCTTTTATTATGATATGTGTCCTTCTTCATCTCTTAATACAGTCTTTGGTTTGAAATTTAGTTTGTTTGATGAAGGATGGCTACTCTGACTTTCTTCTGATATCCATTGGTGTAATAAGTGGTTCTCCACTCCCTCACTTTCAGTGTGGAGGTGTCTTTAGGTCTATAATGAGTCTCTTGTAAGCAGCATATTAATGGGTCTTTTTTTTTTTTTTAATCCATTCCAATAATCAGTGTCTTTTGATTGGAGCATTTAGTCCACTAACATTCAGAGTAACTATTGAAAGATATGAACTTAGTGTCATTGTATTACTTGTAAAGTGGCTGTTCCTGAAGCTTGTCTTTGTTCCTTTCTGGTCTTTTTTGCTTTTGGGCTCTCTCCCCACTCAAAGGAGCCCTGTAATATTTTTTGCAGGGCTGGTTTATTATTCACAGATTCCTTAGTTTTTGTTTGTCCTTTATCTCTCCTTTTATTCTGAATGAAAGCCTTGCTGGATAAAGTATTCTTGGCTGCATATTTTCCCCATTTAGCACCTTGAGTATATCATGCCAGTCCTTTGTGACCTGCCAGGTCTCTGTAGACAGTTCTGCTGCCAGCCTATGTGACTACCTTTATAGGTTAAGAATCACTTGTCCCAAGCTGCTTTCAGGATTTTCTCTTTACCTGTGAAATTTGCAAGCTTCACTATTTTATGCTGATGTGTTGACCTATTTTTATTGATTTCTGAGGGGTGTTCTCTGTGCCTCTTAGACTTGAATGCCTGTTTCTTTCCCCAGATTAGGGATGTTCTGACCTATAATTTGTTCAAAGAAATCTTCTGCCTCTCTCTCCCTGTTTTTCTCTTCTAGGACCCCCATTATCCAGATATTATTTTGCTTTATGGAATTGCTGAGTTCTCTAAGTCTCCCTTTGTGATCCAGTAGTATTATTTCGTCTTTTCAGCTTCCTTATTTTCCATCATTTTATTTCCTATCTCACTGACTCTCTCTGCTGCCTCATTTATTGTCATTTTTAACCTCCATTTGGGACTGCATCTCCTACTAGCATTTTTAATTTTGGCCTGACTAGATTTGAGTTTTTATTTCTATACTAAGGGATTCTCTAGTGTTTTTTATGCTTTTTTTCAAGCCCAGGTAGTATCTTTATAATCATTATTTTAAATTATAGTTCAGAAATCTTATATCCATATTGATTAAAACCCTGGCAGTGAGTACTTACCTCCTGTTCTTTCTTTGGGGTGGATTTCTCCATTTTGTCAATTTGTCCAGAAAAGAATAGAAGAAAGAAAATAGAAAAGACAACAATAACAACAATGACAACAACAACAACAACAACAACAAAAAACAAAAGCAAACTATAAAAAAAAAAATGAAATAAGGAAAAAACCCAAACAAACAAGAAACAAAACAAAATAGAAAAGTAGATCCTGGGTGTAGTTTGGTGTGCTTGTTACAAGAAACTAGATCCCAAAATAGGAAAGAAAGAAAGATTCATATGTATATATATATATATATATATATATATATATATATATATATACATGAAAATAAAATAAAATAAAATGAAAACTTCAAAAGTAAATATATATATTAAAATTTAAAAAGAATTTAAAAATTAGAAAATCACTGAAAAAATAATACTGAAAGACTTAAGAATAAAAAACAAAAAACAAATCCTATATACTGTTTTCCCCAAGAGCTGAAGTTTTGCCACCCTCTGTGGTCAGTAAACTTGCTGGGAGCCAGTAGTTTGTGCCAGTCTTCTGGAGTAGGGGCCCAGAATGAGAAAGAAAGAAAAAATATATGTATGTATATACATATATACACACAAAATAATATATACATTATGTGTGTGTGTGTGTATATATATATGTATATACACAAAAAAAATAATAAAATAAAATACAATTTTATTGCTTTGATTCTCAGGTTCCCTTACCCTTGTTGTGCTGATTCTTAAGTGCCCTTCCCCTTGTGGAAGTGTGACTTACTGGCCAGGGTGCCAGGCTCTCTGTAAGTGACTCCAGATTCTACTATGAGGCCCAGTTTTCTCCCTGAAGGCTTTCAGCACTGAAGGGAGGATGAATGTGGTTGTGTCCCACTCTCATCCCCGGAACTGAAAGTTTTCACACCCCCCACCCCCATTCTTCAGTGAGCCCTCACAAAAAAGCAGTCAGTCCCTCTCATCTCCCTGGTTTCTGTACGAACTCTGTTTACCTAGTCTATGAATGAGCATTTTTATCTCCAGTACACAACTGAGTTTTATGGTTCAAATTTTGCAGACTTCTGGGGTATGGACCTGCACTGTTCCTCCTGGAGGAGGGAAGGGGTCTCCCCTAGCTTCTGCCTTTTGTTGGGCCCCTGTTTGGTGAGGGGTCGCAGGACCTGGCAGTGGTTCGCAATTCATGGCAACAGAGAACAGAAAGCCGACACCTAGATTTGCTGTTTTTAGCCAGGTTCCCTGCTCCTATGCCTGGCAACTCTGCTGCACTCAGGCACTCCTGTTCTTCTTATGACTCCGGGGATCCTGAGACCATACTGTCCCACCTAGGATTCCACCGCACTTAGCTCCCTTAAGCACCTTTAAGCCAAGGACATCCCCCACTGTAGCAGACTTCTACAAGTTCTGATTTTGTGCCCTGCTACTTATAGTACTTTGTGGTAGCCTCCTTAAGCCGGCTCCCTCCCCTCCACTGTATTCTCTGATATATCACCCTGGATTCAATTCTCCGCACCTCCTACCTTCCAAAAAGTGTAAGTCTCTGCACCTCCTATCTTCCAAAAGCTTTTCTATTTGTAGAATAGAAGTGTTTCTTTTCTCAGATCTCTGATTGATTTTGCAGGTGTTCAGAATATTTTGATAACTATCTAGCTGTATTTGAAGGACCCTATGAACTTAGGGTCCAACTCTCCCCAGCCATCTTAGCTCCTCCCCTGCAATATTAAACTTTTTAAACTGCTCTGTGGTCTTCTGTCATATGAGTTTACCACAGTTCATTTATTCTTTATCCACTGATGGACATTTGGGTTGTTTTCAGTCTTTTTCTTTTTTCTTTTCTTTTCTTTTCTTTTTCTTTCTTTTTTTTTTAAAGATATTAGGCTTTATTTATTTACCTTTTTAAAGATTTTATTTATTTATCTGAGAGAGAGAGAGAGAGAGAGAGAGAGAATGAGAGACGGAGAACATGAGAGGGGAGGGTCAGAGGGAGAAGCAAACACCTTGCTGAGAGGGAGCCTATTGCAGGACTCGATCCTGGGACTCCAGGTTCATAACCTGAGCCAAAGGCAGTCGCTTAATCAACTGAGCTACCCAGGTACCCCATAGTCTTTTTCTTTTTAATATTAATGAATAAACTGGTATGAACATTCTTGTACTTACATTTTGGCAGGCACGTGCACACGTTTTTCCTGTGCGTTTTTGAGAGAGGAATTTCTGGGTATGCAAGTTCTAGTTGTTTAACATCCTTGTGAACATTTCAAATTATCTGTCTTCTAATGCTTGCCCTTTCGGTGGGTGTGCTATTTCATTACAGTTTTAATTTACGTTTTCTTAATGAGTTGAGTACATTTTCATGTGCTTATTGGCTATTTAGTATCTTCTTTGATAAAGTATCTTTTCACTAATTTGCCCACATGGGGAGGAACACGTTTCCTTAAAGAAAGCTAGATTGAGGGTCTTATGTTCTTCCAAACAAGCAAAGAGAGGGAGAAACACAGGTGTGTGATTCTTAATCAGTCAGGATTAGATCATAAGACTCTTTGTAGGTGACACAGAATCAGGATTTATTATAGGCAATAGTGAGAAGCCCATGGATGGCTATTGAATCTGGATCTGGCAGGCCAGCAAGTTGGCAGGAAAACGGATCACAAAGGGACTGAGAGGAAGGACAGACTAGCACACACTGGGACAAACTGGAACCCATGGAGACAAACATATAGTGGTTGTCTTTTGTCCCTTCAACATCAGTGACACAGGCAACCTGAAGAGCCTAGCACCCTTCAGCCCAGTGCTACTGCATACTCTACTTGACCCAGGATCCTAAGGGGACAAGAGGACAGAGAGAAAGCAGGTTAGGGACATGTGTGGGCTTCACAGTGCCTTTTGCCCCATGCTACACTGCAGGAGTACCAGCTACTGCTTAGTTCCTCTGACAGCATCCCTGACCTGTATTTTATTTTTATTTAATTTTATTTATTTATTTAATTTTAAGTAGGCTCCATACTGGGTGGAAACCAATATAGGGCTTGAACTTATGACCCTGAGATTAAGACCTGAGCTGAGATCAAAAGTTGGACCCTTCATCGTCTAAGTCACCCTGGCTCCCACACCCCTAACCTCTGTTCAAAAAAAGATTAAGGGGCACCTGGGTGGCTCAGTCATTAAGCTTCTGCCTTCGGTTCAGGTCATGATCCCAGGGTCCTGGGATCGAGCCCCACATTGGCCTCCCTGCTCAGTAGGGAGCCTGCTTCACTGTCTCCCACTCCCCCTGTTTGTGTTCCCTCTCTCTCTCTCTCTATGTCTCTCTCTGTCAAATAAATAAATAAAATATTTTAAAAAATAAAAATAAAAAAATTTAAGAAAGACAATCTAGGTGATACACACAAACTTTAGCATTTCATGAAATGGTTAGTTTCGTTTTGGAGAACTGCAAAACGGGGGAAAGGCAAGAAGCTTTCATAGGGCAGAATATAAAGAAGAAGGAAGAAACAAATGGGAAAGACTTGACTGGCTTGTTTGGGACGAGAAGTCCCAGAGCTGACTTGGCAGTTGAGGACTGGCTGACCAGATATACTACAGTTCAGGTCAAGGAGATGAAAGTTATCTAAGTTTCCCGTTTGGTGATGGGGGCACCCAAGGCAGGAGTGGCTCCATCTTGGGCCCTAGAAATTTATCGGAACCCCTGGAACCCCATAGGAAGAGAATTCTAACATGGATCCAGCATGGCTAAAATGTCAGGGTCCAAAATCACAAAGACAGAAAGCCTGTATTTGCTGGCAGGGAAAAGGGCTAAAGAAAGCTAATATGTATGGAATACATTTTGGGCCAGGTACTGTGCTAAGTCCTGAACTTGATAGCTAATACCCTGGTAGGGAGCTGCCTGGACCAGGTTTAGGGAAAGCAATGGAATAGGGTGGGGCGGCAGCAATCATATTACACCCAACTTTTGGTCCTGGATCACATCCTCAAGGCCCAGGGAGGTATCAGTGAGCCCTGAGATGCCCTGCCCCTGTGTGGGTTACTTATGGGCCACCTGGGCGCCAGATGAGATAGAAGCCAGGGCAGAAGCTATGGGCTGCTGTGACCTTAACAGACTGAAGGGATTTTACTATATTTTAATAGCTGTAAATGGTTTGAAACTACACGTGTCATTACCTAGGAATGGTTCCACCATTTCTTTTTAAGATTTTATTTACTTATATTTTTTGAAGTAATCTCTACACTTGAATTTACAACCCCCTGAGATTGTCGCAGGCTCCACTGAATGAGCTAGCCAGGTACCCTATTGTTCCATCATTTTTGTGAACTGATGTAGAGACACTATACAGAATAATGCTTGGATGGGTAATCTTTGAAGTAATCATTTACATTTTTTTCCTGCTGTATTTCTCCTTTGCCTTTGCCCCACCCCCTTCCCTTCAAGGAGAAAGAACAGATCCTGGTTTTGTTTTTGTCTTTTTTGGGGAGAGTATTGCCGCAAGGCTGAAAGCAGAAGTTGCCTGCAAAACATTTTCCTTTCTGTCTCTGATGATTTTAAACCGGAGGGGAGAAGAATATTCCACCCCCAGATATGCCTCTTTGGCATAAGGATTATTTTAGGCTGATTATTATTTTTTTAAAACAGCAGGCATGAGAGAAGCTCTGAAAACCAAGCAGAAGTTACACTTTTGTATGAGACATTTACATGTAGAAGGGAAATCTCCACTTGTAAGGGTGTCTCCCTCTGTACTAGGAAGAGAAGCGTGACTCTGAGTCTCCAACTTTTCGAAGTGAAGAAGGCAAGGACTTAACTGTGCATAACAACTCTACCCTATTTACTGCGCTTTTCCTGGTCACCTCCCATACCTGGTCTCCGGGTACCTACATCTTTTATCTTTAGTGGAGATATTATTTAAGGGAATGGCTTGGGCCATTTCAGAGAGTTCCTCAGTTTTCTTGGGTCTCTTTCATGGACATGAGGGGTTGGCATGTTACTAAATTTTTGTTTTTCTCTCATTAATCTATCTTTTTATTACAAAAGTGTCTTAGCCAAGAACCTAGAAGGGTCGAGGGAAAATTATTTTCCTCCCACACAAAACCTACACCCGTAGAAAAGTAAAATTTGTGAGTCCTGGAGCAGTGGGGAAGGTAGCATCCCAAAAAAGGTAATCTGTATGTAGATGGGGACATGGCCAACCTCACTACAGACCCAGTGAGGTAGGAATTATTATCTCTGGTTTACAGACTGAAGTCTGAGACAGACTGATGGTGCAGAGTAACATGAGGAAACATGCCTATTACATCATTGAGAAATACGGGACAGATCCTTGTCTCCTAGAGCTGAGCTCATCCATGGATTCTGGTCCTAAGTATTTATCTAGACTGGGACTCTCACTTCCCCAGCAGAACCTGCAGTGCAAACTTTTTGTTCTTACTTCCTCCTCTCCATCTCTTGTTTTTTTTTTTTTTTTTTAATTTTTTATAAGCATATATTTATTTTTTCCCCAGGGGTACAGGTCTGTGAATCGCCAGGTTTACACACTTCACAGCACTCACCATAGCACATACCCTCGCCAATGCCCATTCTTGTTTTTTTTTTTTAAATATTTTTTATTTTTTTTAAAGATTTCATTTATTTATTTGACAGAGAGAGAGAAAGATCACAAGTAGGCAGAGAGACAGGCAGAGAAGGGGTGGGGAGCAGGCTCCCTGCTGAGCAGAGAGCCCCATGCAGGGCTCGATCCCAGGACCCTGAGATCATGACCTGAGCCGAAGGCAGAGGCTTAACCCACTGAGCCACCCTGTGCCCCTCCATCTCTCATTTAAATTAAAAATTACAAAGAGTAGTAAGGATCATTTGAGATAGCTTAAATGTCATCGAAATGTTATGCATGAGCTCAAAGTAACAGAATTATGTTCTCTGATTCACATGTATTTTGTGGTCAGTTGGGGCCCTCAGAATTTTTTTTTTTTTCCCAACATTTGTTCATTGTGGTGTCTAAATGTGGTGTTTCTCCTGATGGGACGAGGGCTCCCAAATGTGGAGCAATGATCAGGGTAGAAGCCAGTGACACTGACAGTGAAGGAATTCACCTGAGGCAGAGCAAAGGAGATAGGAATTTATTGACTATACTGCAAGGGAGCACTGGGCAGGATAGCAGAGGAGAGACTGTCTGCAAGGAGGCAGTGGGTAGGGGCTGTTTTTCTTGGGAGGGAGGGTCAGAGGTGGAAGGAGAGAGATAATCTTAAGCAAGCTATGCCCAGTGTGGAGCCCCATGAGGGGCTGGATCTCACATCCCTGATATCATGACGTGAGCCAAAAATCAAGAGTCAGATGCTTAACGAACTGAGCCACCCATGTACCCCATGCGTGGGGGACTGTTTATAAAGGGGGAAGATGAAGAGATATGGCAAAGTGTGGAATTTTCCCTCTTTTGGCATTTGTGCCTGGTAGTGGTAAGTAACCCATTGGTCAGATAGGCTCATGGCTATTTTGAGCTGGGGGTCACCTAATGGACCTGTGTGTATTCAGCAAATTGGTTGCTGAGGGCCCTTTCTGTACTCCATTGCTCAAGCCTGCTTGCCTAAAAGCAGCCTCCACACTCATGTTTGCCCTTCCTATTTTTGTCTGTTTAGATGACTGATCTTCTGTGGAGTAAGTACTGTTGGTATAAAATAACAGGTAAAATGTAATTGGAATTATACCGAGAAAGCATTCTCATGTCCCACTCCTTGAAACCAAGAGTCAGATGCTTAGCTCCACGGAATGAGCTAGCCAGGTACCCCATTGTTCCATTATTTTTGTGAACTGATATAGAGACACTGTACAGCAGTATGTTTCTCGTTTAGAAGGAAAAAGTCATTTCTCTTTCTGCCCCAAGAGAGCAAGAACAGTTTCTCCAACCCCAGAGCATCTAAGCTGCTATTTATGTGGTATGCGTTCATGATCAGAAAATACAAACTAGTAAGTGTATGCTTGTCACGTTCTGATAACCTGTATTAAACACTTAGCTCATTGCTCATTTAATAAAAGTTTACCCTAGCAGTCAGATTGACAGTTGTCTCTGTAGTCTATATGCACCTCTGTTGGTCTGGGATCTGGGCATTCTCCTGGTGAAGAACAGATGCTACCCATTGCTGCAGGGGCTGAATTTAACTGAACTGGATGTCAAAGCTACCGTAGGTAGATGGCAGTATGGTTCAATTCCCCACTTCGTATGTAGCCAGTTAGGAATTTTAAACCCATCTCTGTGGTCTGCTGTCAAGTTACTAAATCTTTTAGAGTCTCAACTTTCTTATCTGTAAAATGGGAAAGCATTGGCTGCCCCAGATATTGTATTAAATAAGACAATCTACTTAGTAGGGGACTTGACACAATAAATGGAGACAGATCAAATTCTATGCAGCAATTACCACGAGAGTAGAAGAGAGTGGAGAGCTCTTTAAAAAAAGCTGAATTAAGCCAACATTTCACTAACTAAAATGTTACTGACAAATTATTCATCGATTTCAAAAGATTCTCTTCTCTGACATTATGGGAAGTTGAAAATTAATTTAATTAGCTGCACCTCTCACAGATCCTGCCTGAAACCCCAGGTTAGTGTATTTTGGTATGTCTGCAGGGGGTTTACTTTGCGCAGAGGGGAATAATCTAATTTTGGCGACTGTAATAAAACTGGGTTAAAATGCTGTACGCTAGGGCAGTACCCAAACTCCTTGGCGGCCGATGCTATTATGGAGGACAAAATGCATACATAGTGTCTGCACTCCGGCGGAGTTCAAGTCCTGAAGGGCCTTGAGAGGAGAGATGTAGGTCCTTCAAGGAGAAAGGTTCGTAACAGGAAGAATCCCCCTAACTTTCCAGTAGGGAGCCATTGCCCTCATAAAGGGCGGGGACTCTTTAAGGGGGGTGACCACGTGGGGTCAGGAGCAGCCCAGTGGGGCTGGCTCAGGGAGGATTCATCTGTCCCACTACGTGTCCTGCAGCCCTACTGTGTGTCTTGGGACTGGTGCCCAAAGGTCTGCTGCCCATTGGGCGCACGGAACAAGTCGGCCTGCTCTCCCGAGACCTTCCTTAGCCAGACAGCCGGGGCAAGCCGGCTCCTCCCGGCGCGCCAGCCGGCCAGCCAGCCGTCTCTCCGCACTTGGAGTTCCCTGTCCGGCCGGCGGTGGGCGCGCGCCCCACCAGGCCCTAGCCCGCCGCCTTGTGCTGAGCCGGCGGGCCCCGCGGTGCCTTGGGGTCCCGCGGCTTCCGCGCCCGCACGCCCCCAGCTCCGTGCACGCAGCCTGCAGAGGTTGGTGCGGCTCGCGCACTCGCGGTCGAGACCGGCCCACCTGCCGGCAGCACCGCGGCCCCCGCCGCCCCCGCGGCCTGGCCGCACGCCGGGTCCCCGCCGCGGAGGGGGATGGGGAGGGAGGAGAGACTGGAGGAGTTGGAGACAGACAGAGCCTCGGCGAGCACAGTTACGGCTGGAGACAGAAGGCGGCGGGAGGCGGAACACTCCCCCCCTCCGGCGACGGGAGGCGGGACACCTCCCTCGGCGGCTGCAGCACCGTCTCCCTCCTCCCTCCTCCTCCCGGAGGCTGCGGGCCGGGCCCGGCGGGACAGGCAGGCGATTGCGGCTGGCCCTGCCCGCCCCGCGCGCCGCCGCGGCCGGCCGGGGATCCCCTGCTAGCCGGGGAGGAGCCGCCGCCGCCAGACAGGCTGCGAGTCTCTGGGAAAGTGAAAGGGGGGCGGGGAGCGCGGGGGAGGCCCGGGGGTAAGGTCCCCGGCTCTTAAAGAGACCCGGCGTGCCGCGCCGCGCTCCCCGCCGACCCGCTGCGCGCCCCCCGCCGCGGCGGCCCCGCATCCTGCGCCCCTCCCCCGCGGCCAGCAGGGCCGGTGGCCCGGAGGGCCGCAGTACGAGCGGTCCCCCGCCTCTGCTCCAGAGGGACGGCCGCAGGTGAGTGCAGATCCGAGGTGGCTGTTGTGGTCTCGGTGTCTGGCCCAAGTTCAGCGCGGCGCTGGGGCGGGAAGGGGGGAGGCTGGGGAGGGCAGGGGGCGGAGGACGCGGGGACAGGACGCTCCGGGAACGGGACGTCCGCGAGCCTGCGCCGTCGGCGGGGGCGGGAGGGAGCTGCGCAGCCCCGTGAGTCCTCCCCAGACCGGCGAGTCCCCAGGAGACGAGTTCTCCAGGTCTGAGGCTGTGTAGTCCGTGGGCACGGCGGCGTCCTGGGGCGCTCGCCCGGGGCGCGTGTCGGGAGGGCGACCCGGCACTCCGAACCGAGGCGCCGCCGCCTCTGCTTGTGTGCTCTGCTGGAGGAACGCTGCCGACCTATTTCTCGGTGCCCGGCGCGGGGTGTCCTGCGGTTGCAGGACCTAATTCTGCACCGCGGGGAGGCCGGGGTAAGCGCCGCGGTAACTGCCCAAACTGAGGTCTCGGTTCCCTGGGGCCTGTCAGCGAGCCACTGCAGGCGGTGGGGTGGGGTGGGGGGGACTGGAGGTCAGCGGGAAGCGGGAAGATCGTGCAGGACCTTGCTGGGGAGTTTGCGGGAAGGAAAAGGGGCGGGAGCGGGCCGTACTCTGAACCCTGCATCCCGCTGCTGGACAGCCCGCAGCCCGCGGCTCCGCACCCCGGGACCCCGCAGGTCGCGCCCCGCTTCCCTGGGGCCCGCCTCACCCGGCGTCTGCCCGGGTCCCCCAGCGCGCGTTGACGTCGGTCGCGGGGCCGCTCGCAGCTCCCGGCATTGGCTGGAAGTCGATTGTCTCCCGGCGGCTGCTGTTCCACCCAGGCTGGGTCTCTGAGCCCCGGAGGAAGCAGGCGTGTGTTCAATTTCTCTTTGACCCTTAACGGTGGAATAAACAGGAAACGACGAGCACCCAGCCCGGGCTCAGCACTTGTCTTTGTTGTGGGGTCCTCTATGCACAGTGACGAGGAGGCGTCCCTGGGACCCCTGCCGGGTGCGCCGCCCGGAGTGGCGTTGGGGGCGAGCCGTGTAAGTACGCGGCTGGAAGACAGTGGGCTCGATTCAAGTTAATTTGCTGGGGTGGTGGAGAGGGCATTTGCTTGTTTCAAAACTTTTTTTTTTTTTTTTTCATTGGAAAAGGAAGACTTAGCTTCCCGTTGAGGCAGAGATTTTCAGGAGGACGACACGGAGCATGGTGGGTGGGTGGCACCTGGAGAAGACGCGTCAGTCAGTGCCCTGGTTCCCGGTTTAGCTGGCGGGGCACCGTGCAGACGGTCAGAACAGCGAGAACTCTTTAAAGCAAGAAGAGCTTCCTTGCTCCTAGCCCGGCACGGGAATGATTGCTGAGTGGCATTGGCCACATAAGCTAGCTTAATTTTTGTTTTCCCCAAAGAGTCTTTTAATTAGCTAGAATTGTGTAATTTTGATTTGCTTCTTTTCTCTTTCTCTGTGTCCCATCTCTTACCTTCTCTTTTTTTGCGATTACTTTGGCTTCGATATCCCCAGACCCTACTTACAGTTCAGGGCTGCTTTCTACAATGTCAGTTAATTACTGTGATAAATATTCATTGATGACCTACTGTGTGCTGGGCATTGTAGGCTGTGAGGTGAGATAAGCTATTAGAGGATGTTGAGTCTGAGAGTTACTATAAGTAAGTTTCTTGCAGTGGAGGTGGGTAGAGATGGTCAGCAGCCTTGGTTCTTAAAAATATATAGGTCCCATGGCTGGCATGGAGTTGGTGCCTTCCTTTACAGGTAGTACTTGGAAACCTCCCTTTAAGATGGCCCTTTCCACTTGTTTGGCTAGCCAAGAAAGATATTCTTCCATTTGTATTTTGCCTGGAGCTTCTGGACTGAGCTTTGCATTGACAAGGAATGTTCTGTAGAAACTGCCACTGCATCAAGCCATGTTCTGCATTTTGTATGTGACTATTTAGTTCTTTCTAGTATTTATATTGAATTTCCTGTCATCTATATATCTGTCTTTGTGCTCGGCACAGTTCCCTTGTAACATATTCTTTATGTTTGGTAAAGGATCATAATGTCAAATTTGAGTCATTACATAAACGAACGAATAGATCTGAATATTGCCCATCCCATGCACAGTTATTGAATTATAATATTTGGTTTCCTATCAACCCTTGAATGCTATTTGATGGCCCTTGCAAAGCAGTGCTTTTTACAACATGGGTAAATGCCTCATGATCTTTGAAAGCTTCATTCTTTTAAGAGCTTCACTTTGCAATTGACATTGAACACACTGTTAGGAATTAGGGCCAAGACTGTAAATCCCGGTTAGGATGTGCTGTAATGGAGTTGTAGCTCCTTCCTCCCTTGTTTTAAAAAGACTTTTTAAATTTCTTAACATTCTTCTGTTGCCCTTGGAAGAGTTTGCTGTCACTGGCCATGGGTTCTAGTTCATGTAGGTTTGTATTTACTATGGAGAAGACTTTTCCCACAGGGTTTTAGGACGGTCTCTTGAATCCTCTTGGGGGCTTGGTTTGCATGACCACAGTCCTGCAGAGGAATCCAGCCAGTGCCACCTGCTTATTAAGGGATTTTGTACCAATTTGTTGGCACATGATTTGAGAATCAAAGCCCCGCATCCTCCCCACCTCTCCTCGCCCCCTGCCATAGTATATACATACATAGACAAATATTTCCTCCCAACTGCTGACAGTGTTCTAAGAATAGTTTTCTTGTCTGGCGTGCTGAGAGCAAGGACCCATCTGCAGAGGTGTTTACAGTTTGGGACTGTGCTGTAGTCTTGGTTGACTTAGCAGCCTGCCAGAGTAGCCTTGTAGCTCATGGGACGCCGTCTGTTTTTCATCTGGGCTGCTGGAGGGGCAGTTCCCAGCTGGACAGGGCCTCAGAGAGAGCTGAGAATGACTTTTGCTCTATGAGGGTAGTTTCTGTCCTGATATCAAGCAGAGACCCTTAAGCTCTGTCTGGATCCCTTTGCTGTCACCTAGCTGTCAGTCACCCATGGTCTAGGCTGGAGAGGACTGCTCTGTGTAAACCCAAGCACTCTCAGGGCTGGGGCAGGGACACTTGGTTGTGACACTTGCTTGTCCAATCTCTTTGGTAGTTCTTGCCCTATTTCTTCTCATGTTTAATCATCTAGGCTTATGGAGTTTCTATGATGTGCCTGTCCTTTTGGGTGAGACTTAGTAGAGGGGCAATAGCTATAAAAAGATTATTCTATATTAACCTGGAAAGTTTTTAGAAATGTTAAACACACTTGATTTAGACACAGAGCTATTAAATACAAACAGTAGCAAAAATGCCCTGTAGTCCCATCTTGCCCTTTTGTCTCTTCTTCCTCTTTCTCCCTTCCTCCCTCTAGTCCGTCCGTCAGTCCTTCCTTCCTTCCTAACTTCCTTCCTTTTTCCCTTCCTCCTCCCTCCCTGCCTTTCTTCTTATCTCAGAAAACTCTTCTGGAAGCCATTATTTTCCGGTGTCAGAGTGACTTTCTGCCTACATGGGATTCTTTAGTCTAGAATTACACCTTGACCTATATTATGCGTGTGCATGGAACGTGAGTCTTACGTTTTAAAATAGGAACATAAAGTTTCTGTCTACTATTTGCAAATTTAGGCCCCAAGACCCACCACTTTTTTAGGAAAATTGTGTGTGTGTGTGTGTGTGTGTGTGTGTGTGGCGTTATTCGTTTCACTGTTAGGCAGCTGGAGTGAACAGCCCCCCAGAACCTGTACTATTAATTGCTACAGAAATATTGGATTCCTATTCCCAGTGACTATTGTTTTTTCCTCTGTCATAGGAGGAGTTGAAAATAGTGTTTGTGTTGTCTCATATCCATGTGAGATGGATTGTTTTTCTTTGAATTTCCACTAAAAATGGCACTTTGGCCTTTTAAGCTGTTTTTGTGAGGACTTTTCTTTCCACTAGGCTTGTTTTCCAGATAGGTCTTGGAAATTACGAAGAACATAGCTATAATTTCTCTCTTGATTGGCAGCTGAGAGCTTTCCTGAACAAAAATAAGGCTACACTGTGCCAAATGGTTGACTTTTCTAGAATAAAAACTCTAAAGGGTATGCAGAAAGTCCTCTGGTTAATATATTGGCATTCCCAGAACCCACTAAAACTCCGGCAGCCTGCCAGACACCACTTAATGAGGACGCAGAATGTCTGGCTCAAATCCCCACGAGCAGAAGGGGGTGGGGAGCTGATGTCCACACCCTTTATTAATTTTTAATGACTGTACTTTTGTTTTGCAGATTTTGCTCTGTACCCCCCTCACGACTGACCCCCACCACATCGCCCCTCCCCCCATCCGTTTATTTACTCATTTACTTGGCATCAGAAAAATGTTGAGACTTTCCAAGGTTAAGAATCCTGCTGAGGGATCACTTCTGTTTATGTCGGTGCTTTTGTCGTTGCTTTTCTTTCTTTTTCTCTCCTCCCAACCCTTTTTCAGACAAGGAAGAGAGAGAAGGAACAGAAAAAGAGATGACAACTTTCTATTTTTTTTTTTTTATGATGCTTTATTGTCTGCTGGAAGAGAACCATTTACGAAACTTTAAGTTTGTCAGACAGTTTATATGACAGTGCAAGTTGGTGCTTGCCAAGCTCCAGACAGATTGCTAATGTTACATGACAGGGATAAATGAATTACCGCTGTCTGCAACACGCTTGCACTGCAAACGCGCTCTGGAGCCGGTGTCCGGGCGCTGCGCACCCAGGGAGCCTGCTGGCTGTGCAGCTGGGAGGAAGGCCTCTCTGCCTCTTGCCTAGAATTCTGTGACTTGGTTCGGAAATGAAAAGGGTGTGTCTCTCGCTTTTATTTTTGGCAGGGCTGCAGGGTAGCAGAATGGATGGAACAGCTGTGTGTCCTTCGCGTCACTGGGCAGCTCTGCCCCCTTGCCTTGCCCTTCCCCTCCCCCTCTGGCCCCACCACATTCTTCCCTCTGCACCAGGGGGCATGGCACCTAGCCTTCCTCCCAGGGACCTGCTGCGGACAAAACTAAACGTTGTTCTCAGCTGCTCAGGCCTTTAGTGTTCCTGAAGCCAAGTTTCAAGCTGTTTACAGTTGCGTTCTTTCTGTAGGTGCAGACCTTGAGAACAAATTGTCTGAGATAAGTGTGTGTGTGTGTGTGTGTGTGCGCGCGCGCTGCCCTGGGAGGGGGCAGGGTGGCACTCCTTGGGCATAATGTACTTTCATCTCTGGCAATTTGGATAGTCAGCTGGCAGAGTGACAGGTGTAATGAACTTAATGGTCTTGCTCTAGTTGTTAGCGGACACACCGCTCATATTACAAAGCCACCTCCTAAGTTGGGCCCCTGCCAAATGACTTGCTCTTCTCCTTGCAGACGAGATTCAGGGCCTGGACTACTCCAGTGAACGTGAAGGTCAGGAATTAGGTGGGTGTGAGCAAACATCTGTGTGTCCTCATCCACATGGTCCCTAAATGGACCTCGAATTTCTCTTCAAAGTAAAAGTGTTGATTCATCTTGCAAAAAGGATGCATCCCAGCCACCCTCAGCTGGTCAGTCCTCCATGAGAGGTGTGGCAAGGGACCCTCTGTGTAGGTGTGTGGACTGCTTATCCTTGGGGTTTGCAGAATGGCAGGCTTCCTACTGGGCTTTGTCAGTTCTCAGCTGGCCGGTGGCCACTGATCTCCAGAGATGGGCCTGTGGCTGGTGGAGGCTCCACTGGGCATTGTTTTCATTGTCTGGGGCCCCAAGGGCCTGCAACCTCCCCAGAGGTGGGGAGGGGATTTCCATAGTAAAATCTCACAGCTTCCAGAAGGCAAGAGTGGAGAGTCCACGGCAGGAGGCCAGGCTGCTTTTGGAAGGGCTCCTGGACCTCTGGCGGGCCCGCCACCACTAGGGCACTTGGTCAGAGAATAGTAGCAGCAGTTCCAGACACTTGTAGAGTGCTGACTGTATGCCAGGCTCTTCTTAGTGTTGCACATATATGAACTAATTTTGTCCTCGGTGCAGCCCTTTGACATCTGGACTGCTCCGTCTCCAGCTTGCAGGAAGGCAGCGAGAAGCCTGGGAATTACCCAGAGTCGCACCTCTTGTAAACAAAGGGTGGGGTCAGACACAGCCCAGGCGTTCTCTCACTTGGGGTCTGGGCTGGGACTCCAGGTCGCCTGAGGTCAGCCCCCAAGCCAGAAGTTCTTCATCAGGGACCTGTTGGTGGAGCTGGGTGGAGGAGGACAAGTTGGGTGGAGGAGGACGGTGCCCTTTCTCTCTGGTCCCGATCCCGGAACAGGTCCCAGCAAGCAAGCGCCTTTCTTCTTCCTTCCTGCTTTTATCTGTGGCTCTGATTATGGCCCCCTCACCTCCATTCCCCATTCTTATTTCTAGCCTCTGTTTCCTGTTCGTGTCATGCTGGTGACAAGGCTGTTGGTAACTTTGTTTTGTCCACCTCGAACCTTGAGTCCCTCAAGGCAGATGAAGTGAAAATCAGCAGCAGGATTGTTGGCTGAGGTACTCTGCACCATTCCTTAAAAACCTCTTCTGTTAGTCTTGTCTGGGTCGATGTCGATGTCGATGTTGATGATCAGAGCATTAGGACCTGTTTTCTGAGGGGTGAACTGAGGCCGGTGGAGGAGAAGCCTTCTGTCTGCTGTGGGTCTTGTGGGGCTGTGGGGAGGCTGAATGAGGCCCTCCTGGGTGTTTGTTCATTCAGAAGGATCCAGATCATCTAGTACATGGAATGCTACTGATTTCATTTCCCTTTGCTTCCTGCATTTGGGAAAAAAACAAAACAAAACAAAACAAAATCATCATATCTTTAAGAGTCTCTATTTTGATTCATGAGGGCATAGATTAATCAACCACACATATTGACGTGTCCTTCTTAAGAAAGAGTGTCCGTTTTGGACAAACCCAAATGTTTGGGATTACAGCAAGTTCTTAGGTGATGCAGATTCCCTTGGGCCTGGCAGGACAGCCCCTCAGCTCTTTGCAAGCCCATGGCAGTGGGGCAAGAATGGGAATCCATGGGAATCCATGGTAGCCCTTGAGCCCGGCCAGGTGATTGGGGTCACTGTAGAATGTATTATGGTGTCCACACGTTGTGGGGTACTGGAAGTTCCTGTTCTGGTCTGTGCTCGGTCCTCCCCATCTCCACAGCCCTGAGCAACAGTGTTTTCACATGGCTTATTCCAGAGTGCATCAGTTGTCAGTTCCCCGGGACATGCTCATCACAGCCTGTGTGGCAGGCTTTAGCATTGCCTGTCAAGGCAGACATGGAGGCCTGGGTGCGCCAGCTGCCAGTCCAGCTCTGTCCACTCTAGTTGAACCTCACTTTTCAGTCCACAGAGACACACCAAGAGAGGGAACACAAGCAGGAAGAATGGGAGAGGGAGAAGCAGGCCTCTTGATGAGTAGGGAGCCCCATACGGGGCTCGATCCCAGGACTCTGGGAATCATGACCTGAGCTGAAGGCAGACGCCTTCACAGACTGAGCCACCCAGGCGCCCCTGAAATTCTATTTTTTCCCCCTGATTATATTCTTATTGAGCATAATTAGAAACAAGGAAACCAAGAAGAAGAAAACAGAAACAAGAAAAGGAAAATAACTAAAATTGTCTTTGATTCTACTACTTTTAGAAGACCTCTTTTAGTAGGTTAGTAGATTCTTTCCAGCCTATAAAATTATATGTAGAACGTATGTACATTTTCAGACTTTGTATTTTACCGTGAACATTTTTTCATGTAATTTAAATATTCTCCAAAGATACCACTGCTGATAACTATAACATTCTACTCTATGGTTATATTGTTTTTTGTTTTTTTTTTAAATCTGTTTGGGACATTGAGGATATTACCAGTTTTCTGTATTCTAAATGATACTGAGTTGAACATTTTGATTACATCCTTTGATAGATTCCTAAAAGGGAGGATCATGGGTATAAGAACTTTTAGAGGGTCTTCCAAAAGTATCACCAGCTTGCTTTTCAGAAAGGATGGGGCATTTTGCACTCCCATAGACAAAAGGGTGTCTACACCCTTGCCAATGCTAGGTATTATTATTAAAAAAATCTTTGCAAATTGGGCAGTAAATGTTATGATTACATTTTCCTTTCCATCTTTTTGTTATAAGAATCTAGTTTTAGGGGAGCCTGGGTGGCTCAGTTGGTTGAGCGTCTGCCTTCAGCACAGGTCATGGTCCCAGGGTTCTGGGATTGAGCCCCTCATCGGGCTCCCTGCTCGTTGGGAAGTCTGCTTCTCCCTCTCCCACTCCCCGTTTGTGTTCCCTCTCTTGCTGTCTCTCTCTCTGCCAAATAAATAAGTAATAAAATCTTAAAAAAAAAAAAGAATCTAAGTCAGTATCATCTGGATCACAGGTGAAAAGTGTTTTGCTGTTTGCTAGAGTTTTGTTGTGGGCAAACAGTGATTTAGTGGATGATCTCCTCAGGGAGGTATAAGATCTTCGTGCTATTTTATTTTATTTTATTTTTAAGATTTTTATTTATTTCTTTGACAGAGAGACAGAGAGAGATCACAAGTGGGCAGAGAGGCAGGCAGAGAGAGGGGTAAGCAGGCCCGCTGCTGAGCAGAGAGCCCGATGCGGGGCTCGATTCCAGGACCCTGAGATCATGATCTGAGCTGAAGGCAGAGGCTTAACCCACTGAGCCACCTAGGAGCCCCGATCTTTGTGCTATTTTAAATTCAAGATAAATTCTACTTAGGTAGACTAAAGACACTAAATAATCTAATACATTTTAAAATAAAATAAGAGGGTTTTATGGCCAAGGACTGCACCTGCTCTCTTCTCCCTCCCCCAATCCTCACCCTACCCTGTGGGGGAATTTGGGCTCACAGTGGAGGAGTGAGGGCCAGGAGAGAGATGGATTCAGTGGCCAGCTGCTCGAACACGGTGTGACATCTCCTTCAGTCACTCCTTTCCTTTTCGAAGACTACTTTCTGAGATCATGCTCTTCCCTATCCTTGTCCCCAAGGATGCCAACGTAGAACTCATCCTCTTATGTTTGACCTGAGGATTGCTACACAACACTTGACCTTGCTACCTCTGCAGAGGGCACTCCTTTCCTGATCCACGGGCTTGGCTGTTTGCTTCTGGCTGAGGCCTTTGCCCTTTTAGAGACTCACACAAGCATCAACAGTGTCTGGCTTGCTAAGTTGATTGCTCCCAAAGCTGGAGGGAAGGGGAAAATCATCTTAGTAGATTTCAATTAAGTAAAGCAAAGCAGTTTTGTTTTCTCAGAAAGGTAGGCTTTTCAGCTGGAAGGTTGGGAGCGGCTGGCCAGAGGGAAACCCATTTCACAGTCCTGGCTGGGGGGGAGGGGGCAAAACAGAAGCCCTGTATCTTTGGGGCCAGTCCCACGTAGCTTGTTGCGTTCACGCTCACCTTTGTGTGTCTGTTCAGTGGTGTTGACCATGCTCTGGGGTGCATGGTGGAAGTACACCCCATCTGGGGCATGCCGGGTGAGCAGTGGGCAGGGTCCTCGCCTCTGTGCTCAGGTGAGTGAGCCCTGGCACCTCAGGCATGGGTGGCACCCAGCTCCGTGTGGGCAGTGGCCTGCATCTCTACCCCGCTGGCCACGCAGTCAACCCCCTGCTGCATTCCAGGTGCCAATCCGCTCTTGGCCTTGGCAGGTAGTGTGGACAGTGCCAAGGCCTTGGAGATGGAGTGTGCAGAAGACCGCCATTGGGTGGGAGGGCTGGTTGGTGGCCACCTGGGTGGTCCAACCATGAGGGGTCAGGCAGCACCTTTGTGGGGGGCAGCTTGTGCTGGGTCCCTTGCAGAAACTGGCTAGGAGTGTCCCAGGGAGTTGCGTGCTAGTGATGTTATTGAATAGTTGGCTGGAACATTTACTCAGGGCACTTTGGGTGATTGAAAAATACACCTTGTGTACCTTCCTTCTGTTTGCTGTTGGCTGATGTGTATGGGGGATGACAGACTTTTGTTTAATTTGACCTCCCTGCATTTGGCTTGCTCCTTCAACAGAATGATAAAATGCCAGGATGTTTTTCTAGGAGGGACAGAGGGCCTTTTTGGACATAATGCATGCATAATTTTAGAGGTGGAGGAGCTGTTTACAGTTGGATGGCTTGGGTGAATGTTTGTTCTCTTTCTCCTTCAGCTATTAAGATAAATACCATCCCCTTACAGAATGTAGCTTTCATCCTATTGGTGTTTAAAGGTGAGATTCAAAATATTTACTTCTTGTACGAAATCTTCACTTCCTTAGTTTACTCAAGCTAGATCTTGGGATTTAAAAAATTTTTTTCTTTTCATCCGAAGAATAATGTAAAAATATTAAATATTGTACATATACAGTCATAACTCCGTAATTATTTAGAAAATTTAATCCAGAGAAATCACAATTGTTTTCTGATAAATACAGTTAGACATTAAATGGAGTTGGAGTTATTTAATGGAACTCCTAGTGCATTACTTTGCAATGTGAATGCATCCTTTTACTGATATAACATGGTTTATATATTGGATTTTAAAAATTGGGGCACATCTGTGTGCTTAAGGGGATGGCTTCCATTCTGACATCTGCCATGAGGCAGGCAGGCAGGCTGTTCTCACTTGACCCACCTGAGGAAGCAATGGCAGGGCAAAAACGTGGGGCTGAGCGCAGCGCCCGCAGCACCCCGCTGTCCGCAGTGTGTGTAGAAGAGTCTCAGACGTGTTGTAATGGGGTTGCTTATAAAGGGTTGCTTTCCTCTGCCTCTCCTGGGTGTATCTTCTGGGCTCTTGTCTGACCGAGCCCTTGGGAGGCTGCATGATTTTAGCAAGATCTGTTGGCCCTTCTCTAAAACAACTATCTGCTCACCTGTTAGGTTTTGAAGGGGATTAGGTAAGATAATGCATATGCAAGCCGGTGGGGAGAGGCTAAGTGAACTAGTGAGTGCTCAGGAAATGGCCGCTGTTATGAAGTCAGGTTAAGTATTTGTGAGGCACCTGTCCAGCTGGTGTGGCGCAGATCTGGCTCCTGCCCTCTGGGGGACTTGGAGACTCAAAGACAAGGTAGACTACGTGTCCAGGAAGCACCCAGCAGCTAAGAGCCAGAGGTTTATAATCAGGTCTCTAGTTAAGAGTGGGAAACCCGGGGGCGCCTGGGTGGCTCAGTGGGTTAAAGCCTCTGCCTTCAGCTGAGGTCATAATCTCAGGATCCTGGGATCGAGCCCCGCATTGGGCTCCCTACTCGGCGGGAAGCCTGCTTCCCCCTCTCCCACTCTCCCTGCTTGTGTTCCCTCTCTCGCTGGGTCTCTCTCTGTCAAATAAATAAACAAAATCTTAAAAAGAGAAAAAAAAGAGTGGGAAAACCCTATTTAAGCCATGAGTCAGGAAGGGCTTTGTATGTGAGAGCGTGAGATGGGCCTCGTGTGTTGCCTCTCTTCCCTGCTCCATATTCTTGTGGAGCCTTGTGATGCCCAGGCATTGGCTTTGCCCCCACACTGCTGGAAGGCAGGCGCCCATGTGGTTGCTGCACTTGGTGGCACCGGGAGGTATGAAGGGCCCGGAGGAGTGAAGAGGACCTCTGGGTCTACTCTGGTCTGTCAAGGAAGACTTTGGGAGAGGATGACTCGGGGCTGAGACTTGGTGAAGAAACACAGTTTTGCCAGGTGGACAAGCAGGGACAGGGTGTTCACAGTCACTGGCTTCTGGAAGGCTAGATGCACTGGGCTCTAGAAGGCAAATATCAGGCTTTCAAACTTCTGTGTGTAAGTGTATGGTACATTTTTACTGCAGTACATGTGTGTTAATTTATAAATAAATACATGTGACCTCTGTGTGTGCTCACACTTTTTTGCTCATAGGAGTTTGTGCTTTAAAAAATTGGGGTTCCTGGGCACCTGGCTGGCTCAGACAGTGGAGCATGTGACTCTTTGATCTCGGGGTTTTAAGTTCGAGCTCCACGTTGGGTGTAGAGATTACTTAAAAGTAAACAATCTTTTTTTTTTTAAGATTTTATTTATTCATTTGAGAGAGAGACAGAGACAGAGAGAGCACAAGCAGTAGAAGAGGCAGAGGGAGAGAGAGAAGCAGACTTCCTTCTGAGCTGGGAGCCCGATGTGGGGCTCAGTCCCAGTACCCTGGGATCACGACCTGAGCTGAAGGCAGACGCTCAAACGACTGAGCCACCCAGGTGCCCTGAGGATGGTGAAGTTCAGTTAATATGCCGAGGGGGTCGTGGGGGCTGTGGGGGCTGCAGGGATAAGTAAACATTTGGTTCTTTTCCTGCCTTCGGAGACTGTACATTATGGCCAGAGTTTTGAGTGTCAAATGCCTGGTAGTGTTAGTCAGTGAGGCAGCATGCCCAGAGAATGGCGATCTGTGCTGATGGTTAGTGAGAGGGGCTCTCATGGGGGAGGGGTGCAAGGGCAAGGGGGCTGAGGACAAATTTTGTAGGAAAAAAAAGGCAGTTGACACGTGTGACATGTGCCTCTGTCGATGGGCAAGGACCAGAAGAGAAAGGTGTGCTGGAAGGGTGTGGATAAAGGCAGGGGAACCTGGAGGGGCAGTTGAACACTAGTCCATTGTCACCATCGGAGCTGGTAAACATTAGGTGTTGTCATTATCATTTTCGTTCTTGTGTCATGGCACTGGATTAAGGTAGGCAAGACTCTTCTGTGGAGTCCTTCCTCCCATCTTTGCTGAGGACCGAATGCACAGCTGGTAATGGTGAAGAAAAACAAGCCTGCTGGGCTTAATTTCCTTATCTATTTGTTTGCCCTGGGTACTCTGTCTTGACTGTGGTTCTTTAATACTCAGTATTTGTTCACATTTTACAAAATGCTTACATTTCCTCCTTGGTGCCGTTCATACCAGGAAGCTAGGTTTATCACTTCCACATGGTAACAATAATGCCTTCTATTTGCAAAACATTTGTAACTTTTTAAAGCTCTTCACAGACAGTATCTCATTTCAGGTTCCTTCGCTTGAAGGAACAAATAATTAATGAAATGTACATAGAAGTGTAATTAACGGATTTGTTCCTTATTCTTCTCTAATGTGGCCATTAGCTGAATGTAGAATTCAGACTGGAGTTTATTTTAATGTGCAAAACCTAATGGGAAAGAGATGCTCTGTCATTGTCCAAACCACATGGCAAGGTATTTTCTGCAGTTTCTGGGACCAAGGCTTTGCCCCTTGCTTGCTGGCTGGACACTCAGGTGACATAATTTTGAGAGATTAGGGTAGAGCACTCAAAATCCAATTCAAGAGTACTGCCAAACCATACATCCTTTCTCAGAGGGATTGTGTAGACGAGATCTCACAGAAGTGAAGTGTGCTGGCGGCCTGGGTGGATGTTGGGAGCCTCCTCTTGTTTCTTTTCCTTTGGGAAAGGAAGGCTTGCTGGTGAGCCTGTTGTGGCACTTAAAAAGCAGCAAATCTAAAGTGTCCACCTGCTGGTTAGGGTGGAGCGTGTGCCCCGCACACCGTCTTGGGTGCTGAGAGTCCAGACAGAGCACTTGGGATCTCTGTCCTGGGATCGAGCCCCACATTGGGCTCCCTGCTTGGCAGGAAACCTGCTTCTCTCTCTCCCACCCTGCCTGCTTATGTTCCCTCTCTCGCTGTCTCTCTCTCTCTGTCAAATAAATAAATAAGATCTTAAAAAAAAAAAAAATCCTTGGTATGCCAGGGTGGCTCAGTTGGTTAAGCATCTGCCTTTGGCTCAAGTCATGGTCCCGGGTCCTGGGATCGAGTCCGGCATCCAGCTCTCTGCTTGGTGGGGAGCCTGCTTCTCCCTCTGCCTACTGCTCCCCCTACTTGTGCTTTCTCTTTCTCTCTAACAAATAAATACATGAAATCTTAAAAAAAAAGAAATCCTTTTCATCCCGAGCTGGGTCCCTTTGTCCTGGTTACATAAGGCTGCTCTACGGCCTCAGCCCTCGACCAGCGCCTGGCCACCTGGGCCCAGTTTACGCCTCTACCTGTAGTGGCCCCTTTTCGCCACTCAGCCATTTACTGTCATGTGTGGCTCTGCTGCTGCCTCCGGGGTTGCCAAGTATACTGACCCCCTTCTTGTACTCCAAGTGGAAGTCCTTCAGGCCGCTGCTCACGCTTGCTTGGCAGTGTCCTGCTCTCTCTCTCCCTCTCCTCCACAGACTTCAAGGGGTGTGTCCTCCTCTCCCTCCCGGAAACCACGCGCACGTGGAGCCTGCCTCGCCCAAGTACTCCAGGCCTGCTTCTGCTGTCCTAGGCCCGTAACAGAAACGGAGGCTGCAGCATCTGCTGGCTTTTCCCGGTTGGGACTCCCACTGATGATGGTTTAGTTATCGTTCAATGTGGAGGAGGCAGATGAAGTGCTCTGTGATGTCCGTAGGTACTTCGTTGTCGTGATCCGTAAGGACTGAGGCTCAGCTGGGAGCTGCGAAGGGGACTTGGGTGGAGAGCTGGTAGTGCTGGCCCTGCCTCTGCGGAAGGTGTCTTGCCTGGAAGGGCAGCGCTGATGGGAGGCGCTCTTCCCGTCGCTTTGAAAGTGAACTTGTCTCCTGTACCATGCGACTATGTTCTCTGCTGCGGGACAATAGAGCGGTAACATGATCTGTTCGCTGCACTGGCTTGTGTGTTGATTGCAAGGAGATGGCAAGGTGGCAGGGAGCCCTTCTGGAGTCGACAGGGGAATGGCAAGCAGAACCCAGTGCAGAATTAGGTGCTTTTGCACACCGGCTGAAGAAGCGAGCGCCCCCTGGTATGAAATACTCCTCTTTGCCACTGTCTCCGGGGCTGTTTCATTGACAGCCTTCTCTAGTTGTGTCTGAGCCCATGGTCTCCCTACCTCTGTGATGTGGCACTCCAGGCAAAGATGCCAAGGAGGGCCAGGCTCAGAGCTGGTGTTCAGTGGGGTCTCTCCTTTACCTGTCAGTGGAGACGGTTTTTGCACTTAGAACTTTATACCCACATCTGAAAAGATTAGAGGCAGGATTCTTCTGCACGTATTGAAATTGGTTGTACAGTTGACCCTTGAACAACACAGGCTTGGCCTGCGTGGGGCCATGTACACGGGGTTATTTATTTATTTATTTTTGGTAAATACCGTACAGGGCTATAAATTAAATATATTTTCTCTTCCTTGTGATTTCCTTTTTTTAAAAAATTTATTTATTTATTTAACTCATCTCTGCACCCCCCTGTGGGGCTCAAACTCATGGCCCCAAGATTGAGAGTTGCAAGCCCTACCAACTGAGCCAGACGTGGGCCCCTTTGTGATTTTGTTAATACCATTTTTTTTTTCTGTATCTTACTTTATTTTAAGAATATGATGCATAGTACATGGGGCGCCCGGGTGGCTCAGTAATTAAGCATCTGCCTTTGGCTTGGGTCAGGGTTCCAGGGTCCTGGGATTGAGCCCCGCATCTGGCTCCCTGTTCACGGGAAGCCTGCTTCGCCCTCTCCCAATCCCCCTGCTTGTGTTCCTTCTCTCGCTGTCTCTCTCTCTGTCAAATAAATAAATAGGATCTTAAAAAAAAAGGAATATGATGTATAGTATATATAACATACAGAATAAGTGTTAATCAAGGCCAACAGTGGTCTATTAATAGTTAAGTTTTAGGGAGTCAGAAGTTAGAGTTGGATTTTCGCCTGTCCAGGGGTTAGTACCCCTACTGTCTGCTTTGTTCAGGAGTCAACAGTATATTTACATAAGGATCTCAGCCCTGAACCCTGAAATCCAAACTCGTATCTAACTGCCTGTTGGGCATCTCCAGTGTCCTTTGGGCATCTCCAAACCTGTGTCTAAAAACCATGTCCTGATTTCCACTACACCTGATTTCCCTCTGGTTTCCCCCACCTGCCCTTTGCTGCACCGTAGCAGTAACAGCATTCCAGTCTGCCCAGTGAGTCAGGTCACCCATCTTGGAGGACTCCTTGACTCTTTTTTTTTGTTTGTTTCGTTGTTCCCCTTATTCCATCAACAGAACCTCTTTGTTCTGTCTTCTAAGTTGGCCCCAAACCTGCTCACTTGTCACTGGCACGGCTGCTAGCAGCTCAGTGTGTCCCTTCCCGACTCAGGCCAGAGTCTCCTGGCTGGCCAACCCCTGCTCCCGCCCAGTGCCCCAGGAGTCTGGTCTCAGCCCAGCAGTTGATGGGGGCTCTGGGGTCTGGCAGCCCTCCCTCTGCAACTCTTCCTCATGGGCCTTTGTGCTTGCTCTGTTGAAACTCCCCCTTGGGGGCCACACATCTGTCCCCCACTCCATTCAGTCCTCACTCTGGTGACCCTCCTCAGGTGGCTGTCCCTGACCTTGGGCCCTGCCCGGACCCTGCCCCAGTTTTCTCCATCTGTTCACATTCTGGTTGTTACTCCCCACCCCCACCCCTGAAAAGTAAGTGTGGCGGGGGTGGGGGGGGTGGGCGTGTCGCTTTGCCTCTTGTTCTCAGGAGGTGCCCAGCAGCAGCCTGGGGACCATGGTACATGTGCAGGTGAACTTGGGTGGGGGAGGGCAGGTCATCGGGGGACATGGTGCCGCTGGGGTGAGCCGTGAGCCGTACTCCTTCCCAGGTGGAGCTACTTCTGGGTGCTGGGTGTCTCCCCCTCAGTTACCGTGGGTCAGGTCAGACCTCAGTGCAAACAGAACGTCCTGCCAGAAGGGCTGAAGTACAGCCACGGAAGGGAAAGAGGTGTGGAGAGGCTGGCACATCTCAGGTGACCTCATTGCCATCACCCCTCCCACTCCTTGCCTCCTTTCTACTCACCTGCATAAAAGCTCTGTGTTACTGTTTCTTCCCAAAGCAAACTATCTGCTAGGAGCTAGGAGAAGCCATTGTTTCCCAGATAGGCTCTTGCCTTCCCTCTCTCCTCCTGCATTTAACTCGCTGGCTAAATAAATTATGGATGAATTGGGTACTATTTCTGTGTTTCAAGAAAATTGCTAAAACTGTAAAAGATCATCAGATTTATTCATTTTAGTAAAATCGTCATAGGTACACGTTTTCTCTTCAGACAGCATGTCTCTATTATAATCTTGCTTTCCCTCAGCTGTTTTCTTCTGTTCTTGGGATCAGGAAAAGTTCAGAATGGAGAAAAATGGTCTGTGAATCTTTTTTTCCATCTTTTCACTGAAGACCAAGTGTTTGACAGTTACCTGGAGGTCTGACTCATCTTCCAGACATCTGACTGTGCTTTTATTCTGGGATTAGGTACATCATCTTGAGTTTTGTTTTCTTGCCTCGGATTTAAAATCCACAAGGATGTGAAAACTCAGTACCTTGTGGAACAGGGCAAAAAAACCCGAATGAGACAAATTCCAAATAGTGGCAAATAGTACAGCGGTTTATTTCTGCTAATGGTTTTTAGCTTGTGTGGTGTATCACTGCATGCCAGCCTTGATTGTGAAGGAGATGGGCAGCTGTGGATGGGGCAGGTTCTTCCCTCCCATCTGGACCATACCTCTGCAGTCCTGCCTGACCCAGGACTGCACATGTCTAGCCCCAGGTTGGGTGGCTTTTCTTGGGGCCAAGCTCCAGTCTTTGCCTCCGCCAGGAACCTGATTTAAATGACACAGACTCATGTACCTCCATCCGGAATACACCGGAAGCAGTTGCAAACAGGACGTTAAAAATAGATGTCTTCCAGTATAATACTAAGGGTGATTTAAAAAATTTTGCCTTTTCTCCTTTTCCATCTTTCTTACAAGGATCATTTTTATAATGAGAAAATTTCCAGTGAACTTGGTTTCCTTAGGGTGTGGAATAAAAGTCAGTTTCTAAAACGTTGTGGAAAACAATTTGATGTGTGTCTTTTTAAGCGTTTTAGAAGCACGGGTGGAGTTGCTATGGGGATGGTAAGGTTTACTCTCTACAGAGAGTGGTTCCATCTGGCACCACATGCTCCCTGAGCCAAGCTGGGCAGTCCTACGCACAGCAGAGTTTCTCATTAGATGTGGAAACAATTACACATAGCATCATGATTCCATCTTTTTTCCCCCTAAATCTCCATTTAGCTCTGATCGAATGGCAGGACGTGATGCCAAACTGCTTTCTACAGCCTCTGACCTCTGTGCCTGTCGTCGCCTCTGAGACGGGTGCATGGCTTACAGTCGGAAGGGGTTCCGTCTTTGCTGGTGGAGCTGGGTTGCTTCCTGAACATGGTGCACAGTGTTGTACCTTGATCATGTGGGGATTCATTTTCTTTTGCGGACGCGCAGACATTTCTTTGACAGGCATTGTTTTCGTTTCCCTTGGCTGCCCCCTCGAAACCATGGCCTCCTTCCCTTCTTGCACTTGTTTAGAACCCATGGGGGTCCCATCTCAATCAGAGATGAGGTTTTGACATTCTGCACGGGGGGCGTGGTGGGGACGTGAAGCATGCAGATCGAGTTCAGTTGTACATTCCATGGAGAATGAAATAAAGTGCTCAAGAAAAGCAGTAGTCTTCTGTCTGTTGGTCTTCCATTATCCTTGGGGGCCTCACGGGGCTGATGTAAGTGGTGGAGAGGCTGGCATGGGGACGGCTGATGGCCAGCTGGTTGTAATTGGTGATATTCTCAGAAGTCTGGTGGGGGCCCTGAGCTAGATGTCTGGGGAACCCCATGTTGTTGCAGCTTTTGGTCTCCTTTTGAGGGTGTGCTCTTAGTCTAGTTCTGGTTCCTTATCTGGGAAATGGGGGGGGGTGGCGATGCTTGCCTTCTCAAAAGGTTATTGTGACCATCCGATAAGATGGTTCAGGTGTCTGCTTCGAAAAGCAGAGAACTGAGTTCTTGAATGGTGCGTTGTCCCCATGTCTTGACCACTTGCGGGGTCGCTGTGTGTCCTGCTGTGTCTGGCCCACTTCCTCTGATGATCTGATAGGACATAGTTCTATCATATCATCATGCGCAGGGGCCATGCTAATCTTCTCTGTATCGTTCCAATTTTAGTATATGTGCTGCCGAAGCGAGCACTATCATATCATCATGGATGGCCTCTTAGTACCTATAACTTCTAGCTTAGGTGCTCATGATGATGGACTGGTAGATGACTGCTGTAGAAGAATGCTGTTTCATTCTTGCCTTGGTGACAAGAGTGATAACTTCACTCAGCCCCGGGATCAGTTGGAACTAGAGTGGTTCTACTTAATGGAAAAAGCAGTTGGAGGACATTCAGGAAACATGGATTCTTATTCCCAGTTCTGTCCCCAAGCAGCATTGTCCCCAGGCAACTCAGTATCTTGTCCTTCAGTGGATGGGATTGCTTGACTGCCCTGGGACAGGCACCATGGACACTCCAGACCTCTGGGCTCAGTTCCCCCACTGAGAACTCCTTCACGTCAGCATTGCTGTCTAGCACTTCTTGTGCATTATTTTATTTTGTTCGTTTAATTCATTTGTGGGCTTGGGTAGTGCTCTGATCATACATGCTGTTAAGATCTTGTCTCCAAATGAGCACCTGGTGTGGAGCCTGGTGGCTCCCTGGGCCCCTGCTGGCTTGCAAGTTCAAGGACTCTGGTTACTTGGGAATCATAGCTCTTGGCCTGATTATAGACGACATGGGCAGTGGTGAGGAGCTGTTCCCATTCTGCCCTTTCCCATTAAGCACGTGCTCTGAAACTCCGCTAAAAACCCCAGCAGCTACTGGGACTCAGAAACTTAATAACAGCACCCAGTATATCTTCCTTTCTTGAGTTGTAGGGTATCCTGTCACTTTGCCCTCCAAGCTCCAAAAGAGATCTAGGAATTCTCTTTGTTAGTTTCCAAGATAGGAACTGGAGACAGAATCCTAAGGACTGGCTGTGATTCATGGTAAAATGTCTTTGTCTTTGCTCTCCAAGCACACTGCTGTCTGGCTTGTGCCCTTTAGGTGTTAGCTCCTGTTGGAGTTCCTCGGCTCACCTGGAAGGATATTGGCATGTCCAGCGCTGTGCAATCTTTTGTTGTTTCTAAATGCCCTCAAAGCCCTTCTGGATGGCACTCAAGCCTTTATTTGGGTTATTCGTTTTCACACCAAAGGAAGACTTCTGTATCTTACCTTGCATGCTGAGTTTCTGTGCTAAGCTGGGAGGGTCCCTGGTTAGTTAGAAGAAAAGGGTGAACAAGAGAGATGTGCCAACACCAAACCAAGAGCCGGCCTGGTGCAGGGAAGGGGATGTGGGCTGTGGAGTCCCACTAACCTGGGTTCCAGTCTCTGCTGAAATGCATACTGGAGGTGTGTTACTTTTTAGGGTTCTGGAGAGACTAAATGAGGCCATGCCTGGGGTGGGGCCAGCACACGGCTGGGACTGGTGGCTGCCTGTGTTCGGAGTGTGGAAAGACACGTTTATAGAGCTGGATTCAGTCTAGCTGTCAGACGGCGTGGCGAAGGCCAGGCTTGCCCACGACCCACACTGGCCCCAGCCCCTGCCCCAGCAGAGCTCATGTGGCGGTTTCTGCACAGAGTTTAGACGATTGCTGGTTGCTGCTTGCTCCTAACTGTGGTTGGATGGGGCATTTGTGCCCTCAGACCCAGCTTGCCCATGGGGGTGCCTGGTGGAAGGGGAGAGGGTCCTGGAAATGTGAATGCAGCTAATCCAATGAGATTAGCCTCCTGAGCTGAGGGATTTGAGAGAACAAAGGGTATTGAAGGAACCACTTAGAAGTTTAAACAGACTCTGTTCTCCCTTTTCACCTACGTCTTGTATAAGGATTTCAATAGCTCCTAAATGAGCTGGCCTGAATGGCAGTAGCGCCCTTTTAAATTCTAATTAGCTGGTGAATTAACTAGTATGAATTTTGATTAGTTGGGATGAATTACAGGTATTAATGATTGTACAGTCTTAGAGCAAATGAAAGTAGCGGTTTACCCAAAGGGGGCTATGGCCAGTCGTCCGGCCAGAGGACTTTAAATAGTCTCAGAAAGACGGTGCTCTCTTTTCACACTGCATTCTTCACCCTTTAAAGCCCGGGACTGGAGCAGCGTGAAGTGGGGAGGAGACTCGGCCCCCTCGCTCTCCTTGGTGGCCCTGGAAGGAGCACAGCCCGCATGGTCTGTAGCTGGCAGGCCTCCAGACGCCCTCTGCAGTGCACCCTGCCACGCGGCTGCACAAGCTTCCTTGCTAGAAAAGACAGCGGCTGTAGCCTTTTCCTCCCAGGGCCGGGCTTGACCTTGTCCTGGAGCTGCAGTGTTCATGTTCGCAGCGGCTGGCACTGCAAGCCCCTCTCCACGACAGTGTCGGGTGTAGGTTGGTCAGGGCAGGGTGGCCGGGGCGGGGGGGGGGGGGGTGGTGGCGCTGCTCCTGTTTGGCCAAGGGAAGGAATTCATAAGTATATCAATATTTCCTTGGCCTTGCCCTGTTTCAGACAGCCTTGCACATGGATACTCATTGCATAGTTACATAGGAGAATGTTTTAAAATACCCAGCACGGGTCCATCTCAGTGACGGTGATGGGTCACATGCGTGTGATCAGGGTGTTCTGGAAAGAGTTGCCAGCTCATTTACAAAAGGCCTCACGTGGTCTAGTGTGCTGAAAGTCCATC
Source organism: Lontra canadensis (assembly GCF_010015895.1). Taxonomy (NCBI): domain Eukaryota; kingdom Metazoa; phylum Chordata; class Mammalia; order Carnivora; family Mustelidae; genus Lontra; species Lontra canadensis. The sequence goes on from NW_022631051.1 coordinate 8,816,955, forward strand.
TCCTGATGGTCAGGGGCTCTGAACTGCAGGCTTAGTGCCCCTGCCCTCCGCCAGGCTCTCACTCCCTACCCTCTTGTCCTTCCTCTGGTGGCAGATTGTGGCCTAGTCTCGTGCTTTTTGGCTGAGAGACAACTGGCCTTGTTTTATGCAGTCTTGGTCCCCTACTCCTCTATTTTGTGTCCTGTTGGGCACCGTGTATGACACGGTGCTAGTTTACGAGGACCCAAAGACATGTGAATTTCAGCACCAGACCTGGTGCTTCCTGTGTGATTTCCCATCGTTGTGGATTCACGAGTTCAGCTAGGACACTCTTCACAGGGCCCGCCCACCTGGTCTTCAGCAGTTCTAACGTGCATCATTGCTCTTAAAAGAAAAGCTTTGGTGCTCTGAGAGTTGAGATGGGGCAGAGATCCCAGCAAAGCCTTGACTATACTGATTTGAGCATGGTTGGACCATGGGTGTGTCTCAGGGACAAACACTGAAGAAGGAGCAGCATATGAGTTCAGGCCCAAGGCTTTCTTGCCAAAAGGCTGCTGTTTGTGGGCCCTGATGGTTAGCTAGCCTCACCACTTCTCACCCCTCACTGACCAGCCGGCTGTTGCAAAGGTGACTCTCTGTCACGCCCCGCCCTACCCCACCCCGCCACTGGCCAGGCTCGTCTCATGATGGAGCCTTTTGGATGTTGGTTTCATGGGACACTACTAAGCACTTCCAAGCACATCCTACGTCATAATCACTCCTGGTAGAGGCCAAGAATGAAAAGGGTTCATGACTGAGAGACTCTTGTGTACCACAGAGCAGGCTGGCTTTCTGGAGAAGTGGTTGACCACTACCTCCACACCTTCTGCATGAGACAGGATGACAGGGTCATCTGGTATGGTTTATGTTGCCTGTGCTGGTCACCTTCTGCTGTGGGAATAAGGCTCAGATCAGACCCCAGAGTCTAGTTTCATCACATTTGAGAATAGCTCAGACCTATGTCTCCATCAGAGAAAAGATCCCATAGGAGAGCTTGGATACGGTTGTTTCCTATTTATTTCTTTATGCATGCCCAGCTTCCTTCCAGAAGTGATTTAAAGACAGCTTAAAAAATACCTATAGTGTTGGGGTGCTTGGGTGGCTCAGTCGTTAAGTGTCTGCTATCAGCTCAGGTCATGATCCCAGGGTCCTGGGATCGAGCCCTACATCGGGCTCCCTGCTCAGCTGGGAGCCTGCTTCTCCCTCTCCCACTCCCCCTGCCTGTGTTCCCTCTCTCGCTGTGTCTCTCTCTTCCAAATAAATAAATAAAATCTTAAAAAAAATACCTACAGAGTTAAAATAACAATACAAGATTTAGGTTTTTAGGAAAAAGAAAATACGAGTTTCAGGAGTTTTATTAAACCAGAGGAGTGCTTCAGACATGTCAACTTCTAGAATCCTTTCTTTACATGTGTCCAGGAAAGCCCATCAGAACAATTTTGTTGGGGATTCCAGTATTTCAGGTTTTACCAAAGAAAAGGAAATATCAGGCAACCTCCATACCAGTTCACATTTCTTTTACAGATAAGGGGTTAAGGTTTTTAGGACGGGCTCTCTAAATAGGCTCTTTTAATTCCTACTGGTGTTTTGGTTTCAGGCCTGGAGCTGTGTTTGGGTGATTAGTGACATCTAATTACGGGAGGGCAGGCAAGAGCTTTATAGACTCGAGTCGGATACAGAAGAACTACCTTCGAGCACTGACTAATGATTTTCATTAGGAAATGGATTTTTCAGAACAATAATACAGAGGCTGATAATATTTTACCTTTGGAAATATGGCCATTCTGGAATAGTATGCAGTTTCTGAAGTGCATAGAATAAGAAAGAAGAACTAAATGTAAAAAAGGTGTATTGTTTTATTAACTCTAATAAAAGTGACTTCCAAGTAGTTTATTTTAATATCATCTAACAGTTTTGCGTGGCCTTGCATTCAGCTCTGACCCCATTTGGCGCAACTTAATTTCAGCTGTTAAACAATTAGAGTCCCCCCTTAGGTCCAAATTGGTGCTGTCATCTTATTTATCAGGAGCAGGGGCGCTGACTGCTGCTTGAGCCTCTAGTCTAGCTTGTCTACAGAGGCCCAGCCCTCCCAGGGCACTGGTCTTGCCTTTGTGCCTTTGTTCCCACCTCCCTCTGTTCCGTATCCCCTATTGGAGTGTTTCTGAGCTGTCTTTTATGATGGAAGCACTTAGAGTCTTTGTGTCTGATTCCAGCTGATCTTAATTTGCAACTGGGCCGTGTTTTCTTTGAGTGCCACCTTGCACTGGGCCAACCCTGGTCCTCCCTGCTGGAGCTGGCCTCTGCCACTTCCCAGGCTCTTAGCTGTTGGGCATGCTATGAACTTCTGTAGAATGGGCATAATCACACCTCTCAAACTGTGAGGAGGAAACCTGAGGCAAAGTATGGGGACAACATTCAAAACTTCACATCTGCATCCATTCATCCTTCCATCCATCTGCCCAACTCCACCTGCCTAGCATTTAGTAAACTAAATTGCAAAGCATAAATAAATTAACATTACAGTGAAGAACTCTAGTTTTCTTTGTTACCGACCTATGCCTCTCTTTTTGTTATTACAGTTAACTGATTAACCTTTGAAATCTTGAAATATTATTTATTTATCCACGTGGAATATACTGTGGTTGACAGGATCACTTACATCTACCCTGCAAGTGTTGCCATCGAAAAGTTGTGAGCTCAAGCCCCACATTGGGCTCTGTGCTAGGCATGGAGCCTGCTTAAGATTCTCTCTCTCCCTCTCCCTTGGCCCTTCCCTGCCCCCTCTCCCTCTCTTAAAAAAAAAAAAAAAGTAGTAAAATTTAATAAATATTTAGGAAGTGCATATCACTATGTCTCATTAGCAATTTTTTCAGATGCTCTGGAAGAGCAAAAGCCCATGAATTATCTGTGTCCCATGGACCTCTCATTTTGGAGGGGGGCTCACTGCTTTTTTATGCACATGAGATCCTTGGAGAGCATTGTCATCTGTCTCATTTTGGTGGAGGTGATGGATGGGTTACCAAAAGTGGAGATATGTCATATTGTCAGTGCCATAAGGGGAAAATGTCAAGAAATGCTTTTCAGGGGGCGCCTGGGTGGCTCAGTGGGTTAAGCCTCTGCCTTCGGCTCAGGTCATGGTCTCAGGGTCCTGGGATTGAGCCCCGCATCGCACTGGGCTTTCTGCTCAGCAGGGAGCCTGCTTTCTCCTCTCTCTTTGCCTGCCTCTCTGCCTACTTGTGATCTCTCTCTGTCAAATAAATAAATAAAATCTTAAAAAAAAAAAAAAAGAAATGCTTTTCTGGGGAGTAGTTTCTATGAAGTATATAGACAGGAATAACCCTGAGGGACCATGTGTGTCACCCAGTGGGTTCTGGACCTTGTAGAGTGCCGGCTGTGCTGTGGCCTCACCCCCTGGAAGACATGCTTAATTCCACCCTGGCCCCACCATAGGTGCGCTCTCACTGAGGAGTACCAGGGATAATGGGGGGAGATTCAAGGTGAGACAGGCAGATGAGGGGAGAGTTTTATTTTTTCTTTAATTAACATAAAATGTATTATTTGTTTCAGGGGTACAGGTCTGTGAATCATCAGTCTTACACAATTCACAACACTCACCATAGTACATATCCTCCCCAATGTCCATAACCCTGCCACCCCATCCCTCCCACCCCACTCCCCTCTATCAACCCTCAGTTTGTTTCCTGAGATGAAGAGTCTCATATGATTTGTCTCCCTCCTCATCCCATCTTGTTTTGTTTGTTCCCTCCCTTCCCCCCATGAACCCCTGCCCTGCCTCTCAAATTCCTCATATCAGAGAGTTCATATGATAATTGTCTTTCTCTGATTGGTTTATTTCAGTCAGCATAATACCCTCTAGTTCCATCCATGTCGTTGCAAATGGCAAGATTTCATTTCTTTTGATGGCTGCATAGTATTCCTCTGTGTGTGTGTGTGTGTGTGTGTGTGTGTGTGTGTGTGTGTGTGTATCTCACATCTTCTTTATCCATTTAGCTGTTGACGGACATCTAGGTTCTTTCCATAGTTTGGCTGTTGTAGACATTGCTGCTCTAAACTTTTGGGTGCATGTGCCCCTTCGGATCACTACATTTGTATCTTTAGGGTAAATACCCAGTAGTGTGATTGCTGGGTCACAGGGTAGCTCTATTTTCAACTTTTTGAGGAACCTCCATACTGTTTTCCAGAGTGGCTGCCCTAGCTTGCATTCCCGTAAGAAGGTTCCCCTTTCTCCACATCCTTGCCAACATCTGTTGTTTCCTGACTTGTTAATTTCAGCCATTCTGACTGGTGTGAGGTGGTATCTCACTGTGGTTTTGATTTGTATTTCCCTGCTGCTGAGTGTGATGTTGAGCACTTTTTCATGTGTCTGTTGGCCATTTGGATGTCTTCTTTGCAGAAATGTCTGTTCATGTCTTCTACCTATTTCTTGATTGCATTATTTTTTCTTTGGGTGTTGAGTTTGATAAGCTCTTTATGGATTTTGGATACTAGCCCTTTATCTGACATGTCATTTGCAAATATCTTCTCCCATTCTGTCGGTTGTCTTGGTTTTGTTGACTGTTTCCTTTGCTTTGCAAAAAGTGTTTTTTTTATTCATGCACTGGGAGCTGCCTGAAGTTCTTGCAAAGTTTATTCTAGCAGGAAATGCTACTACTTCTAATTAATATTCATGTAAGACTTTGCCAAATGCATACTACATGGATATTGTTGTCATCCTTGCTTTGCAAATGTGAAAACTGAGACTCTGAGAGATTGAGTGACACGCCCAAGTCATCCTGGGCCAGAAGTCATTGGCTGTGTCCCTTAAACCCTTCTTGGACCCCGGCTTTCTCACTTGTTGCTAAGGGCTGTGGACAGCAGAGTTTCTCCATAAAGGATGAGAGCAAGAAGCAGGATCCTTTCCGCTTCACGAGGAGCAAGAGAAGTGATACTGGTTCCCAGGTCACCTGCACAGATTGCAGCTTCTGGCTCCCAGATGTGAGCATGGGCCTGCCCGTTCCCGCTCTTCTCCTGAGCTTCTGCATGAACTTGCCTGCAGCCCAGTGGGAGGACTCAGGGAACAGGCATGCAGAGTGAGGAGGCGTGTCCTGCATGCTGTGGGACCCGGGGCTTGGTAGGCTGTTGCTGTCATTACTCATTTCTGCAGAGTGGGTCTCTGCCTGGAATTACAAGGCGGGCACTGACAGATGTATAAGTAGATGCTCAAGAGCACATTAAAAATGCATTGTTAAAAATGGATTCAATGTGTGAACCAAGATTGGCATGAAGGTTGGGTCCCTGTATTTTTAGAGACTAATTAAAGTGCATGAACAATGATAAATTCAGATAACCCGTATCGTCTAAAATCACCGTAAAGCATTCACAAAGGAGCTAATTGCAGGGGATGTTGTTGCTGTAGCCCAAGGGGTCCAAGTGGTCTGCCATCAAGTTCTGTCTGCTTTGCCTCGATAGAGATCAGCCTGGGCCAGTGGCTCCTGAGCACCTCAGCTGTCTGGCACCCAGCACTGTGCATTTGCCATGTTTCTGCAGCCTTGAGTTTGGGGACACGTATGGAGTTCTCCCATGCCACTTATCTAAATCATTCACAGAAATCTGTGGTCACTTTCTGTAAAGTGCTTCACTGGTGATGGGGAGAGAGGGAGAGAGATTTTATACTGATGCATGTTCACGCACTGAGGGTGTACAGATCGCTTCCCTTTCTGTGGCCTCTTCCCTCCTGTTAGATGCAGATGCCACAGCCCGTTCTGGATGATCGGACCACAGTTTATTGGCTGGAGTAGGTATTAGAGTACACGGTGTTCTTCATGATCCATGGTGATAGTGTTCGCCGTGTTTGTCTGTCTTTGGAAAACTGGCCTCCAGAGGTGAACTGTGGAGTGAGCTGTGTCAGAGGCTGTCTTCTCCTTCTGCAACATTGAACTGGTTTATCTGGAGGACCTGGTGCTCTGCAGTTCTGATATTCTGGTAGTCACACTGAGAAATGAGAACATGTGCGTTTAGTGATCGCAGGGTTAGTAGACTTGCAAGTTGGTCACAAGATCTATAACTCAGGATTTTGTAATATTCTTTTTTTTAAAGATTTTATTTATTTATTTGACAGAGACAGAAAGAGAGAGAGAGCACAAGCAGGCGGAGCGGCAGGCAGAGGGAGAGGGAGAAGCAGGCTCCCTGCAGAGTAGGGGAAGTCCAATGTGGGACTCGATCCCAGGACCCTGGAATCATGACCTGAGCTGAAGGCAGTCGCTTGCCCAACTGAGCCACCCAAGTGCCCTAACTCAGTATTTTTTAAAGTTAGGTTAGTTTTGTTCCTGAAAGTCTCTGATGCCTTTCTTTAATCTACAAGCACTTAAAAAAAATTTCCTAGCAGCAAGTGTATATTCATTGCACACTGACACAGTAATGGCATGCTAAGGGCAAAAAAGACCAGGGTAAACTCAAGACCTTTAAGCATCATCATTCAGAACACACCCCTTCTCACCAGGCAGTCCAATCTGACCAGCTTTTAAATTCCAATCTGACCAGCTTTTAGATCCCAGGAGGTAGTAGGTCTTAAGGGTTACAACTTTCAGGGTAGTTGCAGGATTTTAAAATCCATATCCCTTCCCTTTCTATCACTAAGCCACTGCCTTTTTTTTTTTTCCCCCTGACTTCCTATCAATCACTTTGAAATAACTGTAGGTTTATGGAAGAGTTGCAAAGTAGCTACAGAGAGTTCTTATCACCCTTCACCTAGCGTCCCCTAATATTTCCAGTTTGCCTAACCACTGTTTACTTACCACATTAACATTGTGATCACTTGTTGTTTTTTTTTTTTTTTTTAAGATCTTATTTATTTATTTGACAGACGGAGATCACAAGAAGGCAGAGAGGCAGGCAGAGAGAGAGAGGGTGAAGCAGGCTCCCTGCCGAGCAGGGAGCCTGATGTTCAGGCTTGATCCCAGGACCCTGAGATCATGACCTGAAGGCAGAGGCTTAACCCACTGAGCCACCCAGGAGCCCCAACACTGTGATAACTTGATCATGTATCAAGTTAACGTTGGTACAAAACGGCTCACTAATACCACAGACTTGATCTGGGTTTTACTAGCTTTTCTACTGAAGTCCTTTTTTCTGTCCTTGGATTCCATCCAGTATGCCACATTACATTTAGCCACTGCCCTTTTTTATTCTTCAAACAATTTTATTTTTAATGTTTTATTTTGGTAACATTTCCAACTCTCTAAAAGTAGGGAACAAGAGAGCGAGTCTGCGTGGGTCATTACCCATTTGGAACTACGGTCAGCATATGGCTAATCACACTGTCCCAGCAAATCTCGTTTCCTGTTGGGTTAGCTGGCCTTAAATGGGTCATTGTGACCCTCCCTCCTCAGTGCCTTTCCCACACGTGTACCTGCACCTGCGGGATATCACCTGGCATGCTTGCATGTTATCATCCGGTCTCTTCCCAATGCTTGAGAGTTGCTGATACAGGCACCTTTATTTATTTATTTTGTAAAGATTTCATTTATTTATTTAGAGAGAGAATGAGAGAGAGAGAGCACGTGCATGGGAGGGGGGAGGGGCAGAGGGAGAAGCTAACTCCCCGCTGAGCAGGGAGCCCCCATGTAGGACTCAGTTCCGGGACCCTGGGATCATGACCTGAGCTGAAGGCAGATGCTTAACAACTGAGCCACCCAGGTGCCCTGTTGTCATCTTTAAATGCAGACTCGGTTTGATCTTTTTCCCACTTTTTGCCACCGTTTCCAAGAAGGCTCTACATGCAAGGAATATGGAGTAGGATTTGTTGGAAATGTCTCTCTGGAGCCTTTATTTGGCACTTGAAGTTTGTGTTTGTTACTTATGGTGACCCAGCATGACCTCAAGAGAAGGTCCATTTTCCTAGAGATAGTGACTGTGAGAGCCAGGCTAGAGGGCAGCATCTCACAGCACAATGGCTTTAATTCCGTATTACACCTTCCCCCCCTTACATCACCACTTGCATGCCAGGGTGTGGAAGAGTTACCCTTTGCTGCAGATGGACTCTTTTCTGCTGATGGGCTCTCTTTCTTATTCCTTCCCCCTGTTATTAGCTGGTGCCAGGCACAGTCACCTCATTAACCTCTCATTAGGTTAGGTGTTATCGGGTAATTGTTTGTTGAGTGAATGAATGACCACCAGACTACCAATAAATAGATATATGACTGAGCTACTTCACACCAAGGTGTTAATAGCTGTTAGTGTTTTCAGAATTGACCCCTTGGGATTATTTACATTTTAAGGAGCTGGTATCTTGAGGAACAATTGCTTAATCCAAATGTGGAATTCCTGAACTGTGGCCCCAGGGGGAAGGCTAGGATGCCTTTCTTATGGGTCTTCAAAATAAATATTGTGGCTTATATGAAAACTCAACTCTGAAAATGATGCAAATTGAAAAGAATGTTATTTTTGTGGTTGCGCAGAAATGATTCGAAGGGGACTTGGGTCTTCTAGCAACAGCACGTGTTGGATACCTCCTCGTGTTGGAATCAGAACAAACCTCCTTGCCGAACATGAAGTTTTCAGGGAAAAGTGGACGTCATTGCCGAAGCTCAAATGCAAATAGGCATTTATCCCTTCAGCAGTCATTTACTGTGTGCATTCTGCCTGGGGCAGCAGGGTTTTGGGGACCCAAGGGAGGGCCACAGCCTTGTGTTGGACCAGGTGACTGACCTCTGCTGCACATGAGATGTACTTCCAGTAGTCATTGCTAATATTATTATAATGAATTGAAACCCAAGACTGATGACAGGGTTGACACTCTAGTCATTCCTTTGGAAGTGGGTGGGTCCCCAGTGCAGCCTTAGGCACTGGGACTGCTGGACATGTGGGGGACAAGGTGCAGCCTCTGTCCTTAGTCATCTTCAGAATTAGGAATTCCTTACAGGTAGATATTGATGCATTTTGGTGTGTGTGTGTGTGTGTGTGTGTGTGTGTGTGTGTGCGCACCTGTGACATACGACTGGGACATTGTATCTCTGTGGCATCACATAGCATCCTCCTGTGAATTATTGGTCTGTCCACACTTAGCAGGATGGAATCTCAGCGCTGACATGTGTGGCAGATAGTTGAATATGTGGTACATAAAGGCTGTTGAAGAATGTGCAGAAGCTGCCATGACAAGCTGGGGTGCCATTGGCTGATATTACAGGCAAGGCTCCCACGAAATGTTTAGAAGCAGCCTCCTTTACAGTCTTCCTTCCATGTCCACAGTCGCGTCTGCCCAAGGACATTGCAAGCTGGACCCTGTTCTCGTGTAGTCCCCATGTGGTCTTGTTGGGTTTTTCTTCTGTTTATTTTGTATCTCGGCACTTTGCTTGTTTTCCAAACCACTGGCTGCACCATGAGGCCTCTGAGAACAGATGGCACGAGACAAACGCATGCTCGTGTGGAAGCAGGGGCAGCCAGAGGGTCCAGGGTCCAGGCCTGCCTGCTCTTGGCACACGGCCTCTCCCACCCCCACTCCCAAGTCTGAGTGGTTTCTGCCTGGCCTGGGATCTGGAGGCAGGATTGAACGGCGGGGTGTCCCAGGGGAGCCCCAAGGGGTGGATGCCTTCAGTCTGGAGGCACTGAGGTACGGAGGAGGGGTGCAGTGGTGGGGGGGTGGGGAAGTGGAGGGAGGAGTGTCAGGTGTCACAGCTGCCTAGGATGTGGGGAGCGGGCACCAGAGGCCAGAGCCTCCAGGTGACTGGAGGCAGCCGTTGTGGGGGACAGCCCGACACGTTTTTGTCTGGTGCCGTTCTAGAGCTTAGGCTTATTACTGAAGTATGTCATTTGCTTCATATCTTTATAGAGATGTAATAAGAATTGAGGAGGAGTAATATTTTAAAAATCCTTTTTTCCTTCTTCTTTCCCTTCACTGTTTGATGAAATTTCTAAGCCTGCAGGTAAACTAGCATGAGGCTAAGCTAATAAGTCTTTCTAATGACTGATTTAATACCAGCAGGCAAGATTCCTTTTGGGATTGATTGTGGCACATGGTGCTAATGGGGGTTAATTTGTAAAGGGAGGTACAGTGTGCATTACCTTATGAAATCTGCACATAAGAGAGGGAGAGAGACAGAGACACAACGAAAGAAGGAATGTATTCAGCGAAAACAGAAAAAGCTGGGATTCAGAATTGTCTTTTTGATATTCAAGTCCTAAGGATCAGGCTGTGTCATATTCTTATTTCTTTTCTGTAGACTCGGACACAGGCTCTCTCGATTGGGCACAGAGCACTTGGCCCTTTACACTCAGGTGTCACTGACCATGAGACCTTTGCGTGAGTTCCTGACAACCCTCTCCCTGACTCAGCGAGCTCAGCCCGACCTTACAGAGCTGACTGGAAAGTGGGGGAGAATGTAGGGATCAAGCAGTCCTGGGAATAGATGTAGACTTCTGGGAGAGCTAGCGAGGGCAAGCATGAACATGAGAGAGGTTCTGTGGTTTCCTGGGGTCGCTGGGGGATTTCTGGAGGTGGGACCTGGGCAGTGAAGGACAGCCAGCCCAGGACAGGGACTCACACGAGAGGCAGGGAAACAGACTCAGCAGCTGGAAATGGAAAGTAGCATGGGCTAGGGGTCCTGCAGGAGGGTTAAGGGTTTTCTCTTCGGAGGCAGTGGGATCTTAAAGGCTTTGGGAAGTCATCAGAGTGTTCAAAGCTACAGGATGACAAGCTCTGTTCACTTGGTCGCGGTGTGGAGACCGGGCAGGGGTATGGAAGATCTCCCCTTGCACGGCCGAGGAAGACTGGGTGCAGACAGGGCATGGATGCTTGAAGGCTCCTCACCTGATCTAGAGGGTATAGCTGGGCCTGAAGCTCCAGATGCTGTGTTTGCCTTTACGGACACTTCCAATATTGTGTTTCTGAAAACCTCCACTGTTAACAAAAGTAGGATTCCATGTGCTAGGGGTCAGGGAACTTTATTGTTCAGGTGACATTTGGACAGGGACCCAAGGGAGTGGCCCATGTGGATATTTAGGATGATTTCTAGGCAGAGAGAACTCTGTGTAAAGGCCTTGAGCAAGGTCATGTGGCTGAAGAGGAGCAGGGGGAAGGGAGAGTGAGGGGAGGGAGGCCAGGTGCGCATGTGGGCTCATGGTCCTGGAGGGCTCTGGTGAAAAAGTGCCATTCCAGGTGTGGAGCAGAGCAGTGTCTCGTCTGAGGTTCACAGGGATCTCTGGAGTGAAGCGGGTGACCATACAGGACTGTACAGTATCAAGTCTCAGGAGATGATGGTTTCCCAGGTCAGGGTGGCCTCGGTGGAGAGAATGAGCCAGGACTTGGGAGGCAGAGTTTTGAGGATTTGGTGAGGGCTAAGGAAGACAAGTGTGCATCAGAGTTTTTGGCTGAGCGACTGGAGTTGTATCTTAGCAGGCTGGGGAAGATTAGGGAAGGAGCAGTTTTGGTTATTATTTTTTTATAAGGAGACAATTTTTCTTATGATAATAATAATTATTATCAGTGATAGTAGTGATGTTATTTGGCCTACTTTTATTACTATGATTTGTGGTCTTCTTGTTTCTGCCTAACCTTTGTGCACAATAACCTTTTAGAAAATGGCATGCCCCTTATTTAGGACATTATGAGTCTTAGTCTTGTCCAGAAATCAAATGGAATTTCTTTGCAAGAAAGATTCAATTTAAAGTACCTTGATTCCCTGGGGGAAGGGGTGCTGTGTGTACACAGCAGGTTGTAATGCTCTGTTATTCTATCGAAAATTAGAACCGTGATTATGTATGTTGACAGGACTTAGATCCATGAATCTGGTGGTGGGAACTTTGGGAAACAAATGAAATCTGTTTGCTTCCTCTAAAAGCATCTTCCTGTGTCAGAGGTGGGTCCTATCCATGTTGGGAGTAGACCTCACTCCTCTTTTAAGCTAGAGCCTCTTTCCTTGCTCTGTTATCTGAGTCACCTCCCTGCGATGCTGGTTAGAAATGCAGACTTTCAGCCCTGCCTCTGTCCCACAGATCACAACCTGCCTTTTAACGACGTCTCTAGGGGATTCATGCACCTTAAAGTTTGAGAAGTACTGAGTGAGAACAATGCTGTTTCTGAAGCCTGGCTTCAAGGTAGGCACTTCATCAGGACTGCTGGGTTTCAGTCCAGAGCTGGTGTGAACTGGGTCAAGTTACAGAACACCCCCAGTAGCATCTCCAGCCGTCTGGCACCCTGGGGATGATTTCTTAGAGAGACCTTGGCAAACGAGACCCCTGGTAAGCCGGTATGTGTAGGTATGTGTACTGGGCATACCTTAGAGAGCCTTCTTTTTTCTAAGGAGAGGGTCAAAAGTAGGGGGTTGAGTGAGTGGAGGGGGAAAGCCGAGGTGCCTGGGCATCTCACGATGCAGGTGCACTTGGTGGGGTGAAAGGAAATTCATATTGCTGAAACAAAATAGCTGTTTGATGCACTTATTTGGAAAACATTGCCCATAGATCTCAGAACTGTTTGTTGCATTTTCCTTAAACATTTCTCTTGTCAGAATGATGAGAAAATTGCCTGTGTGGGAACTCAGAAGTGCAAATTTGTTAATACCTCCTTTGACAATGGTTTGTATTCAGAGCTGTTTATGAGCTGTCACAAATCATTTCCAGTTAAAATATGCTGCCGTTAAATCAAGGAGCGGTGGAAGAGTCTGGGAGGATATGCATGGCCTCATGGCTCCAGCTCAAGAAGGGCCCAAACACGGAAGCTGTGGGTCTGGTTTTTAAATTGGTGAATTGAATTGTGGAGTGAAAATCGTCTGGTTCCTGTGGAAAAGCTCTGTTTTGAAAATCGTCTCTGTTTTAATGCTCTTCAGAAGGCTAATATTAAGGTGTAAGTTTGAGAGTCAGCCTTTCCTTCAATGGCCAGCACAGAGAGGAATTCAATGCCTGTCCTTTTGTTCTTTTATGATCGTGCTTGTCAGACTCGGGGGTGGTGCTGTTATCTGTTCTCATCATTGCTAGAATGTGGCAAGCCGTTGCTTTCCTACTAATAATGGTGCCTCTGCCCTGACCCATCAGTCCTACCCCATCCACCCTGTGCTCCTGGCGGACATTTGCAAGATGGCTGTCTGGGGTTCAGAGTGTAGCCTGTGGCCTCAAATCGTGAGAAACTAAAAGGTCTTGTCGGGTATTTTATTGTTGGTCTGGATGCTTTAGAGCAGTTATTCTCAACTAGAGGCAATTTTGTCTCCCAGGGGGACAATTGAAAATGTTCGGAGATGTTGGCTGTCAGAACGGGGAGGCAGGAGGTGCTGCTGGCATCCAGGACACCAGGAATCCCGTAAGCGCCCTGCTGTGCGCATGACAGTCTCCCCAACAAAGAATCCTCCAGCTCCAGTTGTCAGGAGTGCTGAGGTGAGAAACCCTGCCTTAAAGCTAGAGGCAGTTTTGACAGGTGGAAAAGTGGTGGGTAAGTTTTAGGACATACCTGTTGGCCGGGTAGTGGTTGAAAACACGTCAGATCTCCAGTGTCTGCTTCATATTCAGAAAAGAAATTCCGTTGTCCCAAATCCATTTTTTTTCTAACCGGGACAGATAGTCCCAAACTGCTGAGGTTCGGATGGCCGACTCCTTTATTAGAGGTAGCCCTACTTCTCTTCTTCTGTGCTTCCAGAACATTTCACTTGACAGTGAAGAAGCGCATGTCTAAAGGCATAATAAAGCTTTTCTTTTTTTAAACTCTCGATTTGTCTCAATCAGTGAATTCTATGAATTCTTTCTCGTTAGCATTAAAATGGAATCTGCTAATAAGATAGCCACTGGGACAATAGGGAAAACGCTGGAAATGTCATACGTTTTCTTGAAGATTTTATGGTCACTGAATTTGGATATTTCCTTGTATTTTGCTTCCATGACTTCACAATTCAAGTCTCTAAACAAATGTTTACAGTTGACTAGAGGGAAGTCCGGGGGGTGGAATGACCCCGTCACCTGTACCCTGAAGCTTCAACCCCTCCTCACAATTGCCCTTCTTTCTTCAACCAGGTCCCCTTAAAAGATTTTGTCACGGGTGCCCGGGTGGCTCAGTAGTTAAGCGACTGCCTTCAGCTCAGGTCATGATCCTGGAGTCCCGGGATTGAGTCTCACATCAGGCTTCCTGCTCCGCAGGGGGTCTGCTTCTCCCTCTGACCTTCCCCCTTTCATGCTCGCTCTCATTCTCTCTCTCAAATAAATAAAATCTTAAAAAAAAAAAAAGCTTTTGTTGCCTGATTACACCTTATAGAAATTTGTAGCTAAGAAATTTATTATTAAAACTTATTAAGTTTATTATTAAATTTATTATAAGAAATTATTCATTTAGTATTTAGACCAATAGTGCTTCCTGGCTGATCCCTAAGGCTGTGGCTCAGTCTTTCATGATATGGAGTTCCTCTTTTCTTGGCTAGATTACCGACAACGTTCAGAGGAGGCAGAGAAAGGTTTGTACCAAAACAAGTGGACTTTTAACTTCTTTAAAATGAAGTCTTCTCTGAAAATGCTCTCTGACGGGAACTCACAATTTTAATTCACAATTGACTGGTACTGCCACCATACCGAACTGGACCCAGTAAGATAGCAGACCAGTGGGTCCCGGGGCAGGTTACAGCTTACCATCTCATGCTTGTTTCAGGATAACAGCGTGTTCCTCTGTTGCTGGAGACTGCTTTTTTCTTGTAGCACCTCTGCAGTTTCACGTGTCTTCCATGAAAGATGAATTTGCATCTACCTCCTCATTTCTGATTGACTTTTGGGTAGAGTGAATTTCAATGTGAAAACATCCTGCAGTTGTAGCCCTTAGAGAGGTACTAAAATACTAAATAAAAGAAACCACCTGTAGAAACCAGCTGTAGAATGTTGTATTATATAGATTGTTAGATGGTTTTGATTCATTTTCTTCCACTTGTTTCTTTAGCTTGTTTTTCTGATTTTATGTTTATATTTCTAGCATCTGTCTACATTTCTATCATCTTTATCAACACTCTGTACCTATTTCTACCTGTCTACCTGTCTGCCTTGTCTATCTACTTTTATCATCTCTATTTCTGTCTATCCATCCATTTGTTTATGTATCTGACTGCCTATCATCTACATCTGTATTTCTCCATCTATCATCTATAGCTGTTTATCTGTCATATCTATCCATCCATCCATTCATCCATCCATCTATCCTTCCCTCCCTCCCTCCTACTAACAAAACTCAAGAAGCATGGATCCTACCTTCCCCTGAAAGAGAAAAGGCTATAATTTATCTTCAGACACTAAGGGCACATACTGCTTTTTTATGGAAGGTCATTGCTTTTTTTAAAAAAATTTTTTAAAAATTAATATATAATGTATTATTAGCCCCAGGGGTGCAGGCCTGTGAATTGCCAGGTTTACACACTTCACAGCACTCACCATAGCACATACCCTCCCCAATGTCCATAACCCAATGTCGCTCTCCCTACTCATTTCTTTGACCTACTGATTTTCATGTGTCAACCCATGTGCTGCAGCTTTGGAAACACACCCTTTGCTGCCTGACCACAGCGACAAACGTGTTCTCTTGTAGCTGATTGCTCCCCTTGACACACTACCTTCCCTGGCTTTTTAGGAGCCCTTTCGAGAGCTCTGAAGCCTTTCTTTGCCTTGGGAACCTAACTGGAAAAGATTGTCTTTTATGTGGTGTCCTGAACAGCTGACATGTAGGACAGCACTCTGCAAATCTTCCTCTAATCTGTTCTGAGAAATAGCTGAGTAGTATTGGTTTTACATGAACTTGACCACATTTGTTCATGTTTGGGGTGAATGGGGACATACGACAATTAGTGGGGGATGGTGAGAGTCTAAAGCATAGTATTTCTGTGACTCAACCAGTTTTGATCAGGGCTTGCTTTTCTTCCACGTTGGCAGAAATTTGCAGACTCTTATGTCACCCCATCTGATCCTCCACTATTCTGGGCTGGATGGCCCAGCTTGCCTTCACCGCTGCTTCTCAGGCGGTCTACTGACTGTCCCTCTGCGTTCCTCCTTCATAGATGAGGGTATGCTCACCAAATGGTGGGAGGAGTGTTTTCCAGATCCCAACTACAATGCACTGTGTCTTAGAGTGGCAGGTTTGGTGAGGTGAGGAGGAGATGCTGGGGTCATTTCGTCCTAGCGCCGGTAAGCAGCAAAACTCTGCCCCAGCTTTCCATTTGCCGGTGGAAAAACAGATCTCAGCGGGTTCTCGCTGTTCTGCTTACTGGGTGATAGATTTCCTTCCTATTGTTTACCAAGAAAGAACGTGGGTTTGCAGCCAAGGACTTGGATTCCTGGTTCCTGGTGAACAGTTGTTAGAGTGCTCCGAGTCTCTTCATTTATAGAAAGACAGTTTCAAGAAAATGCTCTGCCTGCCTGGGACAGGATAGAGTTCAGCAAGGGTTTTAAAACTCCCAGTTCAGTTCACGCTGTGGGCTAAGAATCCTTGCTGTTGGTCTCAGTCTCTGACCTTCAGAAATTTTGGGACTTGTTTGGGCAGCTGTATCCCAAAGGCAAGACCGGTGAGGTCTCCAGAGCTGGTGAGAAACCCACCCGGGAGATTAACCAGTGGGTGAGAATTTAGGCAGTGTTGTTAGAAACTATGGTATTTCTATCCTACTTTCGAATTTCGGAGACCATCTCTGGACTTTTCAAAGATCTCTTCTCTACTGAAGGTTGCCAAGACTCATGGCTTGGTAGGTGTCATTCCAGGCCTCTGCTCAGAACCTGTGGTCTGCATTAGGAAGGGGACAATGGTGGGGGCCTTGAAGGCAGGGGTGCACATGCTGGGGGAAGTCAGGCAAGAGGGATGATGCCATGGGGATAGTGTGACCCACAGGGGGTTGTGTATATGAGAACTTAAGTCTGAATGGTACCTGCATTGTGCACTCCTGAGCACCGTGGGCCAACCTTCCATCTCTGATCTCACAGATCTCACCAGAGCCTGGCAAGGCCGGCAAGGGCAGCAGGGGAGGGACTGGGGCTCATGGAGGCAGGAGTTGGCCAGGAGCTGGTGGTACTTCACTGCACCCACCCAACTCTACCTAGTCCTAGCTTGTGTGATCTTGGATGATTCACTTAAATGGCCTGTGCCTCATTTTCTGCATCTGTAAGAGGAGGATGCTGGTAATAGCATGGCCTACCTCATAGAGTTCTTATAAAGATTTTGAGTTAATAATGTCAAGTGCTTCAGACATGGCTGACCTCTCCTTATAATCTCCTGATTATAAGTGAGGACACTGGTCCAGACTTTTTGGGGTGGGGGACTGTAACAGAACTCTGGAGTAAGTCTGTAAGCTGGTTGTTGCATGCAGGACAGCCCGGCAAGGAGTCTGTAGGGTACTCTGATGGAATCAGGGAGGGGCACATGACCCCGTCCCTCCCATGGCAGATCAGACCCCAGTTCTGCCTTTCCAGGCTCACTGCTGTTGGTCGGATGCCATTTTAAAAAGAGTGGTGGTGGGAGGGGGGATGAAAGTGGCTGTCCGTGGCTCTGTACAACTCAGGACCACAGGACCTGACCAGCCTGCCAGACGGCTGCTCTGTGTTAAGTGGCCACAGGAAGGATGGGGCCTGGAGATGGAGACGTTGGATGGCTTCCCAGCTCTCTGGAGTCCACATCCTCACAGTGGACCTTGTTGCTTTTTTAAGAGAGACTATCCAGAATATTAGACGCATGTATATTTAACAATAAGTGTGAAAATATTTTAGAACCCTGGAAATTATTTTTGAGACATTTGCCACTGTTCAATGATACAGCATCCTTTGTGAGTATAGTTAATTAAGAAGGGACTTTTTTTTTTTCCCTAAATACTGTTCTTGGGCAGAGAAACCTTTAACATGTGTTTTGTATTAGACACTGTACTGTGTTTCTGTGTTTTCCTTTCTATTCAAAATTGTGATGAGTTAAGCAGTGTTTCATACTTTTCTCTGCAAATGGCTGTTCTTTGGACTGTGTGAAGTAATTTCTCTATAGCCCTTCCCTTCTTCCAAGACTTTGAATCTGGATTGATTTTTGTTTATGAAGCTTTCTGAGATGCATTACTGAAAAAGATAGTTGAAGAAGTGTATCTGAAGAAAGCACATGGATGCATTTCACAACTGTGCTGTTTTATAAAAGCATTTAAATACAATCTTCCTGAATCTGGAAGCCTCCACGCTGGCTTATAAAAACGGACTTGTGTTTCAAGGTTGAGGCAGACACGGGCACGTTTGTCTGTACAATGATAATAAAAGATCTCTTTTCTTTCCCCTGACTTAAAGCTGGTTACCCAGGCCAGAATCCTGGACCTGGGCTGGCTCTCTACCTTCCTGTCTACACATCCAGCCTCTGGATCATCAAGTCCTGCCATTTTATTCTGAGTATTTGTTCACATGGCTTTTCCCATTCCTGCCTGTCGTGACTGCCTCCGATTCTTAGTGCTTCTTAGAGCTTCTGCAGCCTCCTCTGGATAGATTGCTGTCTGCCTTTGACCTCTGGTTTTCCTCTCCCCTCTGCCTAGGTTCTCCCCTCTGTTTCGGAGCAGAGGTTCTCAGACTTCAGTGAGTGTCTGAATCACCTGGAGGGCTCTTTAAAATGCAGTTTCTGATTTGGTAGGAGTGGAGCCTGACACTTTCCATTTCTCCCATTTTCCCAGGGGATGCTGATGCTCCTGGTCAGGGACCCCCTGTGAGAACCAGCACTCTAGTTATGTGGCCCGCACAACTGGTGTGTCACTGCCTCGCTTCAAAAGGCAAAGGCTGGACTTGCCTGTGTGGCCATGGGTCACAGTGGCCTGGTCTGGTCTCTGTCTCCGGGCCCCTCTCCCGCTGCTCCCTATTTCACACCATTTCTCTAGCTAGACACCTGGTAGACCCCCTTCCTGGCTCCTCTGCCTGGAAGGCTGCCCTCCTCTGTTGTGAAGCATGGATGTCAGCGGGAGAGGTGAGTACTTTTCTGGGCTCATCTTAACTCGTTAAAATGCATAAAAGGAATGAATTGTTCCATGGCACTCAGAAGCCAGTCGTGCCACATCCCTGTTTTTCTAGAGCAATTAGATCTCATTGGAGCCCTGACTCACCAGGAAAAGTAAGATGGCATCTACCAGTCACTCAGTGGTGGGGTGTGTACCTCAGGACTTGTTGCTCTTCCCCCTCCTGCCCACTTCATCGGTGGTGGGTCCTGTTTGCTTGGCACTCAGGCCAGGTAGGGGGGTGCCCTGGTGCCAGTCTGGGGGAGCCTGCTCTTCCTGTCTCCATCACTTCCACTTCTGTTCCCCCAGCCTCCTGTCCCGCTCCCCCACACATGAGTTTAATTTGGGTTTGGACCTGTTTTTCCAATGTTGGTATGTTTAAGAATTTTAAGGGGGAAGCTTGTTAAAAATGCAGATTCCCACAACTCCACCTTAAGAGAGTATGACTCAGGAGCCGAGGTGGTGCCCAGGAGTGTGTGTGGTAATAAGAACGTTAGGCACTTTTGTAGTTGTCCCGTAGGTCATGGGCTGGGTAGCTCTTGACTGGACCCTTCCTGCCTTCTCCCCTTAGGCCCAGAAGCCTAAAGGCCATTTTGCTACAAACAGTTAAGTCATTTGGCTACCCAGTTTGAGATTCGGGACTGGACCGTGGACACATGCCGCACTCTTCCTGCTGCATGAAACCCCCTCCCTCCACTCCAGACTGCTGAGGCAGGTGTAGCCTTGGAGACCAGTACACACCACAGAGCTAGGGAGGCACCCAACTCAAGGTTTTGCTTTTTGTTTTCTTCTGGTATGATACTCCCATGTCCAGAGGTGGGGAGGATTCTCAGGGTCTCCAGTGGCTGTCTTCTCCTGTTCTGGGCACGGCTGAGGATGAGTTGCTTTGTAATTGGCAAAATGATCATCTCAGATCAAAGGAAAGCTGCCGAAGTGGCTTGCCTTCGTATCGGGATGGCAGCCGGTGATGGCTCTTACGTGGAAGGAAGGGAGCTGCTTCAAAGCGAGCCCAGCTCTGACGTCCTGGCTGGACTCCTCTTGTCCCTGGAGCCCTGTCCCCACCCCACCCCTTGGAGTTGGCTTCAGGGTGTTAGCTACAGTTTTCATCACAACCTCAAAGGCTGGTGAGTCACTGCCTTGGTGTAGAATTGAAATGAACAGAATTCCGAGTTAGAGCAGTTCTAAAACTTGCAATTTTTGTGTTCCAGTGAGATTGAAAAAATCTGTGTTCACTGAACGATAGACCTACTTTCACACGGAGTCTCTACCTGTAATAACATCATTGTCTGAGCTCTGGGCTAGCTCTTGGCTACTAGGTTCAGTAGGGAATCTTCGGCGAGGGGGGAGGGTGATAAAAATGTTCTCACATGGCAATCCGAATTAAGAAGAAGACTTCTAAAGTCATTGTGTAGCAGCCTTCAGTTCTGTGTTCGGAAGATGTACTTTTACTTGAAAGGTTCAGATAATTAGCTGTAATAGAGACACGCACTGCATGTGAGAGTGTGGAGTCATGCACTTTTAAATGATCAGAGAAGGGGTGCCTGGGTGGTTCAGGTGGTTAAGCGTCTGCCTTCAGCTCAGGTCATGATTCCGTTGTCCTGGGGTCGAGCCCGGCATTGGGCTCTCTGCTCAATGGGGAGCCTGCTTCTCCCTCTGCCCCTGCTGTTCCCTCTCCTTGTGCTCTCTCGCTCACTCTCTCTCTGTGTCAAACAAATAAATAAACTCTTAAAAAAATAAATCAGAGAAATGTTTGGTACCTTTGAAAACAATACTCGCAGTGACTAGAGGCATGTGTGCGTGTGTGTGTGCGCGCGTGTGTGTGTGCACGCGTGCACAGGCCCGCGACATTAACAGTTAGCAAAAGAGCACTCTGCCTTACTCCTTTTGAAACCAGCACACCAGTCCACCTGTCACATGTTGTGGTGAGATTTGAGAAGAACGAGGACAGTTTTATCGGGATTGGGATGTTTTGCAGGGGAATAACCTTGCACGCTCTTTGGCTTTCTACCGTAACCTGTGCAGCAACTGCAAGCTTGAAACCAGCGGGCTGTTCTGCTCAGATCTAGCTCCTACCTCACACAGCTTGAGATGAATAAGCCTCACTTCACACGTAGCGGGCAGCTCGGCTGCTTGCTGGTTCCCACCGTTTGATTCCCTGGGAGCTGGAAGCAGAGGTAACAGAACCTCATTCAGACCGGTGTGGTAGAGACTACCAACTCGTAAGCACTGCCCAGCATGGTCCAGCCGGTTTCCTGGGGCTCGTGGTAAGAGGCGACCAGTTGTCTTGCCAGGAGAACTAATGCAGACCGTGAGTCCCTAACTGTCCTTTCTGAGCTTTGATTTAAGTAATGTGCATTCTTTCATCAAACTTGAATTCTTGTGTTTTTTGAGATGTGTGTGGGGGAGAGAGAGATTTTCCTAAGGCTGAGACCACAGCTTTTTGTTTTTTTAAGGAGGTTTTTTTCTTTTTAAGATTTTATTAATTTATTTGACAGAGAGAGAGCACAAGTAGGCAGAGAGGCAGGCAGAGAGAGAGGGGGAAGCAGGCTCCCCGCTGAGCAGAGAGCCCGATGCGATGCGGGGCTCAATCCCAGGACCCTGGGATCATGACCTGAGCCAAAGGCAGAGGCTTAACCCACACTGAGCCACCCAGACGCCCTGAGATCACAGTTTTATACTGATTTCCTTCGCTTTCATGTCGTGTGCCAGAGTATTTTGTATCTCTGTTGTTGGGTTGCAGACAGGGCTGACTGTTTGCCTTTCCTGTGAGTCCCTTCTTTTTCTGGTGCCTCCGTTTCCTCCTTCACCCTCCTTGTCTCCCATTTGGTCCATTTTCTCTTGCTTCCACCTCTTGACCTTGACCCTTCTCCTTTCCCCTCTCCCTCCTGTCCTGGCAAGCCATTGTAATTGGGAAATTGGCTGATCGCATTGTGTGTTAAAGTTCTTGTGGTTGTAATTCCTTTCTTTTTCACCCAAATTCCAGTTTTTTGGAGTTTCCCAGCTGTTTGGATTCTGGCTAAGTGGGGCTTATTTCATCTGAGGATCTGAAACCACAGTGCCAGTTAGTCTTTACGTGCATATCCGAGTTTGCTATTGAAGACACCAAGGGGGAGATATTGTAATAAGTCAGCAAGATGCGAAGTGATATGCTTTCAAAATTGCTCTTCTGTCTAGTACTTAGCAGCTGGAGCATGCAGCATCCATTGCCTCCCGCCCCTAGCTTGATTTTCCCCTGTAATGTAACGTTGCTACACCAAAGTTACTTCATGCTTTTCCCTTTTAAGTGTCCCTTTGTCTACCTGTGTCGCAGATGTTAGATTATGCTGCTTTCTTAAAGGCCGAAGGAGCGCACAAAGTAAAACCCTAAAATTTTTAGAAGCTATACAACATTGTATTGTAAATGTGCAAAAATTCTTAACAAAGTGAGTGGTTTGGAAGGATTTCCATGAGAACTCATTCCGTAGAAAGGTAGTAAATTCCTTAAAATAACGAAACTTTGGCTTCTAACAAGGTCATTGTTTGGCAGGGTCCACATTTTTAAAAACTTTCCAGAGCTAAGAGGAGGAAATGATTCTGAGACAATGTAGCAATTTAAAAAATAAAGACAATAAATTAACATTTGCATTATTTGCCAAACACTGCTTTCCTTTCTTCCAACTTTTTACCTCACATTCTGAATAAATTGGACCATGTGAAGAACTAGATTAACTTTTCCTTTTTTTTTTTTTTTTTTGGATTGAAATTGGTATTGCAGAAGTGGAAATTTGGCAGCAAGTATGGAAACTAGCAAATCAGTGTTCTGTGCTTCTTAGTTTAATGAAACCCACAAGAATGAGGAAAGACTGCATGGCTTCAAATAAGAGAAGGCTGTACGAGTGTAGGCTTTGCCTTTTCTGGAATTTTATTTTTACTCTTATTAATTCAGTAACATGTAGAACATGCAGAACGGCATGTCCAAACTTTAGTTGGTTAATAGTGACCTCTAAATGGGTGGAATTTCAATTCCCAATAGTTACTTTTTGATGATTTGTTGGAGAAAATGCTGGGAAATAGTTTCCAAGAATGGTGTAAAAGGAAGAGGAATATGGTAATTTAAAAATAACAACAGGGGTGCCTGGGTGGCTCAGTCAGTCTGTAGAGCCTGAGTCTCTTGGTCTCCGGGTCATTGAGTTCAAATGACCCCATGTTGGGTATAGAGATTACTTAAAAATAAAATCTGAAAAAAAAATGACAAAAGTAACACAACAATAGCTGTGAACTAATGGAAGGTAAGCAATTGGCTGATGATAGTTTTTACACTCAGACATTGTGTTCTGAACTTGACCTCTAATGAGGTAGTAGAAGCATATGTCCAATTTCAATTGAAGTGACCAATTGCCACGGAGTATTTAGAGCATCTGTGTTCCTTTCAAATAAAATAGGTTAGGTGGGGGGCACTTGGGTGGCTCAGTTGGTTAAGCGTCCGACTCTGGATTTTGGCTCAGGTGATGATCTCAGGGTTCTGAGACTGAGCCCTGAATCAGGCTCCATGCAGGGTGTGGAACCTGCTTGAGACTCTCTCTCTCTCCCTCCCTCCGCACCACACCTCCAACTCCACTCTGTCTCTAAAAAAGGGGGGGGGGTGGACTTTTTTTTTTAGATGATGGTTTTCATTGTCAATATGTTTTTTCCCAGACAGCTGGAACTCTAGCAAGTCCATTAGACATAGCTAACTTTTAGTGTATCTAAGTTGGTAGTCTAAATGTAGTATCTCTCGATTGCATGGGGGCCTCCAAATGTGGGGCAACAGTAGGGTGGAAACCAGTGGTGCAGGCTGTGAAAGAATTCACCAGAGGCAGAACAGAGGAGATAGAAGTTTATTGAATACACTGTAAGAGAGCTGTGGTCAGGACACCAGAAGAGAGGCTGTCTGCAATGGGGTAGTGGGTAGGGTAAAGGGGGAAGAAGAGGAGGTATGGTAATATGTGGGATTATCCCTTTTTTGGTAACTGTGCCTAGTTGTAAGTAGCTCATTGGTCATTTAGAACCTGTGGATATTTTGATGGGCCTTTTCTACATTGCATTGCTCAAGGCTTTTTGCCTGAAAGTTTTCTCCCACATGAGTGACTTCCAAATAGATGTTCTCTTTTCATCTGTGGACATTCTGTAGATTTCTGTAGGAGGCTGGACCTACTTTCCAAGTCAGTTTCCTCCATGTGGTTCCTTTACACCTTGTCTTAGGTGCTGCCCTCCAGTTTTCCCAGATGGCCCTTTCCATCACCATCATCGGTGGGTTGCCATCAGCCAAAGCCCACATTAATGTGTTTGTGGATATCCCCTAAACACCCGCCTTTTGCTGAGCGGGTTGCTGTGTATTTGAATATACATTATTAGGGGGTGCTAGGGAGGGCTACCTGATCTGTAAACGACCCAGTGCTGTCTAGTGCTTTGTTACCGGACCACCACATTGACATCCCTTGGGAGCTTGTTAGAAATGAATGAATCTTGGGGCTTGCTGCAGACCTGCTGAGTCCAAATCTGCCCTACTCTCAAATGCAAAGTAGTGCTTATACTGGTCCTATTTTAATGACCATTTACAGGTTTTTCAAAGCACTGGATGCCAAAGATAAAGATCCTTTCACAGTAGAATGTGTTTTCATTAAGTTATTTCAGAATACTGGAGACTTTATTTGACAAATTCATGCACAGATAGTTCGGATGGGTTGAGTTCTGTTTGGCTCCAGCAGAGAACAGTTACTTCCTTTCTGCCTTCTGGTTAGTCCATGAGTCTTGTAGGGCTTGTGAAAGATAATCCTTTGGAACACTCTGGAGTTTTACCGGTAGACTAGAGTTTGCTCTTTTCTGCAGTTGGAAAGGGTAGGTGGAAAAAGTAGGGGACAGGTGATGTGATGAATTTGAGGTTATTAATTAATTAATAGTTAATTGGTTAAGTGCCTTGACTACTGTTTTAGAGCTACAGGTCACAACTCCTTGGCTGGTCAAGAAATCATTTTAGTAGGTCACAACCAGCACTCAAAAAGTGATGTGCAATAGAAGAGAAGATAGAATATAGTTCACAACCATAAGGCTAAGTATTATTTTTAGAAACTTAATAAAAAAAAATTTTTTTGTTTTTAGAAATTTTTAGAAAGTTACATATGTGGTCTGAGTCAGTATATAGAGATATTTAATGTCACAACTCAGTATATGTATATATGCATATATATATATATGCATTTTCACACATATATGTGTGTATATACATACATGTATATATTGCATGTCTTAAGAGTGTTTGAAAGTCCAAAATGACTAGTATTGCAGGCGAGTTACAGAAGAAATATGAAGGGGATATAATCTATGTAGTTTAATAGAGGAGAAAGACCAAGTATTGATTTTTTTTAAAGTACTGATGTTTATTATTGTCTTAGTTTACCAGAATAACAAAACATATCCAGATATCAATGAACAGTAGACATTCTGCCATTTAGAAATACTGGAAATATAGGGTGTGAAGATTTTAAACCACTGTAGTTATTATAGAGCTATTATAATATCATTGATAGATTTAAAATATTTAAAATCTAATGAAGTATAATCAAGGCTAAAATGATTTTTGGACTTCATTTGATTTTCACTGCTGATTTACACAGCTTTAGGATCTTCTGTATTTTTGGTGTTTTCCTGGTCAGTGTTCAGGATCTATACGTACGTAAAGGGTGGAGAGGCATCCTTTGAGCTCAGAGAGTGCTCATTTCCAGTTTCCCAGGTGAGGCTTGGAATGTACTCTTGGTTACTTAGTCTACTGAAGAAGACCTTAGCTACCATTGAAGGTTGAGGAGTCTAATTTTTTGGCCTCTTTTCAACCTTCTTCCTGTTCTTCTGTCTTTAGCATCTGGCACAGGGCTTGGCATGTTTAACATCTGGTAAATTCTTGTTGAACGAATGCCTGACTCTTTGAATTGCTCCTCATTTTTCTTGAGTAAATGCCAAGTCCTTACAATTACCTACAAGCTCTTGGGACCCCCATTGCCTCTTTGACCTCATCTCATGCTACTTTTGCCCTTATTCGTTCTGTCCAGCCACACTGCTTCTTTGTTCCTGGACCCTTCCCTGAAATGCTCTTTCTCAAACATCCATGTGTCCGACACCCACCCCCCCGCCCCGGGCCCTGCCTCCTTCTAGCCTTGGTTTTGATAACTGCCTTCTCAGGGAGCATTCTCTGGTACCACTTCCCTTTGACCGTACTGGCCATCCTCTGCTCCACTCTGTACTTGCCTTTGTACATGGCCTTTACCATTTCTGAGTAAACTACTTAATTGAACTGTTGGGTAGGTTTAATGTTCAACTGTACACCCTTGTTCTACTCACTGATGTGCCCAACTGCCTGGAATAGTGTCTGGCCCTTAGCGGTTATTCATATAGCCTGCCAGAGGGTTGCATGGTTCAATGGGTTTGAGTGTGGAGTTTGACATACTTGGGGTTCTTCTTTCTACCTCACACGACTTGGTGACTTCTCTGATCTGTTCCTGGCATTTAGCATCACCCCTTCACAGTGCTAGGGATTCAGTCCTTTGAAACAGCTTTCTACAGAGAGTTGGGTCCATTTTTAATGTTAAATATTTAAATAGAGGTCAGTAAAATTAATTGATACCAATATTTTTATCTTTGCCATATGAAAACCAGTCTTGACATTTAATTATAAAAGCACAGACTTATTTATCTTTGTCCTGTTTTCCATACCAAATTTTAGAATTTTAGAGAAATAACAACTTAGGTCCCTTTTATTTTCTGATAGTATGTGGTGGAATATTTGGCACATAATGGGTCTTCAAAAACATTGCTGCCTCACCAGCCTGGGACCGAGTCCACTGTGGATTCTGAGAAATCCTGGCTGTGGCCACCCACTGTGCCAGTCTTTGGGGGTCAGGGCTCTTATGTGCCAGCTTGGTTCCACAGTATCCACATTTGTTTCTGCCTGTGGAGTGTTCATGGGAAATGACCAAAAGGGTCTGAAAGAAGTGTGCCAATGACTTGTTGCTATTTCCAAACAGACTCATAAAGTCTGGGTTTGAGGGTAATATTACAACAATAATATACCTTATTATATTATATATCCTTGGGAATTCCCAAGAATAAAACATATCCATTTTTTGATACGTCAGCTTTACTTTATTTCTTAATTTAACCATTTGTTTTGATGGCTCTGTGGATCTGCTTGTAGGATGGAATAGGGTTCAAATCTTAGCTTTGCCTCTTAATCACTGTCTGACCTTAGACAAATCACCTAAATTCTCTAGCCTCTGGTTGTCTCATCTGCTAACTGAGGATACTAACAACATCCATACAAGGTTGCTGTGAGCATTAAATGAGATACATAAAGTGACTTGCAAGAGAGGCACTGAGCAAAGATTAAATATATGTTAGCTTTATTGTTATTGTTACTATTATTGCCTAGAAATGAATGACCAAGATGCCTGAGTATCTTTATCTGTTTGATTTCTTCTTGTTGTAATTAATTAAGTAATCAAACAGGAGGTCAAAAGGGGCAGAGAATAGAACACTTGGGCCAGAGCTCAGAATCCTGGGTATGCACGGCTGTTTCTTAAAGTAGGCCTTGTCTTGCTCTCAGGAATGTTGAAACCCCAAGCCCAAGTGCAGTGTGGTAGGATATGTGGGTCATTTTGACATGTATCTCTATAATGCCAGTGGCTACTGTTCTTTCTTATAAGGTAGGCTCTGTGATAAGCAGATGCCAGTGGTATGGTGGGGAAGGCAAGAGGCCAAGTTCTTTGCCCCTGGGACTTGACCCACCTGTGTCACTTGGTCAACACTCTTCACCTCCATGTTCCTTGATTTCTTCCTCACTGATACAAAGGAACAGGGCTTGAGCTCATTAAGAGTGAGAGCTTGTAAGATATGAGATGTGGGAATTTGCCTCAAGTCTTCCTCTGAGGCTGCTATTCTAGGGAATGCCAGATATGAGATATGGATATGGTTGAGGGGTACAGGGAAAGAAGTAGATTGTATAGAATAACCCAGAAAATATGAGACCTAGCCTTAGAAAATGTGAGTCTTGTTCTTAAGAGCTGGTATTCTCATGGGGGAGTCCCATGTAAACATGAGAGAGGGTATATGCAGATAGCCCAAGAACACTGGAAAGTGAGTGAGGAGGATTGTAGAGGGTGAGGTAAACCAGGAGGACTCTTGGGATGAGGTACTTCTATTGTGAGTCATATGTATTAGCAGCTGATCAGAAGCAATGCTGTTCTTTATAAAATTTGACTATATATTTAATATTTATGACCAGTTACCCAGGCTCCTATTGTCTTTCTAAGTCTCTGCAATGACCTGAAAGGTAGATAACCTTATCTTCATCTGTTAGCTGTTGTGCTCAGAGATGACTTCATTTCCCTGGGGTCAGGCACCCAGTCGTGGTGGCTCTGGATTTGAACCCAGGACAGGCTGTGTCTTTGGCTCTTTTACTCAACCAGTCCACGTGCTCATGGAGTTCCTGTCATAGCGACTGAGTGTTTGATTCCCTTTTTGGCTTGTAACAGATATGATAACATCTCCATTTGGATGTGTGCTAATATGCTTTAAAAAGTATAGTTTGACCTTGAGAACTCCTCCCAGAATGCTTGAGAAATGAGACAGTACTTTATTGCTTAAGAAGCAAAAAAGGATCTTGATGTCCCAATCACTGTCAGGTTTTTCATTGCTTTCAAGTATTTTGTGATCCTTTGTGGAGGTGTAGGTCTTTGTCTTCCTCCACTTGAGTTTGGAAATAACTAGGAAACTACTGTTGGACTTGAATGTCACTTAAAAGAAATCATCGTCTTCATTGTTGTTTCCTTAAGGTGTTCATTCCAGCTTTTAGAAACTTCATTCGCCCTTTGTGTGCTTTGAAACATTTAATTCTGCCTTTATGGATCCTGAAGGATCCCGCTTTTAGATTTTACACGTGTCCTCCGCACTTGTGCACACACACCTCCCTATGTGCGTGCACGCTCATGTGCATCTGCGTGCACATGTGTGCGTGTGCATGTGCGTGCGCGTGCGCAGAGGCCACGTCGCCTTACCCGGCAGGAGCTCGAGCTGCCATGTTGGCTCCAGTACTTCCTTGCAGTGCAGAGCTGCCCGAGGGTGGCCTTGTCCTAGTTTCCTCATACATAGTTCCGGCCTTTATAAAGCTTAGCAAAGGGAGCTTCAGAACTTTGCAGTCTGAAGAGCTCAAGCCAAAACAGCAGGGAAGATAGAAAACCTGTCTGTTTAGCCATAGGCAGATGGACTGTTTTTGCTTTGACTGAAAGATTTTCTTGGTTGAAGGGCGAGGCGGGGCGGGAAGAGTCTGTGAAGGTCTGTTGGCCGTCCCGCTGTCCTGTGAGCACAACCCTCAGAGCTGTTGCCGTACTGTGCTGGGTGGGAGGAGGTGTGTGTGGGAGCCCGCCAGCACTGCCTTACTCCAGTAGGTGCACCCCGAGGGGCCTTGGGGACCAGTTCTTTGAGGAGGCTGACCACTTCAGCAAGGGCCCCTCATCCAGACCTTTGTGCTCCACAAGAGATGACTTTCGGATGTGGCCGTCGTTGTGCCTTATTTCTTCCTGGCAAGCAGGATGGGACTGTTTCTTTGTTGCATCTGCTTTGAAGAGGTCCTTCGTTTCTATTTTGGGAATAGAAATCTCTGTTATAAGTAAGGCAGACAGCCGACAGAAGGCAGCTGGCTTTGGGATCCTTCTCCTCAATCGTGGCTCCGGCTGGTTTTGTGTCTGCTGGGAGTTGCCCAAAGCTGCCCTCTTCCTCTGCATTCCTCGATTTTGAAAGGCACCCATGAAATGGTTGGTGATGCTTTGTTAAGATACAACTTGTCAAACTGTTGGTGTTGGCTCTGCGGCTGGAACCTCTCACTCCTCAATCTTCTTTGCATCTCACCCTGGGCTCTGCAGGGAGGTTGCAGGTGGTGCTCCCTGGAGGCCTGACCCTTTCCCAGGGCAGCCTCAAATTGGGTTGAGTAAATGGACACACACATTTTATGTCGTGAAAATGTACCTAACAAAATTTATGCATCTGGGGTGGAAGTATAGGTCCATCCTTAAGGAATGCCTCAATGTTTCTGAAAAATGGTGTAAAGTCAGTATAGTTTTGGGAAAGAGACCTCTATTTTCTATTTTCCTTGATCTCTTTGTGTAACACTGAAGTATATTACCTACTACTTTGTGTTTTTTTCTCTCCCAACTTACAATTTATACAAAATGGCTCTCTTGTCTCAGCGCATCACTGTGTTTTAAATGGCTACAGTTCCCAGCTGGAAGCCAGTCAGGTTTCAGAGAAGGGCACACTGCCAGATTTCCCTCTTAACCTTTGTCAGGAATAAATGTCTTCCTTTACCTTAAAGAGAAAGTGAGAATTGTGAAGGTTAAGAATAAATGTGTCTCACTTCCCTTATGGTGTTTCAGTCTATTGCCACTCATGTATCCCCTTCTTGGGGCAAGGGAGGCAACCTCCTTGATTCATGTTACTTTCCAGGAATGCCTGCAACTCTGCCTCTGAGTCTTGTTCTGTCTCTCAGCAGCTCATGATTCCCAGACTGTGACCACTGAACCTACAGTGCTGTGCAAACTGCTGGAAACGTGTTGGGAACATGGCATTCAGAAGATGGTTTGGGCTGGGGCAGCCACTCTGGAGAATAGTATGGAGGTTCCTCAGAAAGTTAAAAATAGAACTACCTTATGACCCAGCATTTGCACTACTAGATACTTACCCAAAGTTTACAGAAATGTAGATTTGAAGGGGGTACATGCACACTGATGTTTATAGCAGCATTATCAGTAATAGCTAAACTATGGAGAGAGCCCAAATGTCCATCAACTGATGGATGGATAAAGATGTGACATATATATATATATATATATATATATATATACATATATATATATATATGTATATATATACACACACACACACACACACACACACATACACAATGGAATATTACTCAGCCATCAAAAGGAATGAAAACTTGCCATTTGCAACAACGTGGGTGGAGCTAGAGTGCATTATGCTAAGTGAAATAAGTCAGAGAAAGACAAATGTCATATGATCTAAGAAACAAAACAGGTGAACATATGGGGCCTGGGAAGGGAGAGAGGGAAATAAACCATAAGGGACACTTAACCATAGAGAATGAACTGAGGGTTGATGGAGGGAGGGAGGTGGGGGGATGGGGTAGATGGATGAAGGGTATTAAAGAGGGCACTTTTTGTGAGGAGCAATGGGTGTTGTATGTAAGTGATGAATCACTGAATTCTTTTCCAGAAACCAATATTGCACTCCGTATTAACTAAAGAAAATTTAAATTAAAAAAAAGAAGAAGTAAAAAAAAGAAGATGGTTTGGAGCTAGTGAGATCATCATCCCTGCCATACTTTATCACTTTGAAAACCTATGTATGGATTCCTCAAATGCTTCAAGCAGCAGGGTATGGTCTATGTGTAAAGAACTCTGCTAGCATCTTCTCTGAGGTTCTAGGCTTAATAATTCTCATTAAGGGTCATTCTCTTGGGTGAACCATTCTACTGAAGGCTTAATTTACGTGGTGGGGGCATGATATTATTGCTCAGTCTTCTTCCTTTGAAGCTCTGGACTTTGTGTTGAGCTGCGTTTTGTGAGATTATGAAAAAGGCATGTACTTACTAGAAATGAGGGTGGGTGGAGAGACCTGGGTGGGGTCTATAAATTGACCTGTTTCTTTCTCTGCACAGGGTGAAGTTCCGTGGTGTGGGTCATTGGTTATTTTCATACATGGAGTTGGGTCCAAGAGAGTTAAAATTTGCTGAAAAGAAGAGGTGAATTTATTGAAATTCTCTGCCTCCTATGTCATGGAACTGGTGTTTTTAGGTTTTCTTTTGGCTTGAGTGTGAAAACACTGCTGCCTGAGAGGCTCAGCACCCGGGGATGAACCTTGGAGATAAGGTTAAGGTTTGCTGAGTGATTTATGAGGGAGTGGGAATATATAATACAATCCTGCATATAGACTTCAGGGGGGTCTGATAGCTTTCTATAGTGAATAAAATTTTTATTTTGTAGTCTCTTAAGTAATTTAATTGATTTGAGTGTTTTTAAAATATCTCTTTTATTAAACCAGTCCTTTAAAAATCTAAAGTAGAGCTTTAGTCACAATCTTTTTTGTAATAAAAAACAATTTATCTCTTAAGGATAGCAGAAACCGAATATATTTACATATTCAACTTTTATTTTAAACAGGGCTTAAGTAAAATCTTGCTTAAGAGAATTAAAAATCTTCTGTTTAAAAAATAAAAAAATATTTTTTATATTAACATATAATATATTATTTGTTTCAGGAGTACAGGTCTGTGAATCGTCACTCTTACACAATTCACAGCACTTACCATAACACATAACCCTTCCCTATGTCCATCCCCCAGCCACCCCATCCCTCCTACACTCCTCTGCTCCAGCAACCCTCAGGTTGTTTCCTGAGGTTAAGAGTCTGTTATGGTTTGTCTCCCTCTCTGGTTTCATCTTGTTTCATTTTTCCCTCCCTTCCCCTATGATCCTCTGTCTTGTTTCTCAAATTCCTCATATCAGTGAGATCATATGATAATTGCCTTTCTCTGTTTGACTTATTTTGCTCAGTATAATACCCTTTAGTTCCATTCACGTCATTGCAAATGGTAAGATTTCTTTTTTGGATGGCTGCACATTTTATTTTTTATGTATATATATATATATATATATACACACCACATATTCTTTATCCATTCATCTGTTGATGGACATCTAGGCTCTTTCCATAGTTTGGCTCTTGTAGACATTGCTGCTATAAACATTGGGGTGCACGTGCCCCTTCGGATCACTACCTTTGTATCTTTGGGGTAAATAACCAGTAGTGCGATTGCTGGGTCATAGGGTAGCTCTATTTTCAAATTTTTGAGGAACTTCCATACTGTTCTCCAGACTAGCTGCACCAGCTTGCATTCCACCAACAGTGTAGGAGGGTTCCCTTCGTTCCACATCCTTGCCAACACCGTCGAATAAAAAAATCAGTCTTAAAGCACTTTTAATATAGGTTGTCAGGAAGTTGGATTAGCATTTTTTTCAGAATTAGAGCTGGGTTATTTGACCTATACAGTTTTTTCCATTTTGGTTGGGAATGAATTATTGATATGAATGGGAAATTAAGAACAAGTAACAAATTCTTCCTTTGGAAAATTTCTTAGGGATCTTTTTGTTTTTAACCTTTAGCTATTAGATGGCTAAATGCCAGAAGAGCGACAAGGATATTTGGCAAAAGTAGTGACTACTGAGAAACATTTCTAAGCACTGACTCAGGTTTAGAGGTAAAATGAAATAACCAGTACTGGAGAAATTATGGATTTATTGTTTGGGGGTAGAGCATGAGGCTAAGTGTCTTCCACCTAGTTGGAATTAATTTAGAGGTTCTGAGTGCTGTTTTGAAGAGTTGCATAAATTCTGTTGCTTTGGCCTTATTGCAGAAAACTAGAGACTGACAAGTCATAACTCTTTTAATTTGGCTTCTTTAAAAAAATGTAAGAGCCTCCCATGTGCCACTTACCCTGCAGAGTCTAAGGGGATGTCAGGGTGATGGTGATGTGGTTCTTTCCCAGAAGGAGTTTATAGTCAAATAGGAGAAATGACTTTTCACTTATTATGGATGAGGCAGGTGGGAAGGGCTGTTCTATTGTACCAATTATGTATGCATATAACATATATGTATGTATTTTATATATCCCTATACTTAATTACTAAGTTAAATTTATTTCTGTTGCTGCATAACAAATTGCCATAAACTTAGTAGCTTAAATCAATACCCATAAATTACTTCACGGTTTCTATGGGTCAGAAGCCTGGGCCTTGCTTAACTGATCCTTTACTCAGGATCTCAGAAGTCAGCAAAGTGTGGTCTCAGCTATGTTCTCATCTGGAGGCATGAGTGGGAAGAATGCACTTCTAAGATCATTTAGGTTGTTGGTAGCTTTCGTTTCCTTGTAGCTATAGGACTGACGTCCCTGTTCCCTTGCTGGATGTCAGCTCGGCGCCTCTCAGCACCTGGCGGACCCTGTAGTTTCTTGCCACATGGCCTCCTCACAGTCCTTGTCACCATATAGCAGCTCACTTCTTCAGAGGTAAAAAGGGAGTCTGTCACTCTCTAGTCTGCTGAGATGGAGTCTTGGATAGACAGCACTGCCTGACTAAGGGAATGACCTCTCATTACTTCTGACATATTCTGTTGGTTAGAAGCAAGTCACAGGCTCTGCCTGCCCTCCAGAGTAATTTTGGCCACCTCAGTACATTTCTGGTTATTCCACCGCCTTTTTTTCTCAATAAGTCTGAACATTTGAATCCTAGGAAGACTGATGAGAACAATCCCAGTTGAGGAATAAAAACTACTGTTAAGAAAACCAGAAGTGGATTATTTCCCCCCGTCTCAGTAGATCATAAACAGGAGAAAGTAATGTCTGTGGGTGCATAGTATTGGTACTGAGGAGTTACATA
Organism: Lontra canadensis; assembly: GCF_010015895.1. Taxonomy (NCBI): domain Eukaryota; kingdom Metazoa; phylum Chordata; class Mammalia; order Carnivora; family Mustelidae; genus Lontra; species Lontra canadensis. The sequence continues at coordinate 8,851,423 of NW_022631051.1, forward strand.
AAAACAGCAAGGTGTTTGTCTTATGTGTTTGGGGTTGACCTCCACAGGAATCTCACAGGATCCTCTGGCTAGACACGGTCATTTTTTATCTGGATGTCTTAGCTTTGGCTGATCACTCAGGAGTGACATATGGTAGGAACACACTTTAAGGGACAAGTCTCCTGGAGAGTACGCTACAGCACACAAGCTAGACAGATGGTGGCTTATTCAACCTTGGACAGGAGTGTAATCCTGCACATTGGCAGCCTGGGTGCTGAGAGGTGCTTGTGGTATCTGAGGCAGAGTTGACCAAGTTTACCCAAAACTGCTTTGTAAGGCACAGGGCAGTCACCTGACATGCTCTGGAATGGTGTGAGGCACCTAGAGCGTACTCACTGAGGTGAGATGAGGATGATTGTGACAGATTGTGTGAACTGGAAGTGGACCTGGACAAAGTCTGGAGTGCCAAACTGGAGAATGTTCTACCAACGGGGTAAAGGGCAGGTGTCAAGACAGCCTTGTAGACAGAACCATGGATGTTCCCCTAAGGGTCTTCCCTAAGCAGGGGTCCGTGTTGCTCCCACAACATTAAACATATTTCATGGGAGGAAAAATGTGCCTCTGGGCCTGCCTCTCTTTACAGTTAAGGATTGTGTGGATCCTTATGCTCACAAGATAATTCAGACTGTTAAGATTTGAAAAAAAAAAAACCCATGTTCAATAAGGGTATTGTTCATTATTAGTTCCTGGGCCCTCATTGAAGAAAAGGTTTGTATGTTGAGAGGAGTAAGTTGTGTCTCTTTTGTTTGGAAGATAAGAACAGGGTGCCCCTTGTGGCTGCTCAAAAACTCATAAGGGGTTTTGTCCCTAGCTCAGTCAGATCCCTGACCTCAATTGTTTTTGTTTTTGTTTTTGTTTTTAGCTATAATTTTCTCTTCCTTTATTATTTGATGTTTATCTTTGCGTTCTTAATCACTTTGGTATTGTGGCTTTTATTGTGATAGTTCTCAACTATTTTTGTGGAACTTGGGGAAAGGGAGGGTGCATGAAAAGAAACAAAGAAGTGGTTCGCTGAAATTCTTTATTTTTCCTTTTAGCAGTTCAAGCTCTATATTTGTAACATCACACCATTGTCTCCGTATTGGACCATTTTCAAGAACTCACATCAGTTTTCATACAGCTTAAAAGGTGAGTAGAACTTGAGACTCTTTGATAATGACTGTGAAGCAGAGGTTGTCACAGCACTAACTGTTATGAGATGCTGTACCTTCAAGAAAGTCATGCAATTTCTAGGCACAAAAACTATCTTACTAATTTAATTTTTCCCGTAGGAGGAATGCATGATATCAGCTTAAATGTGGACTTTTCTGTTTTGTTTGTAATTCACCTTGAGCTGTGAATGTATATAAAACACATATTTCTAGATTTACTGGAAAAAAAGAATAATCTTACTATTCAGCTTGTTTGTTGCTGAGCCTGAGCATTTAATGCCCAGATACTTACAAACATTTAAGATCAGTGGGAAATGGGATTCTTTATTTGTCATTCTAAATTCTGTGTTTTGTTTGATTTCCTACTTCAGAAGATGGGGATCATGATGGGATTGCCATGAGAAATAAAGGAACCATCATACTTAAAACAGCCTCTGGCATATAGCATACATTAAATAAATACTAGTTCCTTTCTCTTTCTTAGCTGTTGTAACATCAGGTGGACAGGTTTTTCTTTCTCTGTACTGGTAGCACGTGTGGTTTGTTATTGTGAAGAGGGGGTTGACTTCCTAATTTACTGCATTTGGTTTTACATTTGTGTGCCTGTGTGTTGATGTTTTGGAGAGTGGGTGTAAGTGGCTGGGCACTGGGTTATCTGGAAGGAGAAGCTTAGGTGACACCTGTGTATTTTGGTCATCTCTGGACATCCTCAGACCCAAAGACCCATTCAGAATCAGCCCTTGGGGGGATAGTCATCGAAGGTGCTGGGAGGGTACCAGGAGAAGCCTGCCCTCCCTCAGCTTGCCCACTGCCAGGTTTTTACTTTAGGCATACCCCTTCACCTCTCAATGCCTCTATTTGGTCAACTCTTAATTGATTTTAGTGATTCTTGTTCTGCCTAATCGCCAGTCTATGGGGAACATTAAATGAAGAAATACATGAGAGTTGTCAGGAAAGTAAGAAATTCTATAAAATATAAGGTGCAACTTTTTCCTAAATTTTAATGTGCCAGGTATGACTCATTGTTTATTCCAAGTTTTTACTAGACTATAAACTTTATAAGGGCAAGAATCTTCCCTCCTTCCCTCCTGCAGTTCACCACCCCCCTCCCCCACCCCCCAGGGCCTAAAGCGGTGCCTGGTGTAAGGGAGGAGTTCAGTAAAACTTTTGTCAAATGAAATGAATTGATGCAGAGTCCCACTCTGGATGCTCTCTCAGAGCATATCCAGACTTTTTATTTATGGTTGCAGTTGGAAGTAGATGGGGCAATTGGAGTGATTTAATGTGCTTCCTCCCTGAGGCGCACAGACCCTTGAATTTAAATGGACTTTTCACAGTTTGGAGCCTTCCTAAAATTGTAGTTGCTACGAAGCCTGCGGTATATAACAAGCCGCACACACTCTGAGTCCATGTTGGGTGCAATTCCTCTCTCTTGGTGAGAGAATGCAGTCCATATGTGTTTCTTTCCTGAGTCAGACACTTAACCAACTGAGCCACCCAGGAGCCCATTACTTGGTGAGTGTTGATGAATCGTGCTGTTTTTCTTCCATAATTTGGCATGCCCACCACCGGCTTAAGGTGGGGGGCAACAACCCATCTCTCCCAGTGCTGAAGAGAGTGTGGGCACAGTTTGGGTACTCTTTCATCATCTCAGATAGAGTCTCCTTTAACCTTACGCACCAAAAACTAAAGCCATCCTCAAATAGAATTTTACTGGATAACTGAAATACCGCGGGACCGTGCAGCTCGATTTACAGAATTGTGACAAAAGTAGAAATATACTTGCAAGTTCTGTAAGAACCCGATTTCCCACCATATATGGGGTTACCTCATTCTGTCAGTTATTTTCAGCAACTTTCAAAATTGGTAATGGAAATCTTTTTCTTGACTACGTTACTGTATATGGATTTTAAATGAAATACAAGGCTATGTTGCTCCTTATGAACGTTAGAATGGCTAAAGAACAGATCCCTTTCTGCAAACCTGCATGTTGTTTTGTGCCGCTCAGGCCATTTTCAGGCACCATACTTGGATTCTGAGGTGTTGCAAGAACTTTCACACCTCTAAAATAGGTTTACAGCTGACTGTCCTGGAATTTATATTTGCGCTGTTACTTGTAAAATTTCTGTCTCTCGAAGCTCACAGCTGGACTGTGAGACATTCCTAAGGGCTGATAAGATGGACAGGTGGCCTTACAACTCTGCTCCAACTGCTGGGCTGGGAAAGCCCAAGGAGGTCTGGATTTTTGCACGAATTGCAGCATGTGCCTGTCTTACTGTACAGTGGATTTTTTTGGACTTGGTTCTAAAACAGGGTTGGGTTACCATGTTTAGGTTGTTATTAAATGTATTTTAAAATTTACAATTGTGACCTCCTCGATAAATTTAAAGACACACTTCTTGGCTGCCTCACATTTGTAAGGTGTAGTTGGAAACACGGGTTTGCCTCAAATTCTGTCCTTGCCACTTTCCTTCACTGTTCTACTCTAACAAGTCCTGAGCCTCTCTGGATCTCAGCTTTTCTCATCTTTAAATGGGGTAATATTTATCTTGTGGACTTATTGTGAGGTTGCCTAATTCAGCATTCATGCACAGTAGGAGTTGCATAAAATGTCAGTATTTGCCATCCAAATGCTAGTTCTTATCCAGGGACCATGTGCTGGCAGGATCAGAGGAAAAGAGGGAGCAGAGGCATGGATCTCTCTGTCCTCTTTCAGGGTGAAGGAGGTGTGCTGAGGAATTTCATGAGGCATCTTCTTGCTGGAACCAGGTGTGGTGGAATGTGGTGCTAGTGACTTGACTGAACATAATTCTTCTAGGATGTAGGGCAAGAAATAATTAATTCAAGCTTTCCACACCATTTCCTGTCCTTGTTGTGAGAAAAACCTCAGACTTAGATCTGGTTGGCTCGGCACAAATAAGAAAGGTTCAGATGGGGAAAATCCCACCTCTCTTTTGGTTTCCTTTAAGGTCCTTAAAGGATCAGAAGTAGATGGTGAGGAACAGGAAGCACTGTGAAAGTCTTCTGTGTAAGACCTGTGGTCCCAGTGGGGAGATGCTCCAGCATTAAAAAATAACCTTAAGGGGGCGCCTGGGTGGCTCAGTGGTTTAAGCCTCTGCCTTCGGTTCAGGTTATGATCTCAGCATCCTGGGATAGAGCCCCGCATGGGGCTCTCTGCTCAGGGGGGAGCCTGCTTCCCTCTCTCTCTGCCTGCCTCTCTGCCTACTTGTGATCTCTCTGTCAAATAAATTAAAAAAAAAAAAAATAACCTTATGGGCACCTGGGTGGCTCAGTTGGTTAAGCCTCTGCTTCGGCTCAGGTCATGATCTCAGGGTTCTAGGACTGAGCCCTGCTTCCAGCTCCCTGCTCAGCAAGGAGCTTTCTTCTCCTTCTCCCTCTGCTGCACCTCCTGCTTGTGCTCTCTCTCTCTCTCTGGAAAATAAATGAATAAAATATTAAAAAAAAAAACAACTTTAGATGCTAGCCATACATCCCAAACCTGAACTTCCTGGCTTTGCATGAAATTTAAACTTTTAAGGAAACTCAAAGAGGATCAGTAGTGCTGCGAGAAGGGACACCTTTGAGTGTAGGTCCCTGCCTTCTATACTGGTAAATAAAGCAAGGCTTATTTTCTCCAGGTATTTCCTTGGCATGTATAATAAACCAGATTAAACTGTGAAAATGTGATCAAACAAAAACATTTGGAGCTATGGTGTAAATGACCATATTGTGCTGGAGGTTCCCTAACTTGTAGCAAGATTAAAACTCTGCTTTACAGGTAGGTTAGGGTCATTCAGAGGTGACACTAAAACTTCCTGTATGTATGAGAAGCCAGTTAGTGGTGGGTTGGTGCCTCTCTGGCCTTCTAGTTTGCCATTAGAGAAGTGACACCAAAGTTCCCATTAGGAGGAGTCCTGGGACAGATGCCAGGTTGACTAGTTCTGGGTTGCCCATTGGCTTCTGAAAGAATTTTTGGGTTCTCGAATCCTCATGCAGACCCTCCTGCTTCCCCCCTTAACTCTCTTTCCTCTTCTTCCTTCCTCCCTTCTGCCTACCCGTATACACAGTGTCAGGGGACTCAGATCTGAAGTCCATCTCACTGCTTTCCCTTCATTCTTTAAGGGTAAGAGCAGCAAAAGAAAAATCCAAACTCCACAAAGGCATCAGGGATGTTTTGCACCCTATTTGAACTAGGAAAGATCAACAGTGTGAAGAGAAAGTGGAGCAAGCAGGAGCACCACTTTTAGAGATAGCGAAGAGAACCTTGTTAGCACCGTTATTTCTGTCTGTGGTCTGGGAACTTGGGAATTTTCTTTGCCTATTTGTTGGATTGTGTCCTTCTATTATTAGACTATATCATTTTCTTAAAGTAGACTCATTCAGAGTTGTATCAGAAAAATACCTTTTCATTTTTGCTTTAAAATCAAACATGCTTGCAGTTTCGTCAGCCCATGCCTAGCACAGTAGTGTCAAACTGCTAAAAAGCTAGCAAATTTTCCACCTAAAAATTTTGTGGGGGAGGTAAGGGTAGGGGGCGTGGGGAAGAGTATAAAAATAAACCTTTCAGAGATTCTGGGTTGCTTGGTGGCATGTGTATTTTTCCATGGTGAGGGAGGTTAGAAATAGCATTGCTTTTTATGGGAGTCTCAGCAGCAGCTCAGAAATTTGGCTTTGCAGGCTCAGTCTCTCCGTGTGGGTGAGGCAGCTTCTGCAGCCCGTGGGATGGGGGGCAGTGCCTGGCAGCACGCTCTGGCACTGTCACTGTCTGTCTTCCTGCCTCCCCAACCCCCGCTTGGTGTCACCCGGATGAATAGCACTCAAGTGTAAAATGTGCTTACCAAGGTCAGGTTCTTGTGATGACTTGCCGGTGGCAACCGATGCCAATTGTAACAGACTGAGTCTCAGCGGTCCCCACAAAGTCACATTGGTCCGTGTGTGAGGGTGATCCCTGGGAGCAGGTATCATAACCTGTGAGGGAGTCGCCCTTCAGGGCTGCTGTGTGTCAGACTGGCTGAACGTCTTGAGCTTATGTGAGGTGACTTCCCCTTAGAGTTTTGATATCAGTGGGGTGGGTGGGCCACGCCGTCAAAAGAAGTCCTTATGGATTCTTGAAATTTGTTCGTTACATAATTTTCACAAATAGAGGTAGGTTGCCAAGTGCTTCTCACGTTCAATGTAGAAAGGAGATGGAAGGAAGCAGCCACTGGGACAGAGGTTTTTAACCTCCAGGGGACCCAGGACATATGTGAATTCCTTGAAATTGTGCCTGTTCCTGCAGAGAAAGCCAGAGGGCTTTGATGGGATTCTCAGTAAGATTTTGACCTCCAAAAAGGTTAAGAGCTTTTGCAGCAGAGCGTAAGATGTGAAGTTCATTTAACTTGGAAAAATCATTTTGGAAATGTAATGAATGTGGGCAGAATGTCGACTGGAATGAAGAGGACAGGCAGAGGGAGGAGAGGGTCCAGTTATAAATTGTTTAACCTAACAACACAAAAGGGGACTGCTGGAAGTTTCCATTGGGGTTTTGCTTTGTGGCCTTTTTTCTTGAACTTCATGTAATACTTGTTTTTGTGTCAGAGATGATTTCTGCTGAAGGCCTTTTGGCAATGCTTGGTTAACTCTGCAAGCTCAGTGCTCGGGAGAGGTGCCTGCTGCTCACAGGATGTCTGGGGTCTGTATGGATTCAGCCTGACATTTAATGGTTTCTCCTTCTTTTCCTGGGATCTACTTGGCTATGGTACTCCACATTTTCTACACCTGGAGATTACGACAGGGAAGTCAGGGGATTCACGTGTTCGGATACGGTGGAGGAAACATTCAAGCAACGAGGGTGCTTCGTGTCAGTTTCCACAATACGTGTGGGCTTTGGGGCTGCTCAGCGGTGCTCCGCTTCCGTAGACCTTCAGTCTAACTGGACCAGTCACATTCGGGAGACAAGATTGCTGAATGAGTGTACAGATAATTTACAAATACAGAGCATTTCAGCTCCCAGTGATCATGTAGGAGAGAGTGCCAGGCCAGGTCAGCAGTGGTACACTGCCTGGGCTACACCTTCCACTTGGGAACAGAAGTTGTTCTGTTGAGTTCACAGGTAGAACTACAGGAGCCAGGAAACCATGATATTGATGGGCTTGTCAGTTACAGCAGCCACTTGTCTGTCTTCCACAGCAGCACTTTGGAGATGGGGCATTTGGGGCAGGGAAGTACTCATCCTAAGCCCTCTCTGGCTTGAGTCTGCATTAACTTTTTTAAAAGTTCCTAAGTTGCTGCCTATTATGTAGGTTCTGTTCCATTCTAATATTTTCCCTGTGCTGTTATATTCCAAGAATATAATGCCTTGGCTTTCTTTACTTTTAGACTTGGGTTGAGCTGTGTTTACCCAGTACAGTGACTGGGCAGGGAGTTCTACTTCCTATGGTGTTTAGTCTGGCAACTGCCACATGTGAGATATAAAAATAAGAAAATGTCCTGAGATTCTTGGATCATTTGAGAAAGAGTTGTTTCACAGGGCCAGGTGGGTTTGGGAAATGTTTTTTAGTGCTTTGTAAGATATAATGGTGCTTTTGAGTCATTATTAAAAGAAATTTTTACCATTTAGGATTGTGATAGGTTACTTACGTATTTTTTTTTTTTTTTCAAGATTATATTTGACAAAGAGAGAGGCAGCAAGGGAGGGAACACAAGCAGGAGGAGAGGGAGAGGGAGAAGCAGGCTTCTGGCTGAGCAAGGAGCCCGATGCGGGGCTCGATGCCAGGACCCTGGGACCATGACCTCAGCTGAAGGCAGATGCTTAACCAACTAAGCCACCCAGGCTTCCCTAGTTACCTATTTTTTGACCTTTAATTTTTTGACCTTTAATTGGTTCCCAAACTTCTGCTCCTCTTTATTTTTTTTTTTTCTTTTTAAGTAGGCTCCACACCCGGTGTGGAGCCCAAAATGGGGCTTAAACTCTTGACCCTGAGATCAAGACCTGAGCTGAGATCAAGAGTTGGATGCTTAACTGACTGAACCACCCACGTTCTTCTCTTCCTCCTCCTCCTCCTCCTTCTTTTTCTTCTTCTTCTTCTTTAAATTGTGGTAAAATGTATATAAGTTGGAGAATTTGGAACCCTTTGCATAGCTGGTGGGAATGAAAAATGGCATAGCTGCTTTGGAAAACAGTATGTTTTAACCATTTTAAGTGTACAGTTCAGTGGCATTAAATACATTTTCATTGTTTTGCAACCATCACCACCAACCATCATCTTGAAAAACTTAGAACTCTATACCCATTAAACACTAACTCCCCATTCCTCCTGCGTTCTGCCCCTAGCGCCTGGCAACCACCATTCTCTTGTCTCTATGAACTTGACTAGGTTCCTCATATAAGTGGCATCATACAGTCTTTGTGTTTTTGTGACTGGCTTATTTTACTTAGCGTGGTGTTCTCAGGGTTCACCCATGTTGTAGCATGTGTCAGAATTTTCTTCCTCTTTTAAGGCTGGTAATATTATATTATGTGTGTGTACTACATTTTGTTTATCTTTTTGTCCATTGTTGGACCCTTGGCTTGCTTCTACCTTTTGGCTGTTGTGAATAATGCTGCTACGAACATCAGGGCAAACTTGGGCTTTCAAAAGTATGCAGATGTTTATCAGTCACTGAGACAAACCAGTTGTTGGAAGAGGAGCAGTGGGAAAATAATCAGCTGTTTGTGATAAAATCTATCTTTAAGACACATTTGTAGAGCTGTGCATTCTAAAGAGGACTTGGGCACAAAGATGAATGGGAAGCAAGTCCTGCTTTACAGAGGGACACATGATCTGATTGAGGAGACCCACAACACGTCCTTAGTCATAGTCCATGGTGACATGTCCTCAGCATGTTGTGCCGAGGGGACCCAGAGCAGAGATATCTTGTATACCCATCTAGGAAAGTTTGTTGGTACACTCACAGAGGTGGTGACATTTAAAGTGGGTCTTAAACCATGAACTCTAGTTTTCTAGGTGGGCAAATGTAAGGGGAGAGCATTCTGAGCACTGGGAAAGTCTCACACAAATGCATGGATGTGGGAAAATTCATAGTGTGTTAGGAGAGTGGAAATGTGGTTGGGATATAGGGTGCTTGAGAAGGAAGGCAAGAGATAGAGATAGGTTGGAAAAGGAAGTTGGGACCAGACCATAAAGTATTTGGGTGTGGTGCATAGATTATCCTGTAGCATGGGGAACCCCATTTTGGGCTTTTCAGGGAAGATAATGAAATTAGATATGTGTTTAGGGAAGTCGAGTCTGGTGGCCATGGGTAGGAGTGAATGGAGGGGAGAGACAGAAGCTAAGATCAGCCAGAAAGAATAGCATGGGGGCCTTTCCAGGGAAGAAATGAAAAGGCTTGCCCTGGGCTGCAGTGACAGAGAAGAGGGCCTAGAGTGGCGAGGCCTTGGGTGTGCCCATGGAGCAAATGTGGATTCCAGAATAACTTTTGGGCTCCAGCCTTGGGTAAACGAGAAGATGGTATGGGCAGAGACAGGCAGCCTAGGAGGTGGAGCTCACCCAGGGTGAGATTTCTTGACTGGCATGTCTGTAGAACATCTGTGGGCTGTTTGCTAGAGGTCAGTTAGACAGTAGCCTGAGGTGAGGAGAGGGCGTGACAACAAGATGCAGATCTGGCTGTCATCAGCCTGTGGCAAGATCATCACAAAGGTGTAGAACCAGTAGGAGAGCAGGACTTCTAAAAAGGGCATGGAGAGCCTCTGCCTTCAGCTTGGGTCATGATCCTAGGGTCCTGGGATCGAGCCCCGCATCGGCTCTCTGCTCAGCGGGGAGCCTGCTTCCTCCTCTCTCTCTCTCCCTGCCTCTCTGCCTACTTGTGATCTCTGTCTGTCAAATAAATAAATAAAATCTTAAAAAAAATAAAATAAAAAGGGCATGGAGGCCGCAAATAGATAACTTTCTTTGTCTTATAATAATGATGATCATCTGCTCTGTTGCCAAGTTTTTGTCTGTCTCTTGAGTTGTCTGAAAACAGTTGTTAAGCTTTAATATTTAGTACTGCGCATCCTTTTACCTCATCAGTGAGCCTTAGAGGTTTTCCCCTTGGTATATCCATTACCCAAAGCATTTTCTGTCTATACCTGGATGCCTTAAGGCCTGTTGCAGTCACACTTACTCTCATATGTATCAGCTAAAAAAAAAAAAAATTATTTCAGATAGTGTATATTATAGTCAACCTTCAATGTAGGTGATTTTGCCCATGAACTCCTGGTTTCAAAATCCCTTAACATAGTATCTTGTCTTCTTCCTGTAACTGTCTAGAAGAACTTTTAGGGATGTTACCCTAGGGAAGACTGGGTCGCTCAGTTGGTTAAGCATCTGTCTTCGGCTCAGTTAGTGATCTCAGGGTCCTGGAGTGGAATCCAACATCAGGTTCCTTGCTCAGCAGGGAGCCTGCTTCTCCCTCTGCCTGCTGCTCCCCCTGCTTGTGCCTTTCTCTCTCTCTCTCTGACAAATAAATAAATAAATAAATAAAATCTTTTAAAAAAGAGAATTTTACCACATTTGTTAATCATACCTTAATAAAGCTGGAAAAAAAAGAATTTCAACCCATCTCTAAATTCAGTTGAAAAAATTTCCTTGTTGATATTCTGCCATTAGAAATTGGGAACACTCAAAAGCTTTGTAATCAATCTTCTTTTAAAAATGCATTTTAATGAAAATTACTTTATTAATACAGAACCAAAAGTAAGGATAAAATGGGTTTTATGTTCTATATCTCCTGGATTGAATTTGATATACAGATGTGAGAAATGAGTTCTTGCTTTACTTTGGAAAGTGGGTGAGGGGGTGGCGACATTTTTTTGGGTAAACAGTCTACTCTTGGCCTGTGTATCCTCATTTACATTCTTGTCTCACGCCCTGGCTGTGATGATTTGACTCTGTTGAGGGGGCTTTTACATTTTCTCAACCATCTGCTCTCACATTATGAGGGGGGTGGTGCTCAAATTATTATTATTACTATTCTGATTTCGTGTAGAACTTAGTATGTGTGAGTGGAGAGAGAAACACATTATGAGTGGACTTAGTCTAAGTTAAAATCAGATAGTTGAATATTTATTTCAGAGAAAATGTCAGTAATTAATATAAGCTTCCTGCAATTAAGAATAATTAATAGAAGATCAATTAAAGAAACTCTGGTGACATTGGTTTAGTGCAGAGAAAAATGTTAAAAACTTTATATCAAAGGAGGCAAAGAGATTAAAGCAAAATGTACCTATCAAGCTTGTTTTAGTATAATAATCTGAGTTTCTAGAGTTTTTAGAAAATCTAGCGTAGACCTAGAAGCTATCAGATAAATGACCAGGTACTATTATCATTATCTTCAAAAATGATTACTGTATTCCATGTAAAAGGTAGAATGGGAATAATTTATCAATTTATGGTCCTCCCACATTTTGAACAAAGATTTACTTATGTAGCAATTCTAATGTATTCTGTGGGGTTTTTTAAATTGATAAAACAGAAGTTTTATAATTCTTCAACTAACTGTATGTAGAATATAAACCAGAATAAAATGGGCATATGCTCCAACCTCAATTTCAGATGGTTAAAGTGAAATGATCTCTTTTTAACCACCTTCCATCATGTTAGCCCAAATTACATCAATAAAGTCTATTCCATATCTGTTTAAAGGACAAAAGCTTATTGAAATTGAAAGATTTACTTTGGACATCCATAATAGAATGGTTTACATTAGAATTATGTCAATTTTACAGCAAAGTAAAATTTTAGATAGGACCAGATAGGACCAACAGCTTTGGCTATTTCATACTGAAATATTGTTGATGATACAATTTTGGTAATTTTAGCAAAAAGGATCCATAAAGGAATCCATAAAGTAATCTGCATAATATCATGACTACAAATGAAAAATGCACCATAGTAACAGATCTACCAGTTTTGGCAGTAGACTGTACTTTCTGTTCTTTGGTGACACTAACAAAACGGTTAAGACCTACTAATACAACTGTCCTACACAGAAACATTTAAAACACCACCAAGAAAAAAATAAAAATGAACAAATATGGAGCTTTGGCAAAAGAGCAAAAACACTATGGTAACAGCATCATCCAAGCCTTTGGAGGCCTTTTGGCAGTTGCAGGCCTTTAGAACCTCACCAGGAACTTGAGCTGTGTTCTGCTTTGCAACAATTGAGAATGTTCCCCTGGTTGGTAATTTCCACATTACTGTAAGAATCCCAACACTAGACCTATTTGGTAGTTGTTTTGAAAATGCTCTGAGCTTGAATAGTATTATTCTGTTGAGTTCTAATGGTTTACTTCTTAGGGACTTACATCATGTTTGTTTCCTCATTTGTATCGATTGCATAGATGAATAAGCTGAGGGAATGAGAGATTACATGAGGCATATAATAGGATTTCTGATGACTCTTACACTGTTGGAAGGGATTAATAGAGTATCGTAGATTGCAGCACATTCAAGGATTCATAAATGTGTAAATATGAGTGAGATTTCATACTGTTAGTTGGCTGATTAATTGTCTAATTACTTAACTTTAAACCTTCTTCAGAGTTGTCATCTGTCTTTAATTTACAATTGAATAAAAATATTGACTCCATCTTTTGGGAACTTTAATTTTTAGTGGAGAAAGCATATAAATAGGGATTGTGATTAAGAATTGCTAGTTGCCCATTGTAGTACTTGGCAAACTAGAAGACAGTTTGGCAAAATCATCTGAGGTCCATCTGTCTCTGTTTTAGAGGGCTCTGCTTACCTGCAGACCCAGCTGTGTCCAGTCCTGAGCCCTGGGGATTGTCATGGAGAGAATAACAGCCGTATTGCAGATGACCAAATGTGAACTCTTCTTTGCTGAAATTTGGTGGGGTGAAGAATCACTCTCAAAAATAGGCTTCCTCCTACCTAAAGAAGAACCACATTTATTTTAGTTTTTCATATGTTGGGGGATCACAAGAGTGCAACAGCCTCTGGGGGAACCACTGGAACATTCTGTATTTTCAGTCTGGGACAAGACTGGTTATTGACTGTGTGTGTATACCTTTCCCACATCTGGAGTGTAGTTCTTAGACGTTGGTAGTTGTGGTGGGTTTAGGAAGCCGGTGGGATGACAACCTTGTGGAAGACTTCAGTCCTCCTGAGGGTGTCTGGACGGTGGATGCCTACTCCTCTTTGTTGATGGGAGCATCCATTCCTTCCTCTTTATCATCAGAATGGGTGACTTTGTTTCTCCATGATTCTCAGGGACCTCGGTCCCATGATCCTTGAAGAAAAAGAGGAGCTGGGGATTCCTTTCTGTTTATGGTTCTTCATAGTAAAGTGTTAATACTTTGGGTGCCTTAAATGTTTAGTTTGTAGTCAATGTGATGGTTAATTGTATGTGTTAACTTGACTGGGTCAAGACGTGACCAGGTTAAACATCTCTGGGCATGTCTGTGAGGATGTTTCCAGATGAGGTTAGCATTTGAGTTAGTGAACTCGGTAGATTGCCCTCCTCATTGTGGGTGAACACATCCAATCTGCTGAGGGCCTGCAGAGAACAGAAGGTGAAGGACTATGCATTTGCTCCTTTTGCTTCTTGTCTGCCTGCTTCAGCTGTGACATTGGTCTTCTCCTGTCCTTGAACTGGGGTTTGCCCCATTGGCTTTCTGGTTCTCAGGCTTTTAGACTCAGACTGGAATTATACCACTGACTTTCTGGATCTGCAGCTTGCAGACGGCAGATCCTGGGATTTCTTAACCTCTGTAATTGCGTGAACCAGTTCCTCATAATCAGTTTTTTCCCCTCCCTCCCTCCTTCCCTTCCTTCCTTCTTCTCTCACTCTCCACCCCCTTTCTCTTTCTCGAGTGCGTGCGCACGTGTATGTGTGTGTGTATGTGTATCCTACTGCTTTTGTTTCTCTGGAGAATCCTGACTAATATAGTCAGTTTGAGAGTTTGTAGCAGCTGCCTCTTCATTAATCTGATTTTGTTTATATCCTAAGCATTCTTCTATATCTCAACATCCGCCCTTTTACGTATCTAACTTACTCTAGATAAAACAAGCCTCAAGTCATTAGAACACTATAGAACTTTTGCTTGGCCAGAAGAATTGATAGCTATTAAAGCTTCCATTTCTTTGCTTTTCTCTTCTTTATTCATTCTCCAGACAGATATTCTTAACAAAGAGAATTTGGGTTTGTTTTAGGCATGTTTTTGTGCCTTATTCCTATACTAGTTTGTGCATATTTTCCTTTTTGATAAGAAGCAAATCAGGGTTTCCTGAAAGAATTTTGTTGTTCCCTATCAGTTGTGTGACCTACTCCTTATTGGTAGGTAGCAGCGAAACACTTAGTGAAATATGAAACTAATTAGAGGTCAAGCACTGGATATATTCTAAGAAGTTCGAGTATAACAAAAAATGAAAACGTCTTATTCCTATTTTTAAATCATAGCCGATTTATACCAAACCTTTGCCTCTAAGATAGGCCTATAAAAATAGAAGAGGCGGGTGTCTGCCTTCAGTTCAGGTAGTGATCCCAGGGTTCTGGGGTCAGGCTCTGATTCGGACTCCCTGCTTGGCAGGGAAGTCTGCTTCTGCCTCTCCTTCTTGCCTGTGGCTCCCTCTGCTTGTGTTCTCTTTCTGTCAAATAAATAAATAAAATCTTAAAAAAATATATGAGGGTACAGTCTATGTAAGTGCTATCATTGCCAGTACCAGTGAGCAAATCTGGAAACCTTGGTCTGCGCCATAGTTTTCTGAGAGAAAGTTAGCTCATGCAGGGGCCAGATCCAGATCTGCTTTGACACCTGTGGATTTTAATTTCCTGAGGGTAAGTAAACTCTTAAAGTATTTTCTTAGTTTACAGGCAGTAAACACCTAAACAGAACTAAAATGGACTATCCAGATTGGATAGAGTTTGGGCCTCTGAGTCACAGCAAAATAGTTCACAGAGAGTGAGTAGCGGCATGCATATCCACTGACCCTCCCTTTGTCCCGTCAGTCAGTCCTTGTTCACGAACGTTTTCCACCTTTCTGCCTGAGGCCCAATCTGTTGTGCTCCGAAAACAAAATGATACATGATATAATAAGCAGCAAAGCCTTCTTTGCCACCAAGAGGGGCATCTGAAGGCGAAATCAGTTTTGGTTTTTTCATTCATTTTATACATTCACTCATTCAGTAAATAATTAACTGAATACTTGTTGATTGAAACTAGAAAGTATTAGTCCTGGCAAAAACCTTTTACCAGTTGAATTGTATAGTTGGAGAAGCTGAGGCTCAGACAGCTGTGATGGTCTGCATGTGGTTATAGAGCATGTAAACGGAGCAGCAGTGTCCTGACTCCGGTCTCCAGGTCCCTCATGCACCTTTCACCTCATCAAAGGCTTGGTCTTCCTTACTTCCACAGCCAACTCTGCAGACTGGCCTGGTCTGAACTGCAGCTGATTTATTCCAAACCTTGACAACTATGATCTTAAGATTCTTAGGAACAGTAGGGTCACATTCAATATAAATGTGATTTATCTTTAGGAATTCCTAAATTTTAACAAAGCAATGTTTCTGGGGAATAAAAATGTGTCATCTCACGACCAATGTGATTTTCTCCTGCATTCTTAAGCTTACAACTCCTTCTTTTCCTTTTTCTTTTTTCTCCCTTCCTTTCCTTTCTATTCCCTTCCCTTTCCTACATTTCTTCTTCTTCTTCTTCTTCTTTTTTTAATTGTGTCTTTTATTTTTGAGTTCAAGACTGAAGAGTCCCAAGCAGTAGCCACAGCATAGGGATTTTTCTGTTTACCTTGGGAATATTGCCCCCGAATCTGTTGGGCTAGCTGATTAGGTTACTTTTGACCACTCAGATGAAATTTTGGAAAATGTCCCAGTGGAACAAGATTTTCCTTTCTAGGCTACCAGCAAGAAGTGTTAGATGTTGGGTACTTTCAGTATAGCCAGTCCTTATGTATTTGTTGTGTGTCATCCAGGGGCTCAGCAGTGACAAGGAGGGACTATGGGTTTCAGAAATTTTGTGTCCTCAGGAAGCAATTTGTCTGCTATTTGGATGGTAGAGTGGATGGAGATAATGATAAAGCATTTCTGAAGTCTGGATGTTTTTCTGGGTCTTAGGTGTTGCCTTAGTGTTTCAAAATCATATAGCAAACAGTAGTAACAATGTTGAGTGCATCTTCATGTGAACATAGATTACCTGTGGGTTGGCTACTGAGATTATTCCTGGATGGGTTCTGTGCATATTTGTGATTCTGTGAGCCATGCTCTACTGTGTTGTTTCTCTACCTAATTCAGATTGCTGTCCGGCTTGAGATGACTATAGGTTAGGGAAACCTGAGTTATAAAATCTCTTTAGTGTCTAGAAATATCTCAACATTCTTTAGTCTTTCAGCTTTGGGATACCATTCACAATGCCAAATGAAATGAGACATCTCTAATACATTTTGAGAAGGGAGAGAGGACACTCTTGGGGTGAGTTTTCTCTTGTCCAGTTCTTCAAAAGTTACAGTGGCCCTGTTGAAAAATTTTTAAAAATCATGCTTCCAGGTAAAGAAATTGGAGCATAAGAGAGCCACATGATTGATTGAATATCATGAAGCATGGAAGATACAGATTTCTTGGTTTCTGCTTACTCCTCCTGATTGAGCAGGACATTGTTTTCTGGTTATTACATGGAGGATTTACTTTGCAGTAAATGGGGCAGCAATAAGCTGGCTTCTGCTTTGTGGGAGAACAACAGTCCTGATATAAGGTTTTTTCTTGTTTGTCTGTTTTTGGCTACAATTTTATTGTTCTGTGGTAATTCTGGAGAACAAAGGGCACTGGAGAGAGATCTGGAATCTTTCCAATTCAGGAGACACTAGGAAATGGAATGATGACCAAAGCAGTGGGGACTCCAGGAGATCAATTCTGGGTATTAATAAGAATGCTCCTGAGGTAGGTGTGCTTTGTTTCTGGGGGTTGGCCACCCCACCAAAGGAATACTGTGAGCCTTCTTTGTTGAATTTTTAACTTTTAAGGTAGACACATGATGAAAGCATAAACCTAAAGTCACTGGTTTAGGTCTTGACAAAATTACACATTTTTTGATGATCTTTGAAGCGTTGGGGCATGGGTTGGCATTCTTCGTAATTCAGTTTTATATCCCTACTATACTCTATAGAATCATATCCCTTCTATGGTGTCTGTAGAATTTCCTTTCCAAAAAAGGAAAGCTGATCTTTTTGTGGACATATTAATTTAGTGGAAGAGACATTATTTCTAGGTCGCTGCTGTGAAGCTTTTGCCATATAGACAGGCTATAGCTGATCTCACGTGTTAGTCTAGGTGTTTGTTTCCTTTCTCTAAGTCAGCGTAGTTGGAACTATGGTTATTTTATGGCTTCTGTTTCCCCTCTACTATCTCTGAGCAGATACCTTAATTATTTAATTAAACTTAGATGCATGAAGAGAACACCTACTTGTATAGAAGCTATGCAAATGTATGCAAATCATGTACAAATGAGTTGGCTTGGTTGGACTGGAATATTGCATTACACCAGCCCTTCATTGCCTTCACAGAAGAAGAAATACGGGAGTACAGTTGTCTTACTGTTCACTTTTAGATCGAGTCACAACTTCAGGATGCTTTTTTAAAAAAAAGTGTTTGACTGCCTCACTCAGAAGTCTTGGTTGAATGTCACATTCCTTCATTTTTTTCACAGTGCATATGAATTTTTAGGTGTCAGTATTACCTCATTTGTCATTGCCACCTCTTCTGATCACCCTGGGAAGCTACCTTTAAAGTTTATCTTTAAACTTTTTTTTCTTTTTTAAATATTGCATCTTACCTTGCTTTAAGTTCTAGAAAATCATATGTTAATGGCACTGTCTGAAGATAGGCCTATTTTCTTTAGGGATCTTGTAAGAGTCAGGCTCACAGACTCGTGGGGGCTGGAGGAGTTCTTTAGTACACGTTTAGTAGTAGCTCTCTCTAAATTTTTGGTAAATTATTTGTGAAGTTGGAATGACAGATTTGCCCTAGTGATTCTTCTTATAACCTCTGGCTATTTAAGTTTAATTCCATAAAGTAAGCTGAGAAATGTACATGTTAAGTGCTAGTTACTGCCCATGATGAAAGGGCTGATGATGGTCAAGGTGACTGTCACTTTGGGGCTGTAGGCTGGGAGCACATCAGAAGGACCTGACCAGAAATGGCTTAAGTAGGAGATAATTATGATGAATGATCTCTTCTTAAAAAGGCTTAATCACTCAATCTGAATACACAGCAAGAGATTTTTGTCGTCAAAAGGATGATGTCTGTGGTAGTTCAAAGCCGTTATTAACAGAAAAATAAGTTGTATCTTTTTCTCTTTAGAATTGAAAGGGACCAAAGCTATCATATATATTCAAAAACCTCAACTACAAGTGGAGAAATACAAGTCAGAGAGGTTAAGTGACATGCCCAAAGTCAGGCTCTAAGTAAACGATGGAGTGAGCCTTGATATGAAAACTGTGTACCCTTTTTGGACCTTGTTCTACACCACAGGGTATGGATGGAGAGTGTTGTAAGCTGAGATGAAAATGGTAATTTTGGGGATGACTGGGTGGCTTAGTTGTTGGTTATGTGTCTGACTCTTGATTTCAGCTCAGATCATGATTTCAGGGTCATGGGATTGGGCCCTGCATAAGGCTCCATGCTTGGTGTGGAGCCTGTTTAAAATTCTCTCTCTCCTTCTCCCTCTGCCCCTTCCCATACCCTCTCACTCTCAAAAAAGAAGAAAAAAAAAAAGAAAAAAGAAAAGAAAGTGATAATTTTAATGGTTGCTAGGAAAATGCTGATTGCATACTTTTCACATCATAACTCATGTTAGTGCAGCTGCCTACTTGTTTGAGTGCCAGCCTATTGTGTAGAACAGTAAAAAATGTCTTTTTCGTTTGGTCTTATATAGAATAGCTGGGAGATTGTTAGAAGAGCTGAGAAATTTTCAGTACTCTCAATAGGTAGAAAAGTGAATTCTCTCAGATTTAGTCAGTAGTTGTGAGAAAATGCTCAAGAACAAAGAACATGTTGAGAACTGGCTGGTCAGATTTTAGGGACATACGTAAATATTTTGTAGTAGTCAAACACAATGAAAAGTAAGCATTTGATATGTAGGTAAACCCTTCTTGCCCTGGAAGAAATGAGTTATGGAATCTTTGTTTGCAACTGAGGAATTAAGCCAACATTTTTTCTAAGGGAAGTTGCTTAAACAAAGGTATCAGCAGTAGCAAGGCCACTTGTTGACATTTGGACTTTGTAGAAACTCGAGAAACTTACTTTACTCTTTTGCTTAGAATTTTCCCTCATACAGTGGCGTGTCTTTTCCATACCAACATATGTAACCTTGTGTAATGTGCCCAACATTTTAGAAAGCTGGGATGGACCTTATAACTGAGGAAAGCTTGGAAGTTGATTCTTCTATAGGGTACCTGTTGTAGAATCATTATGCTATCAAGCCATGTATGTGGAGATCACATGGTGCCTGAGCCTGAACCAGGGAAAACCAGTGGCTTCTGCATTTGGAAGCACAGAGGTGGGCATAGGGTTCCCTCAGCATCTCCCCACATGTCAGCCTGTAGCTGTGCTGTCACCCGGGACTACCAGGAACATAAAACATAGCTTTACATATCCAAATGTCTCGGATGTAAGCTTAAACTGTGGAAGAAGTAGAATGAATTTTAGAGGTTCCCCGGGCACCTTGAAATGTTTAACATCATTATACTCAGTAGGTCATAATGGTTGTGGTCTGGTAACATCCGAGTGGGAAGAGAATCTTTGTGTTGTTTCATGCTCTTGAGTACCTGGAACAAGTGACATGGCCATATTCCCATGAGGCCTTGAGACCTTTCCAATAGAAGTAAACTAGAATGTGTATGTTCATGTGTGTACTTTTAAAATATTTTTTAAAGATTTATTTATCTATTTTTAGAGAGAGAGTGAGTGAGTGGAGGAGGGGTAGAGGGAGAGGGAGAAAAGACTCCTCAAGCAGATTCCCCGCTGAGCAAACAGCCCAATGTGGGGCTTGATCCCAGGATCCTGAGATCGTGATCCAAGCTGAAACCAAGAGTCGGCCATTAAACTGACTGAGCCATGCAGGTGCCCTTCATGTGTGATTATACAAAAAAGTTTTTTTTTAGTGTTTGTGTGTGAGATTGAGCACTGTGCACTAACAAAAGCAGCAATCATAAAGTCAGAGTTTTAGAACTCCAAGTAGCTGTAGAGATCGTTGATTCTATCTTTCCATTACACAAAGAGGAAAACCAGAAGCCCGGAAATGTGGAGTGACTTGCAGAGGGCTGTGTAGACAGCCATTTGTAGAAGTAGGAGCAGAGCCAGGGGTCTTTCCAGTCTGGAGCTTCTTGTGTTCTGTTAGGCTGTCTTTACTGCTGTCCCTTCAGTTCAGTTCCACAAGGGTTCTGCAGCATTAGGCCAACCTGAAAGGAGGCATGACCTGTTGTACTGTAGCAGGAAGAGAATGCAGTGGATTATATCTACTTAGAGTCCATCTCAAATTGAAACATTTGGAATTCTTTTTTTTTTTTTTATATTTTATTTGACACAGAGAGAGAGAGGGCACAAGCAGGAGGAGTGGGTGAGGGAGAAGCAGGCTCCCCACTGAGCAGGGAGCCTGATGCAGGACTCGATCCCAGGACTCTGGGATCATGACCTGAGCTGAAGGCAGATGCTTAACTGACTGAGCCACCCAGGTGCCCTGAAACTTTTGGAATTCTTAAATATAACCTTGCATAAAGTAGGGAAAAGGAACTCTGGAAAGCTTGTTCTAGAAATTTCAGGCTGTAGCCCAGTAGTGGGCAATACTGATCACATGACCCCCTCTGACAATGTGGGTATAGGGGTTCTTGCCTTCCATGTGTCTATCCATGAATATCACTGATAACTGACAGGCTCCATTTTGTTTTCTTAAGAAATTATAATAGAACTAATGGTAAGTACCCCTTCACTGATATACATACAGTTTTGATTTATAACTAACATTTTCTTTCTTAATTTAAAACATTTTTAAATGATAAAAGTAAAATAATTTAGGAACAAAGAAAAAGACAAAAGTCACTGTGGTTCCATTATTTTCATATAACCGTTTTTCTTCCTGTGCATTTCTTTTGTCTTTTAATATTTAAAACTTTTAAAAAATATGTACTTTCTACAAGGTCATAATCCCATGGCTGTGTGAAAAGTTCATGAGCTTTGGAGGCAGACAGACCTGGGTTTGATTTCTGGGCCTATCAGTAACTAATTACGTGACCTTGGGCAAGTTCCTTCACTTTAGTTTTTTCATCTATAATGAGCTAATACCTTAAACTCAAATAGCATTCTTAAGAGGTTGAAAGAGATACTACTATACTTGAAGTACCTGGCCTTTTGTGGTACACCATTCACTGCTTAATATTCTCTCCTGAGCATTTGTTTTTCATTTTGCTGCATGGTCCAAAAGGAAATTACTGCCCTTTGGTAAGAGAAGTCCCCAGGTCCCCATGGCTGGCCACAGGAGAATGTTCACAGGAGAGGGTGATGGGATTGAGTGACTCTGGGGCCCCAAGGGTCTCTATGTCTTGGAGCGGCCTTTGCTTTGCTGACCTGAGGGTAGAGGGGAAGGGGAGAAGTGACACTGTGCTCTTTGGTGTTTTCTGGCTGAGTAGAAGCCCTTTTTCTGGTATCCTATAAAGAGCTGGGACAATTCAACCCTCTTTACTGGAGCCTGGTAAACACATGGACCAGATTAAAGGAAAGTACTAGTTCCAGTTCTTGAAACATGGTTCCTTGAATGCCAGAGCCATGATACTGGTGTCCAAGTTTCAAGTCTAACATGGAGTCTCTACCAGGCCTATCTATCCTTTCTAAGATGACAGACAGGCCTTTCTTTGATCATTCAGATGAGGAGTAGTTGGTCTGAGATTTGGACTAAAGCTGGAAGTATAGTAGGACTTCTCTTATCTGCAGGAGCTGGTAGGAGGGCTCCCTGGAGCAGGCATGTAGTGGGCCACATAGGGGCACTGTGGTGTGGGGAGGCCTGGTATAGCCATTGGGGGAGACAGGCGGCTATGGAGAGGCAGCCTCTCTGCCATTGCTCAGGAGCAGAGCTCTGGTTCTAGGGTGGGATAGTCCAAGAGTGAGGGGCTGATTAGCTTTTACTTATCTATTTTTTTGGAAGTATTTTATTTTTAAGTAATTTCTTCATCCAAAGTGGGGCTTGAATTCAACCCCAAGATCAAGAGTTGCATGCTCTACCAGCTGAGCCAGGTGCCCCAATGCTTTTCTTTTAAAGACAATGGAGATTCCCAGCATTTATCAATGGGAAGCTGGCATAGAAATTTCTGGTAGAAATTCAAGGGCCTATCGGGTCTGGGGCCAAGGAGCTTGGATAAAAATGCACTTGATCAGGGCACAGCTCTCAGGTTCAGGTTGGCACTGAGCACCTGGGGTCCCAACAGTCTAGTTTAAGTCTGTCCTGCTTCAACTTGGGATTCTTCTGAGGCCTGGACAGGTAGCATTAGCAATGGGCCCTGTCGCCAAATTCTGGGAAAGCAGAAGTCAGTATGTCATGTGTAGTTTGAACATAAAGCTTGTTAGAAATTCCTCCATTTTTGAAATTCTGGGAGAAATATCCATGAGATGCCTTCATCGTTCCCTCTGAAGTTCAAGGACGGAATCCTTAGAGCAGTGATGATATGTAGCATGGAGTTATGCATGTGAAATGACATTTGTAGTTAATAAAAGGGAGTTTGGTTTCCTCTGAAAAGTGAAGATCATTTTTCTAATGCCCCCAGTCCATACAGGAACATCAGATCAACCTTCACAATCAGCAGTGCCCTATTGCTGTGGACGGTGGATGCGTGAGTGGCTGTGGAAGATTAAGCCTGGGCCAGACTCTTTCTGGAAATTGACAGATTTTAATAGCAGTGGCAGAACTTTTCAAGTTTATATGTGCGTGTTTGTTATCTCAAAGTAAAAGCATTTAAAAATCTTTATCTTTAGAGTTTCGCTTTTGGAACACCTGCCTCTTCCTCACTGAATCAAGTTAAATGGGTAACACACCCCAACCCCCTCAACCTCTCTGCTTCAGATAAGAGAAAGCCCAAGTAACCGACTACATGGGCCAGAGATGTATGCACCTGGGACTAGCACTCTCGAGCCAGTCCTGGATTTAAGATTAAAGCCCTTGGTGTTGCAACTTGCAGTTTTTAGTCTGCCATGACAGTTACAAGTGAATTTCAGGGAGACATTCAGACTTGTGACCGACCTCCTCATGGATGCTGTTGGTGATGTCTGTAGGGGTGTAGAAACAAGGGGGAGTCCACTGCTCCTGGGCTCCTCGAGGATGCTGTTCCCCTCAGAAGAGGGGGTGGGTTGAAAGCTTGCCTACCTGTGGTCAGCTGATGCTTGCACAGATCAGTCTTTCATGGTAAAGGGGCTCTGTTGGCTCTGTCCAGAGAGAAAATGCCTGTATTCAGGAGAATATACTGGAAATAGGAATAGCTGGTCATAGCCCATCTGTCTCTACCCAGTGTCTGACAAATTTTTGGTCCCTGAGGAATTCCACCCTCCCCAGCCACAGCTTCCCGTCCTTGCTTATCTCTGGAGAGCCAGGGTTTTGAAGCCCAGCCAGTGCTTTCTTACAGGTGGGGCTAACCCAGAGCACAGAGAGGAAATTGTGGCTTTTCTTCCCATGCTTCCACCCACCTTTGCCTACTCAACCTCTTGAGGCAGAATGGACGGTTGTGGTGGGAAACTGAACCCTTGTTGGGGGGCCCTGGGAACAAAAGCAGCAACTTTGGGGTGCACGGGTGGCTCCGTCGGTTAATTGTCTGTCTTCAGCTCAGGTCATGATCCCAGCATCCTGAGATTGAGCCCTGAGTCGGGCTCCCTGCTCAGAGGGAGTCTGAGAGGAGTCTTCCTCTCCTCTGCCCCTTACCCCTGCCTCCCCCGCTATGTTCTCTCTCGAGTGCACTCTTTCTCTCAAATACATACATACATATATACATAAAATCTTTAAAAAGAGGAAGAGGGGCAACCTCTGCTCTGATGGTCTTTTGTCCTAAGGACATGGCCAAGGAAGGTCTGTGATTCAGGGACCAGTGCCTGTACTGAGTGGTGTTGCTGCCTGTTGTATAGGCTTGTCCCCATGGAGATGCTTAGAATCATCTCAGCTTAATTTTGGAGCAGGTATGCAAAAATTGGCCATGAAATGAAAACTTGAGTACTCAACAGCAAGATAAGCGAATTTGTTATCTTTAAGTCATCTTTATATTGTCAGCCACCTTATTCAAGAATTCCTTCGTTGTATGAACACTCAACAGGATTGTTCAAGCATGCAAAGGGAATACTTTGTGTTCTATTTTAATGAAGGATTTCAACTTATGGAGACCTTCATCTGGTCTTAAATTTCTCAAGCTGAACCCCTCTTCTGATCAGAGATGGGCTGTGGTAAAAAAGAATGTGTGGTGACCGGGGAGCTAGCAGCTAGTTCAAGTTCTGAAACCAGTTGCTAACGAGCAGGGTTACTTTAAGCACCTCACGTTACAGAGTTTCTGAACACCTGAGGAGTGTGTTTCTTTTCCATGTTTATATCCTTGACATCCAGCGTGTGCCTGGCGGGCATAGGTGCTCAGCAAACGTTTCGCCAACTGTGGAAGGAGAAGGTGGGCCCAGAGCCTAGCCCAGCATATGTTCAGAATAGCTTTAGGAGGTGGGCAAAAGGAAAGATTTTCCAGTAAACTGAATTTTACAAATACTGTTAAATCACTTTCTTGGAAATTCTTATTTATTTATTTATTTATTTGGTTAGGAGGGCAGAAGGAGAGGGAGAGAAAGAGTCTTAAGCAGGCTCTGCACCCAGCACAGAGTCCATGAGGGGCTTGATCTCACAACCCTGAGATCATGACCTGAGCTGAGATCCAGACTTGGATGCGGACCTGACTGAGCCACCCAGGCACTCCCCTTTCTTGGAGATTTTTAATGCACCATGGGCATATTAGACTGTGAGAAGTCCTGTGGTAAAGAAAACCACAGTGTTGTTTAATCCAGAATTTCCTAATCTTTGACACAAGAACACCCTTTGCCTGCAGCTCCATGAAGCTAGAGAAACGTTTGCTGGACCAGAATACCCTGAAGGAGACTTCCTGCTACAGTATTCTAGAACTTGAGAGCAGGGGTGGGTTGATGGGACATATTTAGAGGGGTAACAAGGCAATACAAGCTTGAAGTTTGGGGCGAGAGGAAGGGGTAGGATTAGTCTCTCAACAGGGCTCAGACTCCAGATTTTGGAAGTAAACATTTTCGGGCACACTCTTCATTCCTAGCATGACCTGGAATCTCTGGTGAAGTATTTTATCTCCCAAGCTGATCCCACACAGAGAGATGCTCATCTTGTCCTTAGGGAACCTAGCTCAGTGGACCTGTTTCTGTCATGCTCATGAACTTTTTCTTATTTTCATTTTTAGCAGATTATAAGTATCTTGAAAGCAGGTCTCTAGTCAAAACTCTGTACAACTTTCCTGGGCACCATTTCTGGTTATTCACCAATAAGTGATGAAAGTGCTGAAAGACGCTGTAGAATCTTGGCTTCCACTGTCCCCTTCTTTTTTCTGTAGGGTCTGAGATGAGCACCGCTAACAGGGCAAGCAGGAGAGTTGTCCCCTGTCCCAGGTGTGCCCCTCCCCACAACGTCAGCTTCAGCAGGTGGGTTTGATGGTGCCTGCCTGGGACCATGCCCCAGTGGTCTACTGCTCTCTACTGACCACCCACTGCTGTCTCTGGGAACCCATGCCCCTGCCCCCAGAGTTTCTCTCCACCCACTCCCCCTCCTAGATAAGTACATATAAATGCGATTATGTTTAGAAGCTGAAGCATTTGAATAAATCAGATGCTTTTGCCCAACCCTAGAATAAAGGCTGTAGTTATTTTAACAACAACAACAACAAAAATCCTGCAGTCTTCAGCTATTTCTGGATGTAGACTGGTAATTAGCATGCCATTTGTAATTCATTGCTGTCTCAGGCTGTTTGTTTCCTTGTTCCAGTGTAGCCCAGTTTGGGAGACTAGTTTTATTTCATTTGGAAATGTGATTTTGTGGAGACCTCTAAAATGCCATCATAAGATTAATGGTTTTCTCTAGCCCAAGTTTGCCAAACCTGGTGTTTGTAGCTCAATTATTAGTCTTCAGCAGTTCTGTGGAGGGGAGTAACAGCTTGTTAGGATGGAATTCCGTTTCCAAGAAAAGTGTCAAAAAGCAACTGCTTCGGAAGGACTGATACTTCCTGGGGTAAGTGACACTTCAGGAGGACAGGTAGTTTTGGGATAGGTTAAGGAGGCTTTACATTGTTTTACCTGTTTCAGTGTTATTCCTGGGATATATATCACATTTTTAGTTCATATATTAACCGATGTGCATGAAGGCCAAATGCAGAGGGTGCCTTTTGGAAATTTATACTGCCAGACTGAAAGGAAAATGTTTGCATTTGTTCTTGTAACGGGCAGGCAGGTGAGAAGGATCCTGCAGACAGCCTAGGGCACCCCCCCCCCCACCCGCCGTGGTCTCTCCCTGGGGACTTCATGCTTGCTCTCCAGCTGCAGAGGGAAAAGAGGAAAATATGCAGTTACTGTTTCTGTTTTGGAGTGCTGGGACCTGCTGCTGGTTGTAAAATGAGAACTTGGCCATGGTCCAAAAGGAAAGCTTTTGGTTCCTTCTCTTTAGAAAGATTTATTGGGGGGTAGTCTTTAATGAATACACTGATTCTCTAGATTTCTCCAGCAGTGTAAGGCTGTCTGACTCTGGCGGCTCAGTTGACCCTATAGTTGCCAACAGTAAAGGCACAAGGCGGGCTGGAACGCAGCATAAGGAGAGCGTGTGTGAGACTATATACCATACACGGTCTTGATGCCTGCCTGGCCATCTTGGGGTTGCCCATGTGTCTTCTCATGTCCACTGAAGGGGAACTAGATTAACTTTGCCCTCTGAGGACTTAGCTTTGGATGAAGGAAAAGAGGAGTTTTATTATACATGAGCTAAATTTTTTCTCAACTAACTCTCCTGCCCCTCATTTCCCAAGATGATACAAAAAAAGAAGGAAGCCAAAACAAGACAAAACAAAATAAAGCACTTCTGTGAATGGAAAGCACATGTGTTGTTACCAATGGATCGCTTGATAAAAGGGTTTAGATAGATGAGCACTAGATTCTATTAGGAAAGAATTAAAGTGGTTCTAATTGCCCTGTAAGATATGATGATAAGAAGGAACTAGCTCAAATTGTACAGAGGCTAAGCAGTCATGCAAAAACTATGGCCTGAAATGTTGGAGAGTGCAGTTTATCACCAGGGAGAGTCATTTCTGGAAATTTTTAGGATGCAAAGGTAAACAGCCGGAAAAATTTGAGTATAGTTCCGTACCGTGCAAGGACACACCCAGGTACTTCCATCCAGGTGGGTCGTCTGGGATGTCAGACAGAGTCTTTTATGCCAGGACCCATGGGGGGCTTTGCGGCTTCCCTGCTCAGCTCCAGTCTTGGTTGATGCTGTTGAAGGCATTGGACTTTCGATACCGCACTGTGCCAGACTGTGGGTCAGACCACCTAGACAAGTGCTGGGGAAGAGGCTATGGGGGGTGGTTGCCTTTCAGACTCATCCCTGTCCAACAAGACCAACCAGCCATTCTCATCTGATTAATCCAAAAGGTTTCAGCTCTTTCAGCTTTACCTACTGCAGTTTTAAGAAAATGGATTCCATGTGTTTTAGTTTCCAATTATGATATTCAAGAATAATTTCTGTTTTCTGAAATTCCTCGTCATGGGAACAGGTTCGAGGATAGAGGATTGGTAAACTAAGTACCGTGAGGAAATATTAAGGATTCCCTGAGAATGGGGAGGGGTAAATGACGGAGGAGACAAAAAGAACATCGGAGGAAAGTGGACATGTAGTCTTCTTATGCGTCGGCTTGCTGATATGGAATCTGGTATAAAAGAAAACTGTGATATGTTTAAAAAACTCATTATTTTTGTTTTTGTTAGGTGATATCATTACATGGTTCAAAAATAAAATCAATTATCAAAAGGTATTCATTCAGAAGTCTACTTCTGTCTACTCTGTCTCTGTCCCCATAGTCACTGTTATTGTTTCTTATGTATCTTTCTAGAATTTTCTTATTTATAGATAAATTTGAGAATATATCAATCACCCCTCCGTCTATCCAAAAGGTCTCATACCCGTTTTTCTGCACAACTTTTGCTCTTCATGTTAATGTGTCTTGGAGATCCTTCCACATCCATATCAGCGCCTACAAAGCTTCCTTCCTGCTCATTCTTTCTCTCTCCTTTCCGTCCCCACCACACCCCCTCCCTCCTATTTACAGATGCCTGGTGTCCCATTTAATATACATACCATGATTTATTGAACTGGTCAGTCCTCTATTGATGAACATTTAACTGATTTCCAAATTTGCTTATACAAACAAAATACCATGAATAACATATTTCATTTCACTAAATTACATTGCACTTAATTATATGCAAGCATAATCTTCAGGATAAATTCCCAGATTTGGAATCGTTAAATCAGAGAGCATATGCATTTGTAGTTTTGATTGACATTGCACACCCCCATCAGCAGTGGGTGAAGGTGCCGTTTTTATCACATTCTTAGCAGTAGACCATGTTACCACATTTTTGGAGTTTACCAAACAGATAGGTGGAAAGTGGTGCCTAAATGTAGTTTTAATGTACATTTCTATTATTATGAGAAGTTGTGCACCTTTCACGTGATTGTACGAGCCCTTTCTGTTTGTGGATTGTACCTTTTTTTCTCATGGATTTCTAGGAGCATTTTGTATATCAGGGAAGTAGATTTTGTGATAAAACTTGCAAACACTCTTTGGAAGTTTTTGTCGTTTGTCTTTATACTGATTTTTACCAGACTGAAATTTCTGATGTTTATGTGGTTATATTTATCATTCCTTTCTTCTGTGGCTTCTGGATTTTGAGTCATAGTTAGGAAGGAATTTCCAACTTGGCTGTAGAAGCACAGTGTTGTTTAGGATTAACTGGTTTTAGAAATTCTGTTGGTTTCTGTTTCTAAAACCTAAAAATAACAGATTATTCAAATTATATTTGTTTTTTTGTTTAGTGTGATTTGCATTTGTCCTTTCTTCTTGACTCTATTTAATGTATATTTACTACATTTTTCCATTTCCCATAACTGGAAAGAGATTTTAGTTGCCATCCAAAGTGGAAAATGGAGGGCATGCTCTCAGTGGGGTGGATTAGATTTATGGAGGGTTGTATGTGGCCCTGGCGCCTGTGAGTGGTTCTGCCTGGTGGGACTAGGCACTGTCATGGAAGGGAAGTGTAGGGTAGTCTAGAGTGCCTTGGAATGCTGGTTACAAATACCCAACAAGTAGCCTTGGAAATTCACGAGTTGGATGAGGATGAATTGGCCAGTGAAAGTAGAACTCCAGATATTTCACTTTCTATTCATTCTGGTTCCCAGTTTTTCTTGCAAGCAATTATTAGATATGCCCAGCCTGTTATGTTTATTACTTACAGTTCTGTTTTCCCCATGTGAGTTTATTGAGGATTTGGGGGTTGGTTCATGGGAAGGAGTCTGAAATGACACAGTACCCCATTCCTGTGGTCTCCGTAGTACTCAATAGTCATGTTAAAGACCTTAAAAAGACAAATTAGGGTGGGTCAGATAACTTAGACCTTTGTGATATTGTGATTTATAAGAAATATATATATTTGACTATTCAGATAACCAAAATATATTTCTTATATATATTTGGTCTTTGTTTATAATTCCCAATGCACAGCTTCTAAAGCCCTTGGAATTTCCTAAGCATTGAGAGAGATAAAAGGTGTTATTTGTTATGTTAATGTGGAAACTTTTGAAAAGCACTTAAGGATGGGTAGCCAGTGGAGCTAACCTGGTGATAAGAGGGTTGGAACTTTTAGTCCTTCCCTACCCCTTCCCCATCTCTAGGGAGGGGAGAGGGGCTTGAAGTTGACTTAGTTGCTAATGGCCAGTGATTTAATCAATGTAATGTATGTAATGAAGCCTTCATAAAATTCCAAAGGATAGCGTTTGGAGAGTTTCCGGGTTGATGAATGCCCAGAGATTGGGTAGAGTATAGCTCCTGGAGAGAGTTTAGAAGCTCTTTGCCCTTTCCCCATACCTTGCCCAACGTATCTCTTCCTTCTTCCTTTCTGAGTTACATCCTTTTTAAATGAAATGATAATCTAGTAAGTAAGATGTTTCTCTGAGTTCTCTGAGCCACTGTAGCAAATTAATGGAACCTGAGGAGGAGGTCCTGGGAACCTCTGATTTTATAGCTAGTCAGTCAGAATTACAGGACCTGCATTTATGACTGACATCTGAAATCCAAGGAGGAGGTTGTGGGAACCTCTCATGTATAGCAGTTAGATCAGAAGTACAGGTAACAACTTGGGCCTGCGACTGGCCCCCTCAAGTGGCATGGGAGAACAGTGTTGCAGGAGTGAGCCCTCAGCCTCTGGGATCTGATAGTATGTCTGGGTAGATAGCATCAGAATTGAGTTGAATTCTCCTCAGATACCCTGTTGGTGTCCAAAAATTGCTTCAATGTGTGGGGACCCATCCCCGCGTGCGTGTACGCACACACACACATTGGAATTGGTCTCAGAACACCAATTTGACCTTGATCACTTAGAATAAGATCTTATATATGATTCATCTTTGTGGAGTAAACATTTTCTACAACTTGGGAGATGGGGTGAAAGTGGGGTCTGAGGGACACTGAGAGTGATACAGGAGAGACGGGAAATAGGGACTTTGGGATGACTGTATTTAAGACTGGAAAATGCCAGCTAGTCTGAGGTCTACCTTTATGAAAAATGATTTGTTCAGGATTCGGCCTGTCCCTGCTGGAGCTGTTACCAGCTTATACTGGCTATTATTTTTGTCAACTGTAGTGAGTCTGGCTTGTCTGTTGGCGCGGCTGTTTTAACTGTACATCATTTTAAGCAAATGAAGGTGACTCTTTAGCATCAGGCCTTGAATTCCTGCCATTGAACAGCCTCAACTAAATTCCATACATGGTTGATTCTTGGCTGTGTGGTTGCCAATCACATAGGTGTAGTTGAGTAAGCCTGTGATTTATCGTCTTCTCCCTCCTCTCACTCCCTCCCTTCTTCTTGCTATCCTTCATTTAGCATTTCTCCACTGGTAAGCAAATTTAGGTAAAGTCAGAAAAATTCAGGATGGATGATTTTGCTCAGGACAGCACTCCAGGCAGCAGTAAATTTTCAGGGCTTAATGGAGGAAGAGGGCCTGCAAGGGTGTCAGAGACCACTGATGGTCAGAGACAGACTGGGAGAGTGGAGTCCTGATAACTGTGGAGGGGGACAGGCAGGTGCTGTCAGAGCATCAGATGCTGCTGAGAGGTCATATAAGACAGGGGCTGGATGGTGCTCATTGAATTTGGAAATCAAGAGGGCACTGGAAAGTTTTACCAGAGCACTTTCAGAAGGCTGGCTGTGGGATGAAAAGTGAACGTTCTGCTCAGTTTCGAGAGTTCCTTGCTCACAGACCCTGTTGAATGGAAAGGCTGACCCAGGGGAGGCCATTGTTTATTTAAGATCATCTGTGCTATATGAACTATTGCATAAATTATCACAGAGTTGTCATTGTTGGACCTGCTGGTGTAATATGAAATGCCCATGTGACAACTTCCAAGCTCTTGCCAAATATGAAGTTTTTAAAAAACCTTTTAATTTAAATTCCAGTTAGTTAATGGTGTAGTATTAGTTTCAGGTGTACAATATGGTGATTCAGCATTGGCATACATCACCTGGTGGTCATCATAAGTGCCCTCCTTAATGCCCATCACCTATTTAGCCCCTAGCACCACATCGATACAGTAACTATCAGTTTGTGCTCTATAGTTAAGAGTCTGTTTCTTGGTTTGCCTTACTCTCTCTCTCTCTTTTTTTTTGCTTTGCTAGTTTTTGTTTCTTAAATTCCACATGAGTGAAATCATAAATGGTATTTGTCTTTCTTTGACTGACTTGTTTCGCCTAGCATAACGATCTTTAGCTCCATACATGTTGTTGCAAATGGCAAGATTTCATTCTTTTTTATGGCTGAGTAATATTACATTGTATGCACATACATCATATCTTTATCCATTCACTTATTGATGGACACTTGGGCTATTGTAGATAATGCTGCTGTAAACATAGGGGTATAATTATGCCTTTGAATTAGTATTTTTGTATTCTTTGGGTAAATACCCAATAGTGTGAAGTTAGATTTAGGGTAGTTCATTTTTAACTTTATGAGCCAATTCCTTACTGTTTTCCAAACTGGCTGCACCAGTTTGCATTCCCACCAATAGTGCAAGAGGGTTCCCCTCTCGCCACATCTTTGCCACACCTGTTGTTTCTTGTGTTGTTGATTTTAGCCATTTTGACAGGTGTGAGGTGGTACCTCATCATGGTTTTGATTTGTATTTCCTTGATGTTAAGTAATATTGAACATCTTTTTGAGTATCTGTTGGCCATATGTATGTCTTCTTTGGAAAAATGTCTATTCATGTCTTCTACCCATTTTTTAACTGGATTATTTGGGTTTTTTGGGGGTGATTATTTGTTTTTTTATAAGTTCTTTATATATTTTGGATACTAACCTCTTATTGGTTATGTCATTTGCAAATATCTTCTCCCATTCCTTAGGTTGCCTTTTAGTTTTTTTTTTTTTTTTGAAGATTTTATTTATTAATTTTAGAGAATGTGGGAATGGTGGAGGGTGCAGAGAGAGAGGGAAGAGAGAGACTTTCAAGCAGACTGCGCTGAGCTTGGAGCCTGATGTCGGGCTAGATCTCACAACCCTGAGATGATGACCTGAGGTGAAATCAAGAGTCAAATGCTTAACTGACTGAGCCACTCGGTCCCCTCAGTTGCCTTTTAGTTTTGTTGATTGTTTCCTTCACTGTGCAGAAGTTTTTTTATTTTGATGTAGTCCCTGTATTTTATCTTTCTTTTTGTTTTCCTTGTGTCAAGAGACATATCTAGAAAGAAGTTGCTACAGCCAATGTCAAAGAAGTCATTGCCTACGTTCTTTTATAGGATTTTTACAATTTCAGGTCTCACATTTAGGTCTTTAATCCATTTTGAGTTTATTTTTGTGTATGTGTATGGTGTAAGCAGGTGGTCCAGTTTCATTCTTTTGAGTGTTGCTGTCCAGTTTTCCCATCACCATTTGTTGAAGAGACCATCTTTTCCCCACTGGGTATTCTTCCCTCTTTGTCAAAGATTAATTGACCATATAACTGGGGGTTAATTTCTGGGTTTTCTCTTCTGTTCCATTCATCTATGTGTCAGTTTTTGTGTCAGTACCATATTGGCCAAACATACAATTTTAAAAAGCAGTTTCTATTTGTGATTTATCAAGATATACAGAAGTGAATTTGTTATATGTGTGTGTTGGGGGGAATTATGCCTTTGTTTTGTTTTTTGGATTTACTTATTTATTTTAGAGGAAAAGAGAGGGAGAGAGAATCTCAAGCAGACCCCATGCTGAGCATGGAACCCAGAGTGGGACTTGATCTCACAACCCAGATCATGACCTGAGCTGAAACCAAGAGTTGGATGCTTAACATACTCTACCACCTAGGTGCCCCTTATTGCCTTTCTTTGTGAATTGAATCCATATGACCTTTATTCTACAGGGTCCATCTTCTCCAAAGAATTCTATCACTGCACTTAAAACTACTGATAGATGATAATGGGATCACTTAAAGATTCATTATGAGAAATATAGAGCTGGATAAATGGCCAAGATGATAGTGTTTTTGATCTGCAGATTGACATTATCCACTTCTTTCAAATTATAGTGAAGACAGGAGATGCTGTTAGGCCTGCTTGGGCTTGCCGTCAGGGGAAAGATAAGAGTAGGACTGTGTTTGCTCTAATAACCAAAAGAAAACCTAACCCTCTCCCTAGCCAGGGAGCACTTCAGGGGTTTTTGTTTGTTTGTTTTTTGTTTTTTTGCTATTATTACATTTAATTTGCTTATAGAGTTTGCCTTTTATTTGTTCATTCATTAATTCAACATTAATCCAACTAACATTTTGTGATACGGACAGTGTGGGGATGGATGTCATGGTAGAAAAAAATATATATAGGTAGAAGACACAGTACTTGCTCTCAGAGATTTAACAGTCTGATCTGATCAGAGAGGCCATTAGCACTGGAGTGGAATGACCAGTAAATTCCCCCTGAGGTAAGGTTGGAGGAGGAAGCCTTGGCTGGCTCTGTGCTTTTCTTATCTCCTGGACTCCTTTCTACGTGTGGTCCTGACCTGAGTTCCTTGTCACTGGGTCTGAGGTTTCCAGGTTTCTTTTGCTGTTTGTATCTGGAATAACAGCTTCCAGGTTTTGACATCAGTTTTGTGTTTTGGCATGTTTGGGTTTATATTACTTACAGTAGACAGTCTGAGAAATATAATTTTTTAGTTTTGAAATTAGCATATTTACCTTTGCTTATTTTTAAATTTTACTTGGGAAACTTTGCAGAGTTAAACTGCCCTTAAGAAGATGATTTGGGGGACGCCTGGGTGGCTCAGTTGGTTAGGCGGCTGCCTTCGGCTCAGGTCATGATCCCAGCGTCCTGGGATCGAGTCCCACATCGGGCTCCTTGCTTGGCGGGGAGCCTGCTTCTCCCTCTGCCTCTGCCTGCCTCTCTGTCTGCCTGTGCTTGCTCACTCTCTCTCCCTCTGTCTCTGGCAAATAAATAAATAAAATCTTTAAAAAAAAAAAAAAAAAAAAAAAAAAAAAAAAAAAGAAGATGATTTGGTGTTTTGGAAAGATGGAGGTTTTGATAGAAGAAGTAAAAGTTCAAATTCCTGTTCCACACTTAGCATTAATTACTGTGGCCTTAGACAAACTATTTAACTCACTGAGCCTCTGTTTCCTGCTCCACAAAATGAGGAGAACACTACCTACCTGGAGGGCTGTTATAAAGATAAGGACAAATTAAAAGCCTTGACTATTACTGGGGAAGGCAGAAGATCCATGTGACCTTTCTTATTTTATATTTCAAATCCATTCATTCATTCATTCATTCATTCATTCATCTGTTCATTTTACTGTTGAGTCAGAGTGTATTGGGGGCTTCCTATATGCCAAGATTTGTGGTAGGTGGGGCACAAATATGATTAAGATTCCATCCCATCCTTAAGTAGCTACTCAGGGGGACTGACTTTCAGTCTCCTCAGGATGGGGCAGCAGATCCCACTCAGGGCCTTCTGATACTCTCTGCTTATAGATCCATCCTTATGTGAGAGAGTACTTGTGTGTCCTGGAAGCAGCACTGAGGGGGTGGTCCTGGTGGTGGTGGTGGCGGCAGCAAAAAGCTCTCATGTCCTTCAGTTCTCTTTGATGTCACCAGCTCTCTTCCATTGACTCTCAGGGACCATTATTTTTCAGGCCATTGGTAGCACCACTTGCATTGGCCAGCAAAGCTGACTTTTACGCCAGTTTTATCCTCAAGAGTACAAACCGCACCGAATGATGTTTTTCAGTTGGTCATTACAGTGTGCTCAAGTGAGATTTTTTTGGGGAAAAAATTTTTTTTAATTTATTTGTTTATTTGACAGAGAAAGAGATCACAAGTAGGCAAAGAGGCAGGCAGAGAGAGAGAGGGGGAAGCAGACTCCCTGCTGAGCAGAGAGCCCAACTTGGGGCTTGATCCTTGGGATCATGACCCGAACTGAAGGCGCAGGCTTAACCCACTGAGCCACCCAGGTGCCCCTCAAGTGAGATTTTGAAATAACCTTTAGGGGGTTCTTAAGAGGTGAATACATTAGGGACTGTGACAATGGGCAGTACCATCTGGTTTCCTTGTCTTTCTGTTTAGGAAAGATGATAGATTAGCCTGGAGGTAGAGGAAATGCTCCCAGGCCTGACTGGAAGGAGTCCTACATATTCAGGTTGCCTTGGAAAAATCTCCTGAGTCATCCAGATGTCCTTGGCTAATCTGTAAAATAAAAATCCAGAGGAAGCTATATACTATAGGAACTATGGGAAAGCACCATTAAAAAAAGAAATTCAAAGTTATATTACTGCATGATTTTCCTCTTAAAGTTATATGAATGAGATGTCTTAAATAATTATAATTATAAAACCAGTGGGGAAAACTCTTTCTAAGCCTCAGGTGTATTATATGTCTTGTGTTTTTTGTTTAAGCCTAGAGCTTGAGAAAGATGGTAATAAAATAATATAAAAGAAACACAAGGTTCTATTTCTGTGTGATTTTCCTTTTTTTTTTTCTTTACCTTTGATCGTTTTACTGATTGTTAGCTACAGGAAGGGGTTGGTCTGCTTTGTGTTCATCTGTGGGGCTTGATCTACAAATGTAAGCATTTTTGGTGAAGAAGTGCTAAAAAGGGCCTTCATCTTCGTAGAATTGGGGGGGTTACTAGAGAGGATCTGTTATTTTGTTCATCTTTTACTATCTCTATTCTTTGGAAGAAAGGACAAGCTTGCAAAACTTTTTGTGTCCTCATTTTCGCAGAGACCTGTGAGAATCAGCATGTGTGGGCAACCTGTTTGAGTTTGGACGCCTCGCTTGGCCTCACATTGGAGGCTGGGGTCAGTTGCACCCTAGCTCTCTGCCACAGCCGGCCAGCTGGCAGCCCCATGCTTCAGCGGTGTGGTCATAAGGGAGGGTGGTTATGGGCTGCAAGTACCATTCACATGTGCTCTTGACCATTCTCTTCCTTTGGCAAATGAGCAATTTTGGGTTGTTTTTATCTCTGTGGTGAACCCGATTTCCCCGTGATAAACAGTTGTTTAAGGACTCTCTTCCCCCGCAGTCTTCCCCACAGTGGGAACGGGAAGTTAGTCTCCTTGGCATTCGTGTGCATTTCATTTGAACAAGAACATTTTGCACCTGTTGATGTACTGCTTTTTAATTGTTCACAGCTGTGTTCTCTCTATCTCTTTTTTTTTTGTCTTCGAAATTGTAAGGACTTTGAGGACAGTGATGGTTCTGCATCTTTTTGCCTTTGCTTCCTTTATCTCATGCTAGTCTGCATGGCCGTGTTCTTTTTTTTTTTTTTTAACGATTTTATTTATTTATTTGACAGACAGAGATCACAAGTAGGCAGAGAGGCAGAGAGAGAAGAGGAAGCAGGCTCCCTGCCGAGCAGAGAGCCCGATGCGGGGCAGAGAGCCCGATGCGGGGCAGAGAGCCCGATGCGGGGCAGAGAGCCCGATGCGGGGCTTGATCTCAGGACCCTGAGATCATGACCTGAGCTGAAGGCAGAGGCTTTAACCCACTGAGCCACCCAGGCGCCCCTGCATGGGCCGTGTTCTTAAACCAACCCGTACAGGGGTGGGCTGATCCTCTCCTTCGTTGAGTGATTTTTTAGTGCTAGAGGTGAGGAAAATCATTTCTTTTTGCAGGTTGGGTTTTTTTTGTTGTTGTTGTTCTTTGTTTTTTATTTTTTATGTTTTGGAAGACAGAAATGGAGGGAAGCAAGAGAAATCATTATTATTTTATTGTGAACTAGGTGGATCCAAAAAATATCTTTCCACTGCTCTCAGCCCATTCTTTAGTAATATCTCATGGGTAAATTTAGCACAAAGTTAGTGTTGAAAGGTCTGTTTTCAAATTGTTAGTATCAGATGAAGAAGCAACATCTTCAAGTCATCCCAGTAATGAATTTGGGAATCGGTGGGGCTCAAGGGGAAATATCGTGGTAGAATTTATGGGGTTTTGACTTATTTCCTAACAGACTGGGATTTCTCAGTCACAAGTAGATTAGAAAGGACACTTTAAAAGAAACTACTTTAAATTTTTTTAAAATTCCAGTATAATTAACATACAATGTTATATTAGTTTTAGGTGTACAATGTAGTGATTCAACAGTTCTATATATTACTCAGTACTTATCAAGAGAAGTGTACTCTTAATCCCTTTCACCTATTTCATCCATTTCTTCACACACCCTCTCTCTAGTAACCACTAGTTTGTTCTCTGTATTTAAGAGCCTGGGTTTTTGTTTGTTTGTTTGTTTGTTTATAAAAGAGACTATTTTTGACCTAAGGATATTTTATGAGTTAGAGGCAGCAAAGGGATATGAGCAAAGGGCTCTGGAAAAATGGTAGTTGTTTTTATATTGTTAAACCATGTCAGATAGTTTATTTAGAAAGTGTTCTTTTAATTTTAACACTTCTTGTGATGTGGCTGTTACTCTTGTAGTAATATATGTGTAAAAGGAATAGAAATGACTTAGCTTTATTTTGAAATATTAACATTAGAAACTGCACATTTGTTGAAAAAGTGTTATCAACAAGAATTAAACAGTAGTCCCCACTGGCCCAGTGCATTTGGAAACAGCTTTAGTGGTAGTTAAGCATGGCCTGTGAGTGCTACGTGTTTTGAAGATGACAACTGGTAAACCAGTTTTTCAACTTCCTCTTGGAAGGTTGATATATGTATCTAATCAGTAGACCCTTGGAGTGCCTGGGTGGCTCAGTCAGTTAAGCGTCAGACTCTTGATTTCTGGTCAGGTCATGATCTCAGGGCTGTGATCTCAGAGTCATGGGATTGAACCCCTGTAGGGCTCAGCACTCAGTAGGGAGTCTGCTTGAGAATCTCTCCCTCATCCTCTGCCCCTCCTCCTCGTACACATGCATGTGCTCTCTTTCTCAAATAAATAAATATCTCTTAAAAAAAAAAAAAGTAGACCCTTTTCTAGGTGGTGTGCATAGGCTGATTTTGTGTAAACCAGGAGAGCTGCTCCCCCTCCCAGGTGTGCTCAGAAGGCCTCAGGTCATTGCTTAGAGGAAGAAAGCTCTACCTCTTTTTCTCTTGGGTAGTTCCATAGGTCATAAGGGTTCTTAATGAGGCATCAAGCCTTCAGAACACCAGATTGCAGGCTCCCCAGGTCGCATGTAACTCCCCTCTCCATGATGTGTAATGCTGGAAATAGCAGTCAGGAATAATGGACTATTGGGTTGTGTGCCCTGAGGTCCATGGGGGAAGAAGCAGCTTTGCTTGAAGGGTTGTAAACCAGGCAAGTCCAACCCCAGCATTTCACACATGTGAACCAGGTTGCCTCCATCTATGAAGTTCTCCTTAGAAAGTCCCAGGTAACACGTAGATAACTGACCACTTGAGTAACCCTGCCTTTTCCTTCCTGTTCTTTAATTCTTACTCTTATGTCTTAAATTTGCCAATGAAGAGTGAACCCATGAAATCCTAAGCTATCCCACTCTCAGACCCTAATAAAGGCAGACCCCTTAGTTCTGTGGTCTCTCCCTTTCTTTCTACCTCTGACTTTGCTGTGTGGCTCTCAGGCCTGCCATGTACCCTCCAAGACCTCTGGGTAATAAATCTTGTTCTTCAGAGTTCCTGGATTTTTTTTTTGCTTAGGTGCATTTTGCAGTCATAATCAGAACCATAAGGCCCTGTCAACCTGCCACAAGTAATATGGTCCAGGTGAGTGCCTCAGGCATTCCTAGGCAACAGCATCTATTTTAACGTTCCTGCACTCAATTCCAAACTATGTGTGTGTGTGTGTGTCTGTGTGTATGTCTCTGTGTGTGTGTGCATGCAGTCCCCATTATCAGGGTGTCCAAGAATTCAACTCAATTTTGACACTATGCAGAGATAGTATCAGATTCCACAGGCTAAGTGTTCAGTTCTACAAGACTGCCACCCCACCCCCCTTCACATGTCAGTTGCAAGGCCCAGGCTGTTTATTACCTGTGCTTCTGACCAGCAGGCAGAATGAAAGATGGGAGGATCCAAGGACCTCCTTTTTAGGTTCAAATAATTTGCTGAAGTGACTTAGAGAAAGAACTCAGAGAAACACCTATGTTTACCAGTTTATTAAAGGATATAATAAAGGATGTAATCAGTAGCCAGAAAAAGAGACACATAAGGGCAAGGTCACAAACAAAAGGAATCTCTGTCCTCATGGACCTTGAGCTTGGCTCAGTGGCATGTGGAAGCATTCTGGTTCCCCATCCATGGAAGCACTCTGAAGAAAGGACTAAAAAGGCTGTCCCCTTGGGTTTTTATGGAAGTTTCATTACATAGCTATGATTAATAAGTCGTTGACCACTGGCTGATTCAACCTTCAGCCCCTCTCCCTCCTTAGAGTTCATGGGGCAGGGCACTAAATGTTCCAACCCTCTTATCACTTGGTTCTCCTGGCAACCAGCTCCTGCCCTTGGGTGAGTTTCAGAAGTCACCTTTATTAATAATAAGACACCCTTTCACCTTCATGGCTCTGAAGCTTTTTCAGGAACTATGGGTGAAGACCACATATATCTGAGAAATGTGTTTTGGTTATCTGGATGACCAAATATATATTTCTTATAAGTCATTGTATTGCATAACAGAGCTGGTCTTTTCTCCCTGAAAGTGAAGGCCTGCTTACCAACAGTTCACAGATGAGACTTGAAAAGGGGAGGAGGGTCTCCAAACTTGGAAGATAAACATTGGATGGTGCTTGACTTGGATTGAGAGTATGGGCAGAATTGTCCAGACAGGTAGGTGGAATTGAGTCTTATGTTTAGGTCTGATTATGTGGCTAGTGACTGGAAATATGGAGCAGGTAGGCCCAGAAGGAAGACTCATAAGACAAAATGGGTTGGACCAGATATAAGGAAGTTGGATATATGTAGAGGTGAACCCAGCAGTGAGAGTTGGCAAATCCAGGTGTGTCAAACCCCAGGAAATATTCAGAGTTGCAATTGGAGCAGGGCAGTATATGTAGTGAGCCTAGGTAGAATTCTGATGAGTAGTTGAAATAATTGGATCCTATTCATCTGGGCTTTTAAATCAGCAGCTATTTAGCTATGTAACTTTGAGGGCTTTTAGAGTAACTTCCAAAAGAAGAGAGATTTCTGGATAGGAAAGAGCTCCAAAGATGAAAGCCACTAGTTCATTTCTGCTTTTAGTGAAAGTGGAGTAGCTTATAGGTCAACTTTGCCATAAAGCCATCTTGAAAAGCTGGAAAAGTACAAAAAAGGTGGCAAGGACTTGAGGAACCAGGGTACTGAAGAGAAGGGAAGAATACCGATCAAGCCAACATTCTGTGATGGTTTTCTCCTTGACGTATTTGGTCCTTCATAAGGGCTCTGGGAATTGAAAGGCAAACAAATCAAACTGAAAGTGCTTTCCAAGAAGCTGGGATCATTAATGGAGCTGTTGGCAGTCCTATGTGGAGACAAAACTTGGAGTTGGAACCATGAAGAGTGTTGGGATCTTGGACAGAGGGGAAGAATGTTAAGATGAGCCCAATTATCTGCACTGCTGTTCTCTTCAAGGCATTTGCAGATGTGTTAACTGCTCAGAGGTTAAGAAGTGAAGAGAAAGCTATTTTTTTTAATTTTTATTAACATATAATATATTTTTTCCCCTGGGGTACAGGTCTGTGAATCGTCAGACTTACATACTTCACAGCACTCACTATTTCACATACACTCCCCAATGTCCATAACTCAACCACCCTCTCCTTATCCCCTCTCCCCCAGCAACCCTCAATTTGTTTTGTGAGATTAAGAGTCTCTTATGGTTTGTCTCCCTCCCGATCCCATCTTGTTTCATTTTTTTCCCTCCCTACCCCTCAAACCCCCTACTCTGCCTCTCAAATTTCTCATATCTGGGAGATCATATGATAATTGTCTTTCTCTGATTGACTTATTTCGCTCAGCATAATATCCTCTAGTGCCATCCATGTCATTGCAAATGGCAAGATTTCATTTCTTTTGATGGCTGCATAGTATTCCATTATATATATATATGTGTGTGTATATATATACAGGTATATAAAATACAATACATTACACACACACACACACACACACATGCACACACCCCACATCTTTTTTATCTGTTAATCTGTTGATGGACATCTAGGCTCTTTCTGTAGTTTGGCTATTGTGGACATTGCTGCTATAAACATTTGGGTGCATGTGCCCCTTTGGATCACTACATTTGTATCTTTAGGATAAATACCCAGTAGTGCGATTGCTGGGTCATAGGGTAGCTCTATTTTCAACTTTTTGAGCAACCTCCATGCTGTGAGAAAGCTATTCTTAAAGGCTGAGAGGTTAAGCAGGCAGTGTATAGGTTCCAGGGAAACAAAATTTGGAATTTAGGGCTTGTCAAGGAAAAGGAGACCTGGTAAGCACTCTAGACTTCCTGCTAGGGTCTGGCCTCCCCCAGGAGTAAGAGTAAACTTGAAATACGGCATCCTTCACAAAAGACTGAAATGTTGCTCTGAACCAGTTTAACTCAGAGTGGATTATAGTGGTCCATCCCAATTCTAATAACCTGCCAGAAAGCAAAAATAAATCATCTCTGAAGAATAACATCAGCCAGACTCACAGATTGCCTCGTTAGTTTTTGATACACAGTGTCTGGCATTCAATGAAAAATCAACAGGGATGCTAGGAAATAGGGCTAAATGATTAAAAGAAAAAAAAAGTGAAAATTAATGCTGAAAACAGCAACAAGTGATCCAGCTATTAAAATAATTAGGTATGGATTTTGAAAGAGCTGTCATTAATATGTTCGAGAAAGTAGTTGAGAATTTCACAGATGAAATGGAATGTATAAAAAAGGGACCCGGATGGAATTGCTGGAAAAGAAAGACACAGTAAATAAAATGAATTAAATAGATAAATTTGATAGCAGATTGGACATAGGAAATTAGCAAACTCTGCAATATAGGCCAATAGAAAATATTCAGACTGAAACAGAGAGAGAAAAAAGAGTAGGAAAACACAAGGGCATAGGAACCATATGAGACACAGTGAAGTGACCCAGGTTGTGTGTAAGTAAAGAGAAACGATAAGAGAAGAGACAGATTGGGGCAGAAGCAATATTTGAAATGATAACTGAGAATTAATCTCAAACTGTATAAAGATATTAAGTCAGAGATTCAAGAAGCTCTACAAACTCCAAACATGATAAATACAAAGAAGACCACACCTAACACCATAATAAAACCAAAACACAAAGAG
This sequence comes from Lontra canadensis, assembly GCF_010015895.1. Taxonomy (NCBI): domain Eukaryota; kingdom Metazoa; phylum Chordata; class Mammalia; order Carnivora; family Mustelidae; genus Lontra; species Lontra canadensis. Next base: position 8,894,654 of record NW_022631051.1, read on the forward strand.
AAAGTGTTAAAAAGCAGCCAGAGGGTTTTCTAACCAGGGCCCAGCAGAATGGCTCCTGCAAAGAAGGGTGGTGAGAAGAGGGCCATTCTGCCATCAACAATATAGTGACCAATGAATACACCATCAGCATTTACAAGTGTATCCAAGGAGTGGGTTTCAAGAAGTGTGCCCTTTGGGCATTCAGAGAGATCTGGAAATTTGCCATGAAGGATATGGGAATTCCACATGCGTACATTGACATCAGGCTCAACAAAGATGTCTGGGCCGAAGGAATAAGGAATGTTCCATATTGTATCTGTGTGCAGTTGACCAGAAAACATAACAAAGGATGAAGATTCACCAAACAAACTCTATACATTGGTCACCTGTATACCTATCACCACTTTCAAAAATTTACAGACAGTTAATGTGGAGGAGAGCTAACTGCTGATTATCAAAGGTATAAAACTGCAGGAGGGGAAAAACATACATTATCTTAAAAGGGCTACTGTAAGACCGGGAGTAGACTTTTCCACAAAAATAATTGAAACGAGAAGACAATGGAATGATCTTTAAAGCGATGAAGAAAGTAACTGTCAATGTAATTCACTTCCCAGTGAAAATATCTTTCAAAATGAAGGCAACTAAAGGACATTTTCAGACAAAAGCAGAGAGAATTTGTCACTAGAAGACCCATAGTAAAAGAAATATTAAAGAGAATTCTTTTATACAGAAGGAAAAATGATTCCAAATGGAAGCATGGAAATATAGTAAGAAATATAGGAAGAAATAGGAAGAGTAACAAAAACAATAACTGTGTAGAAAATTCTACATGAATATTGACTGTAGAGCATCAACAACAAAATAATATCTTGTATATACATTAATTTAAAAAATACTTCATTGGCGCACCTGGGTGGCTTAGTTGGTTAAGCGTCTGTGTTCTGCTTGGGTCATGGTCCTAGTGTCTTGGAATTGAGCACCACATCGGGCTCCCTGCTCAGTGGGGAGCCTGCTTCTCTCTCTCCCTCTGCTGCTCTCCCCGCTTGTTCTTTCTCTCTCTCTGTCAGATAAATAAAATCTTTAAAAAAAAAATCCTTCATTGGTAAAAAATGCTAACCATCATGTGAGCTTTCAGCAAGTCAAATCTTATTGCTGGTAGAGGGTCTTACCTCGATATTGATGGCTGCTTATTGATCAGGGTGGTGGTTGCTGAAGGTCGGGTGGCTGTGGCAATTTCTTAAAATAAGATTGCAATGAAGATTGGCTCACAGTTGACTGTTCTTTTCACAAATGATTTCTCTGTAGCATGTAATCCTGTTTCAAAGATTTTTACTCACAGTAGAACTTCTTTAAAAATTTGGGGCGTCTGGGTGGCTCGGTAGGTTGAGCCTCTGCCTTCGGCTCAGGTCATGATCTCAGGGTCCTGGGATCGAGCCCCGCATTGGGCTCTCTGCTCGGCGGGGATCCTGCTTCCTCCTCTCTCTCTGCCTGCCTCTCTGTATACTTGTGATCTCTCTCTCTCTGTCAAATAAATAAATAAAAATTTAAAAAAAATTAAAAAAAATTTAGAGGCAGTCCTTCCAAACCTTGCCACTGCTTTATCAACTAAGATTTTAAGTCCTTTTTGTCATTTCAATAGTCTTTACGGTATCTTTACCAGGAGGAGCTTTCATCTCAAAAAACCACTTTCTTTGCTCATCCATAAGAAGCTTCTGTTCAAGTTTTATGAGATTGCAGCAGTTCAATCACATCTTCAAGCTATACTTCTAATTCTAGTTCTCTTGTCATTTCTGTCATGTCTATAGTCTTGAAGTCTTGAACCTCCCAAGGTCATCTGTGAGGGTTGGAATCAGCTTCTTCCAAACTCCTGTATTTGTTGGTATTTTGACCTCTTTCCATGAATCCTGAATGTTCTTCATGGCATCTACCATGGTGAATTCTTTCCAGAAGGTTTCAATTTACTTTGTTTAGATCCACCAGAGTAATCACTATTTATAACAGCTATAGCCTTATGAAATGTGTTTCTTAAATAATAAGATTTGAGAGTTGAAATTACACCTTGAACCTTGGGCTGCACAAGGGATGTTGCGTTAGTAGGCATGAACACAATGCTAATCTCGTTGTATATTTCCATCAGAGCTCTTGGATGACCAGGTGCATTGTGCGTGAGCAGTAATATTTTGAAAGGAATCTTTTTTTCTGAACCTAGTTCTCATTAGAGGGCTTAAAATATTCAGTCACCCATGTTATAAATAGATGTGCTGTCATTCTGCCTTTGTTGTTTCATTTGTAGAGCACAGGCAGAGTAGATTTGGTGTCATTCTTAAGGGCCCTAGGATTTTCAGAATGACAAATGAGCATTATCTTTAACTGAAAATCGCTGGCCGTATCAGTCCTAGCTAACCACCTGGGTGGTTCATTTGGTTGGACTTTCGGTTTCAGCTCAGGTCATGATCTCATGGGTCTTGGGATTGAGCCCCTCGTCTGGCTCCACACTCAATGGGGAGTCTACCTCAAGATTCTCTCCCTCTGCCCCCCTCCCACTCACGTGTTCTCTCTCTCTCTCAATCTAACATAAATAAATCTTTATAAAAATAAAAAATTAACATTTGAAGTTGGTTATCTTCCATCTTTTTTGTCAATTCACAGCAATTAGTGATTGGTTGGGTAACTGGTGATACACCTGTGTATTTTATGTGGTGTCACTAGAGGACCTTATAAAATTGTTGAATTGTAGTCTTTGAACATAGAACCTATTAAAGAAAGCAAGTTACAAAACAGTATGTACACTATGCTTCCACTTTACTTAAAAATGTGTATATTTATATTAATATAGAAAAAAGTCTGGGAGAATGCAACAAAATAGAAATAATGTTTCTGTCTGAATGAAAAGTTTATGGGTGATTTTATTTTGTTTATCTGTCCTTTTGTATTTTCTCCAGTGAACACTATTCATATGGTTAAAATAAAAGTTATTTGGAGGAAAAAAAACTCGTCGCATGACACCAGCAATTTCTACCAGGAGAATCTGTGCTTTCTTTTAGTCTTTATTAACATTCACAGTTGAATTTAACATTGTGTTAAGTACTTTTCTCTTAGTGTCATTTGGAATAGACTTTTCTGAGTTCCACATCCTGCATATCTGCTGTTTTGAATGATTCGGCCCATTTGTACAACAGACTTAGCCCTTTAGCTTGTCCGTTACTAAGGTGATTATTCCTTTGGTGTGTCAGCGTTAGGAGTGTTCTCTGACAGAGGAGCGTCTCCTCAGAGATGAGGCCGTGCCCTCACCTTTAGCCCCCACTTCACAGCACTGCAAGCTGCTTCCCCTCCTGACCGTGGTCATCTCTGTTCTCTTGGCAGCATGGAGCTTAAATTAATGGGGGATCTCAAGTGTGTCCTCAGAAATTAGAATAAATGCCCATCTGTAGGCTAACGTTTCTTCTTCTTCTTTTTTTTTTCTTCATCTGAATTTAAAATGGCACTGTGTGACAGTGGGAGCTTTACTGCTACAGTTGGTCTGTAGCTGTGGCAAAAACAGAAGAGGGCACTCAAGTGACTGAAATTTTGGTAGCTGTGAATCAAGTGACATCTAGATGTGTGCATTTTAGGGCATCGATTGCCTTCTGGCTCTAAAACTGGTAAGATTTAATGCTTAGGTCAGGAGGCATTACTCCGGATCACTATGTTGAATTATTATCATTATTTTAAATAATAATTTTGTAAGTAAAAGAATTCTTGACCTATACTTCCAAAGGTAAGAAGGGGTGAAAACCAAAACTAAGCCAAATGGGCTGATTCATATGCCATTAAAACCTTTTTGTTTCGACTCGGGGACAGTGGAACCCGCATGGCTATAAAACCCTGGTTACTTCTGATGGTGTTCTGAGGTCCCCAGTCTCTGATGAGACAATGAACTTTATTGCATATCGCATTAGAAATTCTTTTGTGGCTTTCCTTTTCAAGTCTCTTAGCTGCATTTCTGTCTGCCCATCCTGTTTCCAAGTTTGTATTAATCTAATTAGGCTGACTGTGTTACAAAGTTTTGTGTTAACAAAATTCAGTTGTTGGGGCACCTGGGTGGCTCAGTGGGTTGGGCTTCTGCCTTCCGCTCAGGTCATGATCTTAGGGTCCTGGGATCGAGCCCTGTATAGGGCTCTCTGCTCAGCGGGGAGCCTGCTTCCCCCTCTCTCTCTGCCTGCCTCTCTGCCTACTTGTGATCTCTCTCTGTCAAATAAGTAAAATCTTAAAAAAAACATAATCCAGTTGCTTCTACTTTATTTTTACTTTTATGCTACATCTAACCTAGAGGGAGCCTTTTAAACAAAAACATTTAAAATGCATACTCTGGCTTAGGGAAGAGACCGTTTTTTTTTTTTAAATTTTTTTTATTTATTTTTATTTTTTAAAATACCTCATGGGAATCAGTTGCTTTCATCCCAGGATTGCAGCAGGACCAGTACTCCTGAGTCTCTTGGTGCAGTTAGTTTCCTTTGGTTGAACAAATTCCCTCTGACAAGGGGTTACCGTGACAGTGCTTGATCTCTTCTAGCATCAGAGAATTCACCACCTTAATAGGGAACATAATCCTATTTCTGGACACTTCTAAGTTTGGAAATCTTTTCTTTATATGGAGGTGAAAAATCCGTTTTTGTAATTCTCATCTGATCAACTAGGTGAAGGCTTAAGGGAATACTGCTGCCACTTGGTAACATGGCAGGGAGTGGTAAGCCAGGGGGAGACCAGTGTAATTTGGAGTTTGAAGATGTTTCTTTTTTTTAGATTTTATTTATTTATTGACAGACAGAGATCACAAGTAGACAGAGAGGCAGGCAGAGAGAGAGAGAGGAGGAAGCAGGTTCTCCGCTGAGCAGAGAGTCCGATGCGGGATTCCATCCCAGGACCCTGGAATCATGACCTGAGCCGAAGGCAGAGGCTTTAACCCACTGAGCCACCCAGAAGCCCCTGAAGATGTTTCTTGACTTCAGTATTTCCTTTGACATATTATAAATGCCCACAGCATCAGGTGGACCATATCCAAGTGTATAGCCCAGCATTGCATAGCCCCAACAGGAAGGGTTTTGGGTTCGGTCCTGTATGGGATCCTTTAGGATGTGGCCCTTCTCTGTTACTGGAACTGTGAAGCCTTGCCTGTGACTGTGGATGAAATGATTTCTAGTAAAATCAGGGAAAAGTAAATTGGAGGTAGTGAGTAAGCACAGTATTTTAGTGAGCCAAAATGAGCTCTGTTAAGTGAGCATAATTTGAGATATTTGATTTCGTAACTTCTTTTCAAATCAGGCTTTTATCCCTTGCTCTCCTTCCATGTTTATAAAATCAGCAAGCAGAAGCTAGTTAATTTTCATCCTGAGCATCCTTTAGGGTTCTGAGAGATTTAGCTTCCCATTTGTTATCTGGCCTAGCAGACAGGCAGTTCATTGAACAACAGGTTTATTTGCTACCCCTGTACCTCTGAGTCTGCATGCGTAGGAACTGCTTCTCACCACAGAAATCTGTTCATTATTTGGTTCTCTCTTTAGCTTTCTTCTGAAAGTTACTACTCTGTGATCTCAGATGTAGTAGCAGACATTTTCAAAACCTGTTTCTGTGCATGATTTTTGAAAGTTGTAGTTTGTTTGGCTTTTAGTGGCTATTTAATTATTCTCTTTTGAACTCTATTAATCTCCCTCAAATTTTAAGTGGTTGTTTATATAGCTCTGAATTAGTTTCTTTGTGTCTTCTGTTTTCTAGTCCTTTCCATACAGTTTTACAGCTGTCAGATTTAGATAATTATAGTGGTGACTTTTCTTCCAAAAATAATGTATTAAGAATAAACACAAAATCTTAAAATCTTTATTTGTGAAGAAAGCAGTGAAAGGCAGTATAGTTATATTTAGAACTTAAAAAAAAATTCTGCTTGTTCCCTTTAGTTAACGTATAAAATATTAATTCACAGCATAGAAAACTTAATCCTAAGTAGAAAATCAAGTGATCCAGTCAGCTTCTGTGCTGTATTACCACATACTTCCATAATTCGACAATTACTTTCTGTGAAAAATTGTATTTTCCTTCTTGATTTCTTTTTTTTTTTAAATAACAGGTATTTATTTCAAATCTGCTTTTAAATATGGCTCTCTCCTCTTTTTGTATTCAACATTATACCTTCCCAATTTTGGATAATGGAAATTTGTGTCACATAAAGAGTTCGACTCAAAGTTTTCCTTTTTTTCCCAGACAGTTATGAAACCAGCAGCAGCGGCTCTGGATTTCTACTTCTGTGAAGCTTGGTTAGCGGGGGAAGCAGTTGGGAACAGGAGTAGTAGAAAGAGAGCGGCTTTCTTTCAGACTCCTCAGAAAATAGTTTGTTCTTTAGAAAATGTTCTTTTAAGAAATACATATCTGGGGGCACCTGGGTGGCTCAGTGGGTTAAGCCGCTGCCTTCGGCTTGGGTCATGATCTCAGGGTCCTGGGATCGAGTCCCGCATCGGACTCTCTGCTCAGCGGGGAGCCTGCTTCCCTCTCTCTCTCTCTCTCTGCCTGCCTCTCTGTCTACTTGTGATCTCTCTCTGTCAAATCAATAAATAAAATCTTTTTAAAAAAAAAAGAAATACATATCGGTGTATTTTTATTTTTCTAACTACATGTTCTTTGTGTGTTTGGTTTCATCGGGATGTTCCTTTTTTATCATAAGCTCCTAGAAGTGAGAACTTAGTTGGGCTGTGTAAAATGGCAGGAATAGCTATCAGGAGGAATGGATATTTTTAAATGGCACTTTAATTCAGGGGTACAAGGACTGTAGAGCTTGATCATTTTTGTGTCCTAAGCAAGAAACAGAGTAAATATGTTAGTGCTCTTTGCTCTTTTGTTTTCTCCCTCCTTAAGTCATGTATCACAGGGCCAGGGCTAGAGTCAGGTACCAACTTAAGGAGGTACCAAAAATTTATTATCAGGAATAAAGAATACTTTAAAAAACCAAAATTAGGACCAAAGTCCATGGTGAACAAGATATTAAAATTTTAAATAAACACAGAATCAGTATTGCTGGTATCCTTTTGCTTCAGGCAAAAGTATGCCTTAGTATGGAAACACCTTCTTGGGGCACCTGGGTGGCTCAGTCCTTAAGCGTCTGCCTTCAGCTCAGGTTATGATCCCAGGGTCCTGCGACTGAGCCCTGCATCGGGCTCCCTGCTCAGAGGGAAGCCTGTTTCTCCCTCTCCCACTCCCCCTGCTTGTGTTCCCTCTGTCACTCTGTCTCTCTGTCAAATAAATAAATAAGATCTAAAAAAACAAAACAAAACTGAAACAGCTTCTTTGTTGTACCAGTTTTGTTCAGTTACCCTCATCTCAATTTTTCTTGTTGGTTTTGTTGTGGATGATTTGTATATATGCATTTTAAAGGGTCTGAATTCCAGGCCTTTCCTTATTTTTAGCTTGGAGAAGTAAAAAATAGTGAAGTGCTTTTACCATTTAAGCTTTCTGGGGGTGTTCAAGTAAATTTCATGAAAATATCTTAATATATCACCGTAAGCAGAAAGTTCTGATAATGTATTATACTACTGTAAATTGTAGCATTTATACTTTGATGGATATACTGAGATGAATACTTGATTCTATTTTAGTTGTATGATTGGAATTCTTTCTTGATTGTGTATCAAGAAAAAAGACACTTGTGTTTCTGATAAGATGTAAATATTGAACATATGGGGTCAGATTTCTTGGGAATGATGTTAAATGTATATAGGGCATAAGGGTTTCCAGTGACTACTTTGGAATATTTTATTAACCTCTTGATTTTTTAAAAAGAGTTATTTATTTATTTTAGAGAGAGAAAGAGTGTGTGTGTGTGTGTGTGTGTGAGTTGGTGGAGAGGCAGAGAGAGAGAATCTTTGAGCCGACTCTCGCTGAGCATGGACTCCACCATGGTCTTGATCTCACAACCCATGAGATCATGACGTGAGTGGAAGCCAAGAGTTGGATGCTTAATCAACTCAGCCACCTAGTAACCCTTATTAACCTTATTAATTTTTTAATTAATTAAATACTAATTAAAACAAGAAAAGAATTAAGGTCACGTAATGATGTAATCTTCAAAAAGATGTCAGAGTTAGCATACCAAGTCTTGAAAAAGAATTTTATGCCTTTAGCTTCATTAACCACATTGAGCATAATGTATTTTTGAGGCAGCAAGATTCAGAAATGACTTACTCAATATTTATTGAGCACCTACTATATATAAAGAAGAGTGACAGAAATGGGGAAGAGGGAGAAGGATCAGACTCGTGGGTTTAGATGGTGACTTCGGTTTTGAGCGTTTTGATTTTGAGAAGGTGGGACATCCATGTGGATGTGTCTTTCTAGGCCACTGGAAAGGCTGACATGGAACCATAGCCAAAGGTCTGTAACCTTGAGTCCCAATCGTGCAAAGTGAGATTTGAAATCACAGGTGTAGATATCTGTGGGAGGTCAATGGGAGAGCAAAGAGGACTGAGAGAAGACTGAGAGGGCAGATCTGGAGAGTGTAGTAAGCCAATGAAATGCTCTAGTCAAAACTCCACCCAACCCACCTTAACACAGTGGAAACCCAGACCTGGAATCTATAACCAGCACAGACTCTTCCCCTATCCTGTTGGCCAGTTTGTCCTTCTTTTTGTAGTTCACCTTCATTAATGGGGTGTTTAGCATTGTCTTTATTTCTTCATGTCCTGTTCACTTCTTAGTTGCTTGCAGTTTAGCATTGTCCTCTGCATTTCACTGAAATTGCTTTCATGGTGACCTTCATGTTGGCAGATCATGTTGTGTACTTTTAAGGCCCGTTCTACTGGACTTCTTTGTTGCATTCAGCTCTGCCCTCAGTCATCTTGAAATTTCCATGTGGTTTGAAACAAACCTCGATATCCTCATCTATAAAATGGGGATAGCACTACATTCCTCAAGAGGTTATATGTGAGAATATATTAAAAAGCTTATCATACATAGCAAATGCTTCAGTAGTAATAATATAGCAAACACTGTATTCTTACCATCATCATGGGCATCATTAGTACTGTCATTAGTAAACTACTTCTTTGATATCTTGTTCCGCCTTTATTAGGGATCCTTCTTTCTACCTTAAAAGTTAGTATCTTGTTGTGGGACCATTGCTTTTCTGTTTGACTCTCATCTGTGGGCTGAGGACTCCAATGTAGATATTTATCTCCCTGAACTTCTGATTGTTATTGTGTTGTCTTCTAAATAAATGATGCTGTAAATATCCTGATAGTAACAATAAAGATGGTGATTGAACCACTTCTATAAACAGCTGTATCAACCCATGAATTCTCACCTCCACCATGTGAGGTTATTGTAGGACAAAGTTTAGCCCTTAACTGATAGCAAGTACTTGTGTCAATGAGTCCAGTTTTTGTTTTTTGGCTTTTAAAATCCTATTCTCCGTTCCTTCCTTTATTTTCTGTGATATCTTTCCTTTTTTCTGCTTATTTCAAATTCATTTTCATTTCTATGATTTTTTTCTTCCTCTAAAATTTCTTTTGTGATTTCTGCCAGCTCATATTTTATTTCCCTCCTCTTGATTCTTACCGTATCTATCTTGAATTTTTTACATTTGTACCTTGTAGTCTTTTTGTTTTTTTTTTTAATTTCCCTTGTCTTCATAGAGGTGATTACCTTGTTAAGTTTTTAAAATTTATGGAAACTATTTGGTCGCAATTTTCATCTGATTTGTGGCAACATTCTAGGAAGTGTTCTTTGGCTCATGGTAAGTTTTATGGTTTTACAGTTTTTCAATAGAATATCTTTTTTATTGCTTCTCCAGTTTTTTTTTTTTTTTAAACTATTCATCATTGAGTCTACTGGATTTTCTGAGTCCAAGTTTTTTCAAGAGGTATTGTGGTATGGGAAAGCTTTTAGGGTAGCTTTTCAGACTTCACAGTCCAGAGCCTCCCTCTATCTTTGCTGCATCGTAGATAGGGCTGTTTCCAGCAAATATGACTCATGCATGAGATTTTTTTTTTTTAAGCTGTGAAATTTTTTGAATAGCCTCATCTCTTTTGATTTTTTTGAACCTGAAGTCCTAGAGAGCTTCTGCTACTGCCTTGCTCATATCATTTCTTGCACCCATTGTTGCAAACATGGGATATAGCTTATCTTCTTCAAGATGTGCTCTTCACCTTCAAGTATGTTTTTGCTTGTGGTCTGTGGGATATTCTAACACTGAGTCTGTTTAATTCTCTGTGCTTCTTTCCTTTACCTCCCTCTGTTTACTTTCTGCACAATCTAACCTGCTTGGGGCAGTTGTTACAGATATTTTGAAGTCTTTAAATTGCACCTGTCTCCTCGTCGCATTGAAAATGCTGTTTGGAAATTCCATTTAATTCATTGTCTTTTTGTGTTTGTTTAATATCCAGAGAAGGAGAAAATTCTGCTATTTCCATTATTATGGATAAGAAAAATAGTTTCATGAAAGTTAAGTAATTTGAAAATTGTCACCCAGCAAAAGCAGAGTGAGGATTCAAAATCAAATTTAAAAGATTATGCTCTGTCACTATACCCTGGTGTTTCTTCAGGATTGGAAAATATAGTCACAGCAGAATGGATATATGGTCAAAGAAACCTTAGTCTCTTTAGATTTTTGTCACAGAGGTAGCTGCATCTAAGTAGCAAGTAATGGTCTTGGAAAATTTTTGAACTTTAATTTACTGGAACATTAAGAACTACATGATCTTCTACAGCTTCACGTTTTCCCCCTCCCTTCTTCCATTTTTTCCATCTTCTGTGGCTCAAACAGGAGACTAGAGATAGACAAGGCTCTGTTTCTCATCCACTGTCTTTCTTGCAACTTCTCTGAACACAATGATGCTTTTTTTTTTTTTTATCACCGATCATTCTTCCTTTCTATTCTCCCTCGATTTTTCCTTTGTAGAAGTAAACTCACTAATATACTATGTGCTCTCCCTTTGTTTTGTTAAGGGGACCTCTAGTCAGATGTTTTATGGAGGCGAGGGATGAGTGGGTAAAATCACATTTCTTTTTTCATCTTTTCTCATTTCACAAATTTAGAGTGGTCGAGGTTCTCAAGCAGAGAGATTTAAAAACAGTAACTACTGCTGTTGACTCTAACAGGATCCTCAGCCCTGAACACTGCTGTGCCCTTCTTGAATACAGCGTTGGTGGATTTGTTTGTGAATGTTTCTGAGGGTGTAAAGGTTACTCTCACACATATGTTTACTTTGCCAAGATAAGGTTCTGGTGAAAATAGAACTGAACTGCCATGTTCTCTGTCTTTACATTTCTGTGAAGAAGACAGTTTTCAGAGGTCATTGATGGTTGTTAATCTGTATGTGTGTATGCTTCTGTGTGTGTGTGTGTGTGTGTGTATATATATATATATATATATATATATGGCTTCATTGCTAACACTTAAGAACATCTTAGGATCAGATTTAATTGTTTGTCCATATGGCTCCTATAAACAATTTCTGGCTTGTGTGCTTTTTTGTTATTAGGTGGGTAGATTTGTGGGAGATTTAGGGTGGAGAGTAGACAGGGAAGATGATGGTGTTTTGAGATGATGCTTTTCATTGACTTTGTTTCCTCTGAAGAGGACAATGGTGAGTCCAAGGGACTTTATTTTTAGCCCATTTGGGGTTGAATGAGGGAAAAGATACATTCTTTCTGAATAATACATAAAATAGTTAAAAATATTGTTTGTGCTTAATTTATAGTAACTGTGACATAGCAGCATAGTTTGGTAGGAAAGACAGAGGCATTTGATAGTTTTGTTTTCCCTATTTCTTTTTAAAAAATATTTATTTATTTGTCCTAGAGAAAGAGCACAAGCGGGGGAATGGCAGGCAGAGAAGGTAGAGGGAGAAGCAGGCTCCCCACTGAGCAAGGAGCCTGATGTAGGACTCGATCCCAGGACGCTGGGATTGTGATGTGAGCTGAAGGCAGATGCTTAACCTACTGAGCCACCCAGGTGTCCTGTTTTACATATTTCAAGGACTACTTTGCATTGCAGTTTAAGAGTAACATTCACTGATTAAATTAATGGCTCTTCCAAAATTAATGTTACATGGAGAACCTATCATTTTATGTTTTTAAAGATTTATTTATTTGGGGTGCCTGGGTAGCTCAGATGGTTAAGCATCTGCCTTGGGCTTGGGTCATGGTCTCCAGGTCTTGGGATCAAGCCCCATGTCTGACTCCCAGATCATCTGGGAGCCTGCTTCTCCCTCTCCCTCTGCCTCTCCCCCTGCCTCTGCTCTCTCGGCCTCTCTCTCAAATATATATATATTTGAGGTGGAGAGGGGCAGAGGGAAAGGGAGAGAATCACAAGTAGACTCCCTTCCCTGCTGAGCAGGAAACCTGATGTGGGGCTCAATCTTACAACCCTGAGATCATGACCTGAGCCAAAACCAAGAGTGAAATGCTCAACTGACTAAGCCATCTAGGTACCCCTCATTTCTCGTCCTTTTATATATCTATCTGTTTCTTAAACTTGTTATTGTTTTCAAATGTAAAGAAAAAGTTATATTAAAAACATAATAAAACTATATATAGCCAGAATAGGTACAGTACCAAAATAAAATGCTGATATTTGTTTTTTTAAAAAATAATAAAACAAAAAGGTTTTATCTTTTATTATTAAGATGGTAATAAGAGATTATGAAAACATATTGAAAATAGAGATAATAAATAATTTAAAAAGGAAATAAAAATTCCCCAGTCTCACTTCCTAGAAGTAGCCATTTTCAATGTATCTTTTGTTAACACTTTAATATTGTGGTTAAATATGAATAACAAAAATTACCATTTTAACTTAAAAAGATTTTATTTATTTATTTGAGAGAGAGAGTGAGCGAGAGAGAAAGTGAGCAAGAGAGAGAGAGAGAGGAAGCATGAGTTGGGGGAGGAGCAGAGGGAGAGGGAGAAGCAGACTCCTCACTGAGCAGGGAGCCTGATGCAGGGCTCTATCCCCGGACTCCATCATCATGACTGGAGCCAAAGGCAGGATGCTTATTTGACTGAGCCACTCAGGCGCCCCTTAACTAATTTTTTTAAGGTTTTTTTTTTTTTTTTTTTTTAAGTAATCTCTGCACCCAGTGTGGGGCTAGAACTCATGACCCCAAGATTACAAGCTCCACCCACTGAGCCAGCCATGCACCTGTTTTAACCATTTTTTAATTGTATAGCTCCATGACATTAAGTACTTTTACAGGGTTGTGCAACCAATACCACCAAAACTATTTCTTCTTCCCAAACTGAAGCTGTGTTTCCATTCAACACTGAGTCACTGTTTCCCATGCCCCCAGCCTCCTGGCAACTGCCATTCTACTTGGTTCCTCTGAATTTCCGTGCTTTTGGTGGAAGCAAAGTATATGTCTTCTTGTGTTTGGCTTATTTTATTTAGCATATTGTCTTCCAGGTTCATCCATGTTGTATCAAATGTCAGAACTTCCTTCCTCTTCAAGGCTGAGTACTAGTCAATTGTGTGTATATACCACATTTTATCTGTTCATCTTTTGAAAGACATTTGCGTTGTTTCATTTTGGTTACTATGAATAATGCTTTTGGGAACATTGGTATACACATTACCTGTTCAAATTCTGCTTTCAGTGCTTCTGGGTTATATACCCAGAAGTTGTATTTCTTGACCATATTGTAGTTCTCTGTTTTATATTTTGAGGAACTTCGGTAGTGTTTCCCACAGCAGCTGTACCATTATTCATTCCCACCAACAATGTACAAGGGTTTCTGTTTCTCCATGTCCTTATCAACACTTGTTATTTTGTTTTATATATTTTTTCTTTTCTCTTTTTTTTTTTTTTTAAGATTTGATTCATTTATTTGACAGACAGAGATCACAAGTAGGCAGAGAGGCAGGCAAAGAGAGAGAGAGGAGGAAGCAGGCTCCCCGCCAAGCAGAGAGCCCCATGTGGGGCTCGATCCCAGGACCCTGGGATCACAACCCGAGCAGAAGGCAGAGGCTTTAACCCACTGAGCCACCCAGGTGCCCCTCTTTTCTCTTGATAATAACCAATCTCTTGGGTGTGAAGTGGTGTCTCACTGTGTTTTGATTCGCATTTTCCTAATGCTTTATGATGTTGAACATCTTTTCATGTGCTTATTGGCCATTTGTGTATCTTTGGAGAAACATCTGTTCAAGTCTTTTGCCTGTATTTTAATCAGTTTGCTTGCTTTTGTTTGTTTTTGGGTTGTGGGTATTTATATTTCGGACATCAACCTTATCAGAAACATTATTTGAAATGTTTTTCCAATTCTGTGAATTTTCTCTTCAGTCTTTTGATTTAAGTTTTCTTTGGTGTGCAAGTTTTTAATTTTGATGAGTCCAATTTATCTATTTATTCTTTTGTTGCCTGAATTTTTGGTGTGTTATCTAAATCGTTACCAAATCTAATGTCATGTAAAACTTTTCTTCTATGTTTTCTTCTAAGAGTTTTATATTTTCAGTTCCTTATGTTTAGATTGATTCATTTTGAGTTATATTTTATTTTTAAATTTTTATTTATTTTATAAAATTTTTAAAGTGTTACCTATTTAAGTAATCTCCACCCCCCACTGTGAGGCTTGAGCTCATGACCCCAAGATCAAGAGTTATGTGCTCTTGCGGCTTAGCCAGGCAGGCACTTTAAGTTAAATTTTACTCATGGTGTTAAGTAAGGGTCCAACTTCATCTTTTGCATATGGTTATTTCATTTTTCCAGTTGAGTCCTGTACCAATCGAATGGTCTGGGATCTCTGTCCCATTGGACTATATGTCTTTATACCAGTACTACACTGTTTTAATTATTGTAGCTTTGTAGCAAGTTTTGTAATTAGGAAGTTGAGAACTCCAACTCAGTTCTTCCTTTCTAAGATTCTTTTGGCTCTTTGGGGTCCTTTGATATTTTATATGAATTTTAGAATAGATTTGCTATTTCCGCAAAAAACACAATTGAGATTTTTTTTTCTAAAGATTTTATTTGACAGAGAGAGAGAGCACAAGAAAGGGAAGGGGCAGAAGGAGAGGGAGAAGCAGACTCCCTGCTGAGCAGGGAGCCCAATGTGGGGCTGGATCCCAGGCCTGCAGGTTCATGACTTGAGCTGAAGGTAGACACTTAACTGACTTGAGCCACCCAGGTGCCCCACAACTGAGATTTTGATAGGGATTGCATTGAATGTAAAGAGTGACTTTGGATAGTATTGACAATTGTCCTCTAACTTATGAACATGAGATGTCTTTCCATTATTGGTATCTTCGTTAATTTCAGCAATATGTTTTAGTTTTCAGTGTACAAATCTTTTATTTACTTAAGTTTATTTCTAAGTATTTTATTTATTCTTTTAGTTGCTATTGTAAGTGGAATTGTTTTGTTAATTTCCTTTTTGTATTGTTCATTCTTGGTGTACGTAGATAATGTGCATATAGATATGCAATTGAATTTTACATGATTTTGTGTCCTGCAACTTAACTATATTCACTTATTAGTGTGATTGGTTTTAAATTTTTTGTTTGTGTGAAATCTTCAGGATTTGCTTTGTATAAGAGCATGTCCTTTGTGAACAGATAATTTTACTTCTTTTTTTTTTCAGTTTGGATGCCCTGTATTTTTTTTTCTCCCTGCCAAATTGCTCTGGCTGGGATTTCCAGTATTATATTAAATAGAAGGGAGGCAGTAGGCATCTTTGTCTTATTTCTGGTATTAGAGGAAAAGCTTTCAGTCTTTCACCTTTGAGTATGATATTAGCTGTGAGTTTTTCATAAATGGACCTCTGTAATGTTGCAGTATTTCTTTCTGTTCCTAGTTTGTTGAGTATTTTTTCACGAACAATGTTGACTTTTGTCATTTTTTCTCTTTATCAGTTGAGATGATCATGTGATTTTTCCCCTTCATTTTATTAATGTAATGTATTACATTGATATAATTTTTATTGGTAATGCAAACAATCCTTGCATTCAAGGAATAAATCTTACTTCATCATGCTGTATAATCCTTTTAATATGCTGTTGAATTTGGTTTGCTGGTATTTTATTGAGGGTTTTTGTGTCAATGTTTATAAGGGATATTGTTTTCTTAGAGTATTTTTGTATGCTTTGGTATTAGTAAAATTGGTCTCATAGAATTAATTAGGAAGTGTTCCCTTATCTTCAGTATTCTGGAAGAGTGTGAGAGGGATTGGTGTTAATTCTTTAAATGTTTGGTAGAATTCATCAGTGAAGACATCTGGTCCTGGGCTTTTTTTAATGGAGGTTTTTGATTACTGACTCCTTACTTTTTATAGGTCTTTTCAGATATCCTGCATTTTTGTAATTCTGTCTTTATGGGTTATGTATTTCTAGGAGTTTGTCCATTTGTTGTCCAATTGGGTGCCATCTAGGTGTCCCAAATGTGGTATATAATCCTCTCTTATAACTCTTTTTATTTCTGTCAAACTGGTAGTAATGTTTCCACGTTTACTTTTGAATTTGGTATTTTGAATCTTTTCTTCTTTTTCTTGGGTAGTCCAACTAAAAGGTGTGATAATTTTTAAAATTTTTCTCTGTTTTTCCATTTTCTTTTTCATTTACTTCTTACCTTTATTATTTTTGTCCTTCTAGCTTTGAGTTTATTTTATTTTATTTTTTTTGTTCTTTAAGGTATAAGGTTAGGTTGATGAATTTAGATGTTTTTAAATATAAGTAGTGTAACTATAAATTTCCCTTTTGGCATTGCTTTGCTGCATTTTATGGTTTGGTATGTTATGTT
The DNA here is from genome assembly GCF_010015895.1 of Lontra canadensis. Taxonomy (NCBI): domain Eukaryota; kingdom Metazoa; phylum Chordata; class Mammalia; order Carnivora; family Mustelidae; genus Lontra; species Lontra canadensis. The sequence goes on from NW_022631051.1 coordinate 8,911,381, forward strand.
TTATTTTCATTTGTCTCAAGATATTGTCTAGTTTCTCTTATGATATTTTTCTTTGACCCAAACAATAGCATATTATTTAGGTCTCTCAAGTTTGTGAATCTTTGACTTTTCCTTCTGGGTTTGATTTCTAGTTTTGTTTTTTTTTTTTTTTCCATTATGGTTGAAAAGATATTTTGTATTTCAGTCTTTAAAAACTCACTGACTTGTTCTGTGATTCTATCAAATATTCTGTCATGAAGAATATTCCATGTGCACTTGTAAAAAGTTTATTCTGATGTTGTTGTATGGAGTATTTTGTATATGTCTGCTACGGTACAGTTGGTTGTAGTTTTGAGCCATCTGTTTCCTTATTGGTCTTCTTTGTATCCATTATTGAAGTTGCGGTAGGGAAATCTCCTATTATTGTAGACCTATCTAATTTCTCTCTTCAATTCTTTTTTTGTTTTTAAGATTTATTTATCCATTTGAGAGAGAGAGAGAGAGAGTCAGATGTTAACTGACTGAGCCTCCCAGGTGCCCCTCCCTCTCATTTTTAAATAAGGCAGTTTGCCAAATACAGAATTTTTAGTTGATGCATTTTTTCCCTTTTATCATTTTAAATTTATCATTGCACTGTGTTCTGGCCTGCTAGGTTGCTACTGAGAAATCCCCTGGTAATCCTATTGAGGATCTGTTTTATGTCATAGGTTGCTTTCTTCTTGCTGCTTTCTTGATTCTTTCTCTGATTTTCAGTGGTTTGATGATATTGTGTCTTGGTGTGAGTGTCTTTGTGTTTATCCTATTTGTGAAGTTTGTTGCCTACTTGGGAGTTGTAGATCTGTGATTTTTTTTTCTCAAATTTGGGAAATTTTTGTCTATTATTTCTTCAAATAATATCTATCCATCCTTTTCTTAACTTCTGGGACTCACATAATGCATATTTTGGTCCACTTGTTAGTGACATATAAGTTCTTTAGGCTCTGTTCACTTTTCTTCAATTTTTTCTCCTTCTCAGACTTGATAATTTCAAATGACCTGTGTTCAGGTTATCTGATTCTTTCTTCAACCTGTTGAAGTTTGCTATTAAACCTCTCTAGGGAATTTTTCAATTCACTGATGTATTAACTGGACAAACATCTGGAGAAGTAAGGTGGCCTTTTCTGGATATGTGTCTTGCTTCAGCCTGTGTGTGTGCTTTCTTGATTTTCCTGTATACATGGCTGCTTTTCAGTGTCTAATTCCCTATGATTCTCACTTCGATTTCTTCTCTTGGCCTTTCATTTTCTATTGTATGCTTCTGTAAATCTCTTCCCACATGCATCTGTGTGTCTTATAGTCTCCCTCCAGGTTTTATTGCAGCTTTCTCTTTCCTAGGAATTTTTCTAGCCTTAGATCCAAACTGTGTTGCTTTTTTGTTATCTGAGCTCTGAGTTAGGTGACACAAAAACCAATCCCTTATGCAGTCCCCAGAAAGGTTGAAATTTTATAAAATAGATCTGCTCTGCTCCCTCTGTTTCAAGAGAGGAAATTGGGAACTGGGCTGCCACCCCTTCCAGATAAAGGCCACATCAAGCTGGGAAGGGGTTGGGACATGGGTGAATAAGAGTGTGAGGAAATTTCCCATTATTTTGAATATAGCTTCTTGTTTGGTCCTTTGCTTGGTTGCTGTAGACTTTTGTTTTCTACAACTCCTATAAAATTAATGTAGCTGGTCTGAAGTTATGTGTGTGTGTGTGTGTGTGTGTGTGTGTGTGTGTTTTCCTGCAGGTGAATGAGGGCTTAGAGTCTCTTAGTCTGCTGTGTTGCTGACATCACTTCTCCAGATGTCTGCCCAGTTAATACGTCAGGGATTTAGCTCAGATGACTAAAAGTATTTAGAGTTTAAGTTATTCAACTGTTTTTAAAAATGCAATGGAAATTATCAATTTTTTACACTAAAATTTCTCATATTGAAGTTTTCATTGTGCTGATATAAATGCAAAACAACTTCTTTTTTATTCACAAAAAGGGAATTTGCTCTAAGTACTGGTATGAATTTTTGCCTGATTTTGGGGCAGTCAGCATGGTGTGGTCATAAAATGGAAATCTTTTCCCACTGCTATTGGGTTAACACTCTTTAATTTCCACATCGGGTACTGTGATTTAGAAACTGTATTTATTTGTGTGATGGAAAGATGTAGAGAATTAGAGGCAGTCGGAACTGATTTATAGCCTGTTAAATCAAAGTACCAGTATAGATTGTCCTGTTACGACTTAGGTACTATTCTTCTTGAAGGAAGGAGAATAGGTAAATGACCATCTGAGCCTTCAGTGTGATTTAGATTATTCATCTGGTGTTATGAACCTAGAATGTATTAATGGATGTAAAGCAAACTTTCTTGTAAAATATACTCCAAAATAATTTTGCAGAGGATTTGCTGGTCTTCCTTGGCATACAGTTTGCCTCCCAATACTGATTGAAAGGAAGGGGTGCATGTTGTTAGATGATAGATGTGCTATAGGCCTTTATTGAGTACTTTGGTAGTTTAGGGTGAACCTTGTGCCCAGAGACCATCTCAGTGTCACCTTCGTGGAGGTTCTTCTCTGGAACCCATTGTCAACACCAAGTGTTAATTAGATCCCTAAAAGGGAAGTGAATGGAAAGAGGTGCTTGTTTCTACCTCACTTCCATGCCTTTTTGATACATTGATAATAAATGCATATGTTCAATGGGTTGATTAAAGTTGTCATACTGTCACACTGTGTCAAAGAATGTTTGGCACAATGTCAAAGGGGAACTTCAGAGGCTCTGGGTGTTCCTCCAGTTACTCTGTGTTGTCAGGACTTCGTTTGTTTCATTTAATCAGCCCTTACCAATTCTTTTCATCTAAAATTGGACACTCCAGACAGTGCTTAAAACTTAGGAAAACTTGGAGACTTGATAAATCTGGAGATACAGTGAAAAGTCAACTTGATCTTTCCATTTGGATAACCTGGATGATTCTTAAGATGCTGTTTAATAGAAGGCTCTGGTAGTCAACTAGCAAGAGAAATTAGGACCTTTTGCTTTCTGTCTTTCTTGTGGAGTTGATATTAGAAATATGTTATTAGGGAGTCTTATGATGGAGTTAGTGGCTCATCCACTTAAGTAATGAAAGATGTTGGGACATGCTGGTGGCATTTAGTGTTTCTAGAATGACAAAATGTTTATTCATGATGATTTATGGAGACCTCTCATACCTATCAGTAATTCACTTCTCTTATACTGAAGTCACTTTCATTACTGCAAATGACTTTTCCTTTTCAAGTCTTCAGTTGGTTTTCTTTCTTTCTTTCTTTCTTTCTTTCTAGCTTTTATTTATTTGAGAGAGAGAGAGCATGAGTCTGGGGAGAAGCAGAGGGAGAGGGAGAGGGATAAGCAGAAAGCCTGCTGAGCGGGGAGCCCAATGCAGGGCTCCCAGGACCCTGAGATCATGCATGACTTGTGCCGAAGTCAGATGCTTAACTGATTGAGCTGCCCAGGTACCCCTTTAGTTGGTTTTCTAGAAGCAAAGCCCAAGACAGCAATACAGTTGGGAGTGATTTATTGAGGACATAGTCTCAGGAATAGGGGGTTGAAGAGAACAGGATTGGGCAGTAGGGGGAGGAGCTGAGGAGGTAAGTGGTCTCAGCCAGAGTCTTACTTTAGCATCATCCTCTAGGGACTCCCCAGCATGAATTGGTCTAGGGGAAGGTGGTAGGGCTATTTGTACTCATTATCAGTCACTTTTTGGCTACTGGCTGCCTGAAGGCTGGAGGTGCTGAGGCATGGGGTTGGCCATTGAGCATAACCTCTGAGGGTGGTGGCTCCCATTCAGCCAAGGAGAATTTCTTTAGAAGGGGTGTCTATAAGCTGTTGAGAGCCAGCACCCATAGCTGCTCAGGAAGGCTGTAGTGCCAATAAACCAAGTATGCAGTGGATTCAGATGATGTGAATGCATTGTTTCAAGGTAGTTTACCATATTTAATCGAAGGGAAAAAACCAATTGTCCACTCTTATTATCTGTCTTATCCTAAGTCAAGTGGAAAAGACGAGGGGTATAGAAGGAAGAAAAAATTAAGACAGACATTTTGTTTAAAATTAAAAATAATTTCTCTTCTAACTTCTAATTTACTGTAAGATAAAATACAGATAACAGAAACATATAAAAATTTATTGTTCAGTAAATTATTCTGTGATGAAAATGCCTGTAACTACCACTAATATCAAGAATAGAACTTTGCCACGCAGCCAAGAAGCTCCTATATGTGCCCTTTTCCCATCTCATCTTATTCCTTCCTTCTTCCTTCCAAAAGTAAACACTATCTTGTCTTTATAATAATGACTTATTGGCATTTCTTTATTATTTTATCATCTAAGTTTAATCTATAATTTGATGTTTCCCTATGTTTAGAAAGAACTTGATAAGTCTTGTAAGTTGTTTTTTTGTTAGATATATGGGTTCTCCCTTTATCCCTTTGTTTTCCTTGACATTTACTTGTTAAAGACCTAGGACCTATTGACCTATAGTTTCCTTCACTTTGAATTTTGATACTTGCATAGTCATAGTGCAATTCAGGAAGTTTCTCTGTCCTTTACAATTCCTGGAAATTGGTAGCTGTATCCAGACGATTCAGAATTCGGTCTAGAAGATGATTTATGTTCTTTCATCAGGAGGCATAAAATGTCTGCTTGCCCCCCCCCCCTTTTAATATTATGTTCCTAGCTCCATTAGTTTATTGGAAGCTATAAACTAGTCATGTTGTAATTATATTTTTTGTTGTTGTTGTTGTTAGCTGGAACATTTTTGTAAGGAGATGCCTCCCCCTATCTACCATTTGGTTACCCAGTAATATAATTCATTTAAATACTGGATGTTTCTTTTAGTCACTAAGTTTCCCTGTAATCCTCAAAAGATGATAGATTAGTTTTTAAAATATAATTATGAATTTATGGATATAGTTTATTTTTTTGAGATTTATTTATTTATTTTAGAGAAAGAGTGAGAGAGCATGGGGTAGCAGGAGAGAGGAAGCAGTCTTAAGCAGACTCTGCACAGAGCATAGAGCCTTTCCTGGGCTCCATCTCACAACCATGAGATCACAATCTGAGCCAAACCCGAGATCGGGTACTCAATCGACTGTGCCACCCAGGTGCCCTACATTTATGGGTTTAAACAGATGGGTTTCAGTCCATTACAATTATTGTTACTAAAGTTAAAATGGTCCTATCTTTGACCAATGAGAATCTCTTCCAGTTTTTTGCTGAGTTCTTTGACATGACAGTAGTAGTCTTTGATGATTTTCTTGCTATCTGGTATGACAAGATATTCCATGTTCATCTTGTACATTTTTTTTTAAAGATTTTATTCATTTATTTGACAGAGAGAGAGAGAGCGAGCATGAGTGCACACAAGTAGAGGAAGCTATAGGCAGAGGGAGAGGGAGAAACAGGCTCCCTGCTGATCAGGGTGCCCAGTGCGGGGCTTGATACCAGGACCCTGGGATCACGACCTGCACTGAAGGCAGATGCTTAACCAACTGATCCACCCAGGTGTCCCCATCTTGTACATTTTCTGCACAAGACCTGGAATCAGCTGTTTTTTCAAAAAAGCCCTGGCTTCTTTAAATAGGAAGTTGCATTTTAGGAATGTCACCTAAGTACTGGGATGCTCACAGATATTAGATTATTGTTTTTAGACTTTTCGGTGAATAAGGCTGGGCATATATACATAGTGCAAGATAAAAAAGGTCTTGTGAACTTATCTTAATATATTCAATTCAAATTTAGGATTTCAGGATTACTGGGCTTTTATTTAACATTTTCTGGATTACATTATTTCCTTCTTCCTACCTGAGAATCCTGGTTCTCATGGAGATGAGGAATGATGGAATTAGTATATCTCATGCTTACTCCTTTGATTTATCTCATTTTACATGTACAGGAGAGCTAGAAGAAAAATACTAACACTGCAACCACCAATTATGATTACTAAAACGTTTATTACAGAGGAACGGATATTCTAACTCTGTCCCCATTAGAATTTTTCAATAATTGAAGTTTTGAAAAATGATGCTAAGGTCTGAATGTTTATGTCCCCCTGAAATTCATATGTTGAAATCCCAGCCTCCAAGGTGATAGTGTTACAAAGTGAGACCCTAGAGAGGTGATTAGAAGGTGATTAGGTATGAGTGGCAAGCCCTTCTGAATGGAATTATTGCCTTTAAAAAGGAGATACCAGAGAATTAGCTCACCCATTCTACTATTTGGGATTACAGTGGGAACATGGCTGTGTTTGAGGAAGTGTGCTCTTATGAGACCCCACATACTGAATCTGCCAGCACAATGATCTTGGACTTCTCAAGCCTCCAGAACTATGAGAAATAAATGTGTATACATCACCCTGTTTATGGTATTTTTGGTATAGCCACCTCAATAGACTGAGACAGATAGTTGATATTTCCATGTGGAACCAGTAAATATATTATAAAAGGTCATAATTCAGAATGACATAAATAGGCCAGAAAAATTATCACCAATATGATGCAATTTGACATGGATGAAAGATGCAAGTTTGCGTTGTATTTTGGCTCAGAAACTGAGTTAACATTAATTTTAGGATGGGAAAATGGAAAGGATTAGATGGAGAAAACATTAGTAGTAAAATAGAACACAGCAAAACTAGAAACTATGATGTATATCAAGAATATGAAGCAGCAGGAAACAAAACCCCACCATCAAATTTTCATGCTGCATTCATAGAAGCCTAGTGTCTAATCAGTGCCTGTGATTTCCCCATGGAAACCCACATTGGTCAGGCCACATCTATGTTCAGTTTTAGGTTTCATGCTAACGTATGGACAATGACACCCTCAAAATTTTGGACACCATGTCACATGAGAAGTAAAATGAAAAACCGAAGGATTGAGAGGATTCCATATTTGTTAGATTCAGGCCTTCAGATAAATGGTGTGGCTCTTTGGTGAAGGAAGAGGTGGGTTTTAGCATTGCTTGAGATTATCATTCTAAAGCCTGTGAATACAAGGTATAGGGAAGTAAAATTCTGCTCCATTTTTGGGAGGTGGTTTCTCTGATGGTTGAAGTTGTCTAGCAGTGGGATGGACTTGTCAAGTAATGAGCATCCCTGTCTTTTTTCTTTTTTTCTTTTTTTTAAGATTTTATTTTTAAGTAATCTCAGCACCCATTGTGGGGCTTGAACTCACAACCCTGAGATCAAGAGCTGCATGCTCTACTGATTGAGCCAGCTGGGTGCCTCAAGCTTCCCTGTCTTTACAATTGTTTAAGCCAGCTTATAAGGAGAGTCATATGGTTACCTGCTAACTCTAATACTCTGCTTTTCTATTTACTATGTAATAATAGCAAGGAAGGATTTTTTTTTTTTAATGGCAGATAAACATAATTGTGGACTCATTTTTGAGAATTTAATTTTCCTGGAGTTCTCTCTTGTAGACACCTAATAAGGAGACACTGCCAGTTGACTTTGATATTGTAATTACATAAATGATGAGTAATAGGAATGTTGTTACTTCATCAGAAATATTATCCCGAAGAATTAAACTTTCTGGTGACAGCTACATTAAACACATCTTGGTGCAAGCCAGCCACGACAACTGCAGAAGGTACAGATTCCTCCAACCTCTTCACCCTCAGATGACACTGTTACTGAGATTGACTCGTGTGTTTCAGAGATTTCCTTTCAACCAACAGGCATATGGCTAAGGCACAGTTGGAAATTGGTTGGTTTTTTGTCCTGACTGTTGCTGGCCTTTGAAATCAACAAGACTAATACGTTTGTAGTTTCTGATGGAGCATAGAGAATGTTATTTGTGGGTGAGCCATGGAATCAAAAGACTTAAACTTTACATAGTAGTGAGTCTTGAAAAATGGTGTCTCTCTGGAGTGATAAATGAGGTGTGCCTCCTGTCCCCAGCCAAGATCCTAGCCAGGCTCTTCTTACCTAAATGGCCTTTCCACTTTCTTTCTTTCTTTTTTCTTAAATTAATTAATTATTAAAAAAAAGATTTTATTTATTTATTTGACAGAGAGATCACAAGTAGGCAGAGAGGCAGGTAGAGAGAGAGGGGGGAATTGTAAGCTCCCCACTGAGCAGAGAGCCTGATGTGGGACGTGGGGCTTGATCCCAGGACCCTGAGATCATGACCTGAGCTGAAGGCAGAGGCTTAACGCATTGAGCGTCCCAGGTGCCCCAGGCTTTCCACTTTCTTGATTTCTCTTGTTATCAGTGGAGAAAAAAATCGCATATCTGAGCCACTTTGGAAGCAGGTTTGTTTTAGGGTCAGGTTAAGAATAAATATCGTTTAGAACTTCTCTTCCCAGAAGAATGTGTTCTCTGCTCTCAGGAAGGTTGTGATTTACTTGGAGATACAGCAAGATAAATACAAGTGAGGAGATATGCAGCATTACAATGTACCCAGCAAGGGGAGTTATCAATATATATCATGACAAATAGTAGTTTTGGTCTCCATGCTCTGATGTGTTTTATCTTGTTAGACCTTGGGCCTCCATTGTAGATATCAGTACTAAAATAACTAAGTATGACAAAAGTTGTCTGCAATTTTAAGTCGTGGAATTTCTATGTCATACCTACAAAATGACCATGAATTGCTATGAAAAGAACATAAGTAAATATAATGTGGATTTTCCAATTTCTGCCCTTACATGTACAGGCCATTTAAATTTATTTATAAAGATAATTCAGTTCAAAAGATTCTCTAGTATCATTATTCAAAAGGTAAAAAGGCCACTAAGAAGTAGGGCAGTTGGACTGCTCATACTAGGCCTCTTAGGAGTGGAAACTGATTACAAAGAGAAAGATTGCCATGAGGTGCTTTTTCATAATGCAATAAGAGGGGTTATGAAAGTGTTTGTTCCTGCAACAAGCAAGAATTTCTGGTATTTTTTGGTCCTGTCTTTTCCCTTCGTTTCTCCCCACTGAATCTGGTCCCTTTTTCCCCAAGAGGAAGTGGCAAATGGATGGGAAATGAATAGGACAACCCTACCACATTTTACATTAAGAATTGCTTTTCAGAGGTGCCTGGATAGATCAGTCGGTTAAAGGTGCAATACTCCGTTTGGGCTTAGGTCATGGTCTCAGGGTATTGGGACTGAGTGCTCTATCTGCTTCTTCGCTCAGTGGGGAGTTGGCTTGAGGATTTCTCTCTCTCTCTGCTCCACCTCCCAGCCAAATGAATAAAGAATCTTAAAAAAAAAAAAAAAAGAACTCCCTTTTGGAAGAAGAAGAGAAAAAAAAAGAATTTGCGCCAAATATTTGGATATTGAATGCACTTTGTAGTTATTGGCTTACAGAGAGAAGGAGCGGAGATAGTAGCACAAGCTCCAGTTTTGAGTACCAAGCAAACCCCTGTGAAAGGAGTTCATTGCTCATCAAGATGATTGTTGATGTGGCCTCAGGGCTTCCCTTTTGTTGTTAACTAAAAATATGCCTCTGAATGTAAGTTACTATTCTTCTGTCATTTTAGTATACATAGCACGCCAGCCTTTCTAGTGATAAGTTCTAGTAGGGGAGAGATAGTGGATTTGAAGATGAGTGCATACTTTTCTCCTTAAATTCTAAGCCCTTCTTCTTGCATTTCACTTTGGGGATGGGAGATGGTTCTGTGACTCTAAGCACAACCCCTCAGGACAGCCAGCATCACGGTAGCCCTGAGCCAGACTGGTATTGCCTCATCTGCCAGGAGATTGGAACATCACCTTTCTGGGCCTCTCCACCTGGGTTCGTTCTTTCATTGGTTCACATGCTTGTCACTTCATGGGTTGCCTGGATGACATCATCGCTACTGCCGCTGTGCCAGGCAGTGTAGTAAAGTCTATGCTGACAGGGTTTGATAGATGAAAAATAATGAGTTGCATTTTTCTCGTTAAGGGCATCGCCTAGCGTGATGTCAGCTACACACTGTGCTGTCCCATGTGAGACTTTTGCCCCCGGTCGATCAGAGGACGGTTATGGGAGACCCAGTCTTGCCTGATCTGATTCCTGTCAGCAATGGGTTTTGACGAAGTTGGCACATCTTGGCTATATGGTGGTTTAATGGATATGGGGAGCAAAAACTTGTGATTGTTATCCCCAGAGGAGGTGGTGGGGCAAGAACATGTATTTGAATATAGTGTGAGCAGAGATGTTAAGAGCAAAAAGGCGGTTTTTAGAATTTGTCATAGTTGCTTTGACTTGTACACTGACATTTCTGTTGAGGCTAGTTATGTGCGTAGAACTGTCTAGTATCAGTTGTGTTATTCTCACAGCTTGTCCTGGAACATTTCTTGGTTTTTCTGTATGTGAGTCGCAGTTTTACTTTCATGTATTTGTGTCTGTGTAGTGGTCTAGTGACCTTATCCATCAGAGTCTTTTGCAGTCCAAATAAACCTGTGGAATAGACCAATAAAGTGTGTACGTAGGGGGAACTGACACACAGGAGATCAAGTTATGATTTGGAGGAGCTATTTAGGAATACCATAGAGCTAACCTGGTCTGTCCATGTGATTATGAAACACCGGCCTGGTGGGGTACAGCCCAGGTGACCTTCAGATCTCAATCTGCTTGTTTCAGGTATGCACCCACGTGTTCCTGCTGGGCCTTAGTAGAAATGGAAACACATCTTAGAAGACAAACTGAATAAAACAACTGGAAGGTCAAAAGGTGGAAGTAACAGAAAGCAGCTTCAGTATGGAAACCAATTAAATAGAAACGAAAAGGGAATGCAAAGATGATAAACATCATAAATTATTCTTGAGTGGAGATTTAGTATTTATTTGTGTTAAGGGCAGGAAGGTTCCTTCTGACTTCCATTATGAAAATTACATGAGAAGTCTGTGGGTCACTGAGTATGAGCTTGTTGAATCCTTCTATGCTTTCAGAAAAGAGCTTAATTGGAAAACTACAATTTTTCCTTTCTTTGCTTGATATATGAGAGCCTGACTCATCTTTGGGAAAAACTAATCATGTTTCTAACCAGTTCTGTGTGCTGTAGTTATCAGGTTAATCACAAAAACGTCAGCTGGCGGAAAGGCTTGAGAATAAGAAGAATGGAGAATGGGAGTGGATGGGCAGGCTGTGAGTTGCTTCCTTTAATGAAAGTCTTTAGGATTGACTGCATCAAAGGAAAATGATAGTAGAAATTAAAATGCAGATTTCTCAAGTGTGCCTGTGTGGTTTAATTATTCTAACACTAAAAAGAGCTTTGTCTAAACAGAACAAAACCTGTTATGCATTATGTCAGAGGGGCCTAGGAGTCAGCTCTGAGGACAGTTCGGCATTTTTAACTATCATGTTGTCTTTGAGTTAGTGTTGGCTTATGACCTAGGCTTTTAGGAAGTGTTTTGACAGCTGACAATGATAATAGTAGTTCTCATTTCCACAATAAAATATGTAGTGTCAAGAGTAGTACTGTAATAAAAATAAAACAAATATTGGTTGGGGTCTCATAGCTACCTTAAGTCTTTATAATTATAATTAAGTCTCATTTTAAAAAATGTGCAACATTTTAATTGCCAGATTAACAGCATTAGAGTACTGTTTTAGGTGGAATTGTAATATGATTTGACACTTTACTTTTTGTGATCCCTGTCAGTTTTAAAAGTCTCTAAATAATTCCACGTACTGTGCCTGTTCTTTGCTCTCTTTTAGACCTGATCCTTTTATCAGCAAGGAGTGAAGATGAGTTTTATTCTAAATTTTATTAGATTTTCTTCAGATATACTGAGGTCATATAAATATTCTGTTCCGAAGAATAATTAACATAGAATGAGTTTTAGCATATATTAAATGAAAACATTATACGATGATCTCTGGTATGATACTATTTTTTTGTTTAAAAATATGCATATTTAACTAACCTGAAGGATATATACTAGGATATTAACATTAGTTAGTTTTGGTGATGTGATTATAAGTGTTAATTTTTTATGTTACTTGTCTGTATTTTCCATTCTTTCCCACAATGAATGTTATTGCTTTTTAAAAGAAATGTTCTTTAATGGCAGGTATTATTTGACTTTTTTTTTTTTTCATGTAGGGGCACGTGTTATACAAATAACAAGTTAATTTAAAAATCCTCCTCAGTGGAGGCACTTTGTTCTCTTTTTGTTGCGTAACGAGAGACAGTGATACTTTGAAAATAGTATTATGTTTGCAGGAGTCTCTCAGTAATTCCTCACTGAAGAAGGAAAGGAAGGAAGGAAGCAAAAAACCCTGAGACAGGTATTTTTTTTTAAAGATTTATTTATTTATTTATTTATTTGACAGAAAGAGATCACAAGTAGGCAGAGAGCCAGGCAGAGAGGTGGGGAGGGGTGGTGGGAAGCAGGCTCTCTGCTGAGCAGAGAGCCTGATGTGGGGCTTGATCCAAGAACCCTGAGATCAGGGCCTGAGCCGAAGTCAGAGGCTTAACCCACTGAGCCATCCAGGTGCCCCTGAGGCAGGTATTAAACCATGTAGTTGATAGGGTGCCTGCTGTGTTTGAAGTGTGTGAAATGCTCTGAGGGAGCAGATGCAAGGGACATGGGGCAGTGTCCTTGACCATCCGCAGTTTATCGTCTGGGAAGACAAGGTCTACCCTCAAAGCAGTTAGTGAAGGATACCTTATGTGGTTGTACGTTGTACAATACAAGTAGTTCGGAAAGCTGCTCATCCTCATAGTCTAGTTCTGGGCCCTGGAATGATTAGAGCCCAGGAATATTGTTTCCCGAAGTGTAGAAGAGGAAACAGCTCGTTCAGAGTATGGGCTCTGGATTGGTGGGTTTGTGTTTCAGAGGCCTGCTCCTAGACAAGTTATTTACTGTCTCTAGGAATTAGCTTGACCTGGGAGGGGAATTCTCTTTCTGGTCAGTGAGGCCCCCAAGATATCAAAGTCTCATACAAGAACAGAAAATAACATGAGTGATACCATCTTGGGCTCTAGTTTTGTGTTTGTTGATTTACAGTATTTCAGTTGTATTTTAAAATTTCTTCTGTACTGTGTAAGTGTTTAATTCTAATAGTCTTGTGAATAAATAAGCTACTCATTGTTAAAAAAAAGAAAAGCTGCTCATAATGGGTGTGAAGCACATAGGGAGGGAAAGGTGGATGTAGCTAGGAGTCACTGAGGAAACTCTTCAGTATTTTTTTTGTGGGTTCTTCCCCCTGAAGACAGGTGTCTGACCTTGGAAAGGTCTCCCGTGTAGCAGTCCCTTTGCTGCTCTAGCAGCCGTCTTTTGCTCTTCACCTCGAGTGCTGGCTCTACAAGAGTTGTGAAAACAGAAAGGTGTCTTTACTAAATCGGGTGCTGTCTTCTCCTAGGTCCACAGAAAACTTTGTTTCCCTCTCACATCTTCATTAATGCCACAGAATGGAAGCTGGGCTGTGGGAAGCAAGGCAGATAATTCTAGCACAAAGTTAGGCTGCTTTTAATTCTGTGGTCACTGTTACAGAAATAAAACTTTTCAATATTTGTAGTACTCTGTAGAGAGTGGTGAAATTCCTTAAAACCTTCTCCACCTTTTTTCTTTCTTTTTTTCTTTTTTTTTGCTCATAAGAAGAATTCAACAGTGTCACTTAGAAGACAGCCTGTGCCTATGAATACTCTCCACGGACAGTTTCCTTTTCTGATACTATCTAGTTTGTATCTAGACATGGGGAAATGTCATAAGAATAAATTGATTTGGTTCTGAAACATTCTTCCTGTAAAAACCCATTAGACTGAAGTCATTTCATTCAAAGGGCTGCCTGTCTCAAGTAACAAAGTTTCCTCGGCTGGGTTTTATTATTTTTTTGACCATAAGGATATACTGATTATTTGAAATTCAAAGTAAATATCTGTTCTTATAAGTTCTGAACTCCCAGTAAATTGAGTGTTTATCTCAAAGTTGATGAGTGTTCTGCAAGAGACCCTGGTTGCTTTTAGATGAAAGGAGAGAATAATCCACAGCATAGTTTCTTTTTTGCACTGTCTCCCTAAGGACAGTTAATAGAATGATTCACAGGTCCTTCTGTGGAAAAATCAGCTGTTGGATGTTCAGCTAATATTAAATATTTGACTTTTGAAGATCAGTATTTCCTTATCCTTGGATTGGCCATTTTATAATATAAGCTCTTAGACATGAGGGTCTGTAATATATTTATTTGATGTTGTAAACTTCAATGTCAGAAAAAAATTCTCCAGAATAAATATGAGTGTTGTTTGATTTTTAACATCTGACTTCTGTTTTTTGTTTAATCCCTTCTGAAAGAAAGAAAGGAAGAAAGAAAGAATGAGCAAACATCTTCATAGCTCCTTGCTTCAAGTAGCAAAAATACTTGAGATTCAAGTCCCATTTTTAAGACAAAATTGATGGATAATAGCCTTAACTCCTGAACCTCTGTCTGTAAATGTCTTCTCTGGGAATCTGTGTCATGACCCATCTTTATGGTCGGTATCTGAGAGAACTTCTTTGTCCTTTTAGGGTGTGTCCTTGAGGTCACTGTTGACAACAGATCTCTGAGTGAGATTCAACAAGGGTTAAGCCATACACAATTACTGTTTTTATAACATCATTCAGAAGTGGAGGACATTTCTTTGCTATCTGAGGCAGTCCTATCTGATGGATGAATTCCTCTTCAGTACCCTTGACACATGGTCTTTCAGCCTTTCTCCAAACAGCTGCAGTGATGGGGAACCTACTGCTACATAAAGCAGTCAACTTCAGTTTTGCAGGATTCTCAATTATTTAAATTTATTTCCGGTCAATGAGTAGAAGCCATATCTTTCTGTCAGTGATCCTAGTTCCTGTCATGAGAGCTAGGAACTGTTGTCCTATGTACTGTCCCCGTGAAAGGCCTTTGAAGGAATGTATTATAACCCATTCCAGCCCCAGCGGATCACATACAACCTGTGATAGAACTTGGAACCTTAGTTTTAAATAAACTCCCCAGATGGTTTTGATCCATGCAGAGTCTGAGAATCACTGTGTGGGTGGGAGAAACCAGTGGCTTGTGATAGCATGAGAAGGCTGTGTGTCAGGTGGTGTGGACAGCTGGTGGGGTATAGTGGGTCTGGCAGAGGAGAGCTCATGAGTTTAAGAAGGACTTCCCCAATACACAGGAACTAGCAGGCAGGGAAGGAATGAAAGGGGGCCGCAGGCCTAGACTTGAGTCGGTCATTCCTTGGGACAGGAAAGAGCCTGGTGATTTTAGGGGCAGGGAGCAGGCCCAGCATGGCCAATTGTAGGACTGGGTAAAGGGCAGAGCAATAGTCTGGAAAGGTCAGACTGTAAAAGACTCTGTTGGTCACAGTCAGGAATTACACATCATACCACTGGTATTGGGGAACCACAGTCAGTTTCTACCCAGGAAAGCCCTGAAGAGGGGTATTATAGAAACATAGCTCTGGCAGTGGGAACAGAGTGGACTGAAGGGGGGTTAATAGGTATATGGGTGGCTGAGGGCCAGAAACATGAAGGTTTTTGGGATGACTGCATCTTCTGTTTTAAGTCAAGGTATATAAAAAGAGAAGGAACAACTTGTTTGGGAAGAAAGATTTGTTTTCAATGTCTTAACCTTGGGTATATTGGGATATGCAAGTGAGACTAGGGAGTGGATTTGGAGCTCAGGAGAAGTTTTCTGAGCCGAAGTTACAGATTTGGGATTATCAGTTCACAGGTGGCTGTGAAGATAAATCTCTAGTGGGAGAAGATGAAAAGGCCAACAGTGGGACTTCAGGGACACCAGCACTTAGGGGATGAGCCAGGGAGGAAGAAGCAACAAAAGAAAGAGAGAAAAAATGGACATGTGAGGAGGAGATCAGGAGAGGGTAAGGACCTGGATGTCTGGTGCACAGTAGAGTGGGGAGAATGCATGTAGCCCTTCTGGGCATTGGGAGTGGGTGTTGCTCCCTGGCCTTGAGTAGCTGTAGCTACTCAATGTTTTAAGGAGCTGCAGTTACTAATTGCCCAGTCTGTATCAGAATTTCACTTTACAAGTCATATTTAAATTGAATAACTATAAAAAACACAGGTATAAACCTGTTTTTTTTTCTCATAAAGCAATTACGGTTTTTTTCACCTGTCACCTCTCTGTGGTCTCTCTGTCGTGTCCATTTGTCTGGGTAGATGAGAGCCTGCTGTATGCCAGATGCTCTCCTAGAAGCTTCCATGGCACTTACCTAATTTACTTTATTTATATTATTTCTCTAGGTACTTTTTCCTAGGTGATTTGGGGACTAGCTTGTTTAGGAACACCTTAAGTTTTAGATGGTGCTCTGGCCAAGGACCTGTGTGAACCTTATAGAAAATATTGATAAGTGGCTTAATTGTGCTCTTCACAAATTTCTTCTTTCATACATTTTGGGGGGAAAGCGACTCTGCTAGGGTTTTAGTTCAATCTTTCCCTTTACCTGTGAGGAAACTCAAGACTGGAGAAGTTGTGCAAGGTCATAGGGAGGATGACAGGAGACCAGGCTTCCGTCAACTGAGTCGTCTTCACTCCTTACCAACCAAGCACAATGTCCTACTGTCTGTCTGTCCATCTAATTTCTTTCTATCTATCATCTATCTATCTATCTATATCTATGTATTACCTTTTTCTTTTTGAAATCTGAATCTGTTCATTTAACAAAGTACCAGAACTTTCTTTTATGGTTCTTTTCTGGTCCCACTTATGTTATTACCCTTTCTGAATGATTTTAGTTGGAAGAGATGGAGGATAAACTGACTTTCTTTGTTCTGTAGTATTTCTTGTTTACTGCTTGTTATCATAGGTGCTGAATCCTCCTGCACAGCTTCTGGGGAGACGTAGTCTCATGGAGCATCTCCTGAAGGCAGGAAAGGTCCCCACCCTCCGACCCCAAGACAGGGGAGGGGCATTTTTTTCTTATTCTTTTGTGTTGGGGTTGTCTTTTGTGTTGGGCTGCCACCCTGGCCCTGCTTCTCTGGAGAAGCCAAGCTGGTGCAGTCCAGAGGCTGGCTTTCCACTGGCAAGAGCTCCTGTAAGTCAGATTTTGTTCCAGTCTTATCTTGTAGCCTCCAGCAAAGCCCTTAGCTTCTCTGACTCAAGTCTTATCTGTCTACAAAGGAGGAATGGGTAAAATTTTTGGACTGTGGGGGGAAAGACCAGCCTTATAAGAGATGTGAAGCAGTATTACAGTATAAAGAAATAGCTACACATATCAATTTTTATTTTGAAATGTTATTTGAAATACTGATCAGGATCAAAAAGTGACCACAGTGTCTTCTGTGAGACAAACTGGCGGCCTGAAGTTCCGTGACTCAGGGAGTCCATGGGGGGTGGGCAGTGTCTGGAGGTAGCCCCCAAGAGCTAATCACCAGGGAGGCAGGACTAGAAAGGAGCAGAACTTCTTTCCCGCAAAGAACATGTCCCTTCTTACCCCATACCTCATCAGAGGCATTGGGGCATTTAGACAGCAACTATGGCAGGAAGCCAGGTGTGCCCTGAGCCGGACTGGGTTTGGGGAGAGGCATGAAGGTTCAGAGTCAGGGCTCTGAGATGCCCTTAGCTCTGCTAATCATGTTGATCACTAGTGGTACACAAAGTGATTTTATAGCCACTTGTCATCTTTGGCAGTTCCCTCTTACTTTTCATCTGAAATACTTACATTTCTGAAAGCTGGGAGGGTTAATATAGGAAGGAGGTATAGAATCTCCATGGGAAAATCTGCTGTAGCCGTGAGCGAGGCTCTAACAAGTTTCCATTTGGATTAAAAACACTAATGAGTTTTTACCTGTGCCAGGGGTTTGTCAGTGGCAACAACTAGGGCAGCCCCTGTTCCTTCTTATCTCTTTGAATAGTAATAACCCCTTTGTCCATAGGAAGAAACAGATGGGACTTTCCTTGTGGGTGTTGATTGGGTCAGAGGGGTGGGCTTGCCCCACATGAGAAGATAAGATTTGCTTGCTTCCTCAGAAGTTCTCCAGTTTCAAAGGCAAGGACAAGGAACGAGGCTGTCCTGTCCTTTCATCGTACCCATTCCCTTCAAAAGCAGACCCACCTTGCCTTCCCCTCAGTCACTCATGCTGGTGAGTGACCTACATTGCACATCAGGTGATGAGTTTCTGTTGCCCCAGGCATGTGCGCTTAAGCACACTCAGCAGGGGAGGGAATGCTTTTGGGTACTCAAGGACTGGATGGAATCACCATGCATTGTCTCCAGGAGCTTACCAGATACAGGCTTTCATTTTTATGTTGTGTGTGTCTGGTACTCGCCCCCCCCCCCAGTAATGGCTTTGTCATTTGTAATTGCTGCTGTTTCTAATGTTTATTAAAACTTCACCAGCAGAGTTGGTGTTTTGGATTTGGGGAGTGAAGTTGTCATCTTGGCGAGATGAACCTAGTATGTGTGACTTAACCCCACTCAGTGCCATGGGTTTGTTCATCATTATTGGTAGATGTTTTCTGTCTCCACCTCTGTTTCCGCATCTGTTTCCATATACACGGACTTGTGTATGTACCCTGTGTGTATAATACATAACACACAACTTATGACACATATGTAACTTGTATGTAACGATACAATTTTTATATATCACAAAGATGTATTTATCAGAATCCTCTTCTGGGGAGCTGTCTTTGGCCTTAGTTGCTCTCTGTTCTCCTTTCTGGTCACCCTGCTTGTTAGCGTTGTGACTTTCTGTTCGGGTGGAGTGGAGGGTCAGCCGAGAAGGAGAAAAATGTTATAGGCTGTTGTTTTTGCCAGAGGAAACTGTCCATTGTGTGTGTGCCCAGCAGTGAACTGGACACCAAGATGAGAATTTGGGGGGCCAAGGCAGGTAGGACAATGTACTGATACCAGGCTCACAGAGTTGGGGCATATATGTATGAACCACTCACCATTCTTTTAAGAGTAGTTTTGTCTTTTTCCATTCAGTTAAGTGCTCATGGAGCACTTCTTACCCCTGGAGCCCTGTGTTTGGAGCCAGAGAGATACGCATTTATTGCCCTCAAGAAGCCGCTCAGCCTGGTAGTGACAGAAAAATGGAAAACGTGCTGGGAAAGCAGGTGCTTTAAGAAGGGGTTGTGTGTGGCGGGAGCCCCCAGAGGCATGAATCCCAGGTTGTGTGTGTGTGTGTGTCTGTCTCTCCGTCTCTCTGTCTGGTGCTGGTGAGGGCACTGCTGGCAGGGACACTCCAGGCACTAGAGCTGGCTGTGACAACTTGTGGAGTTGCTCGCGTTGGCAGGAACATGGGGCTTGCACTGCAGCTGGAGGGAGCTGAGTATGGGAAGAGGAGGCAGCAGCTGGACCACAAAAAGCCACAGATGCTTCAGAATTTGAACTATATCCTGTAGACAGTGGGGAAGCCACTGAAGAATGTTAAGCAGGAAAGCAGCCTGATCAGATTGGCATTTCAGATTGGCTTCTGTGCCCTCAGACCTTTGATAAATGCTCTACCTCTTAGTAAATATGGAAAATGAACTTCATGTTCTGAAGATAAATAACATGTCCTTGAGTGTCTTTTCCTCAGATGACAGGCTTCTAGTAAATACTGAGTGGGCTTACACAGTTAGACTGCCTCTCCCATGTCTTCTGCCTCATCAGAAGGTAATTGTGAAGATCATCCCTTTTGGCCCAGCTCTGCTTCCTAGCCATGCTGGCTACTCGGGAGCAGGGCTCAGTCAGACTTGGAACTGTGGAGGGTTCTGGGGAGTTCTTGAGCTCCTGTCACTAGAATATGTCTCCATTAGTATGGAGTAGTTAGTACATGGCCATTCAGCCAACACTCTAATTAAATTCCTAGCAACAAGTGGCCTTTCACACAGGGAGCTGTGGTGATGATCCGTGTTAGTCGCATAGTACTTCTCAGTAAGAAGTGAATTTTATATCCTGCCCATGATTTGCGGTAAGAAATAAATGTTGCATTGTGACCCAGCATACACATACCAGTACCCACCTATCTATCACTGTACAGAAGTTTCTTGAAGCAACGCTCACCCTTACTTTCTGAGATATACTCTCTTTCCTTCTCTGTTAAAAAAAAATACACTGGTTATGATTCACGACATTAATTTCACAGCCCATTAATGGACCACTACCCACTTCAAAAAATACTGTCCTATAGGAACTTACAGTCCTGGGTGTAATGGACTTGTGGCCTCTGCTCCTATTCCAGTGGGCACAGAGAGGAAAGGGCGAGAGTGGATATGGAGAACTATGATAGGTGTCACTGAAAATCTAGGCTGGGATTAAACACTGTCATCAGTGAGTCCCATGTGAACACATAATTTGAAAACTAGTTTTACTGCTTTTATTTACTGGAGTTGACTGTGCTGACTGTCTTTAATGATTCCCATTATGACGGTGCTCTGTGTAAGGCACTTTATATGACCCTACATAGTTTAGTATTTGCATCACCCCATAAGGCAAGTATCATGATTCACAGTACTAGAAATGTAAAAGGTGATACTCATTATGATTTCCATTTCCTCTACTGCCAGACTGGCCGAAAGAAACAGCTTGGAATGGTCCAGGGATCTGGCCATTTTCGGTGACAGCAGGCCTTACCTTGTTTTTAGATGTGGGTGGTGTCTCCTTCATAGTTTTTCATCCTTCTACCTTTTTTCATCAGATTATGCTAACAAGATTTTCAGACTGAGCTAGTGGCTCCAAGAAGGTTTTGCTGTCCTTGAGAAACCAGGTTCTAGCAGCGGGAGGTAGAAATGGCTGCAGAGAGGGCTTTCCTCTATTGGGATTTAGATGGCTATGGAAGTTGCTACCTATGTTCATCCTAATTTGATGCTTCATGGGAACAGTCTACGGAGAAACTGAGATTCAGGACTCAGGTCTGTGAAAGTGATGGTGTCTCCTGTGCTCTAAGACTGGGGCTGTCCCGAGAGGCATGGCCTTCCATACTCTGCTGCTGCTACATCCCAAGCCACGATTTTATATTGTCTCTGCTGTGTTGCTTCAGACTGTCATAAACTCCTGTACAAACACTGTAAGGACTTGTGCACCTTCCACTAGGTAACCTGAGTCTGTGAGAATCTAGATTCAAGGAGCAGCTCAAAGAGGGAAATAACATCTTTTTTACCAATACATATATTTTTATTTACAAGGGAAGATTCATTGTAGGATTCCCTAAGACATCAGGAATTTCTTTATTATGTTTAAAGGAGCATGATATTTAGCTGAATTTTATATGCTGTTCAAGGACCAGCTCTGAATGACTTTTCATGATATCTGAGCCATAATTTCTGGGACAGTGAGTTGGACTAGACGATGATATCTAAAGGCATTTCCTATTCCCAACTTTCAGAGTTCTGTTCAAGTGTAAGAAATCAGCTTAGTTCACCATACAGTTCATCGTACTGTTGAATTTAGTAGATATTTCCATGTGTAATGTCCAGGGACATTATTGGGTTAGGCCAGCCCTAGCCCTCCAGAAGTTCTAATGAACTTGGCCTTCATAGGCTAGACCCAAAACTCGTTCTCTACCACAGTCACATTGGTGGGAAACATAAAAGATGGTAGTGTTTTTTTCCCCCTGGTTTAGCCATATTTTTGCATATCCTTTGAGAGGAGGGGAAGATTTATTTGTCAGCAGTATCTTTTGCTG
Organism: Lontra canadensis; assembly: GCF_010015895.1. NCBI lineage: Eukaryota > Metazoa > Chordata > Mammalia > Carnivora > Mustelidae > Lontra > Lontra canadensis. The sequence goes on from NW_022631051.1 coordinate 8,932,931, forward strand.
AACATTAAGCTAAATTCTGAGGGAAAGTACAAATTAAAAAGTCTTGCCCTTGGGACTAGTAGAATGTAGTGAAGAAAACAAGATAAATGCAAGATAGCACAAGACAAGATGCAGAGAACACAAACAGCACACAACAAATAATTATTGCATGTTAATTACTAGCAGCTGTACAGAGCTGCTGTCTAAGTGCTAGGAAATGCTAGAAGATTTGGGACTGAGAGTCCAAGGCATTTCTGAGGGGTGGCTGGAAAACGGGTATGAGACAGATCCTGCAGCCTTTTTTTCTCCTCCCTCACCTGAAGCTGTGGAGAGGACGTTGGAGAAGACATTTCCTTCAAGATATGGAATTTATAGTCTAGTCCAGTGGTTGGTGAAGTACAGCTCACAGGCCACATCCTGGCTAGCACTTGTTTGTATAAATATAGTTTTATCAGAACACATCACACTTATTCATTTATCTATTTGTGGTGGCTGCTTATATGCTGCAATGACAGAGGTGAGGAGGAGGGACAGAGACGATATGCCTTACATTTCCATTTACCATCTGGCCTTTTGGTGGAAGTTTGCTGGCCCTGCTCCAGTTGCTTCTTCACGCAAACACGGAGTAAACAAACATAGGTACACAGTAAATATCCACCACCCATTCTCTGGCGAGGGTCTCACAGACTAACAGATTTCCGTGGAGCTCGGCGCAAGCACAGCTCTGCCTTTATGCCCAATTATTTTCATCTTTTTTAATGGAACACTTAACAGCTCACATCCCTTTGGCGTGTTCTACTGCAGCTGTTTAATTTTGTTATTTTGTGTGTGTGTGTGTGTGTATGCGTGTGTGTGTTCTCTTTTAAGCAAATGCAGAAATCCCTCATTTGGACTTTATTTTCTTATCACAGCAGTTGTAGCGCTCTGGTTTCATGTGCTTTGGGAACCTAAAAAGCAACTCAGTCTCAAACTAACTCAGGGCTTTTTTTAAAGTTTGTGTGTGACATTATATACGCATGTATAAATAAATATATGTATATTTTTGCCTCATTGGAATGAAAATGTATTGCAGACTGCATGTGCGAAGTTTTCTTTGGCTGCCTGTAGGACTTACAGGACTGTGCAAAACGCTGAGCTCTCTTTGTTGCTTGTGTGCTGACTAATCAAAGAATCGATTTTTTTCCCCCCATTTACATTTTTTGAATCAGAAAAATGTTTTTCAAGTAGGCTTACAACACAATTCGATGATTTAGAGTAAAATACTTTGTTCATATTTTAATTTTCAAAGATGAGTTTATGTTATGCTTTGTGAAGAACAAGATACAAAATGTATTTAATGAAACAAACGGAAATAGCTCCCTTTTTATACGTAGGCAAAATGGAGATTTCTTAAAATAGAAAATCAGTGACTTGCTTTTGAGTTACACGTTGGCATTTTATGTGGTTTAAAGTTATTTTGCGGTTCAGCGTAGAAATCAACATTACTTTTGTATTACTCTGCACACTTTTAGCTGAAATGTGGAGCCCACTGTTACTCTCTAGATTTTCTACAAGACTGGGAATCTTAGGGCTAGCTGAGTTATTTCCTTATTAATTGTAGAGTTTTTCAAAATTACCTCTTATTTCTTTTAAAATGACACGTGGCATTCTGTTCTTCTTTGATTATACATCTATATTTATAAAGAAGTATTTCATACATTTTCCACCACTAGTTTGAGCCTCAATTATGTAGAATTTGCTTTTTACCTTTTAGAGAAATTAGATTTGGAGAGACAATCATCATGGTTCCCCTGATGTTTATACATAAATATTGACTATTTTGTTACCTTTTTACCCATGCAGGACTGTACCTGGGGGCAGTGGAAACAGGTAGAGGGATGGTAATACATCCTCCATCCTCTTTGGCCCCTAAACCATGCTTCCTGTCTTAGAGGCCTGGCCTGGGTGTGGACTGATGGCTGAAGATAAATAAGCTGCTCTTGTGGAAATGGCTGTAGCCTCCATTTTTGGTCAGTTGAGAAAATTCTAGAGCCAGACTCATTGGGGTCTAGATTCTCAGTACTCAGATGTGGTTTAAGAAGAAGAATCATCAGCATCCTCTGGGAGCGAGTTAGAAATGAGAAATGTAGAATCTCAGACCCTGCCTCCAACCTGCTGAATTAGAATTTGCATTTCACCATGGTGCCCGTGGGCTCCATGAGCACCTTAAATTTGGGAAGTTCTGGTCTAGATCATTGGTCTCCCAGAATGGCCAAGCATCCAGATCACCTTTGGAGCAGACCAAAAACTATAGAGTCCTGGTCCCAGCCTCTGAGATATCATTTCACTGAGTCTGGGATGATCCTGCCGCCCAGCCAGATGTAGGAACCACTGGTCTGAAATGGTTGGTGAGGGGATGTTTGAAAAGGTGAATCACTAGCTGAGTGGGTGTCTGGAGGTTCACAGCGGCTGTTGGTCCCACGGTCTAGCTTACTGTGAGCTTCCCTCTCTCTGAGACTCCATCCCTGAGTGGACATGTCATTCTTGCAGAGTCTGCGGAGGCCTGCAGGGAGCTGGAGCAGGGTGCTAGCCCTGTTTGCATCTGCAGCTGATGGAATGGAGGTTTGCAGGCCGTCTAGCTACCCAGCCTCCATTCCCTTCTCATCCAGTTCCCATGGAAACAGATTGCAGGAAAACTGGGCATGGTGCTATCTTTACCCTGTTTTTGGCGATCTGAGGTCTGTTGCCATGGGAACCAGAAGGGAAAGGATGGTAGTAGAGTAGCTAGACTGCTTTTAAATTTCAATGGCAGCCTTCGTCCTCCCTATAAAACCCTCTTTTGCCCAAGTTTACCTCTAGGCCAGGGGCCCTTGTGGCTCTGAATGTAGCTGTGACTCATCTGTGGGGGGAGGTGTGGAGAAGGAGGGGAAAAGATGGAGCTCTTAAAATATCCTTGAATGCCAATCATTTCCTTTTCTTCCAAGAAGCCATTTTTAGGTGTTGGTATAAGTTATTTAAATGTCATCTTTAGCTATTATTTCTTGTATGGTTTTATTGAACATAATAACATGTTTTTATTCAAAGGAAGTGAAGAAATGAGTCATTTCAATAAGAGTGATTTCTCCGATGTGGGGAATCCCTATGGTTAGTGGGTGTAAAGTAAATATTGACTGGCTCTCCCTGTTGAGGTAGGAATGAGGGTCTCATGAGGTGAAAGGGGGGCCCGGCTAACAGGGTAGATGTCTGGGTTAGATGGGGAAATTTTGGCCTGTGGTCAGGAAGAAGGGCAATGGACCTGATGTTGACCTATTTAAGTATTTGAAAAAGAAATACTGATTTCTAATCTAATAGGCCCTAGATTTTAACTCTTCGAGTGTTCACTTACACGGCGGAGTTGATTGGGTCCCACTGAGGTGCTCTATTTTTCCTACCCCTTCCCCCTCGTTTTTGCTTTTGTTATTTTTTTAAACTTTCTTACAGCCTGGTCGACTGACCTCACCTTTAATGCTAAAGTAAATAACCCAGGGGTTAGACAGCCATAGGCCGTATCATTGCTGCCCTTCTTCCCTGCTTCCCTGCTTCCCATTGCTGCCTTAACCCTTTTTGGAAGGCCAGTTAGATTTTTGGATGCCATGTATGTGCATTTCATATATTTTCTCACTTAGTCAACACCACTGCCTTACAGTTATATTAATGCCCCATTTGACAGATGAGTAGAGTGAGGCTTACTGAGGTTATATAACCTGCCCAAGTAGTGTGTGGCAGGCTGCTCAGGAGAACTGTCATTCTGAGCTCCTTCTGTTTGACCCCAAAGTCATGCTCGATTCTCTGAGCACAGCACCGCCGCCCCCCCCCCCCACCCACCCAGAGTGAGTGGCTGTGTCAGGGCCACGGGGTATTGCCGAGCTCCCGACTGCAGTGGTTCATCATTCAATGGAAGCCTCTCTTAGCACCCACCTCCCCTAGCCCCCATCCTTTCTATCATTTCTTCCAACTAGCCAGTCCATATAAACAGGCAGCTCCATGCTTTTTGACATTAGTCTTGTATATTTACATATGGCTATTTCTTCTTTCAAATGTATTTGTCAATATGTTTAGTTTTTCAGTCAAGATGGACAAAATTTAGTTTTGATGATTGCATGCTTTCTCTCAAATATTTGGGGAACAATGGCCTAGCAAGAGTATTTTGGGGAAAAGCAACAACAGATTGCTTTCCTGTGAGGAACAAAATTAAATCCTCATTCTTGCTGTTTGAAGAAACTGATTTACTCACTAGACTATGGGAAGGTGGGGAGTAGGGTGATGTTGTTCACTGTGGTGAAGTTTCTTCCTGCCTTCCCGCCTGATGGTCTCTGCCACCTGTGCTTCTCTCCAGTCCTCTCAGGCATGTGGAGGGAGGAGGCCCAGGCTTCTATCCGAAGAAGCTAGCTGAGGGCTCCCAACTGCACAGCAGAGGTTAGAATGAGTCAGTGCCTACTTGTTGATGCCAGAAGGGAAGGGAATAAATAAGGGCTGGATTTTTGAGAAGGAAAACGGAAAAAACTGAAAGAAGATGCTGTTCTAAATGTGGAGAAAGTTGCCTGTCAGGCTGGTGAGGTCTGTGGTGGATTTAGATCTTGAAAGTCCTCACAGACACTGCATAGCTAACTTTGGCAAGTGACGGGAACATGACCAGTGACTTCGGGTTTCACATTTGATTGGTAAAATTTCATCTCGCTGCCAGAGTTCTGCAGTTTCCCCTGGTGGTATCGCAGGAATTCTCTTGTCCAGATCTGATGGTGGACTGCTGAGGCAGACTCAGCATCAAGCCTAGTGATGCTGGGTTGAGTACACTGTTCAGAACGAGAGAGTTTCTGTCGCTGCTGGTTAGTGCCTTGAAAGATGAACAGACTCAACAATCTGGCAAACACATGGCCTCAGGTGCTGTAGGAGACTGTGTCCAGTCACACTGGGCTTGTGGAGGGGCCAGTTCTCCCTGAGAGGAGGCCGTATTTTTGCTGCCCCCTGGGCTGCTTGGCGGGATGCGTAGTACCTGTCCGTCGGGCTTTCCCCCATGAATGACGCTCGTTGGCTCTTAGTCTGTCAGAGCACACGCATAGGCCTTTGTTACCAAGGCAGCGGAAATTGGTCTAATGAACTCTTTCTGCTTGGCTGGAGGCCTCCAGAACACACAGGGACAGGGTTTGTGTAGTCCCATTAGTTAAATACCAGGCAGCCTTTCCCCGGAATTCTCTGTCGCCCTTCAACAGCTGCTCTTCAGGACAGATGCACTTTCATGGCCCTGCCTCATCCAGCCTTCCAGGAAGATATGAAACTCTATCAGTGTTTCCCTAATGTATGTGGAGTCAGGCCCTGCTCATCAAACGGCTTGGTGTGCGGGGGCCTCTCACAGATGTAGCGTTCATTATTGTGCGTAACTGTACCACCGAGAGCTCGTTTGTCACACTCTCAGACTGGTTGCTGCCACTGACATCAGCTCCAGGGGCCAACCTCAGACAGTACCGTTTTGTGTTATGTCCTTCAGACATCTGCTGAAACGTTCATCTCCTTGGATTTCTGTGATCAGATTAAGTTGTTCCACCAACACTAACTGACCGGGCCAAATGCGTTGTTTCCAGAATTTGGTATGTCTCAAATGACAAGTTTCCCCGGTTGAATTCCAAGTCATTCCTGAAAGGTTGGTCTAGAGGTTGTCTTTTTCGCTCTCGTGTGAGAACGTGTGTTTTCTCTAAGGTAGTCAGGGAATCTGTGATCTTCCTAGGATGATGTTTGACACATTATATATCATTTGTTTTTCTGGTTTCCTTAAATGATAGAAACAACACCATTTTGAGAGGAAGTTTAAGTTCTAAGAGGGTATGGGATGGATCTGTGTCTGTGTCTGCTGTGCAGACTAGAGGAAGGAACTGTTTTCTCTTTCAGGAGGTAAGTGGGACTTATCCTATGTTTTGTTGTAATGAATGTATTCAGGCAGTGAGGAGTCTTTCTGCCAGGGCACAAATTGCTAAATGTGTGTGTGTGTCCCCCACAACTGCATCTACATTAAATGAGCTAACTACTGGTCAGAGCCTTACAGGCCCCAGGTGTTGGGGAGAAGCCTGTCTGGTGCTCACCGTACATCTCTGATGTCTCTTGTCTGTCCCAGACAACATAGACTTTTCTTTGGAAATATCTAAGAGAAATGTTACCAGAGTATTCCTATACAAGCCTACCCGCCTCAAAGTCGATATAGAGTGGTAAAAAATTGTAAAACAGAAGGGTGCCCAGCTGGCTCAGTCAGTAGAGCATGTGACTCTTGATCTTGGGGTTGTAAGTTTGAGTCCCATGTTGGGTGTAGATATTACTTAAGAAAGATAAAATCTTAAAAAAAAATTATAAAACAGAAAGTTATCTTTTTCCTAAATGAATATATTTTTCAGAAAATGAGTATGAGCAAACAAGACAAAACTACACAATGGAAATTTAGACATTCCCTGTGTGTTTTGATTAAAGGTGCAAATGTGGGACTGGCCTGGAGCTTGGTCAACAAGGGAAGTTTAGGAAACTTTTGCTAATGCAAGCAACTAAAATTATATAGATCCTTCATTTCTATAGGGAGTATCAGCTGTTTTATTGTTGATCGAGTTTTACCTAGCTTTTAAAGTGTTGGTGTTTCTGTTCCAACACCTTGTGTTATGTAGAAGAGGGCTGGATTTATCACACTGCTGGAAGTGGTTGGTAGGATGTCCTCTATGTGTAAAGTTTCGTTCTCAGAACTTTATGGAAGTTTGAGAAATGCATGTAGAGGGCTTAAAAAGTCAGCACTTTACAAAGGGAATGAACCAAATGGGGAAAAGGAAGGAAGAAAATCAGATTGGAAGACTGGACCCTGCCTGATTATTATCTGGCAAAGAGATGTAAAATCTTGGTTAAATTTATTTATTACTGTCTGTTGCTATTTTTTAAATTTGATATTTCAGTGTGAAAACATGAAAAAAAATTTGAATATACCAAGAGGCTTTTTTTCCTTTTAAAGGCAAGTTCCTTTTTTTGTCATTTTTTTCTTCTAGTATTCTACCACATTTCTTACCAAATATCTCACCCACACATTTTGTCTAATTTTATATCCTTTCCCCTCTTACGAATTTTAGCTGATATAAAGTGATTTTTAAGCTTAGATTTTTATCTCTCAAGAACTTAAAAAAAAAGACAAATCAACTGAGGAGCTATGAGATAAAATGCTATCTTTTGCCCAATTAGGTCAGATGAAAACTGGAAAAAGGTGGGTGGGGAATATTCTTTGAAGACATAGTTTATCAATCTGGTATGGTGAGTTGTAATCACTGTAGCAACTCTTATGTGTTTACCATTCATTAGAGACCAGTGTTCTGTGTATGCTTGCTCATTAAATATACAATAATTGTATGAGGGAAGTTCCATCCCTGCTTCTGTTTTACAGGTGAGGAAACTGAACTCAAAGGGGTTAAGTAACTGCTAAAATCACCCAGAACCCCAAACGAGGTGAACTCAAGGTAGTCCAACTCAGAGCCTGGCCTTTTGTCCTGTGGCCTGTTTGTGTATAAAGCTCTCCTTTGAGTGTGTTTGAAATGGTGGATGGGTTGGCACTGCCTGGGCCCCAGACGCCCAGCTGGAACGTCCCTCACACAGTGCCCTGGGCCCTGCGGTTTCTTTGCGTACCATGCCCTTGGTACTTTGTGCAGCTGACGCAGAGTTACAAGGAGGCAATTAAGCTGAAGCTCAGATATGGTTCAATGCAGTACAACCAGCGTGTATTGGGTACCTGCTGTATTCTAGGCTCCATGGTAGTCAACGCTGAGGATGCAGATTAGCAGAAGGTTTCCATTAGGAAATATCTCCATAAACACCATAGATACTTTGGGGACAGGAGCTTGGTTTGTTTTGCTCATTCCTGTCTCCCCATCACCTAAAATAAGACGTTGCTCGAGTAACAGTCCCACAAAGAACTATTGAAATGCCGAATGGGAGTTTGCAGCCTATACAGTGTTCCGTAGGCCAGAGAGCGGGGGTAGTCATGGGAAGTGTACCATGGAAGGCTGCTGCTAGCTGGGGAAGGGAGTGGCTTGGCGTGGGATGCTGTGAGTGGTGGCACTGGCAGAGGAGGCATTGCTGTGTGATGAGGGCATTGGGGAGTATGTATGAGGAGGACAAACACTGTTTCATACAAACAACTCATTGGTCCTTATTCTCTCCTACTCTTACCCAAGGAGCCAGAGGACAGCTCCCCTTCCTTACTGCTCACGCTTGTTAGTTGCCTAAGAGAGCCCTTTTATCTTTGCTTATCATGCCCATTGCAAGCTAATTTTATCTGAAGACAATTGGGATGGGGGGAGAGTGCTGGGTGTGGAGCATCTCAGAGCCCAACTCCTTGGTGTGGCCAGTCAGGACGTCTCGCACCAGGCTGGGTGGTAACGGTTTCTCCCACAGCCACCTTCTGCTTGGCTGGTGTTCACATCTGAGGTGACCACGATGGGCTCACACCTTCTGTGCACATTCTGATTCTGTGCCAAGCAGACCCTTCCTTGCCTTTTCTTTTCAGCATGCTGGTAATGTGCTCTTAGGCCAGTTTGGGCCTGGGAAAGTGGAAATCATCTCAGTATTCCTTGATCTTCATTCACTATTGTTACAGGTGTCTGCTGCACCCCTTCTTAGCTTCTTCCTTTTAGCCAGTCTGTGTGTACGGGGGAACTTGGAGCTTGGTCCTAGACTGACACCTGGGTTCGTTCCCAGTGCTGCCATCATCATTTCAGTCACTTTCAATGCATTCCCTCTCCTCCCTGAGTCTCAGTCTCCTCCATAAAATGTAGGGGTGGGGTAGATGACCTCTTATTGCTTCCTTTGTTCCTAAACAGTACGAGAAGGTAGTTACAAACTTACTAAATCACCAGGGACAGTTATCCTACTAATTTACCTGGGGGGATTCTTTCTCCGGTTCTGTTGGAGTAGAGCCTCAGAATATAGATCCTTCAGGATTTATCAAGTGTCGTATTTGCCAAAGTGACATTTTAAAGGGTGTTCTGATAGAATGGCTTTTTTTTTTCCCTTCTGCACCGTGTGTGTGTATTTGTAATGAGTGTTTGGATTTTATACTTGTTTCCTAAAATGGTGGCCTTTCTGGAGCCTATGAAGCTCCCCGGGGCTAGGATGGGTTCATAGCTTTTATAACACAACCTCAAATTGTTTTATACCCCTGAATCATAGGTGGGTATTAAGCGGGGCACGTATTGCATGGAGCCCTGGGTGTGGTGCAGAAACAATGAATCTTGGAACACTGAAAAAATAAAGTTAAAAATAAAAAAGAAATGAAAAGTAGCGTGAAGGATCTACATCACCTGAGTTCAGCCTCCCCTGGGTCCAGGCAGCTTATTTCTGTGACTTGTTCTTAGACTTCGGTTTAGGTGCACATTTTCTGTGCTTGGTCCTTATGTTCTTTTCATACACATTGTGCTGTCTCCCTTGACTAGAGAGGGCCACAGGAGAATAATCGGGATCAGAAGGGACCTCAGGTTTCATGTTCTTACTTTACAAATGAGAAAGTGGGAGGCTGACAGGCTAAGGGACTTGACTGAGTCCTATATGTGGGCCCAGAACCAGGGGAAGGATGCCCAGTCTGGTGCTCTCTGCCTCATGGCTGTCTTGAGGGGAGGGGCCATGGTTTGTCCAAGGACATACTTTTTGGCTGTTAGGAAATGTTGAGACTCATGGACACTTGCTGAGGTCCAGACTCTCTGTTCACGAGGTAGAGGAGCTCACGCGGGAAAGTGTGACACCTCTCTCCCAGGGTGACACCTGATTCAAACTCTGGTCGGAAGTAGATCCTCAGGTTTCTTCTCTCTTGCTGGAAGTCCATTATCACTTTCACATAAGTGAGCCAGCCAGTAGAGGAGATTTTTTTCGGTAAGGAGTGCAGTACAAATTCTTAATGTGTTAATTTTTATGTTTTGATTTTGGGAGGGGAGGGTGTCAAGGTTAAAGCTGTCTCTTCATCTCTCAGTATTCCTTTTTCCCTAGGACCTCTTTGGTGGGTGGAGCAGTGACAGATCATCAGACACAGGCATGGGGCCTCAACTCCCTGAGTCCCTCGGCCTGGAGCCCGTTAGGCTGCTCAGTCTAGCCATCACCTAGGTAACCGACACTCAGCCAGTGAAGCAGTCTGTCCACAGTGAGAGGAAATAAAAAATGAAACTGCAGTGTTTATTCCATATGTACTACACATTTTTTGAATGTTCCTAGATTTTTTTTAAAAAAGGTTGTGGTTTCACTTTGCTTCTGGGTTTTGGCCTTTGTGTCTAGTGTGTGACCCTAATGTTTCCTGAATTCGTATGTCTATTTCTGCAGTGTAATTTTGTGAAAGCTGTGATCTGAGGAATGCAGTTTTCATTCCCCAGTGATTCCTCGGAGACTGCATTTCGTGGAAGTTTTTATGAATAAGTGGTAAAGCAAACATATTCTACAACTTACTTGGTTAGGTTTTGTGGGTGTTCGCTCTTTAAAAAGGGTCCCTTTCTGTGGGGCTGTTTTTCCGTTTGGTGTGCTCTATTTCCTTAGTAACTGTTGCTCTGTTATGGGAGGGACTTAATGACATTTTTCAAGTGCAGTATTGAATTAATTTATTTTTTGGTTAGGCCTACCCATCTTCCTAGGATAAATAGAACGTGTGTGTGTGTGTGTGTGTGTGTGTGTAGAAGACAGAAGGATGTTAGCCTGCTTGCTATAGTTAGGGCTCTTGAACGTGTGGCTCAGGATTATTCTGTGAAGGCTCTCTTTCTTTACTCTTTCTTCATGTTCTCCTCCTTCATTTCCCTGATTTGAATATTGTTCAGTTTAAGACATTTCAGTTTAGGGAATTTGGGTTTACCATGGAGGTTTACCTGATGTGCAGAGGTAACCTGGGAATAACAGTTGATGGAAGGGGCAGGAGACACAGGCGTTAGTCCTGACTCTACTGCACCGTAGTTTTTGGCGTGGAGTTATCTAACCTCTCTGGGGTCAGAGTTTTCTCTCTGTGGTTTGAGAGGATTTAAAGCAGTGTCCTGGGTGCCTGGGTGGCTCAGTTGGTTAAGCGACTGCCTTCAGCTCAGGTCATGATCCTGGCGTCCCAGGATGGAGTCCCACATTGGGCTCCCTGCTTAGCAGGGAGTCTGCTTCTTTCCCTGACCCTCTGCCCTCTCATGCTCTCTCTCTCACTCTCTCTCTCTGAAGTAAATAAAATCTAAATAAAATAAAATAAAATAAAGCATTGTCCTTTAAGGGCCTCTACTGGATAGGCTGTTCTGTGAAGTGTGAGTGCATTAGGAATTAGTGCTGGTAATCACAGTCTCACCTTGACCAGTGGTGGTAGGAAGAGCCCTCCCAGTTCACAGGTTCAGAGCCAGCACTGGAGAGTAGCCTCTCAGCCAGGAAATGCTGCCTTCAGTTCACTGCTTGGGATGGGTTTGTCTTGGAAGTGTTTGCTGAGCACCTCTGTGTATACCCCTCTGAACACGGATGGCCTTCAGCCACTCTTCCGTTCATTCGGCAGACACAGGCATCAGGCATGTCCTGGCTGCTGAGGGGTAATGGACGGTCAGCCAGTCACTGTCCTTGTCCCCATGGCACTTACAGTCCAGCAGAAGAGATGGGGGCTAAGAGATCAGGAGCCCTGCATGCAGCTGTGACCATGGCAAGTGCCGGGAAGCTGGGTAGCCAGACTCTGAAGTTAGTCTGGGGGACGATCAAGGGAGCCTCTCTGATGAGGGTCATTTGAGCTGAGATTGGAAGGTGAGTAGAATCATGAGCAAGAGCCCTAGGAGAGGGATAGATGGGAAAAGTGGATGAGGTACCGTTTGTTCTGTTCTCTGCCTTCTTGCTGATTCTTGGGTGGTTATCAAGCTGTAGAAGCAGATGTGCTTTTCCTTTGCTACTTCTGGGTCCTAATCATCCACCTCTGTGTCCTACCCTGTTGGGTCATCTGACTCCTACTGAGTGTCGCTGGGTTCCTGGCCCTGTCTTGGATGTCCCCTACTGAACAGAATAGTCTCCAGGTCCTGGGTACCCTCCCCTCTTTCTTGTATATTTGTAGAAAGGGTATCTGTGTTGTTAGCGGCTATTAAGAACACATTTTATGGCAGTTACAGTTAAATTTTTATTTAAAAATTGCATATATTGGAGCCTGAGTGTTTGCGGAATACAAAAGTCATTCATTAGTAAGATAATACAATTGTGTCTGTCTGGTCTTTATTGGGAACTACACACATCATGCCGTAAAAATCTATGCCAATACTATGCCTGGGACCTCCCCAGTGAGCTGTTATGTACTTGTCACCATACTTCTCTTTTCGAAGAACTAAAGTTAAGAATTGGTGAGTGTGATAAATATGGTAAAAGAAAGAAAAGAAAAAAAAATGTGTTTGTTCTATTTCTGTCCACATTTGCCTTAGTGTTTCCCATAGCCATTTAAAATGTGATATAGAATAGCTTGATTTTTTTTTTTTTAAGTAATGTAGCAGTACTAAGTGGGTGGCTCAGTTGGTTAAATGCCTGCCTTCAGCTCATGTCATGATCCCAGAATCCTGGGATCAAGTTCAGCATTAGGCTCCTTGATCAGCAGGGAGCCTGCTTCTTCTTCTGTGTGCCATTCCCCTTGCTCGTGCTCTCTCTTTCTTCTTGGACAAATAAATAAATAAGATCTTAAAAAATACAAAGTGAGGTAACCGTACTTTTTTCAATGAAACAAAATAAAATAAACAGAGAGCCAGAGTAAAGCAACAACACACACCTTCTCACACTTCAGATCGTCTCTGAGTTTAGAAACAGAGAACAAATAAAGTCTAGCATTTCTGTGCATTGAAAGCACCATAGCAAAGGGCAAAGAAAATCAAGGTGTTGTAGAGCAAGTGGGTTTTGTTTTTTTTATGGTAATTTCATTTCCTAAAATTGAAAGGTATCATACATGTGATTAGGTTTACTTTAGAAGTTAGTGTAGGACTTTAGGAGGCTGATAGTGTGTGTGTTGGTCATTTTATGTGGAATGTTTCAATTCAGAGAAAAAATGTTTTGTTGCATTTTCAAGCACTTCAAAACCATTATTTGCATAAATGATTTTTTTAATTAAAATAAGTTTTTTTACCTATTCATTAAGTTTATGTACTCATGGTATGCTACACCTTATTAACTGTGCTACTACAGGTACATGAGGGCCATACAATTGAATTTCTTAATATAATTATAGTGCTTCATTAATACATAAGGTCTTCCTTATAGTTAGTCTGTATTAGTGATATTTTCCTTTATTACTTTATATTTACAATAAGAAGCCTTAATGGAGTATTCTTTTCTGTTAGGTGTTGTTTTCTTAAATTATTTTTTTTCCTCTAGTTTGATGGTGAAGAATAGGAATGAAGGTTATATATTCGAAAGAGTGATGTAAATTGATTAGAGTGAAGCGATGATAATGGAAAAAAAGTTTTCTTTAATATTGGAGATTCCTATTTAGGTTCTCTTTTAAAATGTCTCATCCTTTGGGCTTCTAACATTCATGTTATTAGTGTTGCTTCTTATATAATATAACCACACTGAAATATCTGGAAAGTATTTTGTAAAGTGCTGTTATTGTTATGTAATATGTAATGTAAATTTTCAGATTAAATTTGCTTTTCCTTTTTACTCTTTAAAATATTGATGCAGGCCTTTGTCTTCCCCCTTGAGAGTCCTTTTTTAAAGTTTTTTTTTGTTTGTTTTGTTTTTTAAATTATTTGACAGAGAGACAGAGAGCACAAACAGGGAGAGCACCTCAGGAACAAGCTTGGGAAATGGGTTTCTTCTTCAGGGTATCTATGAACTATGTGACTGGGGAAATGACATTTGAATGTTATGTCACCTTTATAGCCATTTTTAGCGAGGCTTAGAGCAGAGAATGCTGTCTTCTGCTGTCTTTTTTCTGGAGTGCAAGTAAAAGCTACCTCTGTTCCCTGCCACCTTCACAGACACTCAGAAAATGATGTTGTACCTGCTTCCTACCAAGAGCTCCCCCAGTGCCATAGCATGGCCATGATCACTACTCTGGGTGGCGTTTTTTTTCTCTCTCTCTCTTTTTTTTTTTTTTTTTTTTATCTTTATGGGTCTACTAAATTGAATACTCCTGCAAGTCATCAGGAAAGTGATCTCTTTCTTTTTAATTTCAGCAAGGGGAGAGGCGAAGCACAGAGAGCAGCAGATCAGACCATACTGAGCTCCCTTAGAGCGGCTGAGACCCGTGGAGGATGCTGGCTGCCAAGTGGCTGAGGAGGGCCTCACTGTAAGGTGGGAAAGCAGGTCTCAGCGGGACAGCTTCCTCTGCTCCTGGGCTCACCATGGCCTTCACTCTGGCTGGACGGCTGACGTGACTGTGTGCCCCAAGTGTGCACGTTGCTGGACTGGGTGCTGTCCTAGGTACTGCCCGCTCTCAGGGTCTGGGAGCAGGGCAGGTGGGCATCAGATGCTACCAAAAGCCGGACGGGGCAGAGCGATGGACTCCGACAAGCCAAGATGGAAGTGACCTGAGGCCTCGCCCAGGCAGTTTCCTCTTGCAAGGATAGCTTAAGAGTTGGAACACAGGCTTGTCTGGGGAGCAGTATGCAGGAAGCTGATTTTCAGGCCACAAATGCTTTCACAGGTGAGAATCCTTCACACTTAAACTTTGTTTCAATTCTGAGTTGGGAGGTAATAAAATACCAAACATCCCTATGAAATGAGCGTGCGTTTGCCTTTATGAACTCAAGGCCATACAGAGCCAAGGGGCTCAGGCTGCCATGGTAACTGATTTTGACAAAATAATAGTATGTTTTTCTGCTCTCTAAATAGGAATTTGAAAAAAGGATTTGACATTTTATAATTCTGCTTTCCTCGAGTAATGTGGTGCACACAATATCCTGCGAGTCATTGTTCTCTAAAGGAAATGTCACTTGCAGAGCAAGGCAGGGGGCTGTGTTTTTCTTCACAGAACTAGGAAGACTGAGGGAATAAAGTTATTAATGATGAGTAACTTCTCCCTCCCCATCTTTAGCTTTCCTTGTCTTATGTATTCATGTGCAAATGATGGTGGGGAGGCGGTTCTGCTGAACTGGCCTCCTAGCTGGGGTTCTTCTCATATAAGTGAGCTCATGGGGAATCCCCATGTCACTCTTTGACGTTGCTTTGTCCCCTGGCTTCCAGTAGTTACATTTTGCAAGGAATCACTTTGGCTGATGCCCCAAAGCCATGGCCTGAAACACAGGGCCTTTTGAATTTGGGTCCTTGTTTCTTATCCTATTCACTTCATATCCCAGTGAGGCACTTAATCATTCTGGGCCTCTGGCTCCTAATTTATAAAATGGGGGCTGTGAAGTTGAAGAAACTCATGGAATCCAGAAGAAACATTTCAACATAGAGGTTTTTGTTTGTTTGTTTTTTAAAGGAAAGATGGTAGGATAATCATGAAAATTTGGGCTGAGGGCCACACAGACTTGGATTGGACTCTGCCTTCTTCTCTGACTAGAGCTCTGCTCTTGGACAGTCACTCAGCTCCTTTATGTTTCCCTTTGCCTATTTGTCAGTGAAGATGGTCATGTTCAGCTCTCAGTGGTGCTGCTCTTAGGAAAAAAGAGACTACCTGTGTGAGATGCTGAATATGGAGTTTAATGCTTTCCAGGCTTTGTTCAGTATCTGCATCCGTAACATGGGAGCCCTTGTCCTGGGGGCTGTACTGGGGAAGGTCCTCTTGGGGTGGTCACAGCCCTTTGAAAATGAATGAAACAGTATTTAAATGTAGATTCAGAGGAGCACACATATTTGAGTGCTTTAGAACAATCTTCAGACTTCCAGCCTGGCTTATTGGAAACCCTGCCCTCTTGTCTCCCTTAATGGGGACACTTCAGCTGTTTCAGTCATGTGAGCTGCTCCTTCACAGAATGTCCCTTCCACTCTTCTGTGTGGACGGGTAGCACACAGAACTGTGACATGAAGCACCTCTGTGAAGTGGCCAGGCCCTTCAACTGAAGCTCTTCTTCCCCACTCCCTGGAAGACAGCTGGGGAGGAAAGGCACCCAGGAGGTGCATGGAAAGAAGCTCTTAAGGCAATTCTGAGAGGAAGCGGGAACAGAAAGAACTGGAGTAAGAGCTCATGGTTCCCATGGTTCAACACATAGACTAGCCTAGTCCCCACGCTCCCCGGCTGTGTCACTGCCGACGCGGGAGGTGAGAAGCTCCTCTAGTTGTTGCCTCCTCCTGCCTGGCTCCTGAGACTCCTGCCTCATCGCAGTCAGCCCTTTAGAGGGGCTTGATCAGGGAGTGGGGGCGTGACATTAGTGCTCCACTGGATTCTAGACACAGTCTCTCCTGAGACAGGCCTTGGTCTGCCATGGTTTACCCTTGATGCGGTTTTGTCTGGTCCCCACCACTTATTGGGTTGCTCTGCCCACCCCTGTCAAGATCACAGGCTGGCTTATGCCTGGGACCTTGAGGCAGTTGACTCTGAATAACGGAAAACCCTGGGTTCTGGCTGCAGAACTCCCAGTAGTTAGGACAGTGTCTGAAATGTGAAGGCCCAAGAAAATGGCAGCTGTAATTACGACTGTTACTGCCCTGGTTGTGGGCTATGCACAGGACCCTGGTCACCTCCTCCCAATTTGCTCTTAGCCACCCTCTCGAGACTCCTCCCCAGCTCATATTTCCTTAACTTCTTTTAACTTCGAGTTTACCCAGGGACTCTGTTTCCTTACAAATTTGGCCTCCTCCTAGTTGCATCAGCCTACCTGAATAACAATCTAATTGGTAGCAGTAGTAAAATAATAGCCACGGCCAGTGTTTTAGAGAACCTACCCTGTGCTTTATCTGCGTTAACTGGTCTTCAGCACAACTCCGAGGTGCTATTAGTGTGCCGGTGTTATGGGTGCAGGGACACACTCAACAAAGCCAGCAGTTACACTAAGCTGGCAGCCTTTCCGAATCTTCCAGCACTGTGTGTGCAACCTCAGCCACGCATGGGGGTCCCCTAGGGAGGCTTACCGCTGCCTGGGTCTCCCGTCAGAGGTTAGGACTTAATTAGCCTCTGCGCCACCTGGCCCCGATAAACCAGAACTTGGATCCTAACACAATGCCCAAGCACCCGGTGCATATGAAAGCCTGGCAAGCTGCCAGAGCCACCACTGTCCAAGGAGTGGTGTTTAGAGGAGAAGGGTGGGCTGGGAGCGTCTGTAATTGAAAAAAAGGGACTGATGGGTCCCATTTACTCAGCAGAAGTGATTGAATTCTTTTTTTTATTTTATTTTTTTAAGATTTTATTTATTTGAGGGGGCGTAAGTAAGTGGGCAGGAGAGGGAGTGAGAATCTGAAGTGACTCCAGGCTGAGCCCAGAGCCCAGCGTGGGACTCCATCCCACAACAGCGAAATCGTGACCCGAGCTGAAACCGACAGTTGGGTGCTGAACTGACTAAGCCATCCAGGGGCCCTGAATCCATGTGTTCTTAAGTAAGCTGTCAATTACTGAATAGTTGTTGTAGGAGCCGGGCCCACATGTACCTGTAGGATAATGGCTTTAGTCTTCCAGTCTCTAGGGAAATAACCAGTGGTAGAATAAAGGAGAGGTATGTACTTTTAGTGGGTCCCTGTGGACTAGGCTCATCATTGTTTATTCTTTGCCTGTGCTTCTCATCTTCCTTTCCCCGCACAGCTGGTCAAAGTTATTTAGGATGTAGAATGAAAGGGATGATCCTCTGTCCCTGCCCAAGGAGTAGGGTAAAGCTGGGGAGGTGAGTAGGAGGTAAGTAGGAGGCTGGTGCCTACCCCTTTAGTTGGTTTGCTGTTCTTAAATGCTTCTTGAATTTAATCTTTTCTTATCACCTGTTTATTTATTTATTTATTTATTTATTTATGAAAGCGAGAGGGAGAGTGAGTGAGAACATGTGGGGGAAGGGGCAGAGGGAGAAGCAGAGAGCCCGGTGCAGGACTCAATCCCAGGACCCTGGGATCATGACCTGAGCTGAAGGGCAGACACTTTTAACCCACTGAGCCATGCAGGAGCTCAACTTTGGTCTTTTCTTATCCCAGGACAACTAAAGGTGCTCATGTCTTAGTTTCTGGAATCAAAGATGCACTGATTTTGTGGATTCTCTAGGCCAGTGGAAAAGAGTCTTGCCTTAGATATTTAGAACGGTGAAGGGGTTAAGGCATTTTTCTTTGGCTTTGAATCTCGTTTTAGAGCATGACAAAAGTCACTATATAGTTAACCATACCTCCATTTAAAAAGATTTGTCAGTTTATGTTTTATGTTTAAATACTCTTGCTGATGGTATTAGCCTCTGTGACCTAGGGGGCTCAGGATTCCTATTAAAGAAGGGCTTAGGGGCTGCAGTCTGGCTTGGGAGGGAAGCCTGGGAGACAGTGCGAAGCTGTGTTTGCATGGCAAACCCACTGCTTGTTTTGGAGTATGTGCAATTATTGTGATGACTTGGGGGAGCTTGGAAGCCACTTCCTTACCATGCCAGTGCTCATTTGCCTATGTTTTTCCAAGTCCCCTCTTACGTCTTATTTCATGTGTGAATGTAGGTGTGCACACATGGATACATATTACAAATCCATCCTTCTAATTTTGATTTTCTTTCCTGCATACAGGAATTTATATATTGTTTTAAATTTTCTCAGCACACAGAATTTGTGTGTGTGTGTGTGTGTGTGTGTGTTTTAAAGATTTTATTTATTTAATGGGGATAGAGAGAGAGAGCGCACAAGCAGAGGGAGTGTCAGAGGTAGAGGGAGAAATAGGCTCTTTGCTGAGCTGGGGGCCCGATGCGGGGCTCAGTCTCAGGACTCTGGGATCACGACCTGAGCTGAAGGCAGACGCTCAGCCAACTGAGCCACCCAGGTGCCCCTAAGCACATATAATTTAGAAATTATTTTAATCATTTAGATACTATTTTATAACAAAAAAACCCTTAATTTTCTCTTTTACAAGTACTACCTGTTCATTATACACAAATCTGGAAAGCAAAGAAAAACTGCAATTAGAAAAGTAATTACCCATGTATACAGTCTTACCATATGAAGCTTTCCATTGTTAACATCTGGCTTATGTCCTTTCAATCTTTCCTTTCCTGCATAAATTTCTTCCTGTAGAACTGTTCATAATATGTGTTCCATTTTATCACCTGATCACTCCCTTTTAACATTATATTATGAGCATTTAAAAAAAAAGATTTTATTCATTCATTCATTCATGGAGCATGCAGAAGTGGGGGGAGGGGCAGAGGGAGAGGAAGAGAATCCCAAAGAGAATCCTCTCCCGGCTCCCGCTGAGCACGGAACCTGCCTTGGGGCTCAACTTCACAACCCTGAGATCACGGCCCAAGCTGAAATCAAGGGTTGGACACTCAGCCAACTAAGCCATCCAGGCGCCCTAATATTTTCTTTATAAATCGTTTTAAACTTGCTGCATAGTATTCTTTTATGTATTTGTACCTGAATTTTTAAATTGTGCCCTTATTAGATATTGCAGTTTTGACAGCTTTTGTCCTTACAGATAGTGTTTTGACGAACACCATTGTGCAAAAGCTCTCCTATGGTTTGGGCCCTTTTCTTAGGTTAGGTTCCCAGAATCAGAATTATGGAGTCCAAAGATGTGAACCTTATTAAGCTTTATGATTGAATTTTCAAAGGGATTGATTGTGCCTAGCTTCTAAGACTGTGCTGAGCTCAGTTTTTTCCTGGTTGCTGTTCATAGTTGTTGTGGCCAGTCCCTTCCATTCAGCTGAGATGAAGTGGCCTGCCTGCACTGCTCGGTGTCATGAGATCAATGCATGTTTATGGAGCTCTCCAGAGCATGATGCTACAAGGCTACCTGAGTGCCACGAACTAGGACAACGATGCTGATATCTCATTTGGGCGAGTGAAATCTCAAGCGTCCTGGATTCGGTGTTTTTGTTCTTTTGGGCAGTCTTTCTGCCAGGCTTTAGTTCATGGAAGCAATAATGTAGATGGACAGACTCCAGCAAGATCAGATTCTTATTAAAAACACCCCCTGCCCCCAGTGCATCTGGGCAGAGAGAAATGGGACTCCTTCCAGACTGGGCCAGTCAGCTCTCTGATGAAGCATCCTACTAGTGATGGAGATTTCATCTGAGGTTTACTGTACTCTCTGATGACTGGGAGAGCATCCAGCCTGGCTTATCACTACTATATCCTAAAGAAGACGCTGGTTTCAGATTTCTGCCTCTTTCCCACCCTCAATGCCACCCTTAAATACTGTTTTGTATAACTAAGTGTCTTAGGCTTTTGGAATCATTTCATTCTGGGTTAGAAGAAACATATATCCTTGGTTGTCTAAATAAGTGAACCAAATTCCTCTAGAATTTACATCTTTCTTGTGAAAAGAATAATCAGAACTAGGTGTTGAATACAGTAAGGTTATTTCGAGAAGGAGAAATAAAGGAGAAAGACGAAAGTTGATTTAATAGTCTTCAGGTGTCGGAAAGAGTGCTCTTGTATGGATTTCGGTGACTGGGTTTTCTTAACCACTAATGATCAAAAAGGAAGAATCACTTAAATTGAATCGTCAGGATGCTTACTTTCCCCCATGGAATTCTTTCACGTTAGATAGAGTGCTGGGACTCTGTGGCTTTACTTGGAGGCTTGACCAGAGGACTCTGAACAGCCCTGAAGGATCCTGACCCGACTTACAGCTTATTACTGACCCCTTTGAGGTTGTGCCCATGTGCTGACCATGGCTGACCTTAGTCCACACTTTCCAGACCTGCCTGGAGGATGCTTGTTTTAGGAGAGTTGTTCCATGATTAGAGAGGTGGTGGTGGTGCGGGGGTGGATTCATGGCCAAATTCTGGAAGAAGAAATTAAATTGATTTCTTAACTATAGAACTTTTCATGGCCAAATTCTGGAAGAACAAATTAAATTGGTTTCTTAACTATAGAGCTTTTCAAAGTCTTTCACATGAGACTTGCAATATGAAGGTCCCAGATGGGCAGAGTATGGACAGCCTTTCCCAAATGACAAGACCTTCAGGGCTTTTTAAGAAAGGAAAACAGAAGACAGCACATGCTGCCGGTGTGTGGTGTTGCCCTCCTTCTAGCGGTAGTTCAGGTGTTGCTGTCCTCTGGTGCTAGTGAAGCAACCCCCTATTGGGGCAGCTTTTATTGAGTCCATGTTTACAGAACTCTTGCCGGACACATGCAAAGTGCTACAGATGAAAAAAAGGAAATGAGGCAGTCTGCTTCCTGCCTCCATTCTCCCCCTTTTCTAGTTCTGCCAGTATTCTTTAAAGTGCAGCTTTAATGATACCTTCTCTTGCCCCCAAACTTTTCATGGCTCCTTCTCGCTTCCTAAAAAGAGTCTAGGATCTTCAGCCTATAGTTCAAAGTTCCCTGGTGTTTTCTTCTTTTATTCTCTTGTTGCGACTGACGTTCTGGATAAACTGGACCACTTTTTTTTTCTTTTTTTTTTTCATTTTAAAATATATCAATCCTTTACTCATGTTTTTTCATCTCCCTTAGACTTTTATCCTTCTATCATTTTTCTTTGACCTCAGGGTATGTATTAGTTCCATGAGATCTTTGGTGACGTGCACTGGAGAAGCCCAGACGATCTTCCTACTTGCAATTTAATAGATGTAGAAATGATTGATAATAATAGATTTTTGTAAAATCTTGCATGCTCTGGCTTGAGGGAAGTTAGATTTATTAAGAGAGCATTCAGAACATATTGTGAGTATGTGCTTGGTTTTTACATTGAGCTATTTAGCTTGGCATCTGGTCCTCAGTTACAAACCTAACCCTTATTTAATAACATTATTTCTATGTGTAAATAATGCACAATTTAAGGTGTTTTGTTTAATAAGTCCTGATAGTATCTCCATTTTCTTCCCTCTAAACTATTCTGCACTGTTTCTAGAATTTTCCTACTGTGATAGATGTGATCATATTTTTTAGAGGCATTATGGTAGCCTAATGTCTGAGGAGTATATATACCCATTTTAAATAAGGACAAGAAACAATTTCAGTGTTGCTGGAAATTGTATTTATTTTAAGGTTATTTAAATATGTGTAATAAAATATAGTTATGAGCTCCTCATTTTGATAGCTTTTAAATAGCTATAACATCAAAACAAGTATTACAGGAATTATAAAGTCAAAATGGGGCCCCTGGATGGCTCAGTGGGTTGAGGCCTCTGCCTTCGGCTCGGGTTGTGGTCTCGGGGTCCTGGGATCGAGCCCCACATTGGGCTCTCTGCTCAGTGGGAAGCCTGCTTCCCCCACTCTCTCTGCCTGCCTCTCTGCCTACTTGTGATCTCTATCAAATAAATAAATAAAATCTTTAAGAAAAACATTCAAATTACTATTTAATCTGACATATATTTTTATTTTGCTGAAGCCTTCCATTTCCTAGCTTTTTAAATTTTTGAGCAGAGCATCCTAAAGGGTGATTCGAAGTGATGGTGGTTACTCCTTGCTGGCTTTTAATATAAACACACAAAAGTCAAGGCTGGTTTGAATCTTGGTTATAAGGAATCAGCACTGGTTTAAGTTGAATTCCTTGTTCTTGAATATCTGAGGTCAAAAATGACCTACAAATCTCATTAGGTTCTTTGAAAAATGTTGGCTTTTGTCCATGATACCTCTGAAACTTGGATGTTTATATTATCCTTGAAAGGAGTGGTTTAGCTCTGCAGAAATCAAAGACTTTGGCAGAAAGCGGGTGAGTGCTTCAACATATGACCTCTTGAATTTCTTTCTTGGGTCCTAGATTCCTGTTGTATTGGTGTACAGAGGTTTTAGAATCCTTTGTTTGGACTATCTTGAGCTTAACCTTGCAGGATGAACTCAGAGGCCAGAGAAGGCATGATTTCCAGGGAGAAGCAGCCAGTCTTGGGTAGTACTTTGCCCCAAATTCCTGTTCAGTGGATGTTGGTGAGTTAGCTAAACATTCTGGCCCATACATTTTAGAACACCAAAATGGAGGTTATAAGAACTACTCAGTAGGATTTTATAAAGATTAAATGAAGTAACTAACATATGTGAAGTATCAAATAAGCCTAGCAGATAGTTGGTGCTCAGTTAATGGTTTTCTTCTCCCATCACTGTCTTCAAGAGTTTGACTTGAAGTCAAGGCTTTAGAAGAACCGAGGATTTATTTAGCAAACATTCGATGGGAGCCCATGCCACATCTGTGAGGTGTTCAGAACAGATTGATATGATCTCTCTCCCTGGAGCTCACGGTCTAGATTTCGGGTACAGAGCAGATACCTCACTGCTTTTGTGGAGCTGGGAGCATGGTCTTGCGGGCTGTAGACTCTTGCTCAAAGCCCTGGCCTCTCTGCTTCTAGAAATCTCCAGCATATGGTTTCCTCTCTCCCTCATTTATATTCCACCCAATATGGCTTCTGTCTCTGCACTCCACTCACTCTACCTGCCTTGCTCAGAGGCAACCCTGAGTGATGGTTTCTTTCCAGAGGCCTCTAGGGCAGCAACTCTGTGAGGTTCTCACAGGTCATGGACGTGTGCCTTGTAGGGTCTAAGTTGGAGTAACAGGTCTGCACGTGCTTATTTCAGGACATTATGTTCAAATGTGACAGCTCAGAGGGGGATTCGGAAATAAACATTTGTGACATCTGGGTGGATGTTTTCTGGTTCTATTTAGAAATTTTAAGCAACAACAGTGAATATGGTAACATGGACATTTTCCCCTCTCAGCCGACTTCAGTACCTTAGAATGTTTTCAGAGCAGTGTGAGGAAGGCATCTCTTGGTTCCAGATCCAGGATGACCGTACGTAGTCCCGCATACCCGTAGGTAGCATCTGGGCTCAGGCTCCTTCACTTCAGAGGACGGGAAACCATCCGGTCTTATTATTTAAATTTATTGTTGTTGTTTTTTTTTTCCCCTGTGGTAAAATTTCAGAAAATTAAGGGTGGTTTCCTTGCCCTTTGGAATTAGTTATCCCTGATCGCAGATACACCATTTCACAGAGCTGACATAAGGAGTGAAGATTAATTGTCTGCTCTGCCAGGTGCTTTTGCATATGCAATCTCATTCAATTTTCGCGACAGCCCTGGGTGGTATGTGTTATCCCAGGTTTATTGGTAAGGGAACAACACAGGCCCAGAGCAGGCTACTTAAAGCCATGTTGTCTAGCAAGCTGTGGTGCCAGAGTTGAAACACAGGTGTGTCTGTGCTTGAGCTGGATCCTAAGCATGCAGGGAAGCAGAGAGAAACAGGCCTTTTCCCTTAGAAATCAATGTAGGGCATGAAGAAGAGAGAGAGAGAGAGAGAGGAATTTGAAGCTTGAAACTGAACTCACACAGTAAGCATTTGTCAGATAGTGTTGTCTATTTTCTAACTTGGAAAATACAGACTTTTACATGTCTGCCTGTTAACCTCACCAGTTTTTATGTCATCCTGCTTTGGGGATGTTATAGGAATGAAAGAAGAATGAACCATGGCAGTGATGGTTGTGAAGCACTATGAATGTCCTTCATGCCACAGAGCTGTACACCTAAAAATGGTTAAAGTAGTAATTTTTATATTATTTATATTTGCCCACAGTAAAAATAGGCACATTAGAAAAAAAAAAAACAATACTGTTGAGTTTATCAGAGGATCTCAGATTTGAGCAAGGTTTGATGGAGAGGCAAAGAAGCAGAAAGATGCGTGGGAAGGTAGAAATAGTCATGTGTGTGAGGAAGAGCAAGGGTCTTATTCGGCTTAAGGGCAGATTTGGGGTGAAGTGGGTACACCCACAGTTGGGCATGCTGGTGAGCTCGTACTCCATTAATGTTGGTTTGGTGCCCATTGCGGGAGAGTTTGTATTCAGGTAGCCAGCTGGTACCCCACACAGCCTCTGTGCTGCTGGCTATAAGCACGTGGATCCCACACAGCAAAACCAAGGCCCTACAGGTAAGCAACTCCATTGCCTCGAAGGCATTTTAACAATGATCTCTTATTACTTGGGACTCACTTCCTGTCCAGAACACTGGTCATAATGCAGCTTCCAACTGCCCACAGCATGCTTATGGAAAAGAGATAAGATAAATGCAGTTTCTCCCATCTCTTGTTGTTTGTAAAGATGTTTGGGGCACCAGCACTGCGCTGGTACTCAGCATAGATTGGCATCCTGAGTGGCTTCTGGCTGACATGCCCTGGAAGGGGGTTCTCCTTGGGTGGGAGGAGTGGTGAGATTGGAGACTGAGATTAAGCCAGGAGATTCTGGGAGACCACTTTCCGTGGCTTGCGGGGTTAGAACCTCGTGGTTTCTTGGGATCTCCTTTTATCACTGTAGGTTCTCTTGTGACTTAAACTGATGCATGGCCTGCTTGGCTCTCATGTATGGTCTGGCAAAAGCGATGGTGCCTAGTAACTGGGGAGAGACTGTGCTCTGACCACCTCAAGAGCATCTAGACTATCCAGGGATAGAAGCCCCCACTCCAGAAAGGTCACAGATAAAAGGCAGCTGTCACTCAAAAGAAAGGTATTGGTACAGGTCTGTTTTCCTGTTGCTTGTTTAAGACCTCCTGCCACTCTTGCCTCATGCATCTCCTTATGTAATTTATTTGAGTTCTTCCTGGTTCTTGCCTTTGCTTCTCTTGCCAATGTGCAGCAGCCGCTGCTGTATATCTCTTGAGCTTCCTGAGTTTGTCTTTCTCCAAGGACTCTTACATCCATGTTCCTTGCTTGTACTTGGAATTCCAGCTGCTCTGTGTAGCTGGCTCTAGGTACAGCCTGCGTCTTCCCATTCTAGCTCTCCTTATGGGGGTGATCCTCTTTTAGCCTGTACTGGGCCGATGCTTTTATCAAGGAGTAAGTACCATTTTCTAGGTGGGAGCGTACAAACTGCACCAGTACTACGCGCCCAGCTCACTACTCCCACCCTGAGTTGCCTTCACCATGTAAGCTGTCAGCCCCTTTTCCTGTCTATGAAACAATCAGCCTCGACCTTTACGGATTGCTTTCTCCACTCCTCCAGTCTTGACTAAATATGCCATGAATGTAAGCCTAAGTTTCCTTATCTCTACTTCCTCAGGATGATAGCAATTGAGTATTACTCTGGGCCAAGCCATATTCTAAGCGCTTTATCTGTATAATCGTATTCAAGCCTCCAAACCATTCTATAAAATAGTTACTATTATGAAGTGCTTTTGACAGGTGGGCAAAAATAGGCACAGGTTGAGTGAAGGTAGCACCCCTGGTGAGATGAGTAGCTGAGATTAGAACCTGTAACTTCAGCACAAATAATGAGCACAAATGACTGGACTGTGCCTAGAATATGGTCAAGACCAGCCTTTGTCAGGAAGTTTTCCCATCCAGCTTATCATCATCCACAGAGACCTATGACTCAAATGCTGCTTGGAGAGGTGGTTTAGTTCGTGGAGAGATGCATGTTATAGGTGTATATTGAAGAAAACTTGGCCTCTAAGGACATTGTTTTGGACATAATAATGATAAAATCATAGCCTGTCTGTACACTGTGGCATCCACTATATGGGCTCACAGCCTTGCTTTCCTTCTCTAACTCTAGGCTCAGTGAGACCACACAGAAGTGTGTCTTGTCCCTGAGATGGCGTTTTAGGGGTCTGGAAGGAAGCAAGTGCGGAAGCACGAACGCCCGTGTTTCTTCTGTTGTAGCCCAGGGCAGCACCAATACTGTTCAGCAGTCCAGCTGGTATATTTTCAATGCAAACCTTGGTTCTAACAAAATCTTTTTTTCCTTTTAAAAACGTAAAATGAACAAGAAAATTTCCATTTATTTAGATATGCTGGCTAATGTTCTAGAATAGAAGAAAGATCTGCCTAGCTCACGTTTCTGGTTTGCTTGTGCCTCCTGATGGTCCATTCAGTGCTTAGACATTGGGCAACTAGTTCCTAGTGCAAGAGGAGGTTCTTTTGGACCCAGAGCGTGAAGATTCTGGAGAATATCTCTTGTAAGCGTATAGATCATCCTTGACACACAGGGTCAATTTTGTGTGCCAAGGATGCAAAGTAAGGATAGGAGAAGATGGGCTTAGACTCGTAAGATCTGAATTTTAGTCTGAGTCCTACCATTTGTTTGGGGTGAGGTCTGGGCAAGTTACTTAACCTGGACCCCAGCTTTTTTCCCCCTGTAAAACAGTAGTTGTGACCTCAGCCCACACGACCGAGAGCTAAGAGAGAACCTAGGTGGCAGTGCTGGACCAGGTTGCTTGTTTTCCTCCATGGCCTCCTTGCCATGCTGGAAGCCCTTGGAGCTGTGCCGGGAAGTCCCCTGGAGCCTGCCGAGGCCTTGACTGGAGACAGGTCTGGCTTCAGAGACAGGTTGTCTGGGATGAGGCTTCTCCTGCTGGAGCCAGGCCTCCTCTGTGTCTGCTTGTGGTCTTTATTTCATGTGTCTGGGGCATATTCACAGAGGGTGGACATGAGCAAGGGGGCAAATACAAGGTCAGCCTAGCCGTGTGGCTGCACGTGAATAGTACTGACAATGTTTAGGTGGTTGAGGTACTGGGACCTTTAGGCCAAAATGGGGTGAGTGGATTATGGATGGATTTGGCATTTAATTTGTCCCTGTCCTACCCTTCTGTGGGTTTGCGATGTGTGAAGCGACAGTATAGGACCAATTGTACCTCTGTTGTTTCTTTATCCAGTTTTGAGCAACTTTCCTGTGTTTGGGGTGGGGCTGTTGTGAGGCCCAGACTGTCTTCTAATGTTACATATTAATATGTTGGCTGAAGATATTAGACTAACTCAAGTTAAAACCAATATGGGGAAAATTCATCCTTGTTCTTTGTTCCTTCCCTTGGGGTCCTTCAGTGCCCTGCTGGAGCCCTCTGTCCACCTTGGGATTGCACCTAATTCCTGTCTGTCCTGTCACTCACTGGTGCTGATGTCTTGTTCTCTCCAGAAGATGGTGTCTTGGAGTGGTGAGGCCACACCAGGACACAGAGAGAGGGTGGGTATGCAAGTGTTGGGTCTGGCTGGTTCTTCTACCTGGCCCCTATGCACCTTCACAAATGTTTTATTTCTCTGAAACCATCCTCATCTATAATATGGAAAGTGTTTAAAAGCCCACTTTCCTCTGTGGTGATACCACATATGGACAGGAGCGCTACAATGTGAAGTAGAAGGTTCTGAGTGCTGAGCACTGCTGGTGAGGCTCTCTGGGAGTTCATAGTAGATAAGCTCATGGGGGGGGCTTAGGGAAAACGGGCTGAGCCCAGAGCCCAGGGAGGGAGAGTCCAGGCGGAGGGAGGGGGCGATTGAGGTAGAATTAGTGCAGGCACAAGTGGTTAGTGACCAGGAGTGTGAGGAAGGGGGCGGGCAGTCTGAGTGAGGGTTTAGAGTTTATCTGGTGGTGAGTGAAGAGCCTTCAAAGGTTTCTAGCTGGGGAGTGACTTCATCAGGGCTGTTGTGGCATCACTGTCCCCAAGAGGGTGGAGGCGAAGGAGGCTGGGCACAAGGAAGTTGTGCTTGGTCAATGATAATGCTCAGCTGGGGAAGTGTTATTGTCTTCCCCTTTCCCTTCCCCCTTGTCCACCTGGGCAGGGCTCACCAGCTTTTTTTTTTTTTTTTTCTGTTTATCTCAAAAACACACACTCTCTTTTGAGCATAAAGTACCTATTCCTTGTTGCTTAGAGTCAGACGTATGGCTGAGAGATTATGAACCCCTGTCAGCCCTCAGAGAGTGGAAAGAGGGTTGCACTGGTTAAAACAGAAAAAGAAATAGTGAAGATCTGTACATCATCAGTGTAGTTCTTACCCAAAAGCAGAAGAGCCTGCCAACAACAAGTGGCAGAAAAGTTAGCTGCTGGAATGGTATTTTCGTGCTGAAGATTGCATTGTTTTAAAAGCCATTATGTGCTTTTCCTCTGACTGTACAGTTCAGGTGGGATTCGCTCAACTCGGTGTTTCGCAAAGATGAGTAGAATGACCCAAACCAACTTGTGACTCATAGTCACACCTTTCCTTCCCTCTCCT
Source organism: Lontra canadensis (assembly GCF_010015895.1). Classification (NCBI taxonomy): domain Eukaryota; kingdom Metazoa; phylum Chordata; class Mammalia; order Carnivora; family Mustelidae; genus Lontra; species Lontra canadensis. Next base: position 8,961,847 of record NW_022631051.1, read on the forward strand.
CCCCTTTCCCCTTTCCCTCTCCCTTTCTCATTCCTCTCTCCCTCTCCCTCTCTCTCTCCTCTCCTTTCCTTTCCTTCTTGGCAGACTTTGCATTTCTTCCTTAAAAAGAAATGATTGTCAAGTGAAGTTACCAAAATATTAGAGTCTCGCCGCTGAGAGAGGAATTATAGATGGAAGAATTAAGTGGAATCAGCTTGTTTCATCCATTTTAAAGAAACACTGCCCCCGAAGATGATGGCTGGGTAAGCCTCTGCTCTTGAGGCTGCTCCACTCAGTGGGAACCAGACTCTTCCATTCCCTCTGCAGTTCTTGTTGAGTTTCCGGTCTATTCTGAGCACGCCAGGAGCTGAGCCCCCAGGGGGCGTAAAGCCTGAGAGGGGACCTGGACAAGGGCATGAACCATGATTGTCATGGAGACCCGTTCCCATGGGCTGTGTGGTAGTGTCTTCTGCCCCACATCATGGGCACCCGGGAAGAGTTTTCAATAAGAAATTACTTCGAAACAGAGATCAGAAGTAGGACTTGGCCGCGTGAGGGGTGACTGGGGTAGGAGGGAGTCCCAGGAAGACTTGGCAGCAAGAGCGACAGCCCAGAGATGAGTGGGAAGAGCCTGGGTGGTGGGTCTCTCCGGCCAGAGCTCGAGTTTACATGGTGGTGGAGACAGTGGCAGTGGCTATGTGAAGAAGGGATGTGAGGTGAGAGATGATTCAGAGGCTGGATAAAGAGATTAGGAAGCAGCAGTTGTAGATTATGGTACTGTCGGCCCTGTTGGCACAGCAAACACCTGTGTCCCCAGACTTTTGGGGAAAGGAGCTCGTTTCACAGCTCTTTTTTCTCTGTGCTCAATGACACTGCTTCTCTGCCTCCAGCACCTCCCTTTTTGTCCCACTCCACTCTGAGCACCCCACCCCCTCCCCGGAGCTGCACCGCTGCCCTCAGAAACATCGCTGTGGCCCAGCTGTTATCTCGGCGGGTGCAGGGGTGGGGGGTTTGAGGCCAGCTCTCCATTGCTCTCTGAACCCTGCACTAGCGCTGACACAAGACTGTAGGGGGCCCGCTTTACCAAAGGCTGCAGATGGCCAGTAGGGGCTCAGGATAAGGGAAAAACTTTCAAAGCCAAGTAAGACAGTTGACAGAATTTGAGAGAAAAACACAAGTTACATTCTTTACAGATGATTCTCTCACAGGGCAGCCTGCTCCTGCCCTTTATTTCCTGCCTACGGGTCTGGCCTGTCTCTTACCTCTTCAGAAAGAGAGCCCCTCCCTCCTTCATGGAGCCCTTCCCTATACATCTCTGTCTCTCCTACTTCCTACGTACATGTTTTGCCCTGGGGTTTACCTGCTTCCCTCATGGAACAGGCCATAGGACCCACGAACCCTGTATATGACATGACTGCTTAGTCCATGGTGGACAAAGGCCCAGAGCACACTTTCCTTTGAGCTGAAGCTATACCCGCTGTGTTCTCCCTGGGGCTCCAGTTTTCTCATGGGGGCTTGTGTATCCCTGTGTGTACTCACACACATCTCCTCAGAACCCCACGTTCTATTTCCTAGAGGGAGTAAAGCCTGTCCAGAGACTCCAGTTCTATTACTGCACAGTATTACATGCTTTCTCTTGTCTTCTGCTTCCTGACCAAACCCGGAGCCCACTCGCATCTCAGAGGTAGAGCCCGTCACTGGGCCTTTCTGAAAAGAGTCTACTCCGTGGGTACCCAGGCCTTCAAAAGCTTTAGGATTAGAGGTTGTTCTTCTATCTCAGGTCACACACAGCTTCATTGTATTTCCATCGTCTTTACATGGAGGTGTCTCGGGTTATTTTTCATCATCATTACTGGGGGGTAATAATTGAAGCCAAGAGAGGGAAGGAACACAGTTATGGAGAGACGGTATGTAGCTCGAGAAGAGAGGCTCAGGACTGTGTGGAATTTCAGTATTAAAGGGCAATGCAACTAGGCTATTTTGGGGATGGTGTCAAGATGTGGCCTGGGGGGTCAGGGGTGGATGTATGGATGGGTGGTGAGGAAGCAGAATCAGGGAGTATGAACAGCTGTGTATGAAAAAGTTTGGAGAAGGGAGAAAGGGCTAAAGGGAGAGGTGGGTCAAGGCAGCTACAGAAAACAAGCTACCAGAAAAATATGTGTTAGATTAAAAGAAACAGAGTAGTGGGAAAACAAATCCCAGCTCATTGGGGTGGCTGGATGGAAGAGTGAGGGGAGGCCACGAGGCCAAGTGCAGGGTCCTCGTGCTCAGGCGAGTACTTTGGGACCAGACAGTGTCCTCTTCCTTTCCTCCTGGGCCCAAAGAAGGATTCGTGGGGGAACAAAGTGATTGTGGAATGGAAATAAAACCTGTTTCTGGTTCAGAGAGAGAAGAAGGATCCAGACTTTAAGATATTCTGGGAGTAACTAAAGATTCCAGAAGTAGAACTAATACTCCCTGACATCCAACTGAAGGTCTGGGAGATCTTTTGGCAGACTGCAGTAAGGGCTGGAACAGGAGAAGGAACTTGGTATAGGTGCCCTGGGTGTTATGCCTGCCTAGTCTACCCTTGGCTAGACCTTAAAGTTTACAGAGGGTTACCTCTGTAAACTCATGTGTGTGCCTTGTTTCTGGGCCCCACCATTCAACCCCCACCCTCGTCATCTACTTCCTTGGAGGGTTACTCGGGTTCTCTTCGCAAAAGTCTCACATTACCTGGATCTGAGTTCTGGGGGGCACCCAAAGTCCACCTCTTGCCTCAGAATAGATAAGGATAGTCTCCATGTGGCCACACTTGCTGGAAATAATATATCAGTCCATTCGTGTCTAGAGAGAGGAACTGGGCCAGCTTGCTGCTTCACTCCTGCCCTCCTCACTGGGCTCCACTCCTCTTACCCTCATAGAGTCTAGTTTGAGGTTGAAAGGGCCTTGCTAGGGGTGATTGCATTTTAATAGAGGATTTTGTGCTAACTGTCATTAGTGGGAATTCAGTAACATGACAACCTGGGGTATGAAGTTCAGACAGCTTGGGGTGGGTGGGGGAGGAGTTTCTTGATTAGTGTCTTTTTAAAAAAATTTTTGCATTATATTTGAAATAATTTCAAAAGGTGTTTGTGGACAGAAAGGCATGTGTGCATGTCGTATAGCCAATAATGATGTGGAGACTTCTTTTGTTTCTGTTTCCTTCCCAGCATCCATGCCTTTGTGGGAGCTTTTCTGGCCCCCTACTCGACTCTAGTGAGCTTTTAGTCACAGGACTCCAGAGACAAGCTAAGCCAAAATGATCAGGTTCTCTCTTCTAGGAGCTTCCGCTGGGGGCAGATAGAATGGACTCATTAGATAGATGGCAGCTCCTAACATAGTCAACACAGGAATTCCCACAATATGTATCTCCTCGGTGCTCTGCTTCCTGGCTTTTCTAGGCCTGGTTAGTCAGCAGTGCTGCTCAGTGGCCTTCCAATAAATGTATTCACTTTGCTTCCTTGCTTTTGTGCTTTAGTTAGCGAAAGTTTGGTTGTGTTACTTAAAGTTAAAAAAAAAAAAAAACTGATATGTGTATCATCAAGATTCTCATGATTTTTTTTTCTCATAAAACTTTGAACATTTAAATATGAATGTAGATCATTTAGCTACAAAGGGGATAATGAACTTGGCAGATGAAAAGGTTTGTTATGAAAAACATTATTGTGTTTCCTAACATAGAAATGATGGCAGGAGAATGTGGCACAGGGTAGAGTCATCATTGTACCAGAAACTGTCCAACTCTTCTAGCACACCGTCCCCAGCTTGAACCTCATCTTGTTAAATTCTCTCCATCAGTGCAACATGTCAGACTCTGAAATAAAGGGAATTTAAGAAAAGACGAAGATAGATAAATAGTGAAATGAATGGTTACGGAAGGAAAGGAGAGTAAGAAAGAGAAGGAAAGTCTGAGTCAGGAATGTCAAGGGTAGACTGCACCCACCTAGAAGTGGTAGAAGTGGACATCTCCATAGGGCCAAATTAGCAGAGCCCAAAGGCGACACCTTCTTTCTCCTGCTTCTCTTCACCACAGGCCCTTACTGAGAAATCGTATAATGCTTGTAGGCAACATTTATGTTAATTCTCCCCCATCTCTTTCCCCCACAATATATAAAATACTTTGAAAGTCAGTTAACATCTCTGAGCAATTTATTTGTTGTAAAAGTGAAGAAGTTGAACTAGGTGACTTTTTCCTTCTTTTTATTTAAACTAAAACAAAACAAAACAACAACAACAACAACAACAAAAAACCCACATCAACAAGCCTAGGTAGTTCAGTTGGTTAAATGTGTGCTTTCTCTCTCAAAGAATAAATCTTTTTTTAAGTGTTTTTTTTTTTTTTAAGATTATTTATTTATTTGAGACAGAGAGAAAGAGAGAGAGAGAGAGGGCAGGAGCAGGAGGGAGGAGTCGAGGGAGAGGAAGAAGCAGACTTTCTGCCGAGCAGGGAACCCAAAGCAAGTCTGGATCCCAGGACCCCGGGATCATGACCTGAGCCGAAGACAGACTCTTAACCAACTGAACCACCCAGATGCCCCACAAGAAAATAAATCTTTTTTTTTTTTTTTTAAATCAAGAGTTCACCCATTTCACCCCCACCTTTTGACAACCACAAGTCTGTTCTCTATATCTATGAACGTGTGGGGTTTTGGGTTTTGGTTTTAAGATTCCACATGTAAGAGAGATCATACAATGTTTGTCTTTTTCTGACTTATTTCACTTAGCATGACACACTTGAGGTCCATTTGTGTTGGCACAAATGGCAGGTTTCAGTCTTCTTTATGGCTAATTTCGTGTGTATGTATGTGTGTTTTACAATTTCTTTATCTATTTACCCATCAGTGGACACGCAGGTTGTTTCCATATCTTCCTTGTTGTAAATAATGCTGCAGTGAGCATGATGCGGGGAGCTTTTCAAAGCACTGTTTTTGTTTTCTTCGCATAAAGACGCAGACATGGAATTGCTGGGTCGTAGTGGTAGTTCTGTTTTTAATTTTTTGAGGGACCTTCGGTTTCCCATAGTGACTGCACCAATTTACATTCCCACCAACAATGCATCAGGGATCCTTTTCCTCACATCCTCACCAACAATTGTTATTTTTATCTTTTTGATAATAGCTGTTCTAACAGGGGGAGGTAATGTCTCATTGGGCTTTTATTTGCAATTGTCTGGTGATTGATCATGGAGACCATCTTCGTTATGTGTATTTTCCACCCATAAGTCTTTGGAAAAATGTTCAGATCTTCAGTCCATTTTTAAAGAGGATTGTTTATTCTTTTGCTATTGAGTTGTATGAGTTCCATATATATTTTGGATGTCAGCCCCTCAGCAGATATATGATTTACAAATACTTTTTACCATTCAGTAGGTTACCTTTTCGTTTTGCTGATGGTTTCCTTTGCTGTACAGAAACTTTTTAGTTTGGTATAGTTCCACTTGTTTATTTTTGCTTTTGTTGCTTTAACTTCTGGTGTCGTGTTAAAAAAAAAAAATCATCACCAAGACCTATGTCAAGGAGATTCCCGCCCATGTTTTCTTATAGTTTTATGGTTTCAGGTCTTACATTCAAGTCTTGAATCCATTTTGAATCCATTTATTTTTTGTTCATGGTGTAAGATAGTGGTCCAGTTTCATTTTTTGGCAAGTGGATGTCTGGTTTTCTCAACACTGTTTATTATAGAAATTGTCTTTTCCCCCATTGTATATTCTTGGCTCCTTCGTTGTATATTAATTGACCATATTAACGTTGTATCTTTTTAAAGAAGATTTATTTATTTATTTGACAGACAACACAAGTAGGCAGAGAGGCAGGGGGGGTGGGAGGGGGAAGCAGGCTCCCCCGGATGCAGGCTCCATCCCAGGATCCTGAGATCATGACCTGAGCAGAAGGCAGAGGCTTTAACCCACTGAGCCACCCAGGCGCCCCTAATATTGTATCTTAATTGACGGTGCTTGTGTTTATTTCTAGACTCCCTATTCTATTTATATTCTAGACTCCCCATTGATCTATGTATCTGTTTTTATATCAATACCATATGTATTAATCAATACCATATGTATTAATTACTAAAGCTTTCTAATACAGTTTGAAATCAGGGTGCATAATGCTTCTAGCTTATTCTTCTTTCTCCAGATTGTTTTGGCTGTTTGGTGTGTCTTATCTATCGTTAAGATGGGTCCTGTTAACTCTCATAAGATGAGGATGTAAAGCCCACCAATGGAGATCGTGGCTAGATTCATGACCACCTTTTAAGGGGGTCTCATTCTAAGAACTTACTGGACTCCTATGGAGGAAAGAGCTATTTTCACCCACATTCTGACCATAATAGATTTATCCTCATTCATGACCCTTTTTCCCAGAGGTGTCTAAAACTTTGTTATCCAAATCAGTGTTGTTCTAAGTAGCAATTATCTTAAGACACTGTATATCTTTTGCAGTAGTGATATACAGAACTGCCGTGTGCCTAAGCACATGTGGTCTGTGATTCAGACTACTTGGGGTCAAATCCCGGCTCTGCCATTGCCGCCTTTGTGGCACTGAGTGAGTAACTTAATCTCTCTGTGTCTTCCTTTCCTCATCTATTACATGAGAATAATGGTACTAGTATATACTTAAGAGGGTTGTTGGGGAAATATGTGAGTTTATGCTGGTACGGCTGTATGGCAACAAGCAATTGTTAGGCATAGGCTCACCTCATTTACACAACTTAGTCCCTAGATGAATTTTTCCTGCCTCTGCACACTTCAGCCCACCACCAGCAGGCCCATACGTGGGCATTATGTTTGCCCATGAAGTCTGAGGATGTTTCCAGAAGAGCCATTCCAAAGGGTTTTGAGCGATCAGAACAGCATTGGAATTAATGGGTCAAACTCATGTGGATGTATGCTTTCCTAGTTCATTTGTCAAACAACAACAAGAAAACAAGTCTCCAATTCTTGGATATCCCTTGTAATTTCAACTTAATATTCCCCTGTGACTTGTTCACAGTACATTCACTGCACAGTGTAAATCTTTACTATATATTTTGTCATTTAAATACAGATTTTTTGCTATATCTTATAATAGGGCAGGAATGTAATTTAAATATACATATTGCTAAACGGTTTAAATTCTGTATCTTTTTTGTTAATCTTCCTCCTTTATGTCTTGCTAGATGTGAAGGGCACTCCTGGGCCTGGAGAGCCAGTCAGCAATAGCCTGGAGAGCCAGAATAGCAAAAGTCTTATTCACTTTCATTGAATTTTATGCCAGACACTGGGCTAGGTGCTGGGAATATAAGGAGGAAAGGACTTAGAAAACAAAAGAACATTTCATTCAATAAAAACACTCTTATAGTTTACTTGAATGGCAGGCTTCTTCAGGACAGCATGCCCATGTCATATGTATTGGTACAGATATTTTTTTGTGTGGGAAAAAAGAGGGAAGCATACGAGACTCGGAGATTTTATTTCAAATATTAAAAAAGTGCCGTAAGGGTGTTTTATGTGTCTCTCTATGTCCTTTTAAGATCCTGGGAGCCTTAAGAAATTTCCATTTCCAGCAGGAATTTGGAGTTGGGTCAAAGTCCAGAGGGTTGAGGGTAGGGCTGCATCCCTCAGGAAGCTCAGACTTGGTACTCAGCTCTCTGCGTGGAGCCCAGACTGCCTGGCACCAGGCAAGTCCCTCTATTTGTGTAGCTCAATTCATAGGTGAGCAGACAAAACTCTTAAATATGGCAACAGGGATGGAGACCCTTTAAGATGGTGAAAAGAGTATTTATGGTGGGAGTCCATGGCTGGAAATGAACCAGGGTAACAACAAACCCAGCTGTGTTCACATGTATTTTTACAAGTTGATCAGGATTGAGAGCACATGTGTGGCAGCAAATCTTTCTTCTCTCTTACATCCTTTAAAAACCCTGACCAGGAGGAGGCCTTATTTTTGCCTTAAGGATGATTGAGGAAATGGGTATGGTTTATTTATAGGTCCACAACCTGAGGCCTCCTCTTAGATTTATTCATTTGGCACAAATTTATTGAGCACTTGCTGTATACCAGGAACTGTAGTAGGTGCTGGAGTTATAGGGATGAACAAGACAGAGATAGACCCTGCATTCAAGGAATTTACAAATCAGCCAGGAGACAAATAATATAGAAGTAAACAAACACATTGCACCTGACGTAATGAGCACTGGGTATTATATAAGACTGATGAATCCCTGACCCCTACCTCTGAAACTAATAATATATCACACATTAATTAATTGAATTTAAAGAAATTTTTAAAAAATCAAAAAGGAAAAATAGAAAAAAAAAGTGGGGAAGAAAACAAGACGGTGAGAGGGAATGACTGTGGCTGATAGGATGATCAGGGAAGGCCTAAGGAAAGAAAGGAAGGGAGAGAACATGTAGAGATGCAGCAAGAGTTCTGGGCAGAGGGCCCAGCAAGGGCAGAGGGCTTGAATTCACAACAACGTTGGTGTTTGATGATCGGCAAGATGGTTGTTTGGAAGGTCACATGCCCTGGAAAGGGCTGGGCAGATGGGTGGTCCCTGTGCTTTTGTTTGAATTTGTTTTGATTCTCACTGTTCTCTCTAAAGGGAGGGAGAATCTGGGTGAGTATCTGTAAATTTTAGCTAGCACTGTTTGCTATATATTTAGTACATTATGTCTTATTTTGAATCACTGCTTTTTAAAACTTGTCTATCTCCCCAACACAGTCCACTAGGAGAGTCCTCTTATACTCAAGGTCAGTTCTTGGACTTCACTTTCTTTACTTCTTGGCACTTCCTAAGCACACGGCTAAGACGTGTTGATACAAGTGTGAGAGAAACAACTGCAGGTCAGGTGACGGAGCAAATTCTCATTGTGGCCACGGAGAAGTGGGAAATAGAACAGCAAGTGTGGTAGGAGAAAATGTGCCCCGTAGAATGAGCTCCTCAGGTCTGGGGAGAGCCTGTGTTTCTTTCCAGCAGAGGCTGAGGGACGTGAAAGAAATGGCAGACATTTTGCGTCTTAGCACCCCCATTTTGGCCCCTTCAGACTCAAGACTGTGGTCATTTGGGGCCAGACATGCAGAGAATGGGATCCTCTTTCAGCCCCGGTTCTTGTTTTCTAAACTGGGCTCTCCTCCGCCAACACAAAGCTATTTTTCATTATGCGTCCTTTTAAAATGCCACCCTCTAGCAGGTAATATCATCACCAGTTCATGCTGGACTTTATTTTCCTTAGATTTCTGGACTTACTTCCTAAGCACAGTTTCCAACGGTGGTTTGTCCTTAAGCAGGGCAAGTACATAGTAAAATAGTGATGGCAATCAGTACCAATGGCACTTTGCCAAATCACTTTTTAATCTTGCCATACTTTGTCTCTTCTCACTTAAAATGAGAACATCTGATGCACTTTTCATGATATTTTCAGCATTAAATACCGCCTTTTAAAAAGATATGCACCAAAAATATCCTTTGTCCTTCTCTTCCAGCTCTTCTCTTGAGGCTTGCAGCTCTTGGTTCCGCTTTGCTCGTAACTACATGAGTTTCCTTGTTTGTTCGAAGAAGTCAGGCACAGCCTACTGCCCTTTCTTCAAAACCAAAGCTGCTGCTCTTGTTATGGGACCATGCTACTGTGTTCTGAATTTATACTTTCATTATAGACATCCCATTTTCTTAGCATTATAGACATCCCATTGCTTAGCAATGATAGAGTTGTCCAATAGCTAAATTTTGAATTGTGAGATTTTTTTTTTTTTTAATCTCCAGTAACTTGAATAATTTTTATAATCCTGACGTGTTTCCAAAACATGTTTTTGCTATTGTAGGGATTTTTTTTTTTTTCCTCAAAAGAAACTTGTGAAAAGTTTTAAAGTCTCTTAGATTTGAAAAAAGGGAAAAACACTGTACCTTTTAGGATGTCAACTCTAGGTGCATTTTTGTAAACGAGAGTTATAAAAGTTCTAACTTATGTAAGTATTCCTAACACTCTGCAGACATTTTTATAGCTTCTAGGTGAGTGCTGTTTATAGACAGAAGTGAGTAAACATATATTGAATAAATGAGACACCAAATATTTGTGATGATTGGGTGACTCTCCCCATAATTTGAATTCCTTTTTTTTCTTATAATTCGAATTCCTAATTGATGATCCTGCAAAATGTCGATGAATGCCAGGTGGACCTGTCAAATAGTTGCATCTCAAAGATTTTGTCAAGAACTTGGGTGAAGGCAATAAAAAGTGTGCTTATCAAATTTCCAAGTGACAGGAGACTAGAAGGAATTGCTCAGTCCTTGGCTGACACAATCAAAATTTAGAAAGATAGCAATATTAAAATAGCATGATGAACCAGTCCCAGAATAACACATGGTTAAATAATAATGGTATATCCTTATAATGAAGTACTGTGTAGCTATTACAAAGGATTTTTGAGAAGAACATTTTATGTCCTAGAGAGATGCTTATGATATATTTTTAAGTGAAAAAAGTAGGTCATAAAATAATATGAAGATGATCTTTTTTTTATACTCAAGGAGCAGATGGTATATTTCGATATACACCAAGATGTTAATGGTGGCTACTTATGATAGCATTAGATAGAATTTTTACTTACTTGTACTTATCTGTACTTCCAGATTCTCTTCTTCTTTTTTTTTTTTTTTAGGTAAAATTCAAAATGTTTAATAAAGAATGGGTCAATAATGACTCTTACTTTTGTGGTAAAAAACCTTTGGTTGTACACATACAAATATTGTTACTTTATATTTACTTATATTGTTACTTTATATTTAAAAAACCTTTGGTTGTACACATCCAAATATTGTTACTTTATAATATCATGATTATTAAAAAAGAGTCCATTTGAGAATGGTTACTAAAACTCTCACTGTTGGCTTTGGAAACGAATGACAGCGAGGTGAATGTAGGCGGTTCTTCCCATTACATAGTTGTGTGACCCTCAGTAGTTACTTAACCTCTGTGGGCCCAATTTCTGTGTGAAATCAGGAATTAAAATGATCTCTGAAACCCCCTTCTGATGGTGAACTGTGATTTGATGATTCTGTACATCTACATCCTGACCTCATTTCGTTGTCTTTTTTGGGTGGGGGGAGGGTCTTACTGCCAGCAAATTTTACCATAGAAATCTCCTAGGACCCTGTCTATATAGGGCCCAGAGTGTAAACAAACAGAATTCAAATTGGGCCTCATCTATGTTACTTTAAAAGAGAGGGTGTGGGAATCTGTGGCCTTAACAGCAGGCTTTTTCTGTTTTGTGTAAATCCCAGGATGGTGGGAATGGCAAGGATAAGAAAGAGAATATTTGGGTGAAAGAGAGCAAGGTCTTCAGGCACCCTGCGCCCACCAGGCTAGAGACAGCTCTGGTTTGTTTGCTATTTTTTTGTCCTTATAGAGCAAAAATCTCTTCTGTTTTCCTTTTCTACACATAACACCCACACCTCTGGGTGGAATTTTCCCATACCAAGCAGCTCTGTGACACCAGCTGGACAACCCTACCATTTAATGCAATTCTGACACTCTACCTGGAGTCAGCGCCAGATCCCACAGGGTAAGGGCTCAGTCCTACATGACCTCCTGCATCAGAGGCCAGTGGCAAGTCAGGTTTTCTGACTGGCTATAAATTAGAGATTCCTGTGACCCCCCTCCTAGATTCCATTATTTTGCCAGAACAGCTCACAGAACTCAGAGAAACATGTTACTTATTAGATTACTAGTTTGTTTTAAAAGACAGAACTCAGGAACAGCCAGATGGAAGGGATGAGAAGGGCAAGGTATGCGGGAAGGGGTGGAGCACCCATACTCTCTGGGGCGCCACTCTCCCAGCACCTCCCTGTGTTCACCATTCTGGAAGCTCTCCAGACCCTGTCCTTTGGGTTTTTTGGAGGCTTCATTGCGTAGACATGATTGATGAAATCGTTGGCGAGTAAAGCCGCTCTCCTTTCCCCAAAGATTGAGAGGTGGGGCTGAAAGCTCCACCCGCTTAATCATGCAACTGGCTACCCCTGGCAATCAGCTCCCCCCCTTCCGTTTTTAGTGGTTTCCAAAAGTCATTAACATAAACTCAGGTGTGGTTGAAAGGGGCTTGTTGTGAATAACAAAAGACGTCTTAATCTCTTATCACTTAGGAAATTCCAAGAGTTTTAGGAGCTCTGTGCCAAACACAGGGACCAAGATCAACTATGTATTTCTCTCTTTATTTTTTTTTAAGATTTTATTTATTTATTTGACAGAGAGATCACAAGTAGGCAGAGAGGCAGGCAGAGAGAGAGAGGGAAGCAGGCTCCCCGCTGAGTAGAGAGATCCCAGGACCCTGAGATCAGGACCTGAGCTGAAGGCAGAGGCTTAACCCACCAAGTCACCCAGGTGCCCCAAACTAGTATTTCTTATTATAAATCACAGTATCACAGTCCTGCCCCTATCCCATGGTTGATGTGCCTTGGGAAATGACTTTTACTTCTCCTTTTAAGTATATTTTACTAAAAGGCCAAATGATTTCAAATTCTACTTTTTCTTGATTAATGTCCTGTAGGGCTGACAGGTGCCTTAGAGGCTGGAATCCTTTCTTGAGCATCCCTGATCGGTGGTTTTACATCCTGACCATGACCCCTCCGTTCAGGGGTGTGCACTGTGTCACAAACCACACTTTCCTATTGGGGCTTTGGTGTCCCTTTGCTCTGTGTTCTGTTTCTAGTCCCCTGTAAAGCTTGTGTCCACAGGTACACATGATACGCCCAAATCCAGATGTCTGAAAGCATAGCGTGCAGTGAGATGTGACCTCAACTTGGGCTATATGCTTTCAAACACAGCCTGAGATTAGATTGCTCTCTGGCAGCCTTCCCACCCTGGCATGGCCTGCCTGCTGCGAGTATCCTCTGTGCTAGGCATGGTGCATTGTCACGATGTGAAGTGAGAGATATGCTGAGTTAGTGAACATGGAAACTCCTCTAATTCTTTTCATGGGAACTGTTGTGAAGCAAGATTTTCTCCCAAAGTCATATTTTTTGTAGTTATTTTAAATTCATGTTTTATATTTAAAAAAAATTATACAAATTTAGGACCTATTTTAATATCCATTTCAGTCATCTGTGACCTTTCAGAAACACATGCAAAGAACAGAAATAAGAGATCTAATATGTAGGTTATATAAGTGATGAAAAAAAAGTAGTGCGAGAGAAACCTAGTGAAGATGTATTGATCTAAAAGTAGATGTGACACAGCAGCCCTTAGGGCCCCTCTTTCATGACGACTGTACTGCTGCTGTTCCCTGATGCGGTGTGACCCCCCCCTGGGGAAATGGCTTTTTTGTCTTAACGATAGCTTCAAATTTGTTTTTTGATGAACAGGTGGTAATAATTATTAATGATAATACGAAATACAATATTATTAGCTGCCATTTTATTATATATGAACCATGGGTCAGATGCTGTAGTAAGGACGTTACATCTAGCATCTTGTTTAATCTTCACAGCAACTTTCAGAAGCAGGTATTAAACCCACTTTATACACAAAAAGCCAAGGCGTACAGACACAATGCAGCACACCCAGCTTGGAACTTGTACCCAAGCCCATCGCCTTAACTAGGGTATGCGATCTTCCTAAAGTACCATGTTGAGAATGGAAGCTATAAACTAATGAGGTGGTCGGTTGTCAAAGACAACATTATCACAATAATTTGATCTCTGCCTCCTTTCTTTTTTCTCAGATGTTAGTACCATGGGCACAAGAGTTATTTTGAATGAAAAAAAAAAAAGTTGAAATGTTGGTATGTGGATGTGTGAGCATTTTCACCATTCAGAATTTTTACTGTTGACTTGTTTGGGCATGCGTGGGCTGTCTGCCCCTCACTGACTTGGAAGGTGTGTGATGGTGCTGTGGGTGTGCGTGAGCACCAAAGCGCTCCTGGACCTTTTCCTCTAAGGCAGGTGGTTCCTGCCTAATTTCTTTTTTTTTTAGATGGAGTAAAGTTTTTGTGAAGATTCTTACTATGCGTCCCCCAACACATCAGTATCACATGTCTTGATGGAGACTGATATGCTCACCTCTAGTTTTGCAGCATATTTCATTCTGTGGCCTAACAAAGCCACACACCATGACAGCTGCCCCTCATCAGAGTGGTGTGCACATGACTTCTAGACAGATCTGCCCTGGATTCTTACTAACCAGCCTTCCTGACTGATAACACCTGGCCAATTTCCAACTCCAAGTGACCTCGGCAACTTCCAGCTGGTAAGACTCAGGTGTCCCAGTTGGGAAAGCAGTGCTGAGGTACTAAGGGCTGGTTTTTGTAAGTTACTTGGCTTTCTGAAATGACAGTGACGTGTGAACAAGAAGCTGTGGCTCTCTCTTTATTAGGAAGTGACGTGAACCATGCTTCCTAGGCTTTTGTTATTGTTGTTTTTGTTACAGAGAAGATGAAGACTTTGGCATCATGTAGGACCGAGTCAAGATTCTATATGAAGGGGGACGCTTTGTCCTCTTTGTCCCATCCATGTCATGGAGCACATGATAATTATGCTTCCTGCGGGATATGCTTCGCTGTTATTGCTAACCCTGTCTGCTCCAGAATTCTTGTTCATGCTGAATTGTTCTGCTTGCCTCTGCAAGGGGAATTTGGAGCGGGGCTAGGGCAGACCCTGGGACCTGATGGGCTGGAACACAGAGCCAGGTGCATAGCACACAGTTTCTTATGGCCCCAGGGCTGAATTTTACCTGGCAGCATATTGCCTCTGCTTGCCCATGGGACCTCAGCATAGCAGTCCCAGAAGGTCCTTGGGGGAAAGGACACGGAGCAGGCTAGATGGCCATGGGCCTCCGCATGCTCACAGGGTGAATTGTATGTCCTCCAGAGGCCTGCTGTCTGTGAGGTGAAAGGTGATTGTCGGGCTGCTAAGGATTGGGTGGTGTGGCAGTTTAAGGTGGACTTGAGTCCTGGACCTTTGGAGCTCAGACACTGATTCAGCAGTAAAATAAAATGACGGTTTATTAATGGCAATTTAAGGCCAGGACTGTTGGCCTCTGCCCTTTCATATGTCCCATAAATTTAACATGGTCTGACCTACTGTGGAACAGAATAATAAACAAGGTGCATGGTGGTATGGATTTTAAGATTTTTTTTTTCTGATTGTTTTTTTCTTGGCAGTGTTTTGTATAATCTGAGAATAAGGGAGAGAGAGAGAGAAGAACCTGGTAGATTTTTCTCATGATTGTCTCAAACGCACATATTCTTGTTCATCACTCCTTGACGTCACCTGCTTGACTTGGGGTGCTTTACTCATAAAGGCCAAGCTGTGATGATACAGGTTCTTCGATTTCATTTCTTATCAGAGGCCTACAAATGATCTGGCTTATAGGAAGATGCCCTTTTCCCTTCATTGTAACAGTGGGTTGAGAGTGGTGTAACACCTTGAATGATCTCTGCCCTGTGTTTATAGGGCTGCAGTGCCAGGGGATTACATTAACGCTGTCATTAGATGGCAAGATGAGCAAGAGAAGGTGTCTCCCATGGTCACTTTAATACGTTACCCGACTCTTCCAGTCTGTGCCAAGTTTGCCTGAAAGGGAACTGTGCCTGAGCTCTCTGTCCAGGGTTTTGACCCCCATTAGTGGAGATGGTTATTCAGAGCTCAGAGAACCACCTCCTGGCCAAATAATAAGAATGCAGCCAGCCACTGTCCAAAAAGTGTCCCATGGGTGTTGACAGAAGTGGGCTGCCTGTTTGTGCCTCACAGAACTTTCTGTTACACCCCTTACCATAATTTCTAATGATATATTTATATGGGTTTTTTTTCTTCCTTGTGTTTGTTTCCCCAAATCCCTGAAGCTCTAAGGTACTAATTGGTCGACTTCCAGCACATAGGACAAAGTAGGTGCTCAATAAATATTGAGTAAATAAGTGAACTTCTCTGGAGGTACTTTGGCCGTGTACGTGACAACACACAGCCATTAAAATGATGCCAGGAAGGCATTTTTAGTAACATGAGAAGTACTGAAGAAACCCTAAGTACGTAGTCAGTCTGAAGTGTATTACCCTTCCCCACCCCACTGCAACATCTCCAACAATGGGATATGATCCCATCTTAAAATTGCTTGTGTTTTCTTTTTTTTTCTTATTGATATAAAATAGTGTCTTGCAATCACTGTCCCCTTTGATTCAATTAAACATAACATTAAAGAAATGCAGTAGGTAAACTGTGAGCCCATTTTTGTAAAAAAAAAAAAAAGATAATACATGCAAATTACAGAATGGCCAATAGAAAGGACACACCTTGTTAATGGTGCTTTCTTTTGGTTCTTGAGGTCAAGATGCATTTTCTTCCTTTCTCTCTTAACTTCTTTTCCTTTTTCTTTCTCCTCTTTCTCTTCCTTTTTCTTTTGGTTCCAGTTTATCTAAGTTTTCTAAATTTTGTACCATGAACCTGAGTTACCTTTTTGAGTGATGGAAATTAGCTTAAAATCACTTTACAGAAAGTGATGATTGTATTTGTTTTAGTGTGCACAGAGCAAAGATGTGTGAGCACACTGAGTTCAGAGGAATGGTGAGATTGTGCCTGTGTGTCCTAGCCCCACCCTGACCCCCTAAATAGGTTTGCTCTTGATGAGCTCGATTCTGCCTGTTTCCAGCTTTATCTGTGTTACATGAAATAATTACACCATTTCCTCTCACCAGGGAAGTAACTGGGCCACCTTCCTAATGTGAGCAAGACATGCCTCCTGGTAGTGAGTGATTGGGTAGAGCCCAAGAGGGGGAAGCTGTTGCCTCCACTCCCCAGCAAAGGGAAAGCTGTATGAGGTCCCCCTGGGGATACTGTGTAAAATGCTTTTAATTGCCCTCTAGGGGATCTGTCCTTGACTGTCGATAATTCTGCACCATACTATTTGTGGTTATCTTGGCTATGGATTATTAAATAACCTTGCATCTTATTTATTTCTGGTACATATAAGAAGACTTTAAGCTACTGATAGGTGGAACTATTAACCTATTATCTCTTATGTGGAACTTACATTCTTTGAACTCTATCTGCACCCTGTATTTCCTTCCTCATTTTGTACTAGAATTATATGCAAGTTTTGCATTACATATCGCAAGAGGAGCATCCCCTAGATTAATTCTTGCATTAGAGATAGTTCATAAGAATAAAAAGTATTATGGGATGGAAGAGAAGGGACAACTCTTCCTTTTGGAATAATTCCTGTTATTACATGTAGACGATATGAGGAAAATAGGCATTCCTTATTAGGATACCGTAATAATAATCGCTGTAGCTAATAGGTGCTGAAATTAGTTGGTAAAAGTTAAGGAGAAACAGGATATTTGAATACTCTGAAAGTATCTCCCCCCAAGATAAATATTTATAATTACGAAGTGAAAATAATAACTTTACAGTTAGAGAACACTGGCAGACATCA
This sequence comes from Lontra canadensis, assembly GCF_010015895.1. NCBI lineage: Eukaryota > Metazoa > Chordata > Mammalia > Carnivora > Mustelidae > Lontra > Lontra canadensis. Next base: position 8,979,242 of record NW_022631051.1, read on the forward strand.
AACACTCAAGGTTAATGTCAACAGTAATAAACATATTCTCATTCTGTATCCCTGGATAGGATGCTGTGAGAGGGGAGGTTCGCCTCTGTGGTTTTCTTCCCTGTAGGTGTACTCTTACTCTAATCATGATAAGACATGACACAACCCCAAGTCAAAGAACATTCTACCAAAGACCTGACCAATACTTTTCAAAAGTGTCAAGGCCCTGCAAGACACGGAAAGATTGAGGACCCATCACAGATGGAGGAGACTAAGGAGATGAGACAAGGAAATGAAACCTGGGCTCCTATATTAGATCCTGGAAGAGAAAAAGGACAGGAATGAGGAAAACTGGTGAAATCTGAAAAACATCTGTAGTTAACTTGTTATACCCGTGTTACTTTCTTAGTTTTGGTAAATGTCCTATAATTGTCAAATTATAACAATAAGGGAAGTGGGGTTAAAGGTATACAGGAACTCTGAACTATTTTGCATCTCTTCTGTAAGTCTAAAATTATCTCAAAGTAAGAAGTTAAAAAAATCATTATGGATATTTATACTCTTTAAGTGAACATACCACTTTGCTGATGTTTATTGTCTTGCTTGATCATCTGCCTTAGTGGGTGGAAGCATAGCCTATACGGAGTTCAGAATTACAGATAATGGTTTACACTGGACTTTAAAATACAGTGTCTGGAAGTTTTTTCCTTCTTCAGATTTGCCTTGTGATTAACCTAAACAGAAGATGAGGTGAGACCAAAGAGGTGGGATGCCTAAAAAAATTCATACCATGGGGTGCCTGGGTGGCACAGTCGTTAAGTGTTAGCCTTCAGCTTGGGTTGTGATCCCTGGGTCCTGGGATCGAGCCCCACATTGGGCTCCCTGCTCAGCGGGAAGCTTGCTTCTCCTTCTCCCACTCCCCCTGCTTATGATCCCTCTCTTGCTGTTTCGCTCTGTTAAATAAATAAATAAAATATTTAAAAAAAATTCATACAGTGGATAACCCATTTTATGGGAAACTGAAAGCTCTGTTTCTAAAAGGATAACTTGATTTTGGTGATGATTTTTTGCTAGAGGGAAGCAGAGATTAAAAACAAACAAGAGGGTGGGTTTGTTGCTGTTCGGAGGCTGGATCTTGAGCACAGCAGCTTCCCCTTGCTGTTGGAGGTCTCTGAGGCACATGGCCACTGTGCACGGTGGCAATTATAAGCAAATTTACATCGATTCTTAATGAGGAGAATCATCTTTTGTAGTCCCAGTATCTCACAGTTTTGCCACAGTACGTATTCAATAAATGTGTGACCAAAGCTTTTGCTGGAAACTCACATGTTACTACTTCGGCAGTAACCTCCAGTAGTCACCATGGCTTCATAGAAAAGAGCAGCTATTTCAGTTACTGTTGTTTTTTGTTGAAATCAGCCTTATAAGACTCAACCCAGAAGTCTACACTGAATTCTTAAGTTGGTGTTGGCTCAGGGTAGCTCCCTAACTTCTTCGCAGCAGTCAGCTGAGTGACACGACTTGACCTCGGTCACTGCACTGTTTGCCTCTTCCCTGTGGAGATGTTCCACACTGGCCTTGTCACACCAACTGACTGCTTTTCTGCAGAGCACGGCTTATCCTTTACCGTCAGCATCTGCTTGTTGTTTCCTCTCCAGCAGCCGCACCTTTCTTCTCTCTCTCTGAGAAGTTCACATTTATTTTCGGAACTGAGGTCAGCAAGTGTTTCCTCTGTGAACTCTACCCTGGTTTACGGGACTCCATAGTTCTTTAGTGTAATGTTTAGCATGGTGTTTCTATTTAAGTGAACTAAATTAATTCATTCGTGTACTCATTTATTCATCTGATATTGATTGCCTGTTATGGGCTGGATACTTGAGGAACTAGAGAGACGGCAGTAAAAGCACAGACAGGGTTCCTGACTTTATGGGCCTCCATTTTAACAGGGCAGACAGACATAGCTTATTAAGTAATTCTGGTTGCAAGAAAATGATCTGTGTACCAATTTCCATGGCTAGATTATGAGTTCTTTAAGGGCACGGATTTTGTCTCCCTTAAGCTCTAGTGTGTAGACTAGCAACCTAGTAGCTAGTAGGTGCTCAATAAATGGAGAAGTGAACTGAGCACTTAATGTACCTATTTGCATGTGATTATATGGCTGATTACTTTACTCTCAGCAGTCTCCTAAATTTTTATTTATCATCTATGAACTGAGCTAATCAAAGGAAGACTAACTGGTTTTTCTCTTTGAGATACTGGAAGTGCTGCTTCTTTCTTCTTACACGTGGTGCGGGTGACATATGTGACAGTATTCAAGCAACACAAACCAGCAGAATGGACTCTTCTTGAACTTTCTTTCTCATACCACTAGCTCCAGGTCAAGACCAGGAGGGTACATTGGGTTCTGGGAACTAAAGTCATATCACTGTACCCTGGCTGCTAGTGAGTCTGGAACCCAAGGGTTTATTTGTATTTGCCTTTTCTGTTGTGAAGGTGCTCCACTTCCCACAGGGCATAAAATAAGGAATTTCCTAAGAAAGAGTTTCAGTGCCGGTCAGGAAAACAATTGTAACTATATACTATATCGCTGAAATGCAATTGGTTGATTGTTCATAGATTCCAGCCATTTTGTGTTTAAACTGATAGAAAATTTGGACAGAGTAAATGCTTCTGCAGGATTTTGTATCACAGTATATTTTAAACGTGTGTCAAGTTTGTAAACTGCATTTTCCTTTTTAACCCTATTTCCAGGGTGATCAGGTCCGTGACCAGGTGTTTGTAATTTTCCCAGAACAGTATCTTTTACAGAAAACAGCATGGTGAAATGTGATTTGGGAAAAGAGATAGAACCTCTGCTTGAGTACAGAAATTACATCTTTAGAAATCAGGGAATTCTAGTCAATCATTTAGTCAGTCAATAAAATTTACTGTCTGTCCAGTGTCCATTGTGGTTGCTGCATAACTTGTATTACTTGGTAAGTTTTTCTAAGACATTTTATATCTTCTTTCTATGAAAGAATACAGTTGGCACATGAAATCATTGGGGAAAACAAGAATTATAAAAGTGTTGGCATTTCTAGCCAACCCCAAGGTTTGTGGTAATTAAATATTCTGGACATATTTTCTCAAGCCATAGATGAACTGTATGATCAGCCACACTGTGATCAGCGACACTTTGTTCTACAAATCCCTATTAGAGGCTCACCTTGTATCTAGTTTTGTGCTTGGCTCAAAAGAAATACAAAGATGGAACAAGTTGGAGAGCCTGCCCTTACAAAGCAGGTCTCCTGAAGGGACAAACAGGTGGGCTTTGGAGCTCTGCAGACTTGAGAAACTGTCATTCCTGCTATTTCTTGGAGCCTATTTCATCCTTGCAATATGGGGTTATTGATACCTACCTCACTGGATTCACCAGGACAGTGTAAGTGCAGTGCCCAGTTCAGTTCCTTGTACAGTCAACATCACTGTTGTCATTGTCACGAGGCCAGAGGATAGGCAGGAACTTGTATTTACAAAGGAAAATCATGTTTCAATTTTTAGTTATATGACTAATTGGAGAATATGATAAAGTCCCCCATTGACACAATGAGCCATTTTTAACTTACTTGTGCATTTCTGTGTTTGCTGCAGCCTAGCAGGAGGTCCATTAAACCAAAAGACCTCATTATTGTTTTTAGGCGAGGGATAGTGAATGAGGAGGCTGGCTTTCAGATAGCCGCCTGCACTGTTTTCAGCTTGAAATGTTGGAGAGCTCGGAGTAGGAGGGAGCCCAGAGAACCCTAAGCCCAGACAATCTAGCCCTTCTGGGGAGGGGGTGGGCTTCACTATTCGCCATGAAGTAAAATCCCCATACACTAGGCTCATGCAAAATAGAAGTACCCAAATTCTTTGTGAAGCATATGTAAATAGTTCTTTGGAGATCATCCTTACTCTCATTTTCACTCATGATCATGGATCATTGAAATTCACCGACGTTCAAACCGGAGGTAAGATATTTGGTGGCACCCTTGCATGGGGGTCTTTGCACAAGGTAGGGTCCTTAGTCCCAGAAGTGCTGACATACTCCTCAGCTACAAGATTTTTCACATTTCTAGAACATACACAGTCTCTTATGACCCGAAAAACTATTATTTTTATTTGTTCATTCAGATGGGTAATAGCCTAGAGGAATAACGTTTCTCCAGATGATTCTCCTCCCCCCAAAGTGGGGTTTTGTATGTCGATCCAGCCTGTGGTATGCCTGGGCTGTTGGTAAGACTGTAATGAAGAGCAGCAGGGGAGGTCCTGATGGTATTCAGCTGAGGATGGGGTATGGGTGCTTTCTGCTTCGAGGGCACTCTGGTTGCCGGGCAGATGTGTCTCCTTCATGGTCAAGAATATCTGAAGGAGCCGGCCCCAGTCCCAGGGCTGTGAGGGACATTGTGCCTCTTGAAGGAAGTGGACTTGTTTTTGAATAGCTGCAGGAGTTAACACGGGAAGTAGATGACACCCTCAGCTTATCAGAGGGGCAGACCTCACCCTCCTAAGACAGGTCTTGGCAACCTTTGGAATCCACTGTTTCATCTATCCCACAGGATTCCAATTCTCCAAAGCTGTTGTCTGGAGAGAAAGACTTCTAGCTGTCTCATCTGTGGTCTCGTCAGTAAGCAGGATGGGTGGGCAGGCTTGTCTACCTAGACACTGAGTGGGTCCTTCCTGAAGCTTCATGTTAGTTCAACAGAAAGCCTTCCAGGATAGAAGTTTGGGTGGATAGGACTGTGTTTGGCTGCTGGCCTCATCTCCACAATGCTTCTTCGCCCACTGTGGAGCTCCTTGGTAGACGCTATATTGGCTGTTAGTCATTTAGTGACTTGCAGGTCTGGGGATGGAAGGGAGGGCCAACCAGATCTTCAGTCATGACATGGGACTGGTAGAGGGCTTTAAGTCTATGTGATAATGGAAGCTGCTAGGTTGAATGAAAGATAAGGGAAAAGGATTCAGCACAGGAGGGCAGCAGCCTAGGAAGCAGGGTCATGAACTAAGACAAGGAATACCATGGTTGTCCAGTAGGATATAATTAAGAAGTTCATGCTGAGGGTAGTTTAAAGTTAAGTTCAATGCTAGAAAGGTCACCAAAAATCTTCTATTTAGTTGCCTCCTTTTTTTCAAGTATGAAAAACCAAGGCCCAGAATTTAAAGTCATGCAACCACTTTTTAGCAGACCTGATCCTAGAAACTGGAGTCCTAACCCCTAAGTGTGGGTCTATACCCAGCCACACATTGGCTGTTCTGCACTGTGGCAAATCATCATCCTCAGTTTACCCTTGGGCAGGTGGGCTTAGTGATGCCCACTAATACCTCTTGTGGGAGGCAGGTGGGACAAAGCCCGGGAAGCCCTTTGCCTAATTATAAATGTGAGTGATCATGAATGATTGTCACATTCACCAGCCAGAACATGGGGTAGCCCTGGGCCTCTTGAGGTTCTTGCATTTTTTTCAAGTTTTGTGAATGGGATCATCCCAGCACCACCACCTTTTGACATTCTGGTTTTGTTCCCAGTTTTCTTTCCCATAACAGCAATGACTTTGTCTTTAGTGGTTTGTGGTTCCACCTTCATTCACGGGTCCATTATCTTACATGATGCTTGAGGTCAGCAGGGCTCATTATCACACCGTGCTATAGAGATAAATAATGAAAACAGACCTCATCCAGGAACCACTGTGCCGATTACATAGCGGCTTGGGGAAAGGTCGGTGTGTACTTCAGATGTCTGTTTCCTGGTACAATACTGGTGCCTGTATCTAGTGAAATAGGAATTCATTCATTCGTTCACTTACTCAACAAAATTTTATTTTCTCTTTGCAAAGAAATGTAATTGCTACAGTTAAAAAAAAAAGCTATCCCACGTGTTATTGCCAAAAAAATATGAGCTGCACAAGAGTTATATTAAGGGGTAAAAAACAAATTTGTTATAATAGAAGGTATCAGTAATAATCATAGCACACACTTACATGTTGCTCTCTATGCCACACACTATTCTTGGTGATTTCTATGTCTGTTATTTGAGTAAATTCACATAGCAACCTTCTGAGACAGATGCTGTTTCTGACTCCTTTTTATAGGTAAGTGAACTGAAGCACAGAGAGATTAAGTGGCTTGTCCGATGTTGCCAAGCCAGTAAGTAGTCAGGCCGCGCATCAAGTCCAAATATACTGGCAGCAGTATCCACTCTTAACCACGTTGCTACCCTGCCTCTGAAGTCAACCACTGCCTTAGAAAGATGAGGGCAACTAACTGTGTTTGAGAAGTGGCTCACAGCTTGAGTTTCCACAGTTCACATCTTGGGGTGGTAGGGAGAGATCAGGCCAAGGTCTGATCAAGATCTGGAAATTAGAAAAGTATTTTAAGAAATGGATATACGGGGTGTCTGGCTGGTGCAGTAAGCCCCACTTTGGGTGTAGAGGTTACTTAAATGAACAAGTAAGTATAAACTTATTTAACTTAAACTTAAAAAAGATAAGTGTGTTGGCATAAATTGATTCCTTCTCTCCCAGGTTTACCCGCTGTAATTCACAAACTTTGTGTAAAACTTCAAGGCACAAGTAAGAGGCTGAGGGCTACCAGTTTTTCTACTTTTGAATGGTGGCTTGAATACATCTCTTAATTTGTGAACAGTGATTTGATGGTTTACATGAATTGGTGCTCCCAATACAGTGGCCTGGATTATGGCCGATATATGTCAGGAGTCCTTTTTGCTTGATTTGTTGTAAGTAATTTTGCGTGTTTCCTTTCATCTACCTTTCTTACTCTATGTTTCACAACATGGCGCTTCCTGACACCACCGGGCCATGTTGGTCGATGACCCTCATCTACTGAGGAAGAGAGGCCCTGGGAAATTAAAGGCTTTCCCAATTCTGTGGCTCCCCTTTTGTTTAAATATTGATAGTGGTAGTCCTGGAGGTTTGGCTTTCCAGATGTTCAAGAGTCCTGAACCCGCACTGAGCCCTGAACACTTGCTTGTTACCCGAGACCCTTAAGGGTTCGTCCTGCCCTCCCTCAGTAGCTTATTCTCTACTTCGTCTCTTTTCTATCTCCCCCGCAAGCCCAGCCCTGGCCATGGTGGGCACTCCGTGCTGGAAGCAGGCTCCTTCATGCTCCCTGACTCCTGGGCACTGAGTCTGTGCTGGAACCTCCAGCCCTGTCCAGACACTTGCCTTTAGGAACCCACTTGGTGCCATCTTTATTGGGCGTGTCACTTGGTTCTGTCAACTCACAACTCCTATGCTCCCATCTGACTCGCCACCTGGGACATGGAAACTTAGGCCATTAGACCTTGCCTGTGCCAGGCCTCCTTCAGATCATTCTTCCTGCCTGAGAGGCTTTTAAAACTGCCTCTCCTATTGATACCCTGAATAACTTCTCATGTTTCCTTTGTCCCTCATCTCTTCTGGGTTCTGGGTCTTTATTATTCCACAGTGGGCACCTGTCACTATGGATGGGACTTAGGTCTAATACAGTCAACTTTTGAATAACCTATACTTTTGTAGGTTGCATGTTGAGACACCTAAACTGCCTTTGGTATGCCAGGTTCAAAGTTTTGAGCAGCAGCTAGTGAACAAACATTTTGAGATATGGCTGGCTGGCACCATCTGCCAGACAGTAGTTTGGTTCCAAAAGTGTGCATACATGGGCCAGGCACCATGCCAGAGCTAGAGTGCTGACCTGTCACTTGTAGCTCCCACTCTCAGGGGACTTTCAGCTCAGTCCTGCCACCTTTAGACTCTGGACAGTTGGGTTTCGAAACCAGACAATAGAAATGCTGTATAAATGAAAGCAAAGATTTTTTTAATTCTATGATGGCTTGATTGTATGACATAGAAAACTTCTTCAGGTACTTTTGTCACCAAAAATAAAAACTTACAGTAAATGCTTCAGTTGGAATGTATTTTACTAGCTTTATAAATTACCTTAGGGCCATATTTATAGAATCATTAAGAGTCTAAAGGGGTTCCTTAAATTTTTCAGTTATACTTTGCTGCATTTTATTGGGGGAAAATATGGGCTATAATGGTATTTGGAAATCCACCTAAGTTTTAGGACAAGGAACTCTGTATATAGATATATATAATATGGATTCATGTTCTTTGATGTTCATTCAGTCCTTTTGTCCTTTTACAACATCTTGTACAATATAAGTGATGATCCCACTTGGAAAGCAGTTAGCATGGATGTCATTAAGCCAGAGTTTTAGATCGTGGTTTGGCCCAAACTTAGTTTCAGATATAATATATATTTGGGAGTCTTTTAAGTTCCTTACATGAATCATATAATTTCATCCTCAAAATATCCCCACAAGGTAACATGTGAACTGTGACCCAGAAGAGATAAGCAACTTGCCCAAGATCAGCTAGGTAATCAGTGGTTGCCCCAGGATTTGAACCCAGGTGGTCTGATTCTAGTTCCACCATGTTATAGCTCCTCCTTTTTGGGGGGCCTAAAGTTTCTCATCTCTAAAATAAGGGAGTTGGATTACACAATTTCTAGTGTTTCCTCCAGCCCTAACATTCTCTGTTCTCAGCTGGTAGAAGACCGGACACACACCTGTGCACACGCTTACCCAGGCCCCTCATACACACATGACAGCTGAATGGTCTGGTCGAAATGCCTACCTAAATACTGTGTGTGATGCCCTGGAGGAGGACAGAATCTTTCTGCCGTTCGGTGTGCACCTTCAAGGGAGAAGCAACCATGTGTCCCTTGGTAATTGGTTTCCACCCTTGTGATTTATAATGGAAAAAGTGCCACAATATTGAGAACCTTTTTTAAAGAGGGGAGGTTCTTGAGACACAGCCCAGCAGAGCACAGAATGTCTTTTTAACACCTTAATTCTTCCCAAAATAAAGGACATGGGTCTTAACTGAAGATAAATTTCACAAAAGCGTGTTTGAGCTCCAATGCTTATTCTGCTAGAGACTTCTAAGTAAAATGTTGCTCAGGCTTTGGAACCCAAGTGCAGAGCTTCCTTGCATGGCTTATGGAACATAGCAGTCCCTGCTCAGCCGGAACTCATCACTTCCTGAGCTTTGCAGAAGGTAATGGCTGACTATGGACTACTGGACAGCTTAGAAAATGTTGGTTTTTGCTGGTGTTGGAAGTCACCTTGATCCTCTGTGTCCCAAATGTACAAGAAACTCAGTGCAGCATGGCAGATGCTTATGTTGGCGGGATGTTCTCATCATAGCAGCCTCTGAGTGTGGTGATCAGATGGGGAAGCTCCCCTAAGTAGCCTTCCTCCACATCATACAGAGAAAAACATACCAGGGTCACTGGGCCAAATAATCATTGACTATTTTAATAGGAGCAGAGAGTACCTTTCTGCATTTAGTCCACAGACTCTTTTTTTTTTTTTGTTCTTTTTTTTTTTTTAAGATTTTATTTATTTGACAGAGAGAGATCACAAGTAGGCAGAGAGGCAAGCAGAGAGAGAGAGAGGAGGAAGCAGGCTCCCTGCCGAGCAGAGAGCCCGATGTGGGACTCCATCCCAGGACCCTGAGATCATGACCTGAGCTGAAGGCAGAGGCTTAACCCACTGAGCCACACAGGTGCCCCACAGACTAACTCTTTAAAGTCTCTTTATAATCGGATCACTGTGCAGGAGGGAATAGTCAAGTTGCCTTTCAGGCCCTTGCTGTCCATGTTTGTGTGTGCGTGTGTAGGGGGCATGGTGTTTATAGACATGTGTTTCTGAGTACATATATGAGGATACTTTTATTTGCCTTGACACTTACTTCCCGATTACTTGTGTCCTGGGGAGAAGCAGTAGCTAGATGGGGAAGGTGTGTGGAATTTAGGAAGCCCGCCTGGGTTTTGCCCCACTCTGTTCCAATCTGTAGATGCTGCAGCACAGTCACCATCGCCACGGGGGCCCCCTCCTCCTGCCCCTCCACATCTGACCTACACACCATAGCTTGGTGTGGGTCTGGAGGCCCAGAGCCCAGGACTGGGGAGAGTGAGCCTGTGAGAAATTGGTTCCTGGCTTTTCCCCAGGCAACTATCTGCTCAGTGAAGCTTTCAGAGCATCACCTGGCTCATCTGAAATAATGTGCAAAAAGCCTCTACTACAGGACCTGGCATACATGGTCGTTGATCAAATGCTAAGTGAGTGAATAAATAACAGTGAGGATAAAGAAAGCAAAAGTTAAGGGCATCTGATGTTTGATGACCCTCAGGTTGCAAAGTTGACTGCTTTCATTTTGGTTAGTCTGAGGGGGAAGCTAAAGAACAGGGAAGTTGACCCTTGTCTAAGGCTGTGGAGAAAGCAGTACAGGTGTCTTTTTTTTTTTTTTTAAGATTTTATTTATTTATTTGACAGACAGAGATCACAAATAGGCAGAGAGGCAGGCAGAGAGAGGGAGAGAGGAGGAAGCAGGCTCCCTGCTGAGCAGAGAGCCCAATGCAGGACTTGATCCCAGGACCCTGAGATCATGACCTGAGCCGAAGGCAGAGGCTTTAACCCACTGAGTCACCCAGGCACCCCAGTACAGGTGTTCTACAGATAAAAGAAAACAGTGATTGTGAGAAATGTAAAAGAAAGAATGAGTGTGAGCACCCATGGACTCAGCCCTCCCAGTTCTAGAAGCAGCTGAAGTCACAGCTCAATGGAAAATATAGTAAATGGGTTTCTTCCCAAGTCTCCTTAAAATCAAGAATCTTTCTTCCCTAAAGGCCCAGAGTTGTCAGAGTTCTAGACAAGTGGTAACTCACTATGATTACCCCAATATCAATGAGATAAAACAAAGGCTCTGGACATCAGTAATATTACAGATGGTTGCTTATCAATCCTCAGTAGCAGGTTAACATGTGCCCAGCCAGTGAGAGCTGTTGGGATCCAGGGGGCTCACTCAGCAACCTAGGCTGCTCCTAATGACTCCAGAGACACACTCCTTTCCCAGCATCACCTTTGAACTTCTGGTCAGTGGAGATCATGTTACCAAGATTAATTGGGGTTATCCCCATGTGTGCATCTGAAGATTTGGAGAAAGTCCTGTTCATGTGGCTCCTTCTCACGTGTCCTTTATCTCATAGGAAACTTGTGATCATTGACATTTTGTCATTTTGGTGTAGAATTTAAGTATAATTTTCTCTGCATGAAAAACATACGTACTTAAATTATCCTCTAGTGTTTATTGGCTCCTCATTTGAACATATAGTAGAGAGGGGGTGAGTATAGTAGTTTGTACAATTTACCCAGCTTTAATAGCTTTAATTAGCAAAGACAAATGGACCCTTCTGAATCAAAGTGAAACCCATGGAGTGAAGCATGTTCTGCTTTTTTTTACATCTTTCTCTTTAACTTACATATCTGTGTGGATAGTCTGTGGTGAAAGCATAGATTCTGGGTGCAAGTGAAGGAAACAAAACTGAAACCCTAAGTGTACTTCTCTCATCCCCTCCCCGCCCCCACTTTGAATTCAATTTAAGTCCAAGCAATTATTAATCACCTGCTCTGCCAGCTGCTGGGGATGCAAAGATGTGATGTGTTGCGGCTAGAGAGGTGTCACCAATGGGTGAGACAGACAAATAGACAATGACAGCAACATGACAAGCACTGTACTGGAGGGAATGTGCTGGTTGCCATGGGAACACAGAAAGAGACAGCAGTATTTTATTGTAGTGGGAATGGAGAGGTTGGGGGAGGCTTTATAGACATGGCACTATTTTTTTTTTTTTCTCCTGAAAGGTCAGGTAAGGGGTGGGAAGAGCAGGTCATCCTAGGCAGGAGAAATAGTGTACACCAGAGCACAATGAAAGGTGTGCTTGAGAACATCATTGTGTTTTGGTGTGTCTGGCATCCAGGGTGATATGTAGAGGAGTTGGGAAATAGATTATAAAAGTGGTCAGGAGCACTTTAGGAGGAAGAGTCGCATACACCTAACTAGTATGGACTGTATTTTAAAGGTTATGGGAATCTATTTAAAGATTTTTTTACTTACTTATTCTTTCATTCATTCATTCATTCATTCATTCATTTATTCACTCATTCATCCATCCATCCATTCATTCATTTATTTATTATGTTCAGTTAGCCAACATAAAATACATTATTAGTTTTTGATGTAGTGTTTCAATGATTCATTAGTTGTGTGTAACACCCCGTGCTCATCACCACATGAGCCCTCCTTAATAGCCATCACCTGGTTACCCCAGCCCCCAACTCCCCTCTCTTCTATAGCCCTCACTTTGTTTTCCAGAGTCCAGAGTCTTTCATGGTTTTTCTGCCTCTCTGATTACTTTCCATTTAGTTTTTCCTCCATTCCCCTATGGTCCTCTGCACTATTCCTTATGTTCCACATAAGAGTGAAAACATATGATAATTGTCTTCATCTGCTTGACTTATTTCACTCAGCATGATCCTCTCCAGTTCCATCCATGTTGATGCAAATGGTGGATATTCATCCTTTCTGATGGCTGAGTAGTATTCATTGTATATAGGAAGCACATCTTCTTTATCTATTCATCTGTTGAAGGACATCTTGGCTCCTTCCACAGTTTGGCTATTGTAGACTTTGCTGCTATGAATATGCAGGTGCAGGTGCCCCTTCTTTTCACTATGTCTGTATCTTTGGGGTAACTGCACCTAGTAGTGCAGTTGCTGGGTTAGGATGGCTCTATTTTAACATCTTGAGGACCCTCCATACTGTTATCCAAAGCAGCTGTACCAGCTTGCATTCCCACCAATAGTGTAATAAGGTCACCCTTTCTCCACATCCTCGCCAACACTTGTTTCCTGTTTTGTTAATTTTTGCCATTCTGACTGGTGTAATGTATCTCATGTGGTTTTGGTTTGTTTTTCCCTGCTGCTGAGTGATGTTGAACATTTTTTCATGTGTCTGTTAGCCATTTGTATGTCTTCTTTGGAGAAGTGTCTGTTCATGTCATCTGCCTATTTATTGGTTGGATTCTTTGTTTTTGGGGTGTTGACTTTGAGAAGTTCTTTATAGATCTTGGATACCAGCCCTTTCTCCAAAATGTCACTTACACATATCTTATCCCATTCTGTGGGTTGACTCTTTGTTTTGTTGACTGTTTCTTTGCTGTGCAGAAGCTTTTTATCTTGATGAAGTCCCAAAAGTTTATTTTTGCTTTTGTCTCCTTTACCTTTAGAAACGTCTTGAAGAAGTCACTGTGGCCTATGTTCTTTTCTAGGATTTTGATGGATTCCTGTCTCACATTTAGGTCTTTCATCCATTTTGAGTTTATCTTTGTGTATGGTGTAAGAGAATGGTCCAACTTCATTCTTCTGCATGTGGCTGTCCAATTTTTCCAGCACCATATATTGAAGAGACTGCCTTTTTTCCCATTAGATATTCTATCCTGCTTTGTTGATTATTTGACCATAGAGTTGAGGGGCCATATCTGGGCTCTCTATTCTGTTCCATTGATCTGTGTATCTGTTTTTGTGCCAATGCCATGCTGTCTTCAGGATCACAGCTTTGTAATATAACTTGAAGTCAGGCACTGTGATGCCCCCCAGGTTTTTCTTTTTCATCATTCCCTTGGCGATTCAGGGTCTTTTCTTTTCCATACAAATTTTAGGATTGTTTGCTCCAGCTCTGTGGAAAATATTGATGGTATTTTGATAGGGATGGAATTGAAAGTGTAAATTGCTCTGGGCAGCATAGATATTTTAATGATATTTATTCTTCCAATCCATGAGCATGCAATGTTTTCCCCTCTCTTGGTGTCTTCCTCAATTTCTTTCATAAGTGTTCTATAGTTTCTGGAGTATAGATCCTTTACCTCTTTGGTCAGGTTTATTCCTAGGTATCTTATGGTTTTTGGTGCAATTGTAAATGGAATTGATTCCTTAATTTCTCTTTCTTCAGTCACATTGTTAGTGTATAGAAGTGCAACTGATTTCTGTGCATTGATTTTGTGTCCTGCCACATTGCTGAATTATTGTATGAGTTCTAGTAATTTGGGTGTGGAGTCTTTTAGGTTTTCCACATAAAGTATCATGTCATCTGTGAAGAGAGAGAGAGTTTGACTTCTTCATTGCCAATTTTTTGAAGAATTTAAGGTAGAAGAGACACATGTTATTTATGATTTGAAAATAGCTATTTACTTGATAGAATAAACTTCCCTTCACTTAGCAAGGTTTTTTTTTTTTTTTTTTTTTTTTAGAACCTATTTCATGCCAGATATTTTTCTAGGCCTCGGGGAAGTAACATTAAATAGTACCTTAAAAATTTCCTACATTCAGGCAAACTTAAATTTTGTTGATCAGAGAGTGTAAACAATACAAAAAAGTTAATTGTAGGACTTATTAAAAGGTGTTAAATGCTATAGAAAATACAAAGCAAGGAACATAGGCAGTCTTGGACATGGGTTGGGAGGGCTACATTTTAAATGGAGTACTTTGTTTTACTTGAATATATAGAAAAATTACTTGGTTTGTATTTTTTTTTTATTTGGTTTTGGTGCATGTTTGAGGACTCAGGTTCTATGCCACATTTGTCTTTTATTTTTGTCCATTATTATTGCTGTTTTATGAATTTGTGTCAGAAAGAGTATTGAGGAAACCTCCTATATTGGCTGTGAAATAGCATTAAAACTCCACTCCATTTCCATTTAGTGTATTTACGCCTTCCAGTAATGTGGACAAATATGAGGAATTGGAGTTTGGAGATGGGAAAACTAAAGAGTAACCTCAGGGGGCACCTGACTGACTCGAGATTTCAGCTCAGGTTGTGCGTTCAGGGTCATGAGATTGAACTCTGCATTGGTCTCCGCGCTCAGCATGGGGTCTACTTGAGGGTCTCTTCCTCTGACCATCCCCCAGTGCATACTTTCTCTCTCTCTCTCTCAAATAAATAAATAAATAAATAAATAAAATCTTTACCAAAAAAAGGGTAACAGAAAATCTTTACCAAAAAAAAAAAAGGTAGCATTGGATGGTATGATTGGTTATTTAAGTGAGACCATTTGCTTCTGTCTCCATTAAGGAAGGAGCAAGATAGAATGGGGTAGACTTCAGCAGGAATGTTGGAGCTGAAGTGACAACAAACATGAGTTTTCCACGCTGAAGTGGATGGCCTTGGGAGCTGGATGAATTGTTCTCCTCAGGTGCTTCTATACTTACGGAATCATTGATAGTACTGTGGTTATCAGCCCAGCTGATCTGATCTCAGCTGCTGCAATGGTGAACAAGTCCTTGGAGTAGGTCATTAATCATGTTTGAGGGTCCATTTCGTTTGAGGTAGATGCCAAAGGGTAGGCGAAGGTTGAAAATGATTGTAGCCTATGAGGGGAGACATGATTCCATGAAAGTTAGAGCAGAGGGATCATGGGAGGAGATTCGAGGACAGACGATCAAGAGCAACAGGGTTTCCAGAGCTCCTGGGTGCTGGGTCATCAGGTCATACCACACAAGTGGAACAAACTCCCACCTGGGCATGCCCTCAGGGAAGAATTGAGCAGAATGACAGATTAGTTGTTAATTGCAGAATGATAAGAGTTTTATCAACCAGTGTTCCACTGAAGAAGATGGATTTAAGATCCTGGTCTAGATTATTAATCAAATTGTTTTGAATTTCTTAAGTCTACTAGGAATAGTCTTTTTTTGGTTATTGGGTAGATAGGCAAAAGAACTCAGGAAGTCCTTAATTTGTTCATGGCACTATGAAGAAATTCTTTATCAAAAGCCTGAAATGGACAAAAAAAATGCCTTGTATTTGTGGAACTTGGGATTCTCACGTGGTCTCTGTTGGCAGAAGTAGGTCATTTTCTCCATTAAAGCAATAACCATGGATGGAAGTGGAGGGCAGGGTTGCAGGTTCTGTATCTTTCTTGTCCAAGGCAGAATTGGTCCTGGATCAATGGGAGCCTTCTGGAGGGAACCCCAAGAGTGTTCCCCTGTTAGAGTTCCTCCTTCTAAAGTATGGCATTTAAGGGAGGACATGGTGATGGCTTTTCACCCATATTGATCCCTGCTTTGAATCTGACTAGTTGTGGAAACCAAAGGCCCTTATTTTAAGTATCTGAAGATCTGCCTCTGGACGCGAAAGGCTAACTCTGTCTACCCACACTGAGCATCTCTAGGGCCATGTGTGTTGTGAAGAAACTTTGAGACTTGACCAGATATAGCACCATCATGGATAGGAGTTCATCAACTTACCCTGGAGGACAGTAGAGCTGAATAAGTTTAAGTGGGAAGTTTATTTGAGGGGACAAAGAAGGGCTTTCAAGGAACCAATAGAGGAAATAAGACAAAACAAAATGTAGCAAACCTTCTTTGATCGAGGCAAGGGATATTCTCCTTACAGTAGAGCATCTTATTAACCATTAAAAAAGTATAAAGTTACCATCTCAAAATTCCAGTGTGGGTTGGCTAAAGGAGGCAGGGAACACAAGAGTTTATGTAGCCATCTCCCTGGTGCACTTTTAGGTTAGCAATTTGGATTTGTGGAGTTCTCGGAAGGTATGAGTTTTCAGAGAAGGGAGATTTCTTAAAGGGTATTTGACAGTTGGAGGACCCCAGGCAGACAGCTTTGCCAGGCTCGAGACAAGAAAGTGAGGCAGTTTGTTCCCAAATAGAAGAAAACTAGCTGTGATTAACTTGAGGACAAGACTGGATCAGCAGTACTGTGAATTGAAAAATACCTGCTTTACTCCCAGACTCCTGTGAACTTGAGTGTAAATATTAGAAAATGAAACAGGTGGTGAACTCAATGTCCACACCTAGTTCTCAGGGTGCTGGAAGCTGTCAGGGAAGGAGCTGGCTGTTTCCTGAACAAATAGTCCAGTGCTTTAGCCAGACAATAGGCTTTCTTTCCAAAACATACAAGACTGCACTGAGAGAGAATATTGTGATTTAGAAATTAGGCCAGATGACTGGGAAGAGACAGATGGAAAAAGCCTAAATATTTGTGACATTGAACACTGGAGAGAGAATAATTCCATAAGTGAGGACCACAGGTAATTAAAAACTACTCTGGCTAATAATTTTAACTAATTCTTTGCCTTAAAAATTTTTATATAATTTGCTAATAATATATTTGAATTTTATCTCCTTTTTGTCTCTTTTTCTACCTCATTTTCTGTATATATATATGTCCCCAGTGAGGATATTTGCTCAGTTAGAGAAGACTTTCTTCACTCAAAGGGATATGGTAGTTAATTGTGTTTCCTATTGGAATCTGGATGCAGGACGTGTGGGTGGCTCAGTTGGTTAAACATCTGCCTCCAGCTCAGGTCATGGTCCCAGGGTCCTGGGATGGAGCCCCGCATCGGGCTCCCTGCTCAGCGGGGAACCTGCTTCTCCCGCTGCCCCTCCCCCTGTTCGTGCTCTCTCTCTGACAAGTAAATAAATAAATAATATCTTTAAAAAAAGAAAACCTCTAGATGAGATTTTATTTCTGTTCATTGATTTATTTAACATATATTTATTGAATACTTATGATTTACCAGGCCCTATTCCAGACCCTGAGAATTCCTCAGTAAATTGAGGCAAACAGAAGTCCCTACCTGCCTTCATGTAGTTTATATTCTAGTGGGGGGGAAAAGATTATGCATATATTTAAATACAATGTTAGGTGGAAATTGGTTGTGGAGAAACAGAAAATAGGAAGGAGGATGGGAGGGAAGATGGGAGGGAATGTAATGAAGAAAGTATTCCAATTTTATTTCATTTTATTTTTTTATTTTTTCATGTTATTTTTTAAGGATTTTATTTATTTATTTGTCAGAGACTGCATGAGCAGGGGAGCAGCAGGCAGAGGGAGAAGCAGGCTTAGGCAGAGGGAGAAGCAGGGAGCCTCATGCATCATGAGGATGCTCCTCATTCCTGGGATCATGACCTGAGCTGAAGGCAGATGCTTAACCGACTGAGCCACCCAGGCACCCAGGATTCCAATTTTAATCAGAGTAGTCAGAGACTACCCTACAGAGATGTTGTTGACATTTGGGCGAAGGCCTGATGAAAATGAAGGAGTTAGCTAAGCCGATATCCTGGGAAAGTGTGTTGCAGGCAAAGGAACAGCAAGTGTAGGGGAGCCTTGTGTGTTCAGGGGACAGTGAAGAGGCCACTGACCCCAGAGCCAACTAAAGGAAGGAGAGAGAGGTTGGAGAGTCCAGTTATGGAGGGTTGTATAGAGTTCATTGTAAGGACTTTGGATTTCCCTCTGAGTGAAGGCATTTGAGAGGTTTTTTTTTTTTTAAGATTTTATTTATTTTTGCAAGAGAGAAAGAAAGGGAGAAAACAAACATGAGAAAGGGGGAGGGGCAGAGGGAGAAACAGACTCCTTGTTGAGCAGGGCATCCCATGTAGGACTCGATCCGAGGACCCTGGGATCATGACTTGAGGAGAAGGCAGATGCTTAATTGACTGAGCCACCCAGGCATCTTGCACTTGAGAGTTTTGAGCAGAAGAGAGACCTGATCTGGCTTCCATTTCAGCAGGAACATTCTGGCTGCTCTCTTTGAACTAGAATATGATGGGAAGGACCGGGAAAAGATGGGTTACTAGTCAGAAGACTATTGAAGTAACCTGGTTGAGAGAGGATGGCACTGTAGACTAGGGTGACTAGAATGAGATGATGAGAAGGGGCCAGTTTCCAGATGTATCTTGAAGGTGAAGCTAATAGAATTATTTGATTAATTGGGGAAAAGAGTCAAAGATGATTCCAGTGTTTTTGCCTGAGCAACTGGAAGGATGAAATTTTGAGATATAGAATGTTATGAGTGGAGCCAGTTTGTATGGGCAAAGGAGGTATCTGGTTTTGGTCCTGGTAAGTTCAGATGTTTGTTACATTCCACATGGAGATGTTGAGCAGGTGATTGGAGGAATCAAGAGCCTAGGGAGAGGTGGGAACTTCTAGTATCACGGTGGGAGTTATTTGCATGGAGACACCAGACTGCTTGAGATCTCAAGGGAATGGGCTGAGGGTGAGCCTAGGCACCAAAAATGCCCTCCAAATGAGGAGGCTTGGAGAAGCAGTGGTCATTGAGGTAGGAGGACATGTCCTTGGGTGCATGAAGCAGTTGGTTCCAGGTGGTGGGATTGATCACCTCCGTCACAGGCAGTGTGGTAAGATGAGGCCTGAGGTGACCACGTTGGAGCAAACAACATGGAGATCATGGGGGACCTGGAATGGCAGTTTTGGTGCAATGATGGAGGCCAAAGCCTGACTGGAGTTTGTTTAGGGAAGAATTGCAAATTAGAGGCACTAAGCTACGGGAGCAGGGAAGCAAGGAACAGGACAAAAGCGTTTTTAATTTAAAAATGGGGAAATCTATAGCACATTGGTACAGTTGATGTGAAGGATCCCGTAGGGATGGTGTTGATAATCAGTATGTATAAAATATCCAGAATTCAGAGATTTTTATTTATTTATTTTTAAGATTTTATTTATTTATTTATTTGACGGATAGAGATCACAAGTAGGCAGAGAGGCAAGCAGAGAGAGAGAGAGAGGAGGAAGCAGGCTCCCTGTTGAGCAGAGAGCCCGATGAGGGGCTTGATCCCAGGACTCCGAGATCATGACCCGAGCCGAAGGCAGAGGCTTTAACCCACTGAGCCACCCAGGCACCCCAAGAATTGAGAGATTTTTAAAGATCACCTGTCATTTGGATAATTAAGACCAGGCAACGGAAGTCCCAAAGGGCTAAAGTGGGATTTCATCCTTTAAGATTTCTGTCTTAAACCATGGATTTTTAAGAACTGAAAGGACTTTTAGAATGTAAGACATTCAGTGGTGAATTTTTTGTTGGGGGATGCCTTTTTCCAGTGAAATCTCAGAGGAAATCCTAACCTATGTGCAGATCCCAGTGGAACTGCCAGGATTCCTTCACTGACCCCACCCCCACCCCATCTCCTGCAGATGATCCTGACGCCTCAAAGGGAACACCTCGGTTATTCAGAGCAGAGGTTCAAAGGCACTGGTTTAAGCCAGACACCTCATTTACCAGCAAGGAATCTAGAGGTTAAGATTCTTGCCTGAGAAGAAACATGATATTTAAGAACTAGAAGAGAAGCCAGTTTTCTGAGTTTCAGGACCATGGACTATTTATGTCTATCCTTGGTCCCTAGGGCCATGATCCTTATCCCAAACAGTGCAGGACTCCTGAATGAATGAATGAATGAATGAAGCAAGCAATGAATGGCTTAGAGAGAAAGAGACTGAGGCCCAGAAGTTGTGATGCCCAAGGATAAATGCCTCCCTTTTGGCCCTGTGGGTCTCCTTTTTGGGGCCCAGGTTGGTGCTGTAGCGTTTATGTTGGTCTTGTGAGTTCGATGTGGCCCTTATAGGCTGTTATACCTCATATGCAGAGGGAAACATCTTTTAGTGGGCCACTTAAAAACTCTTGTTGAGTTTTGCGGTTTAGGCTGCTCACTCCGTGGAGCAAAGGAATAAAAAAACCACTATCTGAGGTTAGTCTTGGTGAGTATATATTAAATGCTCAATTCTGTCCAATCACCATGACATTCAAATACATTTATTTAAAGACTATGGATTGAGAGCCTTTAACAGTCCTCAGCGAGGCAGACAAGGTTCTTCATGACTGGATACCTGCTCCCTACCTCCCCTGCCTTATTTTTACATACAGTGACAACCTGTTAAAATGAAAGTTGAACACCCCAGGAACCAAACCCCCACCCTTCTGTACCTTGATCAGCATGCTGGTTTTATGAGCATTCTTTTTTTTCCCCTCTTTGTATAAATCCATTGACCTGGATATTTCTCTCTCTCTCTCTCTCTCTCTCTCTCTCTCTCTCACACACACACACACACACGCACACTCTTAAACACACTGTACTGCTCTAAAATAGTCTTTAAAATGTCGGAGTGTATCAGTCCATGTGCTTAATATTCTTTAATGCCTCAGGTCTCATAGTGAAGCAGGTTTCTGTCCAGAGGCCTGGCTCTCTCCTCTCCTCTCTCCTCTCCTCTCCTCTCCTCTCCTTTTTCCTTTCCTCTCCTCTCTTTTTCCCTCTCCTCTCCTTTCTTCCCCTCCCTTCCTCTCCCCTCTCCTCTCCTCTCCTCTCCTCTCCTCTCCTTTCCTTTCTTTTCCTTTCCTTTCCTTTTTCCTCTCCTCTCCTTTTGTCTCCTCTCCTCTCCTTTTTCCTTTCCTCTCCTTTGTCCTTTCCTTTCCTTTCTCCTCTCCCCTCCCCTCTCCTCTCCTTCACAGGCCTGGCTTGACCTCAAGGCCTACCTCTTTTGCTTGCCACTCCCCTCAAGCAGTTCCTTCCTCTCAGGCAGTTACTTGGGCAGGTACAATCTACTGGTATCCCTTCTGCTACTACTGGTCCACCCATGATAGGTGGTCAGTTATGTATTTAATGAAATGAAATGTAACTGAAATAGTGTTTATCCTTATGAGGCTGGAGCTGTCTGTCTGGATTTCTGTTTGGATGTCATGGGGAATTCAGTATTTCATTAGTGTCTTTAAAGTTAGGATTGTGATAGATTTAGAATCCTGTAAACATTTGGTGTTCACAGATTTCTCCCCTTAAAAGAGGATTTGAACTTTTCTTGATGATAAAATCATACTTAAAATTGTCAAGGAACTTATAAATTACTTAGCACCCCTAGTGCCCAGAGGTGGACGCTGTTTGTATTTTGAACTTTCAAACTGTTTTCCCACGTGCATTGCATATATTGATAAATACTTTGTTCCTCAAAGTGTTTTAAGGTAGTTTTTACCTGCTTGGTTTTAGTACTATGCTAAGAAGTTAGTCAGAATACCTCCTCACGTTTTATATACAGAAAAACACAGAAACTAATTCATTCATTAATTGGTTTTAAACACAAAAAAGAAATAGTGCCATTTGCCAATTCAAATCCTAAAGACTTTTACTGGCTTTTAAAATGCCTTATGGTGTTTTGATGAAAGTTAGGCAATATTTAAAGCTGCTCTAAAAGGTAATTGTAGGACTAGAAGTCTAAAGCCTGAAAATACGTTGGACTTTCAAGAGTACATTTTTCACTTATGGTTCTCAGATAATTTCAGACACATTAAAAAAATCTTTTCAGCACCATAGTGGGAGTCATAAGCCATATCATAAAATGGATTGAGTTTAAAAATTTTTATTATTATCTTTGATGGGAGGCTCTTCTATGTTAATCTTATTATATGGGCAAATATCCTTTTATCATGTCATATTCATCTTTTTGAAGGACAACCATAGTTTTAGTAGCATCGCTTAAGATATGACTTTTATTAAATGCTTGTGGGTAACTTAATTCATTACACAGAATATAAACCTTCTAATTGAATTCCCCTTTGTTCCAAATTTATAACCAGGAGAGTCAGCTCTGTCTTTGAGGGAGGGAAGAGGATCATTAGTAACACAGTGTCTTTACATTTGACTTTAGGCATGCTGTGTAGATCACTGTGTGATATTAGGTGAGGCACACGCAACTTCTGCAGATCTCTTCCCTCAGACTTCTAAAGAGATCAGTGTGGCTACTATGTAAGTCTCTTACAGGTTACTCAAAGTGTATTCTTTGCATTAAAAGGTTTTGTAGGAGAAGATGCATATTATCATCCTTAGGCCATTCACATGCTGTCAAAAGCTGACATTTGAGAATAGCCCTAAGGATTAGCTTTTCATTTCTGAAGATTCTCAAAGCCTTATCTTCCTAATTTGCCAAATCAGTACTTTCTGGGACTGTCATTCTGGCTCACTTTGTAGAAACTACTCCAGGATTCTAACTTCACTGAAAGCTGATAAAGGAAATAACCATCTGGAAAGCCTTCTTCCCTTTTTTGACAAAATTGGTTATCTAAGATAACTTCCATACTGTTGTATAGCACCCCTTAATAAAAATGGTGACAGACCCTTTTAAGTCTTAGAAGCAGGAGAAAGTCTGTTTCTGATTAACTGAAATGCCTACCACTCTTGGCTAGCAAGGGCTGGCCACCATGCCTCTGGTTTTGTTGTCTCTGTAGCAGCTCGTTTCCTTGGAATTCAGTATAATGACTAATTTCTAGAGCTTTCTTAAGTCAAAAAGTTTTTCTCATTCCCCTTGCATTTTTTGGTTTATGTTTTTTGTCTTCTACTCATTGTTTTTCATTTTTATTGAACTTTACTTTTATGGTAGGTAATCCTGTACCTTGCTGGGAAGCGGTGATGTGTGTTTAAGTCGATAAAAATATTGTTGTCATCTCTATGCTAGGAAATGTGAAATGATGTTGACTGTGGTAAAATTATTTATACTAATTTTAGAAAACTATTAATTCTTCACCTATAGGTTGCTAACAACTAAGTTTAATCTCTGTTATTCACAATGTAGGTGCATTCAGAAGGCCCCCATTATTGAGAGCAAATTCTAGATTTTAATGTCAGTAATGTTGGAGCCAGAATCACTCTGCTTTCAGGTTTGTGAATGATAGAAGTGTGAACTGAATGAGTCAGTGTTGCTATATGAATTTTAACAGAAATAGCTATCATAGACTACTTTGCCAATTCACAAAAAAGGCTGATTTTACAGCTGTGAGGTAATACTGTATATAGGTCCTTATTTTGTGACTGAGATTATATCTGTGATAACTAAGGCCTTAAAAAAAGAATATAGGAAAGATTGAAAACAACTTTTTTTTGCCTTCTTCCGGCAGTTTTATTGAGATATAATTGACATGTAAGTTTAAGTGTCTAACATGTTAATTTGATACACTTGTGTATTGCAAAATGATGACTGCTATCATATTAGCTAATACCTGGGTCAGATCACCTGTTTACTTCCTTTTTTGTGGTGAGAATGTTTAAGATCTACTCTCTTAGCAACTTTCAAGTACTTTTTGTTGTCTTTTAACTGATAGATTGTTGACTCTACCAAGTTGATTAACTTTCATCTCTGAGATGCAAGTTTGTTCTTCTGGAGTTCAAGGTTGGGTATTTATTGGGGCACCTACGTGGCTCAGTCAGTTAAGCGTCTGCCTTTGGCTCAGGTCATGATCCCAAGGTCCTGTATTTGAGCCCCGCCTCAGGATCCCTGCTCAGCAGGAAGCCTGCTTCTCCCTCTGCCACTCCCCCTGCTTGTGTTCCTTCCCTTGCTGTCTTTCTCTCTGTCAAATAAATAAATAAAAATAAAAATAAAAAAAGATTGGGCATTTATCTTTGAATCCTGTCCAGGTTTAGGTGTAAAATATAAAATTGTTAAGGTCCAGTCCTTAAAATTTTTTCTTTGAATATAGACTCCATGGCCAATGTCTGGCTCAAACTCATGACCCTGAGATCAAGAATTGTATGCTGTACCAACTGAGCCAGCCAGGTGCTCCCCAATTTTTTTTTAATATAGGTTTGTTTTGTTTTGTTTTTCTTTTTGTATGTAAGCTTGGGATTCACAGAATCATTCTGTTCCTTTATCCTCTCTCACACGGTCTACTCCAGATGGTTAATATTGGTTTGTACATAATTAGAATGATATTTAAAGCAAAAAGATTTTCCCCTCAATTTGATGGAAATATTGGGCTTGATGTTCCATTATAAGAAATTCATTTTTTGACTTTGGGTAAGTCAGGAATTCTCTCTGGACTATTTCCTCATCTGTGACATGAGAAGTTGGACCACTGTGTCTCTACGGCCCTCTTAGCATTAGTATTTTATGAAGCTATGACAATTCAAAGTCATAAAATCATCAGAAAGCTTTATGTAGGTATGTAGAAAAACTAAAGAAGACCCTAAATTTGGAGGAAATTCTGTATTGCTTAGAGTATATAAAGTGCTTCTAAAATCTGTTGCTGATTCTGGAAACTTTTTCATAAGAAACAGAGAGTTATTGCAGAAAGAAATGCAATTTTCTTCATTTAAGAATTCCCAACTTTGGGGCATCTGGGTGGCTCAGAGGTTAAGCCTCTGCCTTCAGCTCAGGTCATTGTCCCAGGGTCCTGGGATCGACCCCCAAGTCGGGCTCTCTGCTCAGCAGGGAGCCAGCTTCCCCCCTCTGTCTCTCTGCTTGCCTCTCCACCTACTTGTGATCTCTCTCTCTCTGTCAAATAAATAAATAAAATAAAATAAAAAAGAATTCCCAACTTTAAGGAAGAGGAATTATTTAAGTATTACAGATTTTTAAATTATATCTATAGCTCCTGAAGGAAAAACTAAGTTCCCGAGTTGTTCCTTCTGTAGTCCATTCCAGTATTACACATCAAAATTCATCATGAATTTGTAGCCAAAATATTTCCAATGTTTAAGCAATCTTTGATATCCTTCAACTTAAGGCTTGGCAGAAATACTCAACAAGTATATACAAGGAATACTCAACAAAGAATGGATGAAATATAGTAAGAAAAATTGTTTATTCTTCTATCTTCTTTCTCTCACATGAGTTTTGTTTCATTGAGTTAGTTTTCTGTCTTTAGTGGGTCAAAATGCAGTTTGGAGGTCAAACCTTTGGTCCCAAAGCTTCTGAAATACCCTATTGACAGTACAGAGTTGTAACAACTAGGTTTAATGTCCAAGAATCATCAAAACACCTGCCTATTTTAAGAGAGAAGTTTTTAGTAAATTACCAAATACCGACTAAACATTCCAATAAAAAACTATTAACTAAAAAGGGAGCTTAATATAAATAAGTTATCTAATTCTTAGGAGGCAGTGGTTCTTCATCCTCACTGCCCATCAGAGTCATTCTAAGGATCTTTAGGAACATCCGCTGCCCAGGTTGCACCTTGGACCACTGAGAACAGTTGCCTAGGCTGGGGCTCAGGCATCAGAAATGTTGAAAGATGCCCTGGGGATTCCTGTACACAGTTAAGATTAGAGCCTCTCCTCTAGAGCTCTTCGCTTGTTTCAAATATCACAATAACTTGGTTATTAGAGGACTACTCACTAATGTCTGAACACGCTGGGCTTTTGGATAGTCAAGTATGGTGGAGATGGCCTTGTAAGTCAGGATCTAGTTGAAAGCCTGCCTCTCACTTGATAGAACGAGCACTGGGTATTATATGCAACTGATGAATCACTAAATTCTACCTCTGAAACCAATAATATACTTTATGTTAATTAAGTTGAATTTAAATTAAAAAAAGAAAAAGAAAAAAAAGAAAACCTGCTTCTGTTGATACCATTATGTTACCTTAGATGTTTTACTCTGCAATTTCATTCCACCTTTAGCATTAATCTTTAACACTTAATAACATTATAGCAATTTTCTAGTATTTTCTAAATCACATCCAGAAGTCAATAGATTCAAAATTTCAATCTAGGTGTTTTGATTCAAGTGGCCATGTAATGGAAAGACCTTTAGTTTGATAGTTAGCTAATGACTCACCATTGAGAAGCTTTAGATTTTTTGAATTTGAAATTCTATGGGTTGATGTCGATGTTTGCAATTATCTAAGAAGTAAGAGCTTTCTAAGCAAATCAGCAGCAAAAGCCTTGTTAATGCATCTTGAGTAATGTTAAGCCTACTTAAGAAAATAAACTGTTTTGAGAATCTTGTTACATATGTGGGGATCCTCATTACAAATGAATCCTACACATTCATGAAAGCAGACTCGGAAACTGAGAGGCAGCTCTGGAGAGAGCCTGAGACCAGTGCTCGTAGATCCGCACACCCTTCTGGATTTTGCCATTTATTAGGAGTTTAATTATGGGCAAATTGTTCAATCTCTGAGTCTTAATATCTTCATCTATGCAATGGGAATAATATCTACCTTAATTATTTCACAGAGTCCTTACAAGGCTTAGATTAAATCATTCATTTATTCAACAAATATGTGATTTATTGAGTGCCTTTTACTTGCTAGGCAGCGCTCTAGATGTGAAGGATATAAAGAAGGAAAATATGTCCTTGGAAAGAGAAAATATATTGGTCACTTCTCACATTATTAAAAAAATTCATGTTGTAAGCCCTTTGAAGAGAGCTACTCTTTTATCTCTTGTGTTTGCATGTCTTGATACCTGGCACATAACAGAGAAGGGGCTAAAATATTGATTATATAAGTGAATGAATCACATAATTCATTTCCTTGAAAACATTTTGTTCTCTGGACTGGGTCTTCCTTGAACAAGTTGAAATGAGTAACATGTGGGGGTAGTTTCAAATTCTTGCTGGTTTAAAGTTCCACTTAAACTGGAACGTGGTAGTCTAACCTGAGATCCTTTCAAACCACAGCGATGGTTAATCTTTTAGTTGGAGTTTAATTCAATTGAGATTAGTATTCCCTTTATTCCAGTTACCATTTCAACAGCATCAGCCTATTTTTGGCTAATGTCCTTTTCATGTTTGGTATTAATCTGAACTCTAATATTTCTTTTGGAAAGAAAGATAAATTCTTTTCTTGACATCCCTTTTTTCCATTAAGTTAAAAAAAAAGTCACTTCATAAATGTGATTTCAAACAGCTGGATTTTAATATTTCTACCTTATGGGAAGAGCATTTGGCATTAGCAGTGTTCCCACCACATGGCCTGGACTGCATTTAGCACACAAATTTCTTAACCTGGACGCTCTGGCCAGTGATGAACTTGTAGACGTGCAGTTGGGCTGTGTTCACATGCTATTCTAAACTAGGTCAGGGGGTGGGCTGGTATCTTCTATACTCTTTTAGGAATATGGGAACACATGCAGAACTGTAATATCCCTTTCATACTGGGTCACAGAAATACTTTAAGGATTTAAGTTCCCTGTCTCTTTGCAACAGGTAAAAAGTTTATTCTCTTTGCAGCCCTGTTTGTTGTTAGGATAGCTGGAGGAGGCCTTGGTGTGCTGATGCCCAATCTTTTATTTGAATAATGGAAGTTTGGAGTTGAAAGGACCTTGGGTTTGATCCAGGCCTGCCACCCATATTCTAGACAGACAAAATAGAGGAGAAATGAAGAGGCTGTGATAGGCAGCACCAGCAGGGGTCTGCGATGCTTTTCCTGAGGTTTTGTTTCCTACCCACGGATTTGTATATACTATGTGAGTTTCGCCAGCTTTTGTGGGTGCTCCTAGGAGAAAGCTCACAGAATGCAAGGTGATATGCCATGTAAGATAGACATAGATGTTTATGGGCCCACATGTATATAATTGTGTAATTTCCATTATCCTTTAATGCTTACATTGATAGTAATATGTTAAGTTTGCAAATTTATTTCAAAGTCTTACAAAAGTAAATTCCATTTTCTTTTACTGGTTTGTAGAGATTTCAGGGATTTCGTATTCAGCATGGCCAACAGAGATTTGAGCTGGGCTTCATCGTGTTCTTTTAAGTTACTCACATGGTCCCTGGCATGTGTGCTTCTCAGGTAGCAGAGAGCACCCATTATTTTCCTATGTTTTGCATTATAAAGTCAGTGCTACCCCTGCCTGCTATTAAAATTGGTTTTTCTTAGGCATGAGATGAATGAATGCCAGAGAGGTTAAATATTTTGTTCAGAGCTTCACAACATCCAGTGACAAGTTGGAAATAAAATATACGAGCCTCCTTTTGTTAAGCTTGAGCTCTCAAGTTCTGCTGGACCCCCAGCTGCTGCTTCCAAAGCTCCCCACATTTTTGGAGGCTTGGGAAACTGCCACAGATGCATTCACGCAAAATAAGAACCTTATATCTATGACTTTTGCAGGGCAGGTCATGGAAAGAAAGCACCTGTGTTATTCATTTTCGGATTAGAGACATGGAGTGAGTAATATACTGCAGGCCCCAGAGTTCCCCTGGTTGGGACACCGTCTTGTGTGTTTCATAGGATGAAAGTCCTTACCAAGAGAGCCCTCTCTGAGTTCAGTTTTTTAGTATCTACACATAGACTGATTTCCCAAATTACCATGGCACACAAATAGGGAGGGGGGAAAAATTCAAGAGCATCAAGCTCGCATTGACTACTTTATGCTCTATATTGTATTTTTTCAGAGTGCAAATTCACCTGCACCAGCGGTAAATGCTTGTATCTTGGTTCACTGGTCTGTAACCAACAGAACGACTGTGGGGACAACAGTGATGAAGAAAATTGTCTCCTGGTGACCGAGCACCCACCTCCTGGCATCTTCAACTGTAAGTCCCTCCTACTTACCTTGGTATCGTTAAGTCGGATTCTGTTTTTTGAAATGGTTAGGAGGTGGGGTCATAGGGAAAGGGAAAGGATGTTGATTTTTGGTTAAGAAAAGAGAGTTTCACAAAGGGAATTTTTTTTTTCTTTCAGTATAGAAAGATGGTGTGTCTAAAAGTGGAAAATTAATTCTACTTTCAGAGATGGCCAGTGGTGCTGTGTTTTGGAATAGGCTTTGACTACTTAGAAACACTAACTGGATAACAAACTGAGGGTTTGGAGGGGAAGGGGGTAGGGGTTGGGTGAGCCTGGGGGTGGGTATTAAGGAGGGCACATATTGCATGGAGCACTGGGTGTGGTGCATAAACAATGAATTTTGGAACACACACACAAAAATTAAATAAAGTAAAAAAAAAAAGAAAAAAAATAATATTTTGGGTTAGTATTCATGTCAGTTTTGTAGAAAGTTTTTAGAGTAATTTAAGATAATGATTTTAAAATTTTAAATAAGCAAAGAAAGATATTTGGAGAGTTCATAATTTATCATGTAATTAAAATAAGAAAATAGAAAAATTTATATGGGACTTGAAAAAGGTTCTGATTTTGTGTTTTTCTGTTTGGCACTAGATGGAAAACAAGTTAAGTAAAGTGTTTACATGTGAGAATCCCAAGGCCGAGGCTTTGAGCATTTCTTGAACTTGAAAAGGTGAAATCAGAGTTTGAAGTTCATCGATGTTTTGATCTCATGGTTTTTATGAAGAGAAAGGAGTAAGAAGTCAGCTTTGAAACACTGCTGAACTTCTCTTAGGAAGTGGCTTAATGATGAGTTAAGTGAAGTGGCTTAATGATGAGAATGTCTTTGAAATAACAGGTCCAAAAGGGATGTTTTCTTCTCTTCATGGGGTCCTACTAAAATCATTTGTTGAAATTTGCTTCTTTCCCAAGTTTTACTGCCATTATTTTGAAAAGTTATATTTGTTTTTTTATTTACAGATTTAAAATTTTTGTTATGGCTGTCAGACTGCATAAATACTAATACTGTAATGTGAAATGAGAGGAGATTTTTTTAAAAAGAAATGGTTTTCTCTATTCTTGCTTTATTTTAGTATTGAAAGCAAACTCAAAGTGACCGTACCTAGTGAGATTTAAGCCTTTTATTTATGCTTGCTAAATTCTGGAGTGTAATAGTGCACTAATTCTCATCAAGTTTTTCTGTTGTCAGTTTGTTTTTTCTTATATTGACTGTCCTTAGAGTCCCATCTCTATACTTTGAGAAGACAATTTAAGGTTAAGAGTATACTTTCTTGGTGTTTGGTCCTTGTGTTTCTTGTGGTGATATTTTCAAAGCCCTTGTGCCACATCTTGGTTGTGGAGAGCAGAGTTTCTTTGACTTTCTAGAAACAATAACTGAGTAACTTTACGGTCATCAGTACTGTAATTTGCATAATGCTGTTTGCCTGGACACAGGGTAAGGATCTCCACAGTGAATTGTCCTGCCTACTGCAAGTCTGCCTGTTGGGTTGGGATCCAGGCCACAGCACTCACCTAATAATGGGGCAGCTCTGTGACCTTATCTGAAAGATGGAGCATGAAAATGAGCATTCTAAGGATTAAGTGGGATGGTCATAAAGCACATAGAATCTTGCTGGTACTAAGCACTTGATGTAGGTCAATTAGACTCAAGTCAGTGGGTCATAGAAGAAAAGAACAATGTAAAGGCAATTTTTTGTTTCTCTGGACTTGAGTAATAGCAAACACATTACATGATAAACTGTGGAGAGAGTTTTAAAATCATATGCTACTTTCACTGGATTGGAGAGTTCTGTGTGAAAAGCAGGCAGACCAAACCTTTGGCCCTCTAACCTGGGGCACTTTGGAGACTGTTTCTGTGTATCTTGAAGGTGCTTCCCCTTCACTTCAGGGTAGTTCAGCTGCAGTCCTCTTACTATATGGAACCCTCCCTTCCTTTCCCTTTCCTTCCCTTCCCTTCTTCCCACCTCTCCCTTTTTCAAGAGTAGTACTTTCTGGTTTTTAAAGCCTATTTCCAGGTATCTTTTTCATTCATTTTTAATGATCTGAATGCTTTAATTTTGCTTAAAGCTAGGTGAAGGAGTTACATCTATAAATGTCTCCACGTTGTCCAGGCAGCCACAGAAGTTTATCCTACTAGGAACCTTAAGATCCTGTTGACAAACTGTTAGTCCCTGCTGTTCAGATATAACTAAAACTTGTTGTGTCCTTTTAGCTAAAATGGGAGATTAAGACAAAAACCGGGAGACATAAGAACAAAGTTTAAGACCATGGCTGTGGCTTCAAGTAGACTTGGGTTCAAGTTCCAGCTTAAGGAAGTGACTAAACCCCTTTAAGACTTAGTTTTCTTTTTTGTGTAAGGGGAATAGTTCTCTGCCATATAAGGTTGCTGTGAGAATTTAAGTGAAATGATATACATGAAAAGCATAGTCTATATAATCGCATCATTACTCTTATCATCCTTACTCATTGTGTGGCCATTTCTTGGGGAGGTGGACCACCATGGCTTGTGTCCTCTGTCTCTAATGCCAGAGTCAGTCTTCATATGTAACAGGACTTTGCAGGTATCCAAAGGTGAGTTCATCTTTACAGATTCTAGATGCTTCCTACCGACTTCTCCCTGCTCAGCTGAGGGCAGCTTGCTCTGATCTGGCCAGCATCCCCCTCTGCACTCTTTTCCCCCAGTTCTTCACAGGCACCAGAGGGAAGCTGGGTTCCCTTGTCATATGGGACACCTGCTCTGAGTTTATTGTCACCGGTGTGTTCTTTGTTGTCAGGAGTCTTTGGGAAGAGTTGTAGACTCCTTGCTCTTTGTTGATGCCAGAAGATGATCTAATATTGAGAGAATATATTTTCTTCCCCATACCCTACTGGGCAAGAATGTAGAATTAACAAAGGATATGTTATTTCCTATTAATAGCTGCATAACAAGGGTTAGAGGCTCTCTATTTGAAAGTGGGTTTTAATGGATCTACCAACACATTTCCTCCAGTAGATGGACAGTATGCCCTTCACAGAGTACTAACTCTGATGATGAGGCTCTCCATCCTCTCTGCCTCGAGAACTTCAAGTTCTACAGGAATTCTTACCTATAAAATGTCACATTCCAGAAAAATACATAGCGCTTCCTCCTTGTTCCTATTTAAGAACAAGATTCATTTACTTGACCTGCTTTGTTCCCACCTGTAGGGAACATTCAGTGTTCTGCTATTTGATTGTGCTTACGATAAAGCAAACTGGAATCTTCTGGATTTCCAGAAGAGCTAGACTCCGTTTTTTGCCTGTGTTATTGGCTGTGAGCATGCACCATGGCTAGGATGTTTGGGTCATCTCTGTCTCATTTGATATTTACTAAAATTTACCCTAGATTAAAGTTAGAAAGAAAAAGTTACTGTCATTTGTGAGGTCATGAATGCTAATAATAACGGAGGCAATTACAGTAGCTCTAACTAGCTTTTCCCTTGAAAAAATGTTTTTGCAACCTAAACTGGGTGGGTTTTTTGTTTATCTGTTTCAATTTTAATGAAGAGTCTATTTTATTTGACAGAGAGAGTACACAAGTAGGTAGAGCACCAGGGAGAGGGAGAAGGAGGCTCTCAGATGAGCAGGGAGCCTGATGTGGGGCTCAATCCCAGGATCCTGGGATCATGACCTGAGCCAAAGTCAGATGCTTAACTGACTGAGCCATGCAGGAGCCCCTAAACTGAGTGTTTTTGCCTGCTTTATCTGCTTCACTAACTATGGTTAGGTCATCCATTGACTGAGGTTGGTTTATTTTTCCGTGAGCCTCAAAGGGTTTACATAGATGTGGAGGACTAGGCTGGTGTTGGTTGTCTCACAAGGAAAGAATTTTCCTGGATGCACTTTTTTTAATAGAAGAGGAAAAATGTTGTCAGCCTAAATTGCCAGTTTTTTCTCATGTCTTTTCTCTTGGCTGCTCCATCAAAATATTGTACTCCTGAGCACTAAAGATACAAATTATACAAATAAAATGATTTATTGTATAGAAAAATAAAATTATTTTTATACAAATTATTATATTTACAAAAAAATTATTCTGTGCCTTCTTTGATCATTGTACCAGGAATTGTGTGGGATGAAGAAAAAAATAGATCCTGTGACCGCAGTGTTGATGGTCAAGTTGGGGAACTGGAAGATAAATACAAGCATAGGGTAGTGAGAGCTAAGCAGTTCTAGTATTTTGTGGTTCAGTAGGTTAGAGAGAATTATTTTGGTTGGACGAGTAGTCATGGTGACTTTCTGGAGGAGGTGTGCAGGGAGGCATGGAGAGGGACAGAGTGTCAGGGCCAAGGATAGCACGATTGTGGGAAGAAGGATGGGGTAGCAGGTCGCCTGAGATAGGGTGGGAAAGGTGGGTTGGGCCCATAGAGAAAAGCCAATAAGTCATGCTACACTTTCTGTCCATCTCTGAAAAGCATTGAGCTGCCTGTGGGTCTGCTGTGCGTGTGTGGGGGAGAGCTGCACAGCTCACCTGTCGCCCTGGGTTTTGCTTGCATTGCTGCTCCCAGACTTTCAGTGAACCCTGCCTCACCATTCCTACCAGGCTGAGTGTTTCCTGTTACATGACATTTTCAAAGCCCCTGTGCCACATCTTTGTCAGGGAAAGCGCAGAGTTCCTTTGACTTCCCAGAAGCAATCATTGAGTAGCCTTGAGAAGAGCCATGTCCTTTGGGAAGGTTGGCAAGAACAACCCTTCCTTAAGCAATCACAGCTAAAGAATTCATGCCGCTAGACCTTAAGAGTAAGCCCAAAGTTGAAACGAAGCCAGCAGTTAATCAGAACAACTTTCACTTTCAGCATCAGTGGAATTTCCAATTAACTGAGGGGATCTGATTCAGGGAAATCGGGGAGTGGAGGAGCTCCCATCTCAACGGGAGGGAGAAGTTGCTTCTTTCTCCATAGGTGGTCCCATAAAACTCAATCTCAAAATCCAATGAACTAAAGCTAATAAAGTGTACCCAATTAAGCCAGGATTTTAACTTCAGGACTTTTGAAGAAGGACATTTTTTTTGGCCCAAGGCCATTTAGGGTAGTGACAACCAAATAAAATAAAATTTAACATATTAAAACCTGAGTTGAGTGTCTTTCTTCCCAAACCAGTTCTTCTCACAGTCCTCTCTCCACCCCTGCCCCCACACTGAAAGGGACTTGCACCTAGGCTCAAGTCACCTTTAGGCACTGAGCTATACTACCCTGTGCTTCGCCTTCCTGTCTTCTGCCAGCTCTCTCCACCTTGCAAGTATGTTTGTTTGTTTGTTCATTCATTCATTCAGTTTTCTTAAGATAGAATTGACATATGGCACTGTGTAAATTGAAGGTATATAGCATAAGGATCCGACTTACGTATATTATGAAGTGATTACCACAGTTTTTTATATTTGGGACCAGGCTCATAACCATGGGGAAAACATACTCACAACCAGGCTTCACAAAGACCGGACCTTTTTTTTTTTTTTCTTTTTACTGAAATCATTTTGGTAAACATTAACAGCCACTACTGTCAACTATCCCGTCAGAGTTCATATTTCTTCAGTTGTCTCATAAATGTGTATGTTGTTTTATTCTGTTTGCAGTTTATTTGAACCAGGATCCAAAGAGGCTCCAAGTATTTCTCCAAGAGGGATTGATATGCCCTTCAAGAATTTTTTACTCTATAGTATACCCCCTAACTTCTTGTAATTTTTGGTAGAAGGGTCTGGGTTCTGTCTTCTGTAGGGTTTCCATACTCAGGCTTTTGCTGACTGCTTTCTCTTGAAGTCACTACATGTGCTCCTCTAGCCCCTCTAATCCCTGTCAGTTGGTAGTTACATCTAGAGTTTGAGGAGATTTACATTTGAATATTGTGTGTATGAAGTGGCTTCACCAGCACCATTTTCTTCCTTCCCAGAGGCCCATTAGTCATGAGGGGTTGCAAAATGGTCATAACCTAATTCTGTCATGTTTTTTCTCCATTTACTAGTAGGGAATGCTTCTATAAAGTGAAACTCCCCATTAACTATGTGATTACCATATCATATAGGATCAGTTTTCTTTATAATGAGAAAGTTCCCTATCACCCTTCATAGGTAACCAATGAGATTTTCTTTATGTGTCATTATGAACTGATGAATTAAAGCACATTTTAAAAAAGGTTTTATTTATTTATTTGAGAGAGAGGTCACCAGCAGGAGGAGGAGCAGAGGGAAAAGCCGACTGGCCGCAGAGGGCGGAGCAGAGGAAGAGGGAGAAGCAGACTCCCCACTGAGCAGGAAGCCCTACCTGGGGCTCCATCCTGGGACTCCAGGATCTTGACCTCAGCCAAAGGCAGACATTTAACCAACCAGCTACCCAGGGGCTCCTAAAGCACATCATATATAGATATATATGGATCCTTTTGGGAAACCCCTCTGCTGCACTTGGGGTGACCCAGCACCTGGGTCTTATCCAGGATTCTGGATCCCCAGTGGCCTGTTGAAACAGGTGAAACTCCAGGAGTGGAGGGTCTGTCCAATTTCCCAGCGCCGAGGAGCCTCATGAGCTCACTCCCTCATGCCTGCTCCTTCACCTCACCCTGTTGATCCTTTATCTCTCTTGCACTCTGAGCTTCCTACAGCCCTATACCTCTGAGCCCACCACCTTCACACCTCGGTGTGCAGACCCGAGGGCTATACTCTGCTTTCCTAAACCCTGAGCATCCAAAGCTGAAGCAATGCTTTTTTTCTTCACCCCAGACCAATTTCTCATTTGGCATCTTTTTTAGTGTTTTGGCCAGCTGCCTGTTATATCAAGTTGGTCACCCTTCCTCTGATCCCCTCCCCAAAGCCAGAAACAATTTCTCCTGCTTAGAACGCTGCAGCACTTGGTGCCCTTCCTAAGGTGCTGTCTGTTCTGCATGATCATTACGTGTATACGAGTATAGTTCCCACCAGATAGTAAGCTCTTTGAAGGCAGGGGCTATGCTTCTATCTTTGGAATACTGATACTGCTAACATAGCATGGACAGCATATATATGGACACATAAGAAGTGTTTATTATATTCAGTTGAAAACCATTTATCCTTCCTCTGCATGCTGTAGGCATGACCTTTAGTGAACAGGGACTATAAGGTTTTCTGCGGTAGCCCTGGTGCCCACAGTAGCGTGTGGCATAAACAGCATGGTGTGTGGCATATACAGCATATGGTATGTGACATGTATAACATATGGTAATGTGGCCACTATATAGTATATAGTGTATGGCATATATGGTATATAATACATATAATATATATCATGTGGTTCATGGCCCTGTATGTATATACTGAGTGAATGGATGAATGTGAGAAAACTCAGGTCAGAGGATGTAAAGAAATTTGTTTGCATGGCCAAGTACTCTGCCGATGGAACCGAAGAGTCAAAAATAATCAATACAATCCTGGCAGCCTGCGTGATAGGACACAGAAAGAGATGACAATAAGGTCTATCCTCCAAATCATCTGTCATTGCAGTATATATTAGGTTACCATAAACACCCAAACTGACCAGAGTATAAGCCTACTTTAGTTTATCCTGTGACCAACAGTATCATAGACTTACTGCTTTTTGGAGGTCAAGGTTTCCCAATACGGCAACCCTCTGAATATCAGTCCTCGGCTTCTGAATATCCACGTGCTTTATATGAAGGGCTAGTTCATGCCAAGCCCGGAAGAGATGGGAAATACTTCCTGCAGGTCCTAAAGAAGTGTGAGTGAATGTGCTAGAGTGTGTGAGTGTGTGTGGTCTGTGCATACACAAGTGTGTAAGTATGTGAGTGTGTCTGTGTGGGCATGGTGTGTAGCTTCACTTACCTGATTAGTCCTACCAGGGCAGGTTCCAGTTTTATGCCAATGCATCCCTAGCATCCTGGGTTTCTTATTACTCCTGGAGAACA
This sequence comes from Lontra canadensis, assembly GCF_010015895.1. NCBI lineage: Eukaryota > Metazoa > Chordata > Mammalia > Carnivora > Mustelidae > Lontra > Lontra canadensis. The sequence goes on from NW_022631051.1 coordinate 9,016,113, forward strand.
TATTTTCTTATAGACCCAATGTTTTGAACTGTGATTAGGGTCCCAGGCTAGCTCTACAATTTATTTAAAATATATAAATTATAATATCAAGTCCCAAGTTCTAATCCTGCAGTCATCCCTTACTGATTGTAGCTTTCAGCAAGTTGCTTCACCTCTTCCTATCTTGATTTTCTCATTCATAGAATGATGATAATGATATTGGTATTTCCTTCAAAGCGTTGTTCTGAGGATTTAATAAAATAGTTTAGGTGAAGCAATTATAACAATGCCTGGTACATCGTAAATGCTCAATAAATATTACATTTACAGCCCTGTTTCTCTGTTTGCTGTCTTTTAAAATTCATTTTGAAATAATTTTCAAATAATAAAGTTATAAAATTTATCCTTTTTATCATTCTGTCTCTATATATTAACATTTTCATTTTTTTCCTGAACCAGTTTATAGTAAGTTGTAGACATCATGCCTCTTTACCTCAAAATCCTTCAATGTGTATTTCCCAAGAAAAAGAAAAAGTCTCTTTCATAATCATGACATAGTTACCCAAATCCCCAAAATGTAATGTTAGACACAGTACTATTTTCCAATATATACGTCACATTAAACTCTTGCCAGTTGCCTCAGTCATATCTTTCGTAGATAATTATTTGTATTTCTCTGCAAAGTCTCAGCAGGAATACTGCTTGTGAGGAGTGTGCACTGGGACACCTGTCAGATCCCTCCCACTCTTAATCTCTTCGTCATCTCGAATGCTAAAGAATGGAAGCACACACCAGGAGCTCTCTGACCCTAGTTTTTTACCCACTTCTGGTTCCCATGTGTTTCATCAGAAACACTGCTCCCTTTCTCTGATGACTAGTGTGCAGTGGGGGCTGGGGTGTGTACAGAGAGTTTATCTGAAGGCTTGCAGCTTCAGGGGTGGGGATAAGGTAGTCAGAGAGCTGACCTTACTTAGTGCCAAGTGTTTACATGCATCATCTCATTTATCAAAACCATCCTAGAAAAGTTCTCATAGGAAATAGTGCTCAGAGAGGTTAGATAATTTATTCAGACTCACACAACTAGGAATCTGTGGTTAGGCTGTGGTTTTGTTTTTGTTTCTGGGTTTTTTTTTGTTTTTGTTTTTTTTTTTTTTTTTTGGAAGGTAAGGATTTACTCATCTGTTTTTAAAGATTTGTAGCATTTGGGGCTGGAGATCAAACAGGCTGTTATTATGAAGGCCCATAGAAGTGAGTGTTCTAAGAGCAATAATTTATATGACAATTTTTAATCGATCTATAGATGATGATAATCTTGGTTTCATCCTGGATTTTCAAATAGATTACAGAAACTTAACGCAGTCGTCCTAGTATGTCAGGGATCATTGGGTTTCTTCCACTAATTAATTAATTAAAACCTCCTTCAATTCTGCCCAGGCTGTGTACTATTTACATGATTTGGGGGAAATCAGTTTCCTGCTCTAACTTTCCCCACTGGGACAGGGTGATGACAGCTACCCTATAAACATGACAGATTGTGTGGCTCAAGCTGGACGGGACCCAAAGAGCGGAGCAGCTCTTTCTGCCATTACTCTCCCCTTTTCACCTGCTGTGAGCCCCAAGAGCCCTCTTTGGCGAGATGTGGGCTTGCAGCCCTAGACCCCTTAATTCCCTGCTGATCTTGTGTGCACACCAGGGCCCCATCAGGCCCTTCAGCTGTCCCAGTGGACGGAGGCCCCTGACTGTTTCCAGGGCCCTTAAGCAACTCAGCAGCTTGGACTCTTGATACTACTGACTGCAGGGAGGGAGGGACATGGGTCTTCCAGTGTCTTGCACTGTCCTTGAGCACGGCGGGGTGGCTGGTGTACTGGAAGTCTCGCTTGCCGAATTCTGGTTTGCGTCAGTCAAGGCCGGTAGAAGAGGCCGCTTTCAGTAAAGCAAGCTGTTCTACAGAGTGGTGTCTATTTTTTGACAGGGCTCCCCACCCCTTTTTCAACTCAAAAAAAGAAAAATAACCCACGACAAAACAATTATCGACTTGCATGAAAATGATCCAGGATGGTATTTAAAACGAGGCGAGGAGAAGGGATACGCATCTCTTCAGCTGAGTGGGATCAAATTCCAGGTTATCACTGGCAACATTCCACCTGGATGGGTTTCGTAGGGTGAGGCCGCCTGAGGAGGCACTAGCAGCCTGCTCACCCTCCTTCACTGCTGAAGGCAGGGGGTGGGGGATGAGGGGCTGGGGGGCTCTTCCCTGGCCCTCCCCTTTGCTTTGCTGCCTTTGTTTCTCCAAGACAGTTTTCGGATCAATTAAAATCTTGTCGGGTCTTGAAAGGCAATTCTGCCTTTTCAGATAAACAAAGGCAGAGAACAAATGGGAGGGAAAGTTTCCATAAACCTGAGGCATCATTTCCTCCTGCTGTGACACTAAATTTACGTGGATAAAAACAACCTCTTAGATTTACATTTTGATTCTGTGACTGCTTTCATGTGTGCAAGGGCTGTCCCACTTCAGAGGAAATTTATCCACTTCTTTAAATATTTAGTAGTCTAGCGTGGATGTTAATGAAAGTCTGGCAGTGCTATTTTGAGAATTGCAACAATGATAGTAATTTTCAGTGTCAGATTCCTGCTTCGCAAAGGGAGAGAGGGATGGGAGGAGGAGGAGGGAAAAATGGTTTCAGTTCTAATAGAGTTTGCCATCCGCTGGGCCGTGCCAGACAGATGGGTCATGAATACTGTCTAGACGCTCTCTGCCTGAGCGAAGCCCTGGTCTCTAAGGACACCCAATGAGACGCCGGCTTAAGTAACCGGGGAAAGTCAGGGCAAGCTCTCCTGTAATCAGATAGAAATCAATGTGGATCCTGCTTCCTGGGGGAGGCCAAGGGCTGTGGGTGGGGGGGTGGTTAGATGTGGAGGGGGGTGTTAAGAGAAAGCACCCTCTGTTACTGATCAATTTCAGTGCAAACTTGACTAATATTAGGCATTAGGGAGAGCGTGAAAGGAGAGTTGTAGTATGATAACGCTATTGATTTAAACTGTACTCGGCCACAGAATGCAGAATGATTTAATTCAGACATGGTCCTTGGAAGGCCAGGGAGCAGAAAAGGAGGGTGACTTCTCGGAGCATTAAGACAAGGACACAGACCATTGGGTGACCTGTATTAATTATGGGTATTGATGAGCAGGGTACTAAGACTGTCCATCCTGACTGTTCATTTTCTAGGGTTTAGCCTCTTCATTAAGAAGGATTTTAGAAACTCGCTTGGCTTGCTTTTGTTTCTCATGAATCTCAGAATTTTCCAGAGCTAGACCTCATCACAAGCTGCTGTGCTAATGGGGCCATAGGAAATGAGATAAAAATCTCACAAGGGCCCTGCTTGGTCGAGCTCTAGGATGTGGCTACTTTCCAGTGGTCATTTTACCCCACATTTCCCCAGTGCCAGGAGTTTACATGACGTAAATAGTGAGCTTCTGTTCACAGAAACTCACAGTATAAATGTGATGGTGGCCATGGGGAAGGGGCTATTGCTAACAGGATGAAATTATGGGGAAGGTGAGGGGACCACCAATGAGAAGAGCATGACCCAGCTCAGCTGCAAAGGGCTTCATTGTTGGGCTTGATGTGAGCAGTTCATTTATGTGCCTTAGAAGACTTACCACAAAGGGTCTGCAGTAAAGCTCGGAAAGGACCATCTTTGAGTAATTGCAAAAATACAGCCGAAATAAACCATCTTGTGACATGTCCTGTGCTGCAGAAACAGAGTTGAGCCCCCCACCCCCGCCCCGCATGAGAGCAAGACCTCTGAATGAACGACCTGGGCTCATAGCTCTTTCAGCCACGTCTCAACCAAGACATGGGCATAGGCTTTTAATTTGGAAAAAAAATTCCAACAACATGGATTTTTTAACAATAATATATTTTTTTCACTCCTTCATCCATTCTTGTTATGTTCTAAGAGCAGAGGGCACAGTAGACAGTTTCTGATTCTTCCTTCCAGGAAGAAAAGGAAAATCAGTGAAGAAAAATATTCTCAAAGTACACAACTCCTAGAGAGGGAAGCATGAAATCCTGTGTTCCAGAGCTGTAGCCGTAAGCAGTGAGCAAGTCTGTCCTTGTTCCAAAATGTCTCTTCTCAGAAATACTGCTGAGGTTGCCTAGAAGGTATGGTGGTCCTTCAGAAAGGCACCTTCTTTGCCTAAAACTTTTGCCTGCTGTCTCCATCAGACTTTTACACTTATGGCAAAAGTGTTATATATACCCTTTAGATAACCTATAAGAAGTGTCCCAATTGTGGCAACAAGTTATAATGTTGGGAGAGTGATGTCCGCTCACATGGACGGCCTTGGGTGTCTGGAAGGGGAACCACAACACTTGGCAGAACCCACAACACCTCTTGGTTCTGATCACTTAAAATCAGAGAAACAAAACATGCATCTGCCTGTTTTAAAGACTCCAGAGATTTTGTGGGGTGACTTGTGGGCTTATGTATGTGCCTTGGCTAAGAGAATGTGGTATTGTTCCCCCTCTTTGAGAAAAGGCCCCTGCCTTCACGTTGGCACACACCTATTATGGAAGGGTGACTAGGCATGTTGCCTCCAGATCTGTGTCTTTTTAGCAGGCGCTCTGGGCTTCCATTATTTCATTTGATTCTAAAAAAGGGAAGAGCAAGGAACTTGAGCTAAGCCTCTGACCATTTTTCCTCCTTAGATCTTGGAGGGGAAGGCCAAGTATTGTTCCTAGAAGGTACAGCAGTGGGGTTTGCTTACAAAAAGCCTGTCCAACCAGTGTGGGTTTGAAGCAGGCAGCAGGTTGAAGTCTGGTGGCAGCTCTCTCTTATGGGGGGAGTGGCTGAGCCAGGCAGGGACAATTGTTTACCTCTGTGATGTGATTTAAGCCTTTGTCTGTGACTTGACATGGTTTTCCACAGAAGGGCAACTAAGGAAAATGCGCTTCTTGGAGACACACTCTTCTTTCTGTTAGGTATGCTTAGAAGATAGGAATGTTGAGTGTTGCCTGTTCCATGGGAAGAGAGCCTGGCATGACACTAAGTTTTTAAAGGCCAATCTGACCTTAGAAGATGGGAGAATCTTTACTTTCTTAGACCTATCAGTGCATCCTGCTTACCCTCACAAGGCCATCAGGAGCCAGTGGCCAGAATCCAGGAACTACCTCCTCATGCTCTTGTAGTTCCATGTTTGTTCTTATGTTGAGACATTTTAATCTGGAAATAATAGGAACTGATGCCTAGTGTAATTAGCTTCTCCCAGAAAACAAGATACCAAGACCAATTACTCTTTAGAAGTTGAAAGAGAATTAGTCATTGAAAGATAATATCTAGACAGGAAGCTTGAAAATGTTCTAGATATATTTAGTGTAGTTGCTTGCAGAAAATGATGTACTAAATAGTAGCAACGTGTCCTTTTTGGGAGGCATATTTCATGGAGAGTATTTTTGTGAGTGTTGAATATGTAAGAGGCATCGGGGTGGGGTGATGGGTTGGGTGTAGGTATACAGAATATGGTTTCTGTTTTCCGGCTGTTTCCATCTAGTGCTAGTGGTGGGACAGCTCAGGGCAGACCTCATCATGGGGTTTTCTAGAGAACTCTCATTTTCCTGAGAGGCAGGACAGGCCGGAAGCACAGGTGGGGGAATGGGTGTGCAGGGATGTCATGTAGGAATTGCCATGATAAGCCAGATTGCTTGGAGGTAAGGGATGATTTTGAGGAGCATTACTAGAAAAGGCAGGTTGGGGCCAGATCCTAGAAAGCCAGGGATATCAGGCCAAGTAGTTTAATTCTCTGTCCTGAGGGAAGTCATTGAAAGTTTTTGAGTAAGGGAATAAGGTTATGCTACAAAGCAATTACATGCAGGAAGATTCTGAGGATCACCTAGCCCAGTGCTTCTCTTTATAGACCTGGGAGCTTTAAACTCAGGGAGTGTAAATAACTCTCTCAAGGTCACAAAAATAGCCAGTGGCAGAGACCCTGACATGAATGCTTTCTATCTCTTAGACCAGTTTTCTTTCCACTATATAATGGTTCCATGCTAACTTCAGGTGAGACAGTGACAAGGGAAAGACAAAGAATGAAGAGGGAATCACCTGGAAGGACGCTTCTTCACAAAATAGGTGGCCTTCGTGTGATCTTGGTATGTGCCCCATGAGGTCAGCAACACAGAGACATAACTCAGAAGGTTGTAAGAGGGGGTAGGCACCCAGCACATTCACGACAAGTAGCACTTTTTTGAGTATAGTCTATTGCTATGATAATTGTTAAGATGATGTTGGAAGGGACAGCTGGGTGGCTTAGTCGGTTGAGCATCTGATTTCAGCTCAGGTCATGGTCTCGGGGTCCTGGGATCTGGCTCTGCATTGGTCTCCACACTCAGTGGGGACTCTGCTTCTCCCTCTCCCTCTGCACCTGCTTGTGCCCTCTGTCTCTCTATCTCTCTTTCTCTCTCTCAAATAAATGAAATCTTAAAAAAAAAAAAAAAGATTATGTAGGAAAAAGACTTTGGAGGAATCTGGGCAAGCCACATCAGAAGATGAATAGCTAGACAGTGTGCCCAGCTTGGAGGTGTCCCTTAGTGTGGGGTGGCCCCAGTGTGGGCCCTGCCTGTGCCTCTGCAGGCTCCATCATTTCTCTAATGTTGGCCCAGCACAGTGCCTGGCAGCCCTATGAGGCTCTTTGGCCATGAAGGAAGGGGAAGGGGGAAGGAGGAAGGGAGGCCCTGCATTCTTTTGGGCAGGGGGTGCCTTTGAGAGGTCAGTGGGTGACTCCAGAACAAGGGGAGGATCCCAGGGACAAGTCTTTGAGGGAGCCGGGATCCAGCATAGAGAAGGGGAGAAACCTCTTCCTGGGAAACTCGGTGCTAAGGGGGAGCAGTGCACTGAGAGGTATAGGAAGAAGAAAGATTACCTCATAGTGCGGGTCTTCACAGTAAGGGGGCCCTGGGCTCTCCTGTCAGTCAGCCGGGGGCTGAGGAGTCATCATGGCAACATCTTTGTTGTACTTTGCAACTTTCTTTAAAATTTTTTTTTAATTTCAGTTTTATTGAGGTATAATTCACAAGTAAAATTGTAAAATATTTAAAGTGATATATATAAACACTGTGAAAGCCTTCCACACTCCCCCCCCATTAGTTAATTACGGGTCTATCACCTCGCATTTATCTTTTTTTTTTCTTTGGTGAGGATGTTTATGTTCTAAATTAAGTTTAAATTTGTCTCCACAAATTTTCTTTCTACAGTACAGCTCTTTCAACTGTAGTCACTCTCTTTCACACTAGATTCTCAGATCTTATTCATCTTAGAGCTGTAAGTTTATTCCCCTTTACCAACTTCTCCTTATTTTCCCTGCCTTCTGGGATGCATGTGAGTGAGATGTGTGTCATGGGATTTTGTTGTGTGCAGATACAATATTTGAATAAGAACAAGAATTAAATTTGTTTTTTTTTTTTAAGATTTTATTTATTTGAGAGAGAGGGAGAGAGAGTGAGCATGAACAGTGGGGAGGGGCAGAAGGAGAGGGGCAAGCCTGTTCCCCAGTGATCAGGGAGCCCGGCGTGGTGCTCCATCCTAGGATGCTGAAGTCATGACCTGCGCCAAAGTCAGATGCTTAACTGAATGAGCCACTCAGGTGTCCCAAGAATTGTATTTGGAGAAAGATACAGGGTCCAGCTCTTTTTCCCTTTGAAAACAGTTGATGATAGACTGTGTTTTGTTTTTCTGCTCATGTGTTTGGTGTATGTTCATGCGCATGAACTATGGAAATCAGGGAATCTGTGAATTGTGTGGAAACTCTGGGTGTAATGTTTTTGGAAGGGACAGAACGCTTAATGATGTTTTTCTTGGACGACCAGAACTGACACTTGTTTTTGTCATGGATGATGGTGAATTTGTGCTTACTGGTGTCACAGGAATGAGTTAGAATAGAGGAGCAGCAGCTCTGCTGCTCTCTGTAGTGACCTTAGATCTTCAGCATCTTGGGCCTGGGGTGTCTTGGTCTGCTGGCAAGTAACATGGTTTTTTATCCTAGAGTCCCTTGTGGCTCAAAACAGCACCTGAATTGGTAACTTGACATCTGTTATTAACTTGAATGAGGTAAGTATTGGACACATTTATTCAAGAGACGTGTTTCTTGGTAAGCAATGTAATTACTTTCAGGTTTTTGAGAAAGGTGCTCATCAGGGTAGAACTTGTCTACCGGTGCCCGCTCAAATTAGAGCCTTCCTCCGTGTGATCAGCGCATTCATTCATTACAAAGTGCCAGGTGCTCCGTCTGCTTTTCCCACTGGTACCCCTTCTCATTACATCTCAACCTCCGTCCCCAATATTGCTGTGTAATCTGTTCACTGGGGACAATAATGACGCAATGTGTGAATCCAGAGTCTGGCACCTAGTAGCACCTTGACAGAAATAGAAAGCTGTGATCTCAGCATTAAAATATGCTAACAAGCTGTAGGAGCTAATGGGTGCTGCTTTTACACTGCAGATGTTCATTCCCGTGCCTCTGCTGAGTGCGGGGACAGAACAGGAGGGCGTGCTGCTCATATCTCAGTGTCTGGTGGTAACTTTTGTTTACTGCAGTGTTATTCTCCATAAGGGACCTCCTGGCTCTTTTGTAAAGTACGCTGCCTTTCTGGGGCTAGAAATGATAGAAGAGCCCCCTTTAGTAAGACTGTTAGAGAGAGCAAGAGAGCAGAGCCCATGTGGAGGAGAAATGTTAACGATAATGATAGGATGTAGTCGTTTGATTAAAATAAATTAGATTTTGTGCTGTTTGTGGTTGATGTTTATCTAGACAGAATTTCCGAGCTCTAGAAGGAGGTTGTAAATGTGTTATATAAAGGAATACAGAATTCTGGTATACCAAATTTAAAGGGATGATTTAAGTGCATTACATTAAAATTTAAATATATAGAATTTTGAATTCCTATCTTACAGTTCTGTTCTGTATTGGCTTCCTGGCTCATATTAACAAGTGACTCCATTCTGTTCATAATCTTTGCTCTTGCTAATGCCAAGACACACCCTCAGCTCCCCCTACCCTTTATTTTTGTGCTGTCATTTTGCAGAAGTCAACTGGATGAAAAGCATCGTCAGACTGAGTGGACAAGACAGCCAGGTGCTCTCTGCTGCACGGGGACGGTAGTGTTCGTCCAAATTGAAGGATGACTCTCTCTGCAGGGAGGGTGGCAGGAGGGCGTGCCTAGCCCATGCTGGGAGTCCTGCCTGTACCTGCAGCTGGCAGAGATGAGGTGGACAGGATGCTGAGCGCCAGGGTACCAGTCTAGGGCACACACACAGCAGGCCTCGTCTAGAAGATTCTGGGGACCGGGGGAGCACTGCCTTCCTATGACAGATGCTGTTATATTGGGTGCTTTGTGTTGCCTTGGACTATACAACTCTGAGTCCAGAGATAAAGGTCATGATCATTTATATATTCATCCATTCATCAGATGTTCCCCTCGCATGTACACTTAGCTGTGCCTACCCAAGGTAGGAACAAGGCATAGGACCTAGTAGATATTCAACCAGTACTTATTATACCAGCCACTTTACTGGGTAATCCAGGGCATGGAAGACTTGGTGGTCTTCCCCTACAAAGGACACAAAGGACATAAAGTAGACTGATGCTGGGATACCTGTAAATACATAGTAGCTGGGGACAAAAGAGGAGTCAGAGCTGTCGAGGAAGGGCCTGGGGAGGCTCAGCAGAGGACCAAGCATGCTCAAGTGCATCCTGGGACCAGAACTCGGGTTGCTCCAGGCTCAGCAGGCAGGTCATTCTTCCCAGTGGGCACGTGGGCAAGGAGCCCAGGGTCTCTAAGCTTTGTGAGGGCTGACACAAGTCACGGAAACCTGAAAAACAATCGTACTGCCTCCCAGATAGGAAAAGAAGACCAGAAAATTGAAATGAACACATGTAATTAAAAGTCAGCATAAGTGGGACGCCTGGGTGGCTCAGTGGGTTAAGCCTCTGCCTTCGGCTCAGGTCATGATCTCGGGGTCCTGAGATCGAGTCCCGCATCAGGCTCTCTGCTCAGTAGAGAACCTGCTTCCTCCTCTATCTCTCTCTCTGCTTGCCTCTCTGCCTACTTGTAATCTCTGTCTATCAAATAAATAAATAAAATCTTTAAAAAAAAAGTCAGCATAAGGTAACTGTACATCAACTAGTTGGTTGTGGTTGATTATCTCATGGGGGATGTGGGTGCACTTCAGTGGCTTGGGGTGCATATGTGAAGCTCTTGCAGATGCTGATATGGCCGTGGGCAGCCTGTGGTCAGAAGAGGCTGGAGCCTGCAGTGATCCCTGTTCTTGACTGAGAAGGTCCAGAAATACCAGGAGCTTCTCAGCATTATTCCATAGCCCAGACATCCCACTGAGGACGTGTCCTCCTGACTTCCCATGTGTCTCCACTCTTCATGGAGGAGTTTTGAGCTTGGTCACTTTGTGCATGGACATAAGGCAGGTGCAAAAGGGCAAGTACAGAGATGTAATGCACCCCCCACCTCCCGCCACACACAAGGGCAGAGCATGTGTTTGCTCCTTTCTCCCTTCCACAGCTCCCAGTAAGCTGCCCAGGAGCTTGCCTGTCCACCTCCCCTTCACCTGTCTCCAGCCCCACACCAGTCAAGGAGGAGTAGGCACAGAGAGTTCCTAAAAAATGTGCACTAAACAGTAAAAATTTATCGAGAGGGGAGCCTGCTATGTGATAGTGACACGAATAAAGCCAGAGTCCCTGGTCTTTGAAATTTACAGCTAGGCTTAGGTGGTAAGATGCTTCTTACTGTTAAAGGGCAATAGCAAAAGGAAGGCAAGGTAGACACCCATATCCTTACACACTGTCTCAGCCCCTTATTTGGCCAGTCCTGTCCCTCCCCCTCAGTTCCATCTACAAAGGAATGTTTGCCCTCGTCCTAGAATCTAGTTTGCCAGCCTAGCCTGAACACATGCCAAGATGATCCTCATGAGGCAAGACCCTCTTCCCACCAGAGAGGGGAGAGGGCTCCCCATCACCTGAAGAACAGAACAGTAGGGGAATTGCCAAGGGGACTTTGAAAGAGAAATTGTTCCCAGTGGCCTGATGGATGGCACTCTGTCAACCTATATATACACACCAGGAGCATATTCTTCCGCAGTATCTCTCTCTCCAGTATAGTTCCTAGCAGTATGTCTCACCTGCAGTCAAGGTCACTAACGTATCATTGAGGAGACTATGTAAAGTGCTTTGCTGTATAGTAGGAAACTCATCATAGCTTCTAATTAAAACCACAGTCATCCCTTCTTCGGGCTTTTCTTAACACATTATTATAATAAGTTTAGAAGGATATTTTGCTGTAGCAATTCTTTTTTCTGCTTCTCACGCAGGAGCTAAACTTTGAAATGCACATCCTCTCATCCTTTACCCCTTATCTCTTTTCCCTTCCCTCCTGGCACCCTCCCCATCTGATTCCCTCCTTCACTTCTCTTATTTTCTTCTTTTCTGTCTTTTTTTCTTAAACTGGATGATGATCCCTGCTGTCTGTACTTAGGGCTGTTTCAAATGAAATGTAGAGTGAAGGTTTCAGCAGAACTGTTATGCCACAGGGAGGAAGAGTGAATTTCAGGGGGAGACAGAGTTCTCCAGAGGGTACACAGCCCTATAACGGTGGCTCCTTCACAAAGTAGATGTGGCCTCTCTCTTTTTGGGATCTTTTCAGACACTAGGCATCTACCACACAAGTCAATGAAGACTTTGAGGTGCTTAGAAGTAAACACAGGCCCAAAGTGCAGAGTGACCAAGGGTCTGTGTGATGTGTGTTGGTGGGTAGGCGGTACATGTCTGTAGTTTACATTTTTGTTTATTTAAAAATGTTCTTCTGACCTTCTAAATTGCAAATTTGAAAGATCTATTAGAATCCTGAGATGGTTTTTCAGGAACCAAGCCTCACTTATAAGACTCCAGCATCCACCTCTTCTTTGTGGATGCAGCTGTCCATCATTGTATTGTATTTTACAAGATTTTATTTTATAAGATTTATTTATTTAATTTATTTTTATTTTTTTATTGTGTTATGTTAGTCACCATACAGTAAGTACATCATTAGTTTTTGATGTAGTGTTCCATGAAAGATTTATTTAGTTATCTGAAAGAGAGAGTGCACAAGCAGTGGGGTGGGGGTGGGGGGAAGGGCGATGCAGACTCCCCCCTGAGCAGGGAGCCTGTTGCAGCCAATCCTGAGACCCTGAGATCATGACCTGAACTGAAGGCAGACACTTAATGGACTGAGCCACCCAGGCGCTCCACATCTCTCCATCATTTTGAACAGAAATCCCACCATGAGTAATTCTTCTTGGATACCACTTACCAGACGGCAATGACAGGACCAATATGGTTTGTCCCTCCTTTCTTAAAGACTCAACTCCAGTAACCTTATGTAAAATACCCAATCATTATCCTTGCACTCAGTAAGAACAGAATGAAATTGCCCTTTTTCCTACAATCGGAAATACCACCCATTAGAGAAGATATATTGTGGACTCATTCCCACATGAGTGTTACAGGTGCAAGAAAGAGATCAAAGAAATGAATCATAAGAGTTTCATCTCAGCCTCTCTCCTTTTTGTTTGTTTGTTTTGCTTTGTTTTTTTTTCCTTTTTCCAGTCCTCTGCCTCCTCTGTGGTGTAAATTTTCTGCTTGAAAATTCTGTCTTAACAAATTGTTTGGACGTAATTCTTGCATATTAACACACTTTATATAGGTTTTCTATCTGCTATAAGAAACGATATGTAAAGTCAGAACAGTGTGGCCACAGGAGGAGAAGAGAACAAGACTTGGAAGGAAGTTTATTATACTGACAAGTCCCAGAAAGGACCAAAGGATGGAGGTAGAGGTTGAAAATAAGTGGAGAGCTTGGGCCACAGCCTTTATGGCAAGGTTGGGCAGGGTAAATAGTTAGATTGGCTACGTCAAATAATTTTGGCAGGCTTTGGACTATAGGGGTAGTCTCTAGTTTGTCTGGTACCTGGCCCTGGGGTGACTGGGGCACAGGAATATTGCCTTCTGCAGTGGACAGGCCAGAGAGGTTGACTCTGGATTGGTCAGTTTGCATATCAAAGGTGTGCTCCTGGCTGAGCCCTTTGGTAGCTCCAAGAATTGGCTAGTCCTGGGAGGAGCAGTCTCTTCCCAGCTAAAAAGTTTTCTTTAAGACGTCACGACATCATAATATACAAAATAAATGTATACATTACACTATCACTGTATGGAGAAAATCTCAAGTACTGTATCAAACAAGTCACAGCTTTAAAAGTATTATTTAGAGTATTAAATTTGGGGCAAAAAAAAGTCTATTTGTTAACACAAAGGGATTGATTCATCAGCATTTAATAAAATTCTCTTACTGCGTTGATATCAGACATTTACTAATGAACGACTAGGAAAATCCAAGTTTTAATATAAATAAGGATGTTTTTTGTAAAGTTATTTTGTTATATATATCATAAAAAGTCATTGTCAATTGCTGAAAATGCAATCACTGGTCCTCTTGTGAAAACTGCAATGCTTTGATATCATTTTTGGTGGTTTAACATACAATTGAACAAATATTGGTGGTGCTAAGATGAATGGATGATACATTATAATTATATATTTTAAAGGTGATGATAAAAGCAAAAATATGCATGAAATAAGCCTACTTATTAGTCTACCTTTTATTTTGAGCCCCAGCAGGTGACTGTTCTAGTATGTGCTTCTTTTGATTTCCATGTGTATGTCTAACAGGTCTCCTTATAGGGAGACCAGTCATCTCACAAGAGCTTTCCATTGTTAGAAGAAACATGTTCTTGTTTCGCTCCCAGCAAATGGGGGAAGAATCACATATTTCATTGATGTGGTAAGAAAACATCTTCCAAGAACTAAGGGGCATCTTCTCATGGACTGCTAGGCAGGAGATGGGTCAAAAGTCAAGTGTACCAGTGGTTTGGGTTAGGATATGAATCAATAATTACCAAAATGACCAACTGTGGTGGGGGTGTGAGGGGCTGACCTGAGTTCCACCTGAGAAGGGGAGACCAGAATTCAAAGGTGGTAAAAACTTTTTTATTTCTTCCTGCATGTCTTTCTCTGAGCATGCCTTGCCTGGGAGAGAGTGCTGCTTCATCAGCCAGGAGGCACTACCTGCTTCTGTCACCGCTCCCTGCCCACCTTGGCTGCTCTTTTGGGTAAGGCATTCCTAGGAAGGGCAGGGAAGCAGCTGGCATGGTATATGAGCCACTTTAAGTTCTCAGTGTGTTGATTTCCCTTTCTCTTTTCATTGTGCTCTTTTTTTTTTTTTTTTATTACCGTGGATCCCTGTAACCCACATCTTGTTGGATTTTAATTATTTATTTAATTATCCCTCTCTGCTGGATTTTGAGTAATCCCTCCAGGGTATGGTCTATATCCTATGCATTTTTAGACCCTTCGTGTCTGGCACAAAGCCTACCACATAACAGACACTCAGTGTATGGTAATTTTGACATAACATTCATATATATACACACACAATGATTATATATCCATATATTGATTATAATTTTATTTTTATAAACCAATCATATAAATAGAAATGCAAATTATATTTGCAGACATAAACCAATTATGCTATTAATGTGGGTTTGGACTCCAGTCTCAGCCTAAAGAATCTTAATAAATTGTAGTTCTACAGGACTGTTCTTTTCCTTAGACATACGTGGTTTATTCTAAATTTTGGGATTTACAGCGTTATCTAAAGTTGCTTCTGTCACTTCTTTACCTTTTTCATCTCTAAAAATTCACATTGTCCCCTCCTTCATGGTCCTGCTCTAAAGCTTGCCCCACAAGCTGCCCCAGGGCTCTCTGCTGTGAGCCATTGCTCTCTCAGCATCATTCCGTTAGCACGGGAGGCCCTGACTTCTCCTTTGCAGTTTCCTTACTCCAATGCTTACCCTACTGGCCTTCCTGGTTATAAACTCCCTAAAGACAGTACTTAATAAATGTTAAGAGAACAAAAAAAAATTTGTAGAAAATAGCAAATTCCAGCACTGTCATTTTGGCCATTAGTACATATTCTGATGATCTCTTTGTCTTTTACTAATCATGAGAGTTATAATTTCATTCATTTCTTTTTGAGAAGGGTAATTATAGTAAGTCTCCCAAGTGGATCAAGAACACAGCATCACTAAGGAAGGTCCTAGGTGGAGAGAGCCTAAGGGAAGAACTTGGGGGCTCATTCTAAGGCAGGAGCCGTGGTACAAATCTACGTAGTTGTATCAACTTCCACATGACAAGGCAATTAAAATGCCATGCAGGGAAAACAAAAATTAGCAACTAAGAAGGAAAGCTGCACATGAATTTAAAAGTGCTGTTTGTTAGCATGTGACATTTAAGACTTACTTAGCTCTTCTTCTTTGGCTGGGGAAGGAGAATGGGTCTTATGCACGTATTATCATTTAGGCACATATCATTTATACAAGTCTCATCCTGGGCATCCTCCATGAGCAGGTTGTGGCCATGTTGGAGTGTGTGTGGCAGGTGAAAATTAACCTGTATCCAATGAGAGCAGTTCTACAAATATGCTGAAACATTCACTGCATGGTTTTGTCTCTCTGCTTAATTACTTAAGTGCTGTAGACAGAATAATGTCCCCCCAAAGTTGTCCATGTCTTAATCCCCAGAACCTGTGAAGGTATTACCTTTAGTGGCAACAGAGACTTTACACGTAGGATTATGCAAAAGACCTTGAGTTGCAGGAATGATCATGGACAGCCCAGATAGCCCCAAATGCACGGGCCTGAAAAAGTGGAGAGCTTTTCTTAGCTGTGGTCAAAGGGATATGTGTTGGTGGAAGAAAAGTCAGAGAGATGCGATTTGAAAAGGACATGGCCTGCCGTTGCTGGCTCTGAAGATGGAGAAAAGGGGCTCTGAACCAAGAGGGTGGGCAGATTCTAGAAGATGGAAAAGGCAAGGAAACATCCTCTCCTAGAGCTGCTGGGAAAGAATGCCGCCCAGTTGACGTTCGTTTTAGCTCAGTGAGACTCATCTCGAACTTTTGACCTTCAGAACTGCAGGATAATATATTTGTGTTTTAAGTTACTAAGTTTGTGGTAATTCTTTACAACAGCAGTAGGGAACCTAGTATACATGGTCGTATGTATATGAAGATACTGTTTAAGTAAAAAGAAAAAAAATTCTACTGCTACATTTTCTCAGTGTTTATACTCTGTGAGAAATACGGACATTTACATTCACTTCAAGTCTACAAATTCTAGCCCAGCTGCTTCATTTTAGAAAGCATTTCCTAAGTTTCTGCCTTAGGTCACGTACACTAACAGTGACACCGACTTTACTTGAAGGACAGTGGAAGGTTCTTATAGGTCCTTGTAGGAAAGGACATTAGGCTGAAGAAGGAGTTCAGGGTCAGTTGTTCAGTTAATTAATGTGGTTGAGATTCATTCTACATCAACTACAGTTGATTTTTGAGCAGTGGGCTGACATCATGTCTACCATGACAGCAACAGCAGCTACAGCAACGGAACACAACTAATGCTTATGGAATCCTTCGCCATCCCCAAAGTAGACCCATTGTGTGGACCGACTGGAAACAAAGCATGCCAGGTGTGAGATAGTTCAGAATAGGACAGTAGCAGTAAGACTAGGAAGCAATCAGTCAATGCGAATACTCTTAAAACTTAAGTGAAGAAGGATAATCAAAGGACTGTTGAGCTGGTGGGAGAGAAGCCCAGGGGAAGCTTTCAGGCGTCAAGTGAATGAAGGTGTGATTCATCAAACCATTCAGTCAAGGAGGAGGGTGCTTTTCAGGAGAAGATGCCAAGTTTGGTGTAAGATAAGCTGAATTTTAGATAGGACTGTGAGACATTCAGTGTCCTATAAGTAGTTAGATCTTGGAACTGATTTTAGTGATTATAAAAAAGAAATCTGGGAGGTATGTAATTGGGATATGTCTTCTTAATTAATGCAGAAGTCTTCTATGCCCAAGCCTTGAAAAGCTCTCCAAGAAAGGAGTATTTCAGTGCAGCAGGGAGATGGTCCAGAAGCACAGGGCAGGCTCAGTTGTGGTGGCTATAAGGGGTAGACATGGACAGTAAGGACTTTGCCCAGAAATGCAAAGACCCCAAGCAAAGTTCTATCCAGGAACTTGTCTATAAAGAAGGAGCCAGATGGATCTGATCTTTTGGTGAACAACTTGCTGCCCAGACTCAGAAGGAGCATCGTAATGCTTGCGAAGAGGTGTTCTTGGGGAGATCTGGACACTTTGGGTGGGGTTGCTATGGAGACTTCCTGCTGACAGACATGTCCAACCATTCAGCTGCACTAACTAAGGATGGCTTTAAGGGGGAGTGGTATGTTTTCCGACTTGCTATTCTTAGGGACCGACGGCTGTAGAATCTTTGTGAAGCAATTGGTGATTCCCACACAGAATTTCTAGATTCAGGCATGATGCGTGTGTGCACTTAGGGAAGGGCTGCCATGTGAATGCTGACTTCTTCCTGAGTGTGGCAACATCCCTGGACTTTGACAGGTGAGGACGGACTCTCAGGCTCTCTCCTTCTTCCCAACCCTCTTTTGTGTCTGAAGAGAACTCCTTTCTCCTCCACTTTCCCTGACAGGAATCCTTTCTCCTTCTTTGAAAGGGCACACTGCTTGTCGGGCTCCACTT
This sequence comes from Lontra canadensis, assembly GCF_010015895.1. Lineage (NCBI taxonomy): Eukaryota > Metazoa > Chordata > Mammalia > Carnivora > Mustelidae > Lontra > Lontra canadensis. The sequence continues at coordinate 9,033,775 of NW_022631051.1, forward strand.
GTCCGTTCTTTGCACCCTCCGCCTGCTGCAACAAAGGCAAAAACAAAGTCATGTGTGGACACATGACTGATGAAGGACAGGACACACTGCCTTTGTTGCCTCTCAGTGTCGTAGCTCCATTCTGTTATTTTAATATTTAATCAGACTTAAAAACAATTCTTAACACATATTCTCATCTCTCAGATTGCCATTTTTTTGAGATAGTGACTTAACCGGTGTACATTGTGCCTTCCACAGGCTCTAATTTGCATCACATAGTGTACGTGCCACCCACACAATTCTGATATTTTTTTCCCAATTCTGAGAAATGAACTTCAGGTCACATTTAAGTTGTTTTAAGTCGTCCCAAAAATACTCTCATGGGTACTCTTGTGCGTAGGAAGGATGGCCCTGGCATGAAGACCTGTTGCCGAATGCTGCCTTTTCAGACCATCTTGACAACTACCATTCCATCTTTGGAGGAAATGTAGCAGCTAAGAAATATGTGCTGCAGAATAAGAGAAGAGGGCCCAAGATTTCTTTTAAAAAATGTGTTTCTTGTTTTCTGGCATAATTTTTACATTTATGGATAGTACTTCTCAGCCTTTCATGAAATTTCTGCCTCTTGTATGTGGAAAAAACAGAGGCTATTTTAAATTATAAAGACAGGCTTTAATCTAGTCCAAGAAACTGGGGGAAATAGACTTATTTTCTCGCTTTCAGCCCCATTTCCTTACCTAATGTTAAATACGGCTATTTCTCCTAATTTAGAGGGTTTTCTTTGTAGAATATGAATGATCTATTTACTGGGTAACAAAAAGACAAGCCTTTTAAGTACAAATGGAGCTTTGGAGATCTCTCAATTTGAAAGACTAATCTCTGCATAAACACAACTGTTTCTCCATATTGCTGGGAACACTCCATCTAGCTGTTTGGCCACATTTTCTATTATGGTTTTTATAAAATGAAACTATGGCTAATAGCTCAGCAGAGAAATATTTGGGCATGGTAGCAATAGGGATGTGTTTACATTGCCTTAAACTGTGTTGACGAGCAAAGAATAGGAATTCTCTATAGAAATTGACCTAATCTAATAAATAAAAGTAATCATTGCATATTTTCATTCCCCTGCATTTTTCTGAAATCAAGGCAACCCGTCATTTCATTTCAATGTTTTGGTCTTTTTTTATTAAATATCTGGGTATATCTGTTACCTTTCAGGCACAAAATTTTATAACAAGCCTTCCTTCTTCTTTATATAAAATGACATAACATCAAGTCTACCATAGAGAATCATTTGGAGGTCACTGTATACCTACTACCTTCTGCCAGGAAGTGCACGTGGGTATAGAAAGATGGAGCCATTGCATTCAGAAATACCCTTTGGGGCTGACAGAGCCTGACTGTTTCGAGTTTCACATCCCTGTAGATGGGGCTTGGGAAACCCTTCTTCCCTTCAGCCCCACCCCCCGAGGTTCTAGGATAAAACTGGATTCGTGAATTCATGGCTTGATAGACTGAAGAGAAAAATGAGGCTCTGTGCTCCATATTCATGTGCATCTGCCCCTCTTGGTGACATGCTAATTGGCTGGCCTGGGCACAAGACTAGGAAGCACAGGTTTCCTGTTACTTACACAGTGTGTCCTGTCTGCTGTGATGGGAGAAAGGCGAGTGAGGTGAACAGCCTGAAAGACATCACTGAGCCTGTGACCAGCAGGCAGCCTCTTAGATATAAAGTCAAATGATTGTTTTCTCTAAGAAGCTCCTTATTAAAAATCTACATAGCTCTTAATAAGCGTATTGCTATGTTGTTTTGTAATTTAAATTAAGAGGTGTTTAACCTACAGAATAATTGGTTTTAAAAATCTGGATGTATCGGGGCACCTGGGTGGCTCAGGCAGTTAAGCATCTGACTCTTGATCTGAGCTCAGGTGTCGATCTTAGGATGGTGATTGTGAGCCCCCTGTGGGGCTTCACACTGGGTGGGGAGCCTCCTTAGAAAATTAAAAACCTGGATGTATTTTATTTCTGTGATTTAGTTAAGTGGCATTCAGTTGTTTCCATGTACGTGGTCAGTTTATCAAATAGCATGCATGCTCTTCGTTCTCATGCTGCATTTTTTCCTTATTCTCCAAGTTAGATGAATGTGTTCAAGTTCCATAGCATGTTGGAGTCAGCAATGAAAAGACCATGTAACCTTTTATAAATTAAAAAATCACACAATATCGAGAAATTAGCCTATAAGACTTAAGGACAAATGCACAGTCCTGAATATTTTCAGCTGTTAAAATGAATGAAAGGGATGAAAATTGGAAAGCGTGGGTATTTTGAAGCATTTGACTCTGGACTATTACTCATTTATCATTTGATAGATCCTATAGCCTTTTTCTGGTTGAAGAGGGCAATATCTGGTGCCATTTATGCCCTCACTGGCTCATAACACCTAAAAACCATGTTACGTTTGGCATCAGGGTCAGTATCTGTTGGTGGAGGACATGGAGCCAAAAAGAAATGGGATTTCCTGGTATGGGTTGTGGCTTGGCAGAGGATTTTTGTGGGAGACATTAAGTCCATTTAGACAATTTCTTCCTTTCCACTAAAAGTGTTTTTCTTTAATTCTACAGCAATGCTAGGTTATGGACATGTGTATAAACTGTAATGCTGTAAGTTAGATAGGCTTCTAACTAAAATGTCAACTTCTTCATACTCTCTGTCCCTGTCGTTGCTTTATTATTTTTCCTATCACTTGCCACTAATTAACATACTCTATATTTTACTTATCTTGCTTATTATATTTTACTTATCAGGATGTTATTCCAGGAAGGTAGATATGTTTGTTTAGCTGACTGGTGTGATATACCCTCAGTACATAGAATAGAGCCTGGGAGTATAATTAATATATGAATGAAATAATGAACTAATCTTTAAAATGATGCTCAGAAGGGTGATTGGGTGGCTCAGTGCGTTAAAGCCTCTGCCTTCGGCTCAGGTCATGATTCCAGGGTTCTGAGATTGAGCCCCACATCGGGCTCTCTGCTCTGCGGGGAGCCTGCTTACCCCTCTCTCTCTGCCTGCCTCTCTGCCTACTTGTGATCTCTGTCTCTCAAATAAACAAATAAAATCTTTAAAAAAAAATGATGCTCAGAGCATAGTTTTTTTTTTTTAAAGATTTTATTTATTTATTTGATAGAGAGATAACAAGCAGGCAGCGCGGGGCTCGATCCCAGGACTCCGAGATCATGACCTGAGCCGAAGGCAGCGGCTTAACCCACTGAGCCACCCAGGCACCCCGGGAGCATAGTTTTTATATAGTAATACATATTTGTAATAATTACCCTTTAAAAAATAATGAAGCTGTAGTTCAACATAAGAAAGTCAACCAAAGTAATATACTGCATTAATAGAATGAAGAAGAAAATATGTTCATCTCAATAGATACAAAATAGGCATTTGACAAAATCCAACATCCTTTCATGATTAAAAACATTCACAAAAACAGGAATAGAAGGAAACTTCCTTAACAAAGGACATTTGCAAAAAACTCACGCTAACACCATACTCAGTGATAGGAGACTAAAGGTTTTCCCTATAAGATCAGGAACAAACAGGGATGCCCTCTTTGATGACTTCTATTCAATATTGTACTAGAAATTTAGCCAGAGCAATTGGACAAGAAGAAGAAGTAATAGGCATCCAAATTGCAAATAAACTGCCCTATTTGCAGATGACACTCTCTTATGTATAGAAAATACCAAAAATTCCACAAACAAGCTTACTAGAGTTGATTTGTAAAATTCAGCGAAGTTGCAGGGAAGATTAACACAGAGAAATCCATTATGTTTCTACACGTGTGCAATTAACGATCTGAAAAGGAAATTAAGAAACTAATAACATTTTAAAATAGCATCTAAGAGAATAAACTACCTAGAAATTTAAACAAGTAGGAAAGACATGTACACTGGAAACTACAAAACATTGCTGAAAGAAATTTAAAGAAGCCCTAATTAAATGGAAAAATACCACATATTTGTGGGCAGGAAGACTTATATTACTAAGATGTCAATATGACCCAAGATTATCTGCAGATCCAGTGCAATCCCTATCAAAATGCCAACACCTTTTTTTTTTTTTTTCAAAAATGCAAAAGCCAGTCCTCAAATTCTTGTGGAATTGTACTGGGTCCTACATGACCAAAATAATCTTGAAAAAAGAACCAAGTTAGAGGACTCGTAATTTAAAAGCTTGCAAAGGTACAGTATTCAAAATGGGATGGTACTGGCTTAAGAATAGACATATAGACCAATGGAGTAAAATTGAGAGTCCAGAAATATATACTTATATATCTGTGGCCAACTGATATTTTACAGGGATGCTAAGTTCATTCAGTGGGGAAAGAATAGTCTTTTCAACAAATGGTACTGGGACAACTGAATTTCCACATGCCAAAGCATGAAGTTGGAATGCTACCCTCATACCAGATACAAAAATTAACTCAAAATAGTTGAGTGATCTAATTATAAGAGGTAAAACCACAAAACTGTTAGGAGAAAACATAGGGGGAAATCTTTATGGCCATAAAATTGGTAGTAGATTCTTAGATATGATACCAAAAGTATGAACAGCCAGAGGAAAAATAGATAAATTGGTCTTCATCAAAATTAAAAACTTTTGTGCATTGAAAGACATTATCAAGAAAGTGAAAAGACATTCTACAAAATAGGAGAAAATATTTGCAAATCATAGGCCTGATAAAGGTTTTAATATGCAGACATTATCAAGAAAGTGAAAAGACATTCTATAAAATAGGAGAAAATATTTGCAAATCATATGCCTGATAAGGGTTTTAATACGCAGAATATATAAAGAACTCCTGAAACTTAACAGAAAGAAAACCCAATTCAGAAGCGGGCAAAGGATGGCAAAAGAAATTATAGACAAAATAAAAAGACAGTTTTAAGAATATGAAAAATATTTGCAAATGTCATCTCCAACAAAGGGTTAATATCGAAATAGATGAAGAACTTTATAACACTCAATAGCAAAAAAAAAAAAAAAAAAAAAAAAAGTCCTGAAATGGGCAAAGGACCTGAATAAACATTTTCTAATAAAATATACTAATGGCCAAACAGGTATATGAAAATGTATTCAGCATCACTAATCAGAAGGGTAATGCAAATCAAAATCACAGTGACATACTTCACACCTGTTAGAACGGCTGTCATTGAAAAGATAAGAGATAACATATGCTGGTAAGGATGTGGAGAAAAGGGAAGCCTTGTGCACTGCTGGTGGTATTCCATGGTACAGCCACCATGGAAAACTGTGAAGGTTCCTCAAAAATTAAAAATGGAATTATCATATGATCCAGAAGTTGCACTTCTGGAAATAGGCAGTAGTCTCTCCTTACCTGCAGTTTCACTTTCTGCAGATGCAGTTCCCTGTGGTCAGCTGCAGTCCAGAAACAGGTGGTCCTCCCAACATAATCAGAAGGTTAACAGTAGCTCTATGTCACACGCCTCTATCATTCATTTCACTTCATCTCCTCAGGGAGGCATTTTACCATCTCGTCTCATCCTCAGAAGGGTGAGTACAGTACAAGTCAGGTATTTTGAGAGAGAAAGAGAGAGAGACACTGGTCATATTCATCTAAGTTTTATTACAGTATATCGTTATAATTTGTTGTATCTTATTATTAGTTATTATTTTCAATCTTTTACTGTGCCTAATTTATAAATTAACTTTTAATATAAATTATCAAAGGTTAATTTATACATACAAAAAGGTATGTTTGTATGAGAAAAAACACGGTCTGTAGAGGGTTTGGTACTGTCCACAGTTTGTGGCATCCACTAGGGTACTCGGAAGGTATGCCTTGTGGATAAGAGCAGGGAGGGAGAGCTACTGTGTCTGAAGGAAACAAAAACACTATGTTAAAAATAAATCTGTGCTCCCGTGTTCATAGCAGCATTATTTACAATATCAAAGACATGGAAACTACCTAAGTGTCCGTCAACAGAGGAATGGATAAATAAAGAATAAAGAAAATGTGGGTTTTATGTGTTTGTTGGCATATTATTCAGCCGCCCCAAAAGAGGGAATTCCTGCCATTTACAACAACATGGATGGACCTTGAGGGCATTATGCTAACTGAAATAAATCAGCCAGAGAAAGATAAATAGTATATGATTTCATTTATATGTTCAATCTTAAAAAAGAAAAAAAAAACGTCAAATAGAGATCAGATTTGTGGTTACTAGAGGTAGGGGTTTGGGGGTTTTGGGGAAAGGCAGTAAAAAGGTTCAAACTTCCAGTTACAAGATAAATAAGTACTCGGGATGAAATGTACAACACGATGACCATACTTAACACTGCTGTATGGTGTATATGAGAGCTGTTAAAAGAGTAAATCCTGAAAGCTCTCATCACAAGGAATAGAAACCATCTTTTCTTTTTCTTTTTGTATCTGTATGAGATCATGGATGTTAGCTAAAGGTATTGTGATAATCATTTCACAGTGTATGTGAATGAAATCATTATGATGTACACCTTAAACTTACACAGTGCTGTATGTCAATTATATCTCAATAAAACCAGGAAAAATTGAAAATAAAAATCAATAAAATACTATAAAATGCGCTAATGACTTGAATAGATATTTCTCCAAAGAGGAAATGTAAATGGCCAAAAAGCACATGAAAATATGCTCACTATACTTAGTCATTGGGAAAACACAAATCAAAACTATAATGTGATAGCACTTAACACCTAGTTACAGGAGCTATAATAAAAAATCAGAAAGCAATGGCAGGGATGTGGAAAATTGAAACCTTTGGGCATTCCTGGTAGGAATATAAAATTGTACAGTTGTTGTGGAAAATGGTTTGTTGTTAAGGCTCAAAAGCTAAATGTAGAATTACCATCTGATCCCGCAATTCCATCCCTAGGTATATACACCAAAGAATTAAACACCAAGGAACTCAAACATACACACACACACACACACACACATACATACATACATGTATACTAGTGTTTATTGTAGCATTGTTCACAACAGCCAAAAAGTGGACATAATCCAACTGTCTATCAACTAATGAATGGTTGAATAAAATGTGATATATCCACATGATTATTCAGCCATAGAAAGGAATGAAATTCTGATACAGGCTACAATATGGATGAAACTTGAAAAACATTTTATAATAATAAGTGAAATAAGCCAGGCATAAAAGGACAATTATTGTTTAATTCCACTTATATGAGGTTTTTAGAAAGCCAAATTCATAGAGACAGAAGGTAGATTAGAAGTTACCAGCTGTGGGGAGGGAAGAATGGGGGCTTAGTGCTTGCTGGTTACAGAGTTTTTGTGTGGGGTGATGGAGAAGATGGAAACATATAATGATGATTGTTGCACAACACTGTGAATATAATTCATACCACTGAATTGCATACTTAAAATGGTTTAAATGACAAAATGTGTTATATACTCTATCCCCCCCTAAAATAGAATGGAAATAATGTGTTTTATTTTTCCTTCTCCAGAATTAGTCTTACAGTTCTGGGGATCAGAAGAGATCAAGTAATAGGCTTTCCCTGTTAGGATTACATATAATAAGAAAGTAATAGTCACTAGATCCTTTATATTCAGAGGAATGCACTTGAACACTTTTGCAAATCTTTAAATACGAGGCTACAGAAATGTTTATAGTGTTTCCTGGCTTTCTCCAGAGTCATGTTTACATAGAGAAATAAGTGCTTACTGTATCTTCACCCTCAAGCTTAATGGTCACGTTTCATGAAAAAACAAACTTTCTGGCATTTAGCTGGCTCCCTCAGCAGCTTTGTGTTTGTACCCCAGTCTTCACAGTTCACGACTCTAACTTGTACAGATTTGTAAAAAGCAAATGGCCTGGACCACTGGAGCACAAGCTTTGTGAGATGTATATGAAGTCATTTTATACCCTGCCTAGCGTAGAGTATGAATTCTAGAATTATTCCTTGAATGAATGGATCAGTAAGTCATTTTCTTTCTTTTTTTTTTTTTTTAAGATTTATTTATTTGAGAGAGAATGCACCTGAGTGGTGTGGGGGTGGGGCAGAGGGAGAGCATCTCAAGCAGCCTCCCCGCTGAGCTCAGAGCTAGAACCAGCTGATCTCACAGCTCTGAGATCATGACCTGAGCCAGAAACTAAGAATTGGATGCTTGACCAACTCAGCCACCCAGGTGCCCCAGTACGTCACTTTCAAGTAGTTAAAATCACAGACCTTAATTTGTCAGCCCTTCTAGTTTTTCTGTATGGTATTGCTTTTCAGGAATATGTTTTGAAATTAAGAATGCACTCTGAGAAATGGGGTATTTGATCTATAGTGATGACACTTCCTCTCATTCTGAAGTGGGGCCTCTGAGAGCTTTCCTGTTGCTCTTATCCACGGTGCAGGGTGCCGGAAGACTGGGGACAAGAAGATTGTTTTCTCCTTCCCCAGACTGATACCTCACCTGTTGGCTGCACAGGCACCTTGTGGTCCTCACTAGTGCCCTAGCTTCAATCATCCATCCCCAACCAGAGCACCCCTGAGAGCACTCTGATGAGGTGTGTGGGCTATCACAATGGCTCCTTCCTTTTGCTGTTGACTCTACAGCCACACCCACTTCTCCATGGCCAGGCTGACCTAGGTAAAGAATCTGGTCTGCAGACAGTGTGTTGGAATGCCACTGCTGTGGATGAAATAGCACACTTGGAGATATTTTTGTGAAGTCCTGTAGGTATCATGACCAATGTCATAATTCGTATGCAGCACTTTTCACTGATGGTTGCCCCAGTGGCTCTTCATGGTCTTTCTGACTGGTTTTTCCAAGGGGCTGTATACTGATGTCTGTCTCAGACCAAGGACTTCCCCTTGTAGCCTCAGAGTGACCCAGCGTAAATAGACATCTGTAGGAATCAGACTCATAACCTTGATCTGGTTAAGGCAATGTGCAAATGATAATAGTGAACACTGATGAGGTTCTTCGCCATTGTAGCCTGTCGCTGTGTATCTGCTAAATACGGAACAATGACGGTGGTAAAAATGTGAAACTCTTAGCCTACTGTCAGAAAGGAACAAAGCACTGTTTTTCTTTTTTAATGGGGAAGAGGGAGAAAAAGGCTCAGGGACAGATTGTCCAATTTTTTTGTGCATGATATCACTCTATGCTCTGAGATACAGAAGTCCTGGGGTGTTCAGAGAGTTTGTGTTTCCTCTAAGTTTGCAGCTACTGCTGATGCTGCTGTGGCATTGAGACCCATCAGCCTAAGGGCACTGGAGAATATGGCAGAGTCAGATGTTGGGGGCAGCTGGAGGAGGAGAGGAAGGGTCAAGGCAGACTTGCAAACCTCACAGCTGTGCCTGACACAGCCCCCAGATCCAGAGAAACTGGGTGCTCCCCAACTTCTTGCTAATCACTCATGGATGATGCAGCAGTTTTCTTGAACAACACTGTTGTTGTTTAAGGCTTTTATGGAGCTTTTGGCACTATAGGAGACATTTACTAAATAATTTATCCCTTCTTGTTCTAAGAGTTCTTGTAAGAGAAGGTCATGAAGAGAAGGAAACTCAGCTCCTAAAAGCATGGATTTTGACTTTCTACTCAGAGAAACCAGATTTGTGGAGGCGGAGGATTTGGTTGGGTCGAGTTTGTCATACCCACTAAAATCGAAGCCTCCCACCTACCAGCAGCCTGCTAGGACAGAGGGTGAAAAAGACAGGCCTGGCGGACGAGGTCTCATGCTGTTTCGGCCAGCCAGTCCGCAGACGGTGTGCTTTCTCCTACACCCTGCCATCTCCTGGAGAACGGCCTTCTGAAGCCCCACAAACCAAGTCAGTTCTTTGCCCTCTGAGATGCTGTTGAGTTCATTGGAACCTGGAAATGTGACAGCACTGGTCTGCCTTGTTTTCATTCAGGTACTTGAAGGGAATGGCCAGCAACCCAGGCCGACAAAAGGATTCATTTAGGCTTCAGTTTCAGATAAAAGACTAGAGGTTCATGAAATGTTCCGACATAACAGTGTAGCTTCTGTTCTGAGCTGTGAAACACATTAGAATATGAACAAAGGAGCAGCACTGTGGAATCGGCAGGATCCTGACCCTGCCAAGGCTGTGAGCCAAGTCTGAGGATTTGGGCGTCCTCGGAGCTAATGCAAAATCCACCTGACCGCCTCCTTCACCCGATTCATTCTCCTACCCCCGTCCTTTCTGTCTTGTTACCTTAATTTTCACCTGCCTGGCCTTCATGTTAGCTGGAAGGTCATGGAGAGAAAGTTTAAGGTCAAGTGCAATAAAATGATTTTATTTATGGATCACATAGATTCCTGGTTGACACACTACAGAATTTTGTATTATCTCATGAATAATCTTGCTCTTCGAATCTATTCCATCTTTGTTTTCAACAGATGAAAAGGGGCAGGTTTCATTATTCACAGTGGGCATTTATGAGCAAAAAATGCATCACTTTCCTTGGGTAGCATGTAGAGAAGATTTTGTGGGTGGGTACATGTCTTTTAAACAGATTTTCAAGGATTGTGTGAATTTTCAATATACTCATAATCTCAATATGTCAGTATCGTTCTCTGAACAGCATTTGTTTGTAGAAGCCACCATTAATTAAGCTTCTCAATTGAAATGAATATACTTTACCGGGTATAAGGTGAATGCCACCAGTGCCCCCCTCCCCTCAACACATCAGATAGGTTTAAACACTTGATCACAGAATACCATTCACAGAAGAAGCAAACCTAGGTATAGCCTAACAATCATATACCCGGTGAGTTGTGTTCTCTTCATAATGGAGACATTAAAATTTGTTTTCATCTTCCCCAGACTACAGTCCTAGACAGGAAAGGGAAAGCACACTGCCTGGCCTCTTCCTGCCATCTCTAACTTCTCTAGTTGTTGTAGGCACTTGTCCATAGTCAAGATGTTTCTGAATGAGTATACTACCCCTGCCAGACAAATTCAAATACTTGGTGGGTGTCAAAGTCCTTAGGTCAGACTGGATTTGTCTGGCTCAGAGTTTGCTGGCGGCAGTTATAGAGGACTCAGGAAACATTTAGGAAAGCGCGTAGCCATAGGAGTCCAGGCAAGGGGTTGGTTCAGGATTCCTCTTGGAATCCGTTCACTGGCAAGACTATGGGTCCTGTTTGGTGTGGGGTTAAAATGGTTCATGGAACAGAGACAAATGCCATGGTCTCCTGGGAACTACAGTCTGGGAGCTGAGTTTGCCCTGGGTCTGGTATGACTCTTTCCAGTTTCCAGAAAACCCCCAAGTAAAGTTTAGTACCAGTTGAGTACTCACTTGACTCCAGAGGGAAATAGAGTAGACTGGTGAATTCAAGGTTGTGAACATTCATTTGCTGTTTTCGATTCTAACTTTGCACTGTTCCTTAATGCATCCATTTTAGGCTGGTTGCTCTTCTCCCTCCCACTGTAAGAAATGCCAAGCCAGGAGTGGCTGTTATGCTTTATATCAATTAATGTAGTGTGTTTTGTGGCTGATGTCCCACACGGCTTTATATCTTATGGTATGTGCGAGATTCTGTGACCCTGTTTTTAAAACACATGGGATCTTACGCCTAGCGCACTTGATACAGAAGCAAGCGAGAACCTTGATTATGAACCCATGGACTGTAAATTCCTTGGGGGTGGAGAGGGGGTTCCTTTGTATGTTGCATGTGAGACGTTGTAAACTGCCATATTTGGTCACATCTGGTAGACATGTGTTTAATTTGGCATATACACTGTTACTTCTCAGTGTTTTAGAAATTATGAACACACTGCCGACATTAAAAAAATTAGGGGACTTCACATGAATCCAGTCAAATGTCTCTCAAAAACTGGGAAGGTGTCCTGGCAGTTGGGTCTGCATTGCTGGTGGTCCTTGGTGGGGCTCAGGTAGTAGCTGGTTCTGTCTCCTTCACAAAGAGGCATGGGTCTTTTGTGGTGTTGTGACTATTGCCCTGTCTTTTCTATCCAGCCCAGTTTACTCACTGACATCACCTGCTTAGCAGCTGGTGGTGAGGGCATCTGGCCCTAGGTATGGTCTCCCGCAAATGTTTGCCTGGCCTCATTTCCTTAAACAAGAGGATGGAGTGATGTGGAGAATACTTGCATTAAATTAGATTAGGCCTTATATCAGAAAAAGTCCTCCACCAGCATTTTTTGGTTTTGTCTTTTTTGATGTATCAAGAAAAGTTACTTATATAAAATAGTTCAAGGTATCAAAACAAAATAAGCCCCAGGATGTAACATACAACGTGGTGATTATAGTTAATAATACCATATGATATATTTGAAAATTGATAAGAGAATAGATCTTAAAATAACTCACCACAAGAAAACTTATCTGTAACTATCTGTGGTAATGGATGTTAGCTAGACTTACTGTGGTGATTGTTTACCACACATACGTATATTGAATTATTATGTTGTAACACACGAAACTAATATAATGTTATATGTCAACTGTATCGTGATTTAAGGAAAAAAAAAGTTACTTAAATCAGTTTTTACAAACATGTTTGAATTTGTCCCCACAATGGACTAGGCCTTTTAAGAGACTGAAGTTATATTAATGAATAATTTAATAATTTGGGGGAATTTTCTGAGGTAGAGAATAAAAGAAGGAACACCAGGAGTAAGAAACCCTGATTGTGCCCTGACTTTTCCCAAGAGGGAAACTTCTTTTAAACCTCAGTTTCCCTTCCAGCAAGACTGTGGTGTTAGACTTCCTTTCCTCAGTCTGAATGACCAGAAGAGGTATTTGTTGCTGGGACTCATGGTCAGAAGAACAAGCTGAAAGAGATGTCCACATGCTGGGAAACACTGACTTGCCTGAGAAGGCAGCCAACTGCCATTCTTCCATGACCACCTACCAATCTCTATAACCAACGAAAGAAATGAAAACAATGGTAGGAGTGTTTCTAGAAAAGTGCTCCCCAAACTGCTTTTCTTTTGTGAACTCTTTCCCTCAGCAGTTGCTGGAGGCTGAAAGTTGGGGTAAAGCCCGAGTCTGGGAGGTAGAGAGGCTTTGAGTAAATCTTTGGGAACAAAGGGGAGAGGGAAGGCTGAGGGTGGAGCTTATGTTATGGGATTATGGAAAGAGGACTGTAGGCATTTCTTAGTCCAATCCTTCTTTTCATAGCTAAGAAAAACCGTGACCTAGAAAGTGAGGTGTAGGGTCCAGGGGATATCCAGATACTTATGTGCCCCCCAATTCATTGCTCCTTTTGAGAAGCTGTATTCACTTTCAGGAAGGAGAAAGCAGCTGCACAGGAGACACACAGCCATGCTGATGGGCAGTAAAGTAGAACCTTCAAATTGATGTAGTGAAGGACCAGTGCCGTAGGACAAATCCAGCAGGCACATCTCACTGGTTAGGGGAAAGGTGGCAGCAGCTTATCCTCAGTCTCTGACGCTGATGATCCATCTCAAGTCAACTAAAGGTGCCAAAGGCACATTGTCTTCATTCATCCGTTCACTGACCCCTTCATCTGTTTCCTTCCCTGCGCTCAATCTAATTCTGATAGTCAGATGCAGTGGAACAATGATAAGAAAAGTGTACCTGCCTCTGGAACCAGGCCCTTCCTCACTGACTCTGCCTGACCTCAGACCCTCATTCTCTCTCCCTAAGACCTTGGTGACCCCACGGCTGAGAACCCACAGCATTTGCATTACCTGGGGTATTGTTGGAAATTCCGAATCCCAGGAGCCATCCCAACCTACTGGGTTATAGACCGCACTTCAGCACAGTTGCTGGGTGATGAGTGTGCACGTCCAAGTTGAGATACGCTGTCCTAGGTACTCCCCCTCCCTCCACTGAAACATCTGTTCTTCCATTCTGAACAGCAGCCAGAGTTCTGATTTAAATCAAAATCTTGCTGGGGTGTCTGGGTGGCTCAGTTGGTTAAGCATCTCCCTCTTGATTTTGGCTCAGGTCATGATCTTGGAGTCCTGAGATCAAACCCTGTGTCACACTCTGCGCTGGGCATGGAGCCTGCTTAAGGTTCTCTCTCTCTCTCTCTCTCTTCCACTATCCCCCCTCAAAAACAAAAACAAAAACAATGAATATCTAGTTATGTCAGTTCCTTGCCTAAAATCCTTGTTTGGCTCCCTGTTGCTTAGCAGATACAAGACGCTTTTACAGGCTAGCACCCCACTTGACCGCCTGGCAACCCTGGTCTCTGTAAGACCTCCTGAGTTCTTTGCATTGAACCACACTTCCTGAGTGTTTTTCTCCCCTCACCCGATTGTCTCAATGCCCATGCTTGCTTTAAGGCTTTGCCCAGACTTCCTTCTGTGAAGTGTCATGTCCTCTCCAGGCTCATGTGCCTGGTTCACTGATGGTCCACCTGATGCCTGCTCACCATGTGGTCCTCAGGGCAGGCTCTATTCCTAGCGTGGTGCTGGGCACAAGCAGTTTCTCAGTATGTGTTGGATGAGTGAATGGTGGTGGAAAAGGGCACCAGGAGGCCTCAGCTCAATAGGAATATTATTCCGTAGGTTAACAGGCTGCTTTGATGGTGTGGTGATAGTTCTCATACATTAAGTGAACCATTTAGAAAAGAGCCACAGTTCTCAAGAAAGAGAACTTGAGAGTTCTTCAAGAGAAGCTTGAGAGTCACTGATGTTATATATCCCTTTGCCTGGAAGGTGCTCATGCTTTTAAAACACTTCTGGAGAAGAATCTTAGACAACAGTGCTTGGTGATGTGGGCCTGTGTTTCATAAATCCTAGTCTGAGTGTCTGACCCAAGGTAGAAAAAGCCCCAGTCCTCTGATGTCTGAAGCCGCTGGATCCTGGGATTCTTCATAAATGTCTTACCTGTTACTGTGATCTAAACCTGTTCCCTCTGACTTTGCACTTTTAGAGGTAGACATTGGACTCACAGTCCCAAGGGGAAAGGAAGAGAACTTCTACTCCCTGTAGTCAGACTCAGCTCTCAGGAATTGGGGGTCAGCCAGGCCATGGGGGAAGGAAAGAAAGAGTAAAGGGAGAGCCTCGAGTGCACGCGGAGGCTTTAGTGAAGCATTTCTCTGTTGATATCAGGCATGTTTGGGAGAGTCCAGATGCAAAGTGTGGAAGGGATGGAAGCCCAGAAGCATATGTACTCACAGGGGATATAAACAAACACAGTAGATATTAAGTTGAATTACTTTCTTAAAGAGTGGAGTTCATCATATAATCGTTTTCAGGATTTATCACAAAAACAGGTCTTCGAAAGCTAAAGGTTTATTCTAATAAGCATGATTCGGTGATTTTGGCTTCTTCATTTTAGGGAAATTAATCTGTCATCACGAGATTATGTTGCTGTCTTTCTTCTAAAATAACTTGAAGTGAAACACTGTTAAATCACATAAGCACTAACTTCACTGTTGTCATTGTGTCTTTCTTTCAGGTTCAGTTGACTGTGGTAGAAGAGGGTCGCCTCCCACAGGGTACTCTCTGGCAAGTGTCTGCAGCCATGCTAGGATGCTATGTTCTGTATTCTTGCTACAGTTATTGATTTCTATCTTAAATGAGTCTGACTTGCAACTATGTAGTCTGACAACTATGTAGTTGTGATTTGGAAAGAAAATTAGGCTTGCTTTTTCTCATTAGGGAATTATTTGACTATTTCAGGAAAAGAGGGAATCCTATAGTAACTTACAGCAACTAAGATAAAATTACTAGAAAGATTTTGAAATACACTATTGTGTAAATGTTCAGTGTTTTCAGATTTTTGCCCTTTATTAAAAACATCCTAAGTAGAGCTTCATATTGAAGGATGCTCTCAAAGTTAGATTTGGGCCATGACAAGATGTGTTAGGAATGAATGGCCTGAAACAGAGCATAGAAAAATCCCTCTAGCCACATCTTCACTGATGCTCCCCACATTCATGCTGTCCCTGATGTTAGCCAGAGAGGCATGGCCAGCACAGCATCAAAAAAGAACAGGTAAAGATCACCTAAGCAAAACTTTAGCCTTCTGGCCAAACCCAGTTAGTCTTCCCAGGAAATCTGATCTGGAAGCTGTGAATGCGTGTGACTTTGGGCTCCAGACCAACATACCAGCATGGGCTGGTGTGTGGCTTCAGTCCTCAGTGATACCGTATGTAGCTATCCTTCTGCCTCCTGCAGTCATCTTAAGATGGCAGGTGTCTGGCTTTTGAGAGTGAACACACCTGCCAGGAAGAGGTAGCCTGACTGAGGAAGTGTCAACAAGGAGAGTGTCTGGGAGTGGAGAGTCACCAACCAGATGCTTCCCTTCCTCCCTTACTTGGAAGCCCTTAACTCCATGACTGCCTTCTGGGCAGACAGGGTGATTTGAGCTCAAACCCGAATAGGCAAGGTTTCTCTACAGATGGAGGCTGAGGGTTGACACTGACTACTACAGCAGTGGCTTGATTTCTTGGGGGACATGATGACAAGGTTGAGCATGTGTCCCCATCTGCTGAGAAGAGCCCTAGAGGCCCTTGAGCTGTTGTCATAGTTCCTATCCCTGGCATACACCAACCCCTCCAAACACACACCAGTCCTGTGCACTTACCCCCGTCACTCATACTTCTTCCAGGTACAACCTTGTTCTGTCCCTGGACATCACCATTTACTTCTTTGTTCCCTCCAAAAATCTTTATTAAATGCCTGCCCCATGTCAGGTCTGTGCCAGGTGTGTGGATTCTGCAGGGCTTCAGATAGGCAGTCTCGTCTGTTCCTCCATAGCTTGCAATCTGTGGGAAGAGGTGGGCAGTTAGATAAAGAATTATAAGAGGGCCCTGAATAAGGGGCTTCCACTGGAGGGTCAGGAAAGGTCTCCCAGAGGAAATGACATTTAAGCTGGGATGTGAAAGGTAAGTAGGATTGGAGGCAAGAGAGTGGCATGTGGAACCCCACAGGGGAAGAGAAGGAGAGAGAGGAGGAGGGTTGGGGGTGGGGATGGACAGAGTGACAGGTGCAAGGCCCGGGAGGCCCGACTCTTCGGGGTCTAGGAAGGGGAGTGAGAGGTCTCTGCAGCTGTAGGTAAGAAGGCGTGGAGGTGAGCAAGCTCAGAATGATGGATGGCTTGCTCCAGGAAAGAGATGGGAAGTGGGACCACAGTGAGAGTTGGGGGCCTACAGAGGCGGTCCAGAGTGGGGCATTTCAGGGGAGAACCTGTGATGGATGGGTCCAGGAAGCTCTACTGCACCACATCATTGTCTTTTAGGAATACCAGCCTTCCGGTTTGTGCTTGGCACAAACCGCCACTCTTACTGAACAACTGGATGAGAGGCTATTATAAGGACTTAAATCTCTGAATTCTCCCCATCTCCCTTCAAATATAAAAATAGAACTTGCCAAGTTACACAAAAGGGAAGGAACATGGGGAAACTTGAGTGTGGTGCTGGGCCAGAGGTGTCCCATGGGGGTCCAGGGCCTGGGCTGACTGCAAGGTGATGCTAGCCTGAGACCCATTGGTTTGCACATCATGGAGAAATGTGGGACACTGAGTCAGTTGATGGCTCTGGAAGGTGGCTGGTGATGAGGTGACTGAGGTTGCTCAGTGTCCGATGGGCCTTTGGGGCAGCTCAAGGTGGGGAAGTGCTTGTCACCACCTCCTGTGGGAGCAGTGATAATTCGTCTGGGTCGGGGCTGCTGGTATTGGCCCTCAGTCCCTGGTGAAAGTGTCCATCTGTGCACAGTGAGCCCTGAGGGATGAGCTGCAACTCCAGGTCTCACCGGGAGGGAAATCTGAGCCCTAAAGCCCTGAGGAGCACCTACGTAGCCTAATGAGATGGGGCATCAGTTCTGGAAAGGGAGGAAGCTGGAAGACACTGGAGTGGAAATGAAGGAAGTCTCTCAGTCAGTACTTGAAAGGGTGTACGAGTCTGAGGTAGTGAGCAGGGATTGAGGGTGAAAGGATGCCTTTCTGTCTTCTACAGGAGGACCCCTAGGCACTGAGGTGTTTGAAAGGCAAATGACTGGAAAGATGGCAAACCGAGGGAAGGAAGAATTGCTTTTTATTTTAGAGGTGCTTGCTTCAGAGTGGTACTTCAGAAATTTATGTATTTGTGAAAGGCCAAATTACTGTCCCCAAATACTGAAACCATTTAGAGCCCTTCAAAGCAAACACAACTGTTATACTTTCAGATAAACAAGATTAGCAGTCCCTCAAAGTAGTAAGTTTTCTACCTTTGAAATCACTAAATGGAAATGTGTTGCAAAGTCTGCAGGTCTTCTGGGTACTTTCTAATGGTTCAGGTTGTAGTTTCTTTTTTGTATCAGAAGAATCAGGACACTTAGCATTGCTAATAAACAATGAGTTTTGGATGACCTTTATGTGGTTTCGCAGAGTTGGGCCAAGCCTGCCCCATATATATATTTTAAACTAATACCTATTTTTTAAAAAATGTATAGTAAAGACAAATAGTTCTGTAGCACTACTTCAGAGCTCCTTGTCTGCTTTCTGAAACAGTTGTGGGTGTGTCTGTGTATCAGAGAAAACAGTATTTGCATTGAAAGCGCTCGTGTAGTAAAGAGATGCCTGATGAAGCGGATTGGAGAGGTTTGGGAGTAGACAAGACCAGAGAGAGATGAGCGTTCTCTTTTCCATAGGAAAAAAACTATAAACAGACTGGTGAAAAGAAAATCAGTTAAATACCAGCTTTTCGATGATGAGAAATCTTGGACTATAGATTTTGCCCTTGAGTTGAAAGGCGGAACTTCGGAGATGTCTGGAAGTTGACAGTTAATAAAATAATATGTGAGCCCGGTATGGAGACTTAAGGTGAAAGTGTCATTCATTCATTCATTCATTCATTCATTCATTCAACAAATATTGAACACCTGCTATGTACCAGGCACTGTGAACAAAACAACATTTTGGTGCAAGGAAGGTGAGGAGTGCTTTGGAGAAAGCAAAGGAAATAATGGGGATCACTTCAGATCAGAGGAGGTCTCACTGAGGATGTGACATTTGCGTGATGACCCAAGGTGGGTAGGCAGTAAACCAGACAGACATCGAGGGAAAGGATCATCCGGTGGAAAGGCCCTGGGACAGAGCATGTCAGCTAGAGTGGAGGGACGTCAAGGAAGCAGCTTCATCATGGGAGAGTGAAGGGCCAGATCCTGTAGGGCTTCAAGCACCACCGAATGAAGGAGTCTCTTATTCTGAAATGAGGAGTCACTGGAAGATTCTGAAAAGAGATGAAACCCGATGTGACCGCATGGTGGTACCTGTGAAGGTGTAAGAAGTAGTGGGTATATTTTGAATGCTGAGTCAACAGAATCTGCTGTGGACTGATGGATCAGGTATGGGATGTGGGAGCAATGGGGGAGATAGGAAGGCTCTAGGGTTGTTGACTTGAGCTCATGGAAGGATGTAGACATCATCGACCAGGACGGGGTCACTGTGGTGCTGTGTGGTCTGGATTTGGACATCTTAAGTTTGTGATTCCTGATGAACACCAGGTAGTGACTGGGATGGGCCAGACACTTGATATGTCTGGGCTCCCGTTGCCTGAAAGGAGAAGGAAGGTGAAGAAAGTGGGTATGGGCCTGAGGAAGGGCTGGTGAAATAGTTTATACTACTCTGGTGTTTTCAATTGATTTGTCTTGTAATAACATGTGGGGTTTTAAAGTTGCTCACAGTTTTTATCCAGAATGTTGTGATTTTCTTCTGTAAAACTCTCATTTGTCTTTGTTTCTGATAATACCCTTGCAGGCTGGACAGAAAAGCATTTTTCTAGGACCCTAATTCATCTCTGTTCTGGGTTGTTTCCTACCCCTGACACCCCCGTCACCCCGTTGGAGCAGCATATAAGAAATGTCTTTCTCCAGAAAAGAAAGGATAACTTTTGTACTTGCAAAACAACTTCGCAGCTCTGCTAATGATTTAGCATATGATTTGCCTGTCATGTGCCTTAAACCCTTGTCCTAGGGACAGAATAAATCCAGAAAGTGCCTTAGGTAGCATACCTAAGGAGGAGACAGGCAGAAATTGCCAGAGTTACCAGAAGTCAAAATTGATTTGATTTTCTTAGAAATCAATGTTTTAGTCTGGATGTTTAATGACACCCCCTTCTCCATACCTTTTCTCCCCGCTCTATCCCCAAGCAGCTTATATTTTTATTATCGTATCTCTAACTGCTCTGCTGGACAAAACAATGTGGTTGATCAACCGGGGAGGATGTTGAGGCCAGGTGGTGATCAAGTAGATGACTAGAGAGAAATAGTAGGGAGGGAGGTAAGGAAGAGTTTAGATCAGTAACAAATCAATTCCTCTCACGGATGATTCCTTCCTCTGTGATGTGATAACAGAGGGAAGAAGGGGTCTTGGAAGGAATCAGCTCCCTCATTTTAAATGAGTTTTAAGCCACTTGCCCAAGGCCACACAGATTGTCAGTAGCCAGACCTTGCTGCAACTGCGTTTTGGCATCTTTCCTCTGTTGTTGTCATGGTATGTGAAAGCATAAAGAAAGAGAAATACTGGTAGGGGAGGAAAAAAATTCTTTCCATTTAAGTCACAAAGATCTAAGAGCCTGGACTGGAAATTTCGCCCCTCCCACAGGAGAGTGAGGGGCATCCCTTCAGGGCCGGTGACCTGCGTCTCTCAAACCTTGGAAATGCCCAAAGGCACAGCAGAGGGGAGTCTCCTCCTCCCAAACCCCTTCCTACTGAGGGCTCTTAAACCTTTGCCCATGTTTCCATCTGGGTTCCTGGTGGAACCCACCCAGGGGGGCTCTGTTGAGCTCCAGGCACCTAGGCTTAGCATCTAACTAGAGTTGCTGTGACTCAGGACTGCAGTTAAGGAATGTCTTATGTGTTCTGAAGATCTGAGCTTTGCCTGGTATCCCAAGAAATAGTTTTCTACTTTTGAAGCTCCTTGTCCTCAAGTCTAGTCTTCCATGTGTACTGCTGAAACCTTTGTAAAACATGTGCCCTGCCCCTGCCCAGATGGACCCCTGGACTTGAGGACTGTTTAAGGTCGTCACTAAACCATGTGGCTGCCCAGCTGCTGTGTTGAGAAGGATTGTAATCTGCATCCACTGGGATGGAAAGGAGCACCAGTCTTGAGTGCACCTGCCACAAGTCGGGGCAGAGGGCATGAGCCCTGTGTCTCAGGTCCATTTTCCTGGCCTGGTAGTCTTGAGGTAAATGAGACATGTTTGTTGCTCATTTGCTAAATCTAGGCACTGTGTATATTGTGTCATTTAATTTTCTCAGTCTCTGTGAGGGTGAATGTTTTTAGCTCCATTTTACTGATGAGGAATCAGGCTGAGACAAGAGGTTAATGAGGGGAGGTCATTACCTAAGTCTCACCCTGCAGTGTTCCAGCTCTGCCAGTTCTGAGGCCTTTTCCTCTAGGTTCTGGAAGGGTCTCTGTGTTTTCACTGAGGACCTGCCCTCCATAATGGACTCCAGACTCAGCATGTCTGCTCTGTCTCCTGCTGGTTTCCCCCCACCCCACTCCTAACCTGATCCATTGGACTTGGATCTGGCCCACTCTGACCAAGCCTACCAGATATCTGCATTCTCTCTCATTCCATTCACGAAAGGAATTCTCAGCAAAAGCTCTAAACTGCAGGCACAACACATGACTTTGTTTTGATAGTCAACCAGTTTCTTGTTAAATTTTATGAGTAATACCCCCCACACACACACACTCTTTCTATTTCACTGGTGAACGTTCTCCAGAAAATTATTCTGTCCTCTCAGACTTAAAAAGATACAACTCTGCCCCCACCATTGCCCCAGAAGGACAGTCCCCAGTGCACATACCCAACATAGGTGCCTGTACCTTCTTTGATTCTTCAAATGAATGTCAGCTAATCTGATACTGATTTGGATGTGCTGGGGGGTAGATTTAAATATCTTTGATATTTAAATTTCAGCCTTGGGTACAGCAGTATTATTATACATTTTAACACTTATGGTAGAAGATCATTTTATAAAATTAGAACATAACTTTTATTTCTGTAGCTTCTCTGAAAACTTTGGAAAGTCACATTACCTAATGGAGGTGATCAGTGGGGACACCAGCTTCATATTTGGAGAAATATTATATCTAGAGCATATATTCAGCCAGTATTTACTGAACAGCTATTATTTGCTAGGTACTGGGCATCTAAAGATAAAAAGACAAACCTTCCTTGAAGGGAGCTCCTTGGCTGGTAGGAGAAGTCATGAGAACAGATAGTATCACTACAGTGATGACACGCGCCTGGGTGTAATAAGGTCTCATCCTGGTATCTGAAGCTGCTTGGGAGAGTCAGGAGGGCTTCATGGAGGAGGTAGCAAAGCTTACTACATATGGTAGATAGAGTACCACCTGACCGGCCTGGAATCCATTCCTCACTTCCTCCTGAATGGTCAGAACTTGGACTCTGTAAGAACTTTCACAGCTGGTCTGCGTAGATCAAATGACAGACCTGAGTGGCACCTTAGGTTGGTTTTTCACTCTGGGCTTATACACCATCCTTTGTCTAAGAAGCCCCAGGGGGTTGCTCACTGCCTGTTTTTCCGGTTATGAGCATCTGCTTCTTCAGCTTCGCTGGAATCCCTGGAAACACTTCCACGTGTATTGAGAATGGCTGTCAGCATGCTTACCTTCTCACAGCCGACCAAAACCTCCTGGGGGAGTACTCACATTTCTTATCTATGCTTTTGTTCTCTGGATGGACATCTTGCCTCGGTGTGAGGTAGTGTAGCCGGGCAGTAAAAACACAGATCTGGGAATCAGTAAGGCCCAAATTTGAAGCTTGGCCCAGCGGTTGTGGCCAAGAAAGCTTGGCCACACAACTGACCGCATTGTGGGTAAAGTACAGATGGTGTGAAAATGGCAGCTGCTCTTGTCTGGGTGTTAACCTGGCCCAGTGCATGGCCCCAGGATCGCCTGCCCACGCACAAGAGTCTCATTACTGATGTGCTCAGGTGCTTCAATTTTAGTAATTTAATCATTTCCCCGCATGTCACAGAGTACTGAGTCCTGCATTATATAATTTTTATATTATGGCATCAGGATAAATAAGTAATAGCACCACACAAAAATAAGAACAGAAAACATCAACTGTGGCTGAAAATACAAAATGATAAAGCCTTATTAATTGCTTTAAAAGGGGCCTTTTCCCTTCTTTTCTTCTGGTTTATTTAGTTTTATAGTAATATGAAAGCAGCCTTGGCTAAAGAAGATGTGGATTATTGACAATTACCCATGGTTCTGAGATGCATCAGCTACTTGGAAATATCAAGAACTAAGAAGCAATCCTGGAAACTGAATTCTAACCCCATTATCTACTTTCCAAACAGTAATGAGAAGGGGCTTCAGAAACCATCTAATGAGGAAATAGTTACTAAATATACACCATTATTTCTCCAAGGGCTCTGAGCGCTGTTAGCGTGATGAGTGCCAAGTATGAAAAGCACTTGCTTGTTGCAGTCGTAGGTCCCTGGGTTATGTGACATGGTATGGAATTTTCATGTACAAACTAATTTTCTACACATTTATTTTTTGTTAGTATTACTTCTTTATGACTTTTCCCCTTAGTTCCTTTCTCCAAAGGATTGGAAATGTGTTGGGTTGGCTAATCATGAAAACAAATAGCAGAGTATAATTTAAAGCTATCTGGAAAGGTTAGGATGAGTTTTGTCACATGCACAGGAAACCCTACCCCCTCCAGGAGAAGGGATCTGTTGTTAGGTAAGCAGAGTGACCAGAGCTCCTTCCACCAAGGAGAAAGAAGATACCACACAGAGATCGCTAAAGAGAAGATTCTGCACACACCTTTCCTCTGTTTACAAAACAAATGTTCTTCTGAGGAACGGAGGGAAGAAAAGAGATCTCATTTTTATGTTGTCATTCCATTTTTAAAATTTTTTACTGCATCAGTATGTCCATTAGAAAAGTGCATATGTCAAAGGCACTCTGTATTTTTTTTTTTTCACCCATCCCCACCTACAGAGCTCCTGTGAGCTGCTTTTTTCATTGGAAAAGTAGGAATGAAATTGCTAGGGCCATTTCCATTCCAGCCAGTGACCAGCAGAGTTATGAGAATCTTCCGTGCTCTACATACGCCACAGTACCTGCTATGGTCAGGCTGTTTCATTCAGCTGTTTCTGGTGGGTGGGCAATAGTAGTTTATTGAAGCTTTAATTTGCATTTCCTAGATGACTGCGACCTTTCCATGTGCTTATCAGTTATTCTGAGTTTTCATAATTCTGTTTTAAATAGAGATCTTTCTTTCCTTAGTAGAATTTCTGTGAGGGAGATCATTGCTCTTTCATTCGCCAACCGTAGTCCAGTTCCAGAAACAGAAGGAATTTGTCTCCCTCCCCTCCTCGCCTCCCCAGTAGAGCAAAAGGCACACTGTCCTCCATGGTGGCCAGGAACCCTGTCTGGCTAGGCTTGCCCTTGCTGTTTGGTTGGGAATATGGTCAGAAAGAGTTACAAAGGCATGTCAGTTCAGGGAGCCTTCATGACTTACTGGCCGTGCCAAGTGGCAAGGACAGGGAGAGGGTGATAGAAGAAGAGGGCTGGCTCCCCAGCCTGGCCTATGGAGATGCTGTCCTGCCTGATGTGGACAGAAATGCCAGAACCTTTGCAGAAAGGCAGTCACAACATCAACTTCATTTGTTGCTGTTGCTACTGTTGTTCTCTCTCCTTGTCTGGGTTTTTAATACCCATGGGCTGCCTGCCTGTCTGGCTTAATGAATTAATTTGTTCATTTCTTCTTTATTTTGTACAATGAGTACCACTGAGTTCTGCTGTATCTTCGACACTGGGGCTAAGACACCAAACAGAGTGCCTGCCTTCTAGGAGACGGAAAAAAAAAAACAGTAAAAATATGATGTAATATCATGTGATTAGAGGTGCCTTGGAGAAGAATGAAATGGTGGGGGTGGGGCTGGAAAGTGGTGGCAGCCGGCGGTGGGGAAGGTCTTTGAATGAGGGGGCACCCAGGCCATTTCATGGAAGAGTATCAGGCACCAGGAGGAGCCATTCGGAGGCTGAAGGCAGGAGCATGCTTTCACTGGAGGCCAGCACAGAGGTATGAGGCCTGGTTAGGTAGGTCTTCATGGTCCTTGGTAAGGAAGTTGGATTTTCCTCCAAGTGAAAGGGGAAGGCAGAGGAGGGCATTGGGCCAGGAAAAACATGAGCTGATTGGGGTTTTTAAAGGATAACCCTGCCTACATCACGGGAGAGAAACCACCAGACTCCTTGGCTCTTAGCATACCTGCCCCACTCCAAGCTCACCCTTTCCCCAGCCCATCAGGGACTTTAAGAGACAGCTTTGCCTCTGCCCCACCTGCCTCCACATCGGCCACCCTGGCCTTGTGCATCCTTGCTCCCGCTTCAAGTTTCTGCTCTTGGGTCCTCATCCCCTACACCTATGCCCTGGTGGTGAGCATGTCCCAGGGCAGAGCTGACATCTCCTTCAGTGCCCCTCGATACCTTCTACATCCTGCTGTCTTGGAGGGAAGTGGAGCAAGATGGAAGTATGCCCTGACTGTTGTAGGGGCTTAAAATCCACGTGGTTCTTCTCCCTGCCACCCTTCTAGGTGCATTTCTGAGGTATGTAGGCTGCATGAGGGCTGCACTGATGGTGTTTTCTGTTCATCAGCCCAAGACATTCCCTGTTGAGCACCTATCACAAGGGGGTACAAGACCTCTGGAGACTCTGAATTGATGTTTGCCTCTTGGCATTTTTAATTGCAACAGAATCATCCTTATTTTTCAGAACTCATTGGTAGGCTCTTGATCTAATGTCTTGTGTTTCCTGCTCTACAGATGTACATGAATACATACTTACTCATACATGAACACTAACACCCCCCCCCCCCGCCCCATTACATCAATAGCAGATACACAGATTGGAAATCCTGGTGAGGATTCCTGAGTCATAGTATCTCAGGTCCAAGAGCAGTGGGGCGGGCCCGGAGGCTCCCTAGCCCAACATTCCTGACACAAACAACTATGTAGTTGTGTCATAGCAACAGCCTTTCCAGTGTGTGGGTTGGAGTCACATCTCTGCTAGGTTAAAATGCCCCTGTGGTGTGTCTGCTTGTTTTAATGTGAGTGACTTATAGGAACGTGGGATTGAAGAGGAAAGGAGGGGATTGTGTGCCAGGCATGAAGGTGGCTAAAAGATTAATAAAATCTCATATATATATACATATATACATATGTATATATATATTTTTTTCCTTCTGTACATAACTCATGATGAAAGTGAATAAAATCCAGGTCTTCTCTACTTGAAAGAGATGTGGCCAAGAAGTAAATTCTTATCCTAAACCTCCATAAATGCTTAGAAAACCATGGTTCGTTCTTCAGAGACCAGGAGACTCCTGACTTGAATATGCCATTTTCCCCAGGTGCTAACACAGGAACTCAGCGTTATGGGATATAAAGCTAATATACCCAAAGTGACCTACTGTGACCTGATGTGGTCTAGTGATTATATTCCCTTAAGCATTGTTAATAACTTTGTGACTGTCTATTATGAAATAATAGCAAGTGAATTTCAAATACATGTGAAATCCAACCTTTTTTTTCCCTTCATGTATCCTTTTGTGAGATTTTTATTTGAACATATTACAGTCCAAATTAAAACATTTACATGGGTGTGTTCAGTTTCTGAAAATGTAACTTATGACATGTGTGCTTTCCATTACAAACCTCATTAAAAAAATTTTTAGGGACACCTGGGTGGCTCAGTTGTTAAGCATCTGCCTTTGGCTCAGGTCATGACCCTGGGGTCCTAGGATCAAGCCCCACATTGGGCTCCCTGCTCCACAGGAAGCCTGCTTCTCCTACTCTCACTCCCCCTGTTTGTGTTCCCTCTCTCACTGTGTCTCTCTCTGTCAAATAAATAAATGAAATCTTTAAAAATAAAATTTTTTTTAAATTACAGCCCAAACCCCTTTAAGCTTTACCTCATCTTACGGTTTATAGAAGCTTCTAGGTAAAGTTTTTTTATGCTGTTTTCAGAAAGGAAAGAAAAGAATATTAAAAGCAAACAGTGAACTTTCCTCCATGTCCCTGACAGGTGTGGCTTTGGTCATGGAGAGCATATTTTTGCCATCTAGGCTGTGGCCAGAGCAGTCCTTGGAAGCAGTGAGTGTGTACAGATGGGGGTCTGCTCGGTGTGAGGACCACCCACACTGCATGAAAAGAGACAGCTGGGACGTAAGGTGGGACCGAGGCAGCGTCTTGACGATCTCTGCTCTGGGATGCTGTGAAGGGGAAGTGTTTACCTTCTTTAGAACAGAAATAGCCTCAACTGGCCGTGCTTTTCTCCTTAGAGGATATGAGGTAGTGGGTTTTGGCTCATTGTACAACCAAGGAGTTTACCAGAAGTTGGCTATGCCAGAGATTGTACAGGGCAGGGAGAGGCAGGCTGAAGCTCCTGTACTACCTTTCCCTTCAGACAGTCTCCCTCCTCCCTCTAGTGATGGTGTTTCTGTGACTCTATCCTGAAGTTCTCAGAAGTTGAAAATGGGCAACAGAGTGAATCCCTGGGCTGCGGGAGGGATTTAGTCGGAAGTAGTGGGTGGCCAAACAGTCTCCATTCCTTTTCACAGGAGAAAGGCCCACTCGGGTGCCATCTAGACTCTTTATGGAAAAGGCAGCAGACAGACTCTATTCAACATGCTACATACCATAAAGAATCCTTAATACTTAAGAAGGAGGGGTTGAGATGTGCTACATTTCTTTTTTATTTTTTTTATTTTTTTAAATTAACATATAATGTATTATTAGCCCCAGGGGTACAGGTCTGTGAATCGCCAGGTTTACACTTCACAGCACTCATCATATCACATACCTTCCCCAGTGTCCATAACCCAACCACCCTCTCCTTCCCCTCCTTCCCCCAGCAACCCTCAGTTTGTTTTGTGAGATTAAGAGTCTCTTATGGTTTGTCTTCCTCCTGAGATGTGCTACATTTCTATGAGAGTGGCTTTTTTTTTTAAGATATTTTTTAAAATTTTTAATTTTTTTAAAAGATTTTATTTATTTATTTAATTGACTGAAAGAGAGAGACAGTGAGAGAGGGAATACAAGCAGAGGGAGTGGGAGAGGGAGAAGCAGGCTTCCCACTGAGCAGGGAGCCCGACGTGGAACTCGATCCCAGGACCCTGGGATCATGACCTGAGCCGAAGGCAGATGCTTAACTACTGAGCCACCCAGGTGTCCCTAAAGATTTTTTTTTTTAATTTACTTATTTTAGACAGAGAGGGAAAGTGTGGTGGGGAGGGGCAGAGAGAGTCTTAAGCAGACTCCATGCTGAGTGTAGAGCCTGACTTGGGGCTTGATCTCATGACTCTGAGATCATGACCTGAGCCAATATCAAGAGTCCAGTGCTTAACCAACTGTGCCACCCAAGAGCCCCTTTTTGGTAGTGTTTTGTAAATAATTTATTATAAATGTCTATGTGTTAGACAACTGGGATAATGAAGACATTCCTAGAATTATTTGTCATGTCTGTAGCTGATGACCTCTTGAACCCAAGTCTGATGTCTGGTGGTCACTGTCTCTGTTACTGGGTATATTTTCTTGTGTATGGGTGTCCTGTTTAAAGACAGAGATTTTTGGAGAGATTCCCTGAAACAGACACATTTAAAGTTGAATGACAGTATATTTGACTTACTGCTTTTGAAGCTACTTTTTATGTTTGAAATAATTAATAGCTGGCACCATTGAATCTAACTTGCGTCTTTTCTTTAAAGACAGGTAGTGTTGGTCAGTGTCATTTAGTAGCCCAGAGTTAAGATGCTAACGTTTGTTTATAGCAAAAGAAGCACTTGAGTACAGCAAGGATATTTGCATATATGCAACAATGAAGTTAATGTCAGGTGGCCCAGAGGTGAGTTTTTCACATACTTTACAAAGAATAAGATCTAGAACTAGAGGCCCAGTAAACAGATCTCTTCTTTCTCTGCCCAGTACTTTTCCCAGTAAATCGGTGTGAAGGTGTGTACCTTGTCACACCAGAGTTGCGTCAGATGGGTGCCGTTGGATCCCTGAACTTGCAGACCTCCACAGAAGCTTGTGTTGATCAGTAAAGGAGAAGTAGAGCTGTTTCTAGCATCAGTTTATGGATGCCAATGAAACTCGCTTCATTGTAGCTAAAACTGTAATACTGTATCTTATGGATATAATTAATACAAATATAGATAATTTGTGTTGCTTTCATAGTTTTTGTGCTCCACCCCCCATTCATTGTTGGTCCACTGCCGAGCTGGTATAGTTGGACAGGCATCTAGGCAGGAGCTAAAAATGCAGCTTGTTGTGCTTTAAGACCCATGCCACCCTAGGCCAGCCTGGCCAGACACAGCTCATGTTTATCCCTTGAGTGCTGGGGAAAGCCTTGAGACCATGAGGTGACACTGTGAGGACTTAGACACATGGAGGGGCATATGCAAGTGGGCTGCTGTCAGGCTTCTCCAGAACCCAGGCATCCAGGAAGGTGAATCTCAGTCTTTCTCCCCCACGTTCTGGGCCCTTGATAGGATCTTGCCTTTCTGAAGAGTCTTCCCTCTAGTCACAAGTTGTCTCTACCTGAGGTGACATCCTTTTGCTGTCTAGGATTTTGCTTGTGTCTTTGCCTTGCTAAAGGTAACGAAGATATGGAATGTCTGTATTATTTAGTATAACAGAAAGGATTATCCCTTCACTCTGTGTGCTTTTCTAAGTTTGCTCATGTTCCCTCACTCTTGTCATCTGTCAGGAAGTAGCTGTTCCTTAGCAAGTGCCTCCTCCTTGGCTCAGCAGGACAGTCCACCTCCCTGAAGAGGACACGGACTGGCTAAGGGGCATTGTCTCCCCTTACCCAGCAGTGGGGTCTCCACAGACTGGCGTAGCCTTGGGGATCTCCAGAGGGATCAGTGGACTGTGGATCTGTGGTGGACTGACCCTCCTCCGAACCTTTGTGTGCAAAGCGCACCAGAGCGAGGTACACTTCCAGAATCCTTATTCTCAAGGTACCTTGCAAGGCCCTCACTGCTCCCCCAAAGACTGAGCTCTCCCTGGCTGAGGCTGAAGTACACGGGCTGTCTGGGTGCCCTGTCAGAGCACCAGCCAGGCCATCGTCCCACCCTTCATTTCTTCCATCCCAACAAGCGCCCCCTACTCAACTGTTTCTGAATGTCCCTCCTGTAGCAAAATGGTATGATAGAGGGGAATCTAAGATGTGACCCTCGTCTTCTGAATAGCTTGACATGTTGCCCCCAGTCAATACATTTAATTGTTTCAAACAATTTTAGAGCCGTTTTGTATATAAGTACTCATTCTGGGAATGTGCCTGCCCTTCATCTGGAGGCTCATCCTGACAGTCTGGTCTTTTTAGCCCTTTGAGTCTTTTTTGTGTTGTGGCTTTGTGGGTTTTGGTTTTCGGTTTGTCGTGAAGTTTCTTTTTGCTTTTTTTGTTAGATCACAGAGGAAGATTTTAGAGCTAGAAAAAAATCAGAGAGAAATTTAGGTCTTGGAAGTATTTATCACTAAAGAGAATTTATATAAAAACAAATATATTGGTTTTTTCCTCTTTTTGCACTGTACGCCCCCTACTGCTTCATGTTATTCCTAAAAGTCCAGAGAATCCCTATGGTATTCCTACTTGAGAATGGCTTTGAATACATTGGAAATATTTTCCAATATTCGAATAGCATTCTGTCATTAAATCATAGAACACTCTGCCTGGCTCAAAATATAAGGACTTTTCTTTAAGCAAGGAACTGAGGGAGACTGAGATTCATTGATTTTTCTCTCTGCTACACTAGGAAATCCCATGCAAGGCTCAGAGCAGAACATAGTTTCTTTACTTTGTCCACTAGCAGGCCTCTCTCTATTTGAGACAAAAAAAAAGTACACAGAACAGGCAAAGTGTGGCAGAGGTAAAAGCCACAGACATACCCACCCATGCCCCTGGCACCTGTGGTCCTTAGGAAGAAGAACACTTGCTGGATTGGGCCTCC
Organism: Lontra canadensis; assembly: GCF_010015895.1. Lineage (NCBI taxonomy): Eukaryota > Metazoa > Chordata > Mammalia > Carnivora > Mustelidae > Lontra > Lontra canadensis. The sequence goes on from NW_022631051.1 coordinate 9,064,714, forward strand.
TCAAACCCCTGTGGGGCCCTTGCTTCTTCCTACCTGTATTCTGGACAACCCAAGGGGTACCCGTGTCCTGAGAATGTGCTGGGGGGTGCCCCATAGTACAGAGACAGACATGCTGACCCTAGATACAATAGCCACCATACTGATGTCCTCAGATATGAGTGGCTCCCAGGAGTCCATCCTCCCCGTGTTTGGAGGACAGCTGACTGCAAACATTACCTAGCAACAAAAAAAGCTGGAGTCAGGCAGGGAGAAGCAAGACAGTTGTTATTAATCATGCTGAGATGATGTATTGTGGTTTAAAAATGGAAAAGGAAGGGACAGATTAAATATTGACATGTACTGTATTCCAACTGTGGTAGCTTTTGGCTTGTCTAACACAAAAGCATATATTCACTGCAAGGGAAAATAAAATCTTCATCTAACTTCTGCTTCAAGGGGCTTCGGTTGAAAAAAAGAGAGAGCTTAATATGCTTCATTTCCAGCCTGGCCTCAGTTGAAGAGTTTAGGTATCGAGGTCTGTGAAAGCTTCTTCTTAGTGAGTTCACAATGCAGTGTGTCCACTGAAACAAATTCTCTCTTAAGATCTCTCTCAAGTCGCTATCTCAGTTTTAGAAAACAAGTCAAATATACCTTCTCTTATACTACATGTTGACTATATGCTTGTAGTATAGAAAATATACATTAAATAAATGACATTTATAGTGGGAACTTGAAGAAAATATGTGACCTGTAAGAAGTTTGGGTGCCCCACCCCAGCTTCCCAGGATATAGGCCTTATCAATGAATTCTTAAGTATTGTTAAACAAGTCTTGTAAAATGTTAATTTGTAATTCAGTGTCTTCTCTCTGTACATGTCGTACTTCAAGGTCACTTTTCCTATTATTACAATAGTGAGAGTGAATCTAACGGGCTCATACTCACCTCTACCCTGTTACCCTCAGTCTCCTGGCATGGTGGTTAGGATGGCTCTTAAGGTCTTATTGGCCTCCATTTTCAAGTTCACCAAATTTTTACAATGGATAAGTCATTGTCTGCGAAAATGACCTCTGAATGTGAATGTATGGGACTATTCAGAAGGGCCGATGTGGTAGGATTCTAAGGAACGACAATTAAAATTCAAATCTACATCCCAAAATACAGAGTTTCATCATAGAAGAGAAATTAGAATTCTTCTATGGCCTTATTTTGTAAATTGGGAAACAGTTTCAATTCCAGTGTCAGAAAGGTGAGTGTAGCTGGGAGGAAGGAGAAAGGAATTGAACCCAGATCGCTTTTGTTCTTTAGTTGACAAATCTCAGAGCTTAAAATTCTCCTGACAAATGAAATTGTAAATGTATCTCATCTGTTTCTCTAAGCCTGCCTTCAGTCAACAAATGTTTTCTATTCATCAGCCTAAGAAATGGCTCTGGTGCTGTCACTTGCAGTGAGCCCTTGTATTTATCTTTTAGAGGAAATACAGGGGTGTATTTTTTCTCCTTTCCTGGAGTATGGGATGGTGTTCTTGAAAGGGGCTTGTTACTAATAACGTGGCTTAGTAGAAAGGAAAAGAAATACATTAAAGATCCTTCAATCTTCCCTTAACTGTTTCTCAGAATTGGGTCAGTAACCTCTAAAGTGGCTAAGATGGGTCAAGAATAGGTTAATAAAATTACAAATTCTAGAACAAGAAAGGACCTCTAAGGTCACTGGGCCTAGCCTCTGTTTTTAGGTAACTAAGGTGTTAATTTCGTACTGTGGTAGCAGCTGAAACTCAAAGGGTTTATAAGCTCCACCTAGATCCCATAGTAAAATCATAAGCGCTGTTATTTTATAAAATTAAGTGAACTCGAAGAGCTCATTCATCTTCTAACTCAGTCAGCTTGCTTTGCCTCCACTGCCAGCCTCTTTGTGGAATTTCTTTATCCTAGTCATTCCTGCCCCTCCCCCCAGTCCCCACCCCACATTTTTAGGTCCCTCTTTTAATTCTATAACAAACCCCAGGCTTTCTGGGCTCTCCTGGCACCCCTCTGTACCCCCCTGCTTGGCCTGGAGGAGACTGGCTGTGTCTGGAGGGACAGGAAGAGTTATGACGCGGACGACAGGCACCAGCTGTTCCGCATCGGTACCAATGAGAACACGGGAGGAAATGAGCTCCAGTGGCAGCTTGGAAGATTTAAGTTAAGCATAAGGAAATGAATCCTGAGTCATGAAGACTGTCAGGAACTAGAGTAAATTGTTAAGGAAGATTGTGGAATCTGCTTCTCTGGAAAAACAAAAAAACACACCCTCAAAATAAGGCAGGCTCACTGCCCAGCATGATTTTAGTGGGGTCTGCTTGAAGGTAGGGGGGTAAACAGGATGACCTCCCATCCTCCCTCTTGATTCTATTAAAAGATTTGCAGGGGATGAGGTTTCCACGGTAGCACAGTCTAATGCTTAACAAGTCTTTTGTTGAAGATATTAATACCATCTTTTCATCTGACCTAAATCTTTCCTGTGGAAGTTAAGCCATGCTCCCACGGGGGATGAAGAGCAGAGGAGATCAGAATTCAACCTTGAAAGAATCCAGTTAAATTTAGAGCGTTTAGAGTTAGGGTGACTCAAGAATTGGCACTGAACTGGGTCGCCTCGTTCAGTGGTTTCAGGGAGGGGTATCACGGAGTCTTGACTCTTGGTTTTGGTGTTAGAGTCGAAGGCTCCCATAGTTGAGATTAATAAGGATTAATAAGGATAGGGAGGTGGGAGGAAACGAGTGTGATTTCAAGGTTTGTGGCTGTTACCACCAAACCACTGCATTAATGTAAGCCAAAATTAAAACCACAGAGTATAAAATGTCATGCTCACACATTTATTCGCTCCAGCAAATCTGAAAGGAGTCGACCCTGCAACTGGTGGACTTGAAGATAGATAGCCAAGTAGCACAAGGATTAGAACCTCTTCATTAATTTTTTAAAATTGTTTTTTTATTAGTTTAACAAAACATAAAAAATGTGCATGGATTCAGGAAGTGCAATAAGATGAATTAATGAGTTTTAGGGCTATAATGTTCAATTAATTAGCAATTTCCAGTGTTCAATTAATTAGTAATTTCTATTCAGCCTGTTGCCCGACTCATAATGAGCATTTTCTGCAGTCTAAATAAAATTTAGACTGCTTAGCTTTTGGGAATTTTTATTTAGCTTCTTTTTATTACAGCTTAAAAATGGGCCTTTTAGCATTTCTAAAAGGGGGACTACTGTACATTTTCAGCCTTTCTTAATTATTACCATTTTTCAAAAGCAGTTCACCAGACCCTGTAAGAAGACACAGTGACTTTCATGTCATAATATCAGATCAAAACACATTTGGGGAGCCCAATTTTTCTTGTAGGTGACAAAGGTCCGTCCCCCCTTTATGGGAGAAAGAAGGACGAGTTAGGAACACAAAGCTACAGCGAGAAGAAATATTTTTATCGGGGGAGGGGAAACAGGAAAATTCCTTTCAGCTCTCACAGTGGGAAGTCGCCCAGGTGAGGATGACATGAAGAAATCCTTCCAAGCGTCCACCTTCCCCAGCTGTGGAAAATCTCCATGATCCCCTTTCACTTTCACTCTGATCTCTCCTTCCGGTATTATTCTTGGGACAAGTAGCTAGGTCCCCACTCCCATAACAATGGAAGACCTCACCATTGTCTGGTTTCCTTTCCACCTCCATGTCCAGTTCCCATCTCCAGCAAATCACCTTCCTGATTCATAGGGAATCTTGGTTTCCCATTTAGAAGCTCGTGTATGTTGTCCAAGACTTCGAAATTTGGAAAGGTTAGGAATAAGTTGAAACTCTTTGCTTATGGAGGGTTGTTTGATCTTAAAGCAAAACCAAAAACAAAACAGCATTCAGCTAACCTCATGGAGTCACTGGGTATAGATGTTAGCAGCCAGCTGGGTTGGACTGGCCCTAACCAAGCACAAGAATAGAGTCTGTCTGTCTATTTTCCCATCTTTGGCACATTTGAGGAGTTGCCTCCTGATTCCATTCTCTAGCGCTCCTCCTTCCATCAGGTGATGTAGATGAGGTCAGAGTGCAGGAGTGCCTCTCTCTGTCTTGTTGCAGGATAATGTTGGGTTTCAGATGTTCTTTCGTGTTGTTTACACATAATTACTGCCCTTTTGGCACCTTTTGCAGGACGACTTTGCTTGGCGTCATGCTTTCCTGCCCCTTCCTGGAATAATACCTGGTAAAGGGAAGCATTGTTTTCACATCTTTAGTGAGAAGAGATAAGATTGGTGAAAATTGGACCGTCCCTTGTAGGTGGTCTTTCATGAACCCATGTGAAGTTTGACATTCAGTTGGGGACTCCCAGAACAAAAAGTCCAGCCTTTTTAACCGAATAAAGGCTGATGTCAGAGGACTCATCCAGTAACAACAGGGAAAATTTAGGTTAAAGGAGCCCTGAGCGTTTCTGTAAATGCTTCTGTAGGATCATATGCTGTGATATGAGTGTATATTGTTGACAGTAACCGCAGAGACAGATCATCAAGGGAACAAGTTATGGGGTCTGTTCAGTATCAGCACAAGGGTGCCTGTAATTTGTAAGGACATAAAGCAGGTCATCAAAAATAGATGGGGTAGCAAATTTGGAATTTTTTTTAATAAGAAAGAAGAAACCCTGGGCAATCTACTATGTTTCCAAATGTCACAACCATCCAGGTAGTCTGAAGTGGGCCTGAAGCCCCTCCCACCTATGACCTCCTCCCGCATTCTCACTGACAGGGTGCAAGATGGGAAAACCCAAGGACTTTTCCAGAATTGCAGCCACTGGGAGAGACAGTCACTGGGAAAGACAGTTTGTGCAGCCTGGAGAGTCTAAAAGGGATTGCAGGTCTATGCTGTGACTGTCGTTGTTAGGGGAAGCTTGGGGGTGGGGAGCAGAGCAGGAGGCTTGCTTTTTCCTCTCCCATACCTGCTAATGTGACTTCAGCAAAAACCCTGGCTTTTCATATTCGGTCTTAAACAGGTATGATGGCTAGGTATTAATATTAATGAGCATAATAACAATAATAAAACTGGCAGCAGCATCAAATGAATGTGGTCTCCTGCAGTAGAAATATTTACCCGATGTGTCCTGCCAGTTAGAGAGATTTTGGCATTAAACCTAGACATTACCTCATCCTCCTGGGCAGACAGCCGATTTCAATGCTGAGCAAGTCTGCAGAAGCAAAGAGCTGAATACCTGTCTGGTTAGCTGTGTAGCCCCAGACCCTGGTTGGAAGTGATTTTCTTGAGCATGTCTGTCTGTCTGTCTGTCTCACCCTTAGTTCCTTTCTTTCTCTCTGCAGCACTCCATTGGGTTGTCATTGTTTTCAAACTGTGCTGGTATGTATAGATGTGTGTATATATACCTATCAGCATGCGTATGCGTGTGTGTGTGTGTGTGTGTGTGTGTGTGTGTGTATTTTTTAAATCTTGAGGGGCACACTGTGAAAAGATCTGCCAGCCAGGTGGGTGTGTATTAATACACATAGAAACCTGAAAGGTCAGAATTAGGAGGGAAAGTGAAGTACTTATGTATGACACCTCCCCCCACACACACACATGTGCGTGCACACACACACGCATCCTCACACTTGCAAGCACACATGCTCCTCTGTCTTTGTAACAATCAGGGACAGGGGAATGAAACAGCCTTTTTTGTTTCTTTTAGTTCATGATAAATGCAAGGGACGTTGCACAATGAAGGGGGTTTTATTTCAAGATCTTTAACAACTAAAATAATATTTTGAAACATTGAAATTGCGCTAAAATTGTGGTTTTGCTACTTCCAACCCAAGAGAACAGAACATTTTAAATCCTTTTATTCTACTGGCCTTAAACTACTTTGAAGTTAGTACTATATACAAATTAAAGGCTCAGGATAAGCGCAACAGAGAAATCTGGTTAGAAGTTAAATCTTTGGGTAATATTGAAAATATTAACAGGGCTTTGAATTATCATGAAATCATCAAGTAGCCATTCCATAAGTTTTCCAAATAGGGTGTGGAAAACCACTCCATCTCTTCCTAGGACCAATTTGCCTTATGTTTTCTTTAGCTCTTGACTCAAAGTTTTGTATCACACAGGTTTCATGCTATTGCTACTAAGTGAATTAATGTTATCAATTGGTGTCATGTCTTCTAAAATTCCTCCCCAGAGCCAAACAGCTTCTGTGTTGGCCCTGATTTTTACCAGTTCTTAGGACTGTATTGAGGTACATTTTGTGATAACTTTTAAGTTTTTTTTTTCCTGAAATGCTCTAATTTGGATTTAAGTTATTCTAACTCCTTTACACACCCACAGTTGAATCTTGATTATTGGCCTATAAGCATTAGCCAAATTTTTGTATATGAAGTTCATTCTAGCCACCAAGTCATTAAAAAATGTAATATCATGAGTGCCAAGCTCATAAATATACAGTTTGGCTATCTACTAAATTCTTAGTTATTTGTTAAGATTTTACAGACAAAATAATGTTTAGAGAAAATAGCTTCCTTCTGATAGCAGAATGGGCCAAACTCTGTAGCTCTGCTTCTCATGTACTCTCAGCCAGCTTGGGCTGTGACTGTCCAGAATCCGCAGGCACACCAGGACAGGGACTGCCCACCGGGAGGACTGTTTGCGCCAAGCCTAGGAAGGTGAGCTGCCCAGGAAACAGGACTTCCGAGTGCTTCGGCACAGATTTTGGCATCCTCAGAGAGCACAGCCATCTGGGAAATCAGTGACAGACTGCACAGTTATCCACGGAGCACCCCCCACATCCACCGGCCGAGATCCGTCCTCATTAGACAACTCTCCAGGGGCTATTTGGGGGGACAGATTTCTTTCCATCTAATAGGGGCTTTATGTCCAGAGAGTTGCAGGTCAGTAAATACAGTGAATATCTGCTGCAATAACGGAGTTTGGGGGAGATGTTCAAGAATGAAGGGTGACAGCAGGGTTGGTTGTATAAATCAGGATTATATACTTGTATTAATACGAACTTAAGGTACTGATGGTATTACACGGAGTTTTAAATTTTGACTGTGCGTGAATGGCGTCTCTTAACGTTCATCTGTGGCTGCAATCAACTGATGATATGTGATAAAATATTTATAATTTGTATGGGGAGCCTGGGTGGCTCAGTGGGTTAAAGCCTCTGCCTTCAGCTCAGGTCATGATCCCAGGGTCCTGGGATTGAGGCCCGTGTCGTGCGTGTGCTCTGCTCCGCAGGGAGCCTGCTTCCTCCTCTCTCTCTGCCTGCCTCTCTGCCTACTTGTGATCTCTGTCTGTCAAAGAAATAAAATCTTTTTAAAAAAATATTTATAATTTGTATACCTAAAAGCAGAGATTGATAAAAGGGTATTTTTTTAAGTTTTCATTTTATTCCAGTTAACATACATTGGTATATATACAAATATACCAGTGTACAATATAGTAATTCAGTGCTTCCATGCATCACCTTGTGCTCATCGACAAGGATTTTTTTTTTAGACTTATTTTACTCTATGACTTTTTTTTGCTCAGTTACTTGGAAGATGGCCCTAAATACTATTACAAATGGTATCATTGAAAAAAGCAGCACTTTGTGCTCCAGCAATATTTCTATGCTGTGCAGGCTTTTGAAAATCCCTTTCCGCAGATAGTTGGCAGTCTGCCGCTGTTTCCAACAGACAACATGTTTCCCCACCACCAGGTACCAGAACAAATGGTGACATGTAGGAGGTTCTCTCTCTTAAGTAAAAATACCCTAAGTCCTCTAAGTAGGGATTGGGATTTAAATATCAGATAAGGGAAGCAGGTAAGAAAGGAAAGAGGAAAAAGGATCAGAAGAGAACTTCCTCGAATATTCCAGCAGTTCCACATAAAATAAAGAACCACAAGTATGGGAAGTGGGAGCATAGGCGTGCTAGAGAGGACCCAGACAGCAAAATGAATGAGGCCTGTTCTGAAGTGAATTTTGTTTTATTCTTGGAGGGCATTCGAAGCTGGATATCCAGCAGAAGTGAAAAGGAAAGACCAAGACCATCGTTATAAAGAAGAATATACATGGTCTTTAAATGAGCAATTGCACACTCAAGGGTGAATAGGTAATACAGAATACACATTTTCTCTTCCACAGAAGGCAAGAGTGCGAGTTACGATTCAGAGTCTTGTGCCGACCTTCCCACAAAGACGCTGTCGTTACTTGCCATTGCTGTTTGTGATGGATTCTGATGTGGGACTAGCCATCCTTTGTAAGGGAGGCCCTCCTTCCCACCAGAGGACCTGGATAGGCTGTGGAATCAGAGCAACTGGCTTTGGATTTTAGCCCTGCCACGTGGCTTGGACGAGACACCCGATCCCTAGCTCACAGGGTTATCATGATGGCTTATGGTAGAATCCCTCGCACACTCTGGGGACTCCCAGAATATGGTGGTTGTTTCTAAATAAAGAAATATATTAATGTCTTTTAATTCCTATAGATTGTAGGAGCTATTCAGCCATAAGCTAAGTCTCAGTTAGCTTCTACCAATAGGAAAAAGGAGATTTTTTTTTTTTTTTTAGGTTAGCCCCACTAATCATCATGGGAAAAATTATAATTGTTCCTTGACTTTTAAACATTTTTTGTCAAAACATTAAAAATGCCTATTATTAATTACACATATATAGGGAAATGACAAATGGTAGTACAACTAGTATTTGTTTAGCATATTGTAATTTAAAACATTAGAAACATTGAGAAACAAACTGTTCTATTTCTCTGTAAAACTTATCAAGAGTAGTTTGAACATAGCCTGCCATCTCCTTCTTGTCCTGTAACTTATGGTATGGAGCAAGTGTTTCTCCTGTGCGTTGAGGAATTGTCATACTCCTTTCTTAGTTTGGATCAGCTTCCAGTATTTTATCCTTCGTGCTTTCAGTGTTGTGAAATATCTCTTAAGAGTTCTTTTAATGTAAATTTTTTTTTTTTGGTGCCATCATTTCCCCTGGGTCACACCTTTATCCTTTTTGTCACAACTCCTTTCCTCCTTTATGTCCATAAGCTTGCCTTCTCAGAGTTTTTCTAGCTGTCCATTATACGTCTTGAGCAGCATCAAGGTCATTGTTCCCATTGTTGGCTATTTCTTCTATACCTACACTTATAATTCAGATTTCACTTCCAGCATCATCCCTTGGGATTTCTTTCTGTCTTCGTTGGCTAGTTCTCTCTTCTGATTATCATTTTTGTAAAATGGCACGTATGTATCCCTGGGACACAGGACACAGCACAACTATGCCCTTTGCTGTTTATGTGTAAATAACAGCTGCGTGGTGACCTGTCACTAGCGGATTTTGAAAGAAGTGATGTGATTGGTTACTGGTCCTGATGCTCAGCTGTTATTTACAGAGTGATCTGTAGACTGAAGAGCTAGCTGTAGAGTTTGGGCTTTATGCAATTACTACTAGTCAGTACACTCTGATAACTGAAATTTGAACTGCGTTGTTTGGGGATGGTGTTATTTAAAGTATGGTAATTGATTGGCATTTTTTTTGTCATATCCGAATTTTGTGTGTAAAGCAAAGATTGCCTGTACTCAGATCTTAAACAGAACAGGTAACATGTTTTGTAGGAATAGGAATCCATGACTTCTGGTTAAAACTGGAATCAGTAAAATCTAGCAATCAACTGGGAGACTTTCTGCATGTCACTCAGCCTCTTTAGGTCTCAGTTTTCCCTTCTGTAAAAGCATGGATGACTTTACAGTGTCTCTTCCAGCTCTAAAATGATTTGATTCTACTGTATGGGGGCACTTTAAGAGACACTTCCAAAGAAAGTCATATAAAGATGATTAAAGGATTGAAAAAGGAGACCTCTGAGGAAAGGTTATGACAACCAGGTTAGCTTTCCTAACGTAATGACAGATTGCAGCCCTTGTGAGGGTCACACCCAGAGCCTGGTGAGCACCTCCCCATCTTCGTTACTGCGAGTAGGAGGAACCTAAAGGATGGGGGAGATACAGCTTTTATAGGAAGCAATTGTAGGATTAATGTGGCTTGTATAAGGAGCAAGAGGGAAAACAAACAAACAAACAAATAAAAAAAAACAAGGAAGAGGTGTAGAGGTGGTACCAAAGTAGTCTTTTCATCTACTTGGGAAACATGGAATTAAAGTTAGGTCGTCCAAATAAAAGCTAACACACTGAGGTTAGGGAAATGGAAATAATTTCTGAGAGCAAGATCCTTTGAGCCTGGATTGTGTTGCCCATGGAGACTATTAGTCTTGTGTCGCTTGTGTCTTTACAAAAAGGATCTTTGAGGAATGGTCTAAGTGTAGCCCAAAGAAGAAGTAGGAGAAAACTGGGCAAGCTCAGAAGGCCTCTTCTCCACTGTGCTTTTTTTTTTCCCCACTGTGCTTTTTAATTCTGTTTCTGAAAAGAGAAAGCAAAATATTCTCAAAAAGCATCACACAGCTATCCATTTACTACAAAATGGGCATGCTTCTCGAAAATTATGGGTAAAGAAAATATATATCACGAATTCTGTGATCACCCGAGGCAGAAGGTTTTTCCTAGAGGACTGACTGGGAAATTCGGGGATGAGAAAATGAGTAGCTGGTTTTGACCCACTGATATGAAAGTCCTATGCCATCAGTATAGCTGGCGTAATATCATCCATCAGTATTTCTTTCTTTTTTAAACATGCTGTATTATGAAGTATTGGCTCTCAAGAGTAAGAATGCCTAGACCTAAAAGAAAGAAAAGACATTAGTCTCACTTTTGGTTGTTTGACTTAACTCCCCAAATCAGACTATTAGAAACTGTCCCAAGAAATCTGTTTTTACTGTCATTGGCACTGGGAAAGATGTTTCAGAGACCGCAAGATGTAAAACATCTGGAGTGTATGTTATTGTGACTGCTTATGCATATAGTTGAAGACATTTCTTGGGCACTGAAGTTAAATCTATAACAAGGAGTACTTTCACTGTTTATCACTAAAATTCTTTGGATTCTCATCCAGCAGTCGTTGTGTTTATCTAAATGGGTTGGAAGGCAGACCATAGTGTTTTGTTTTTAAATGTGACTTGCTTCTGTTTCTTTTGATGGTTGTCTCTTGCATTAGACTTCTAGGATACAGGCTTAATAAGGAAATATGTCTATATTTTAGCTACCCCCTTTTTTTTTAACCCCTCAGCTGCACATCCTTTGTGGCATAACTTCCTGACCAAATTAAGGACTCTGAAGGACTGTCCTTCAGAGTCACAATACACGATTTATGGTTTTAGATCTCTGTGTAGTTAGTAGTTGCCTAATCATCCATGGCCTGGTTTCCTATGAACAACTTTGTAAGAAAATATCCTGAAACAGGAATATTCTACATATGGTTTTGCAAGGCACTTACCATGAGCTTCTGGAGTAGAAATGGTTGGATGCTTGCAATTTTTTTAAGATTTATTTATTTATTTTTGAGAGGGGAGAGAGAGAGAAAGAGAGAGAGTGCATGCATAGGTGTGGGGTTGGGGAGGAGCAGAGGGGGAGGGAGAAAATCTTAAGCAGGCTCCTTCCTCGCTTAGCACCACCCAGCTCCATCTCCTGACCCAGAGATAAAACCCAGAGTCTGATGCTTAACTGACTGAGCCGCCCTGGGACCCCAGGTGCTCACAGTTTTTAAGATTTTATTTGTTTGACAGAGCATGAGAGCACAAGTTGGGGAAGGGGCAAAGTGAGAGGGAGAAGCAGGCTCCCTGCTGAATGGGGACTGGATGTGGGGCTTGATGTGGGGCTCGATCACAGGGTCCTGGGATCATGACCCGAGCCGAAGACAGACCCTTAACTGACTGAGCCACATAGGCACCCTAAGTGCTCCTTGTTTCGATGCTGGGTTCCTTTCAAATGTTGATGCTTTTGAACATGTGTGTTGTGTCCCTAATAGATTTGCTACTTTCGTCCTTCACATGCTAGATTCATACTTCCCTAGATTCATTGACCAATTTTATGTGGTTTATGGTTACTATGTTAAATGGCCTTGATCAATTCTTTCTTGAAGTAGTCTTAGAGAACTAATGACTACTACATTTAACTTGAGAAAATTGGAGATTGATTTTTTCCCCAGTATTCAGCCTCCTTCCACTTCTAGTTAACCATAACTGCATTCCTTTTTAATATAATTTAAAATTTTCCATCTCATTTTTTGAAGGTTAATTAGGTTCACATACTGTCCTGGGTATTATTAGCCAAATTCCCATTGGCTATAATATTTTGGCATGTCAAATTTTGCTTGAAGATAACTTTGACAACATAGATTACTTCCCACAAATACTGAAAAATAAAAAAGTTTTGACTTATTTTATGTATCACCCCAGGGAAAATATCCCATCCTCTCTTACTGCATTCGGACTTCAGGGACTGTGCTCTGAGTTATCAGATGATGCGAGCAGTGACTCCTATTTGACCACAGACACTAGCTGCCCAGCAGCAGTTCCTTTAAACTAATGAGGACCTAAACTGCCCAGAGGGGTCTGCTCAGCACCAGAACAGGATATTGCCGGCTTCGTAGGCTTGATACATGTTGATGGTTTGATTAACAAATCATCTCAGTCTGCCCTATGCTACATTTCATGTTTTTCTCAATAGTCTTGCCCTGTGGTCATAGAGCTTGTTCTGAAGGGGCTATGATCTCTGCACCATTTCTGCCTCTAGGCTTATATGTAAACTAGTACTATTTTCTGGAATGTAACTTGTCTAATTCTTCAGAAAGCATTTAGATAGCAGAAGACCAGTCACATTTGCCACATTATTACTATGAGCTAAACACAACATATTTTTGTGGGTGGGCAATATTATTCCTACATGAACATGTTTTGCTGTAGTGAAGTAATTAAGGAGTAGTTTAATGACATGCCTTGTTCCCCTGTTTCATTAGGGAAAACTCAAACTTTGGAAACTTCAGATGTTCTTAGCGGGGGCAGGGGTCCTGGGCCCACATTAGCTGATAGATAGCTCATGGGTCATCACAGACTTCCTCCTCTCACCTTTCTTGATCATCAGTTCATGGCATCTCCATTTTCTGTGAGCTTCAAGAACTCATGCTAAGTTTTCTTGCCAGGTAGAAAACATCAGGGCCCTAAGCCTTGGAGATAGGTTACACTTCGATTTCACTAGAGAATGTTAAAGGATATTTATAGAGTACCAGGCAGACCTAGGTAACAGGGACAGGTACATACTAACCTAGCACACATTAACTTATCCTTTTAAATTTGCAACATATAAGAGTTTAGAAGTCCAGTTGATAAAGACTCTAAATCAAAGTCAGAGCTTGAAGAAACTGTAGACAGATTGAGAATTCACAGCAGAAAGTAGTAAAGGTTTTTTCAACTGTAAGGCTCATAGAAAGTCACAATGGATAAATATAGGCAGCTGGGGTGATGAAAAGAGGATGATTCAAAGTATCAAAGTCATGTCTCTTACCTCCACTCTGTTTAAGATTTCACCATTTTGTAAATGGGTAGGTGCAAAGAGTATAAATTACTATTGTATTTCATTTATAACATGTTGCATATATTAACTTTTTTTTACGATTTTTATTTATTTATTTGACAGAGAGAGATCACAAATAGGCAGAGAGGCAGGCAGAGAGAAAGGGGGAAGCAGGCTCCCTGCTGAGCAGAAAGCCCGATGCGGGGCTCAATCCCAGGACCCTGGTATTGTGACCTGAGCAGAAGGCAGAGGCTTTAACCCACTGAGCCACCCAGGGGCCCCCATGTATTAACTTTTACATTTACATCTAGTAAATGATATAATTCTCATTCCATAATGTGGACCCACATGTTTTCAAATGCATATCGTTGGGTTGCTGAAGTCCTAGGTTGAGTCCTGACCCCTTCATGACTGGGCATGTGACTTAGTTTCTTTTAACCTCGGTTTCTTAATCTATACAATGGCGTAATAAACTAGTTTCATGGAATTATGTGGAAACTGAATGCAAATACGTCACTGAACACAGTTTCTACTCTGTAATGTACTCTACTATGTAATGCTCAACAAATATTTATCCCATTTTCTTTCTCCTTCCCTCTCTTTATGAAATTCAGACTTAAATATCTGACTCTTGTTTAATTAAACATTGATGTCTGACGTAGGTGGGACTAGCTGACCGATCATCCAAGATTCTGGGATACAAAATAGAGACGGAACAGGCCTAGTGTGGCCGTAGTGTCCCTAATCAAGGTGCTATTTGTTACATAGAATCTTGACTGTGTTTCGTTTAATGTTTGTGTCATTATGTAAGTTCATGTGAAGAAGCTGTGGGTCCACTTTGTACTCTAAATTCTACCTTGAGAAGCAGTGACTGAGCCCATTCCAGAACCAGAGTTAAGTAATGCAGACTAATGATCTAAGCACATTCATCAGCCCAGAGGTGAAACCCAGGCCTGTGTTGCTGCTGCAGCCTCTTCCAGGTTCCCAGTGAGCAGGTTCGAGTTCCAGGGTTGAACCGCTCTGTTCAAATCTGCCCAATCTTACTGTTTATAGAGGAGCAGAATAAAAAGGCTCCTCTAAGCAGCAAAATAGAACATTGCTGTGTTCAAAATAGAACACAGCCAAAACTGTGCCAACTCTGCACCTCGTTTCTTCTCCCAGTACCGCTGTGGCTGGGCAGCTTTCCCCTTCATGGACATTTTTGCAATGTTTAAATAGCTAGGAAGTAATTAAGTTACACAAGTGTTGAAGGGTCGGCTGTTGTTGGAGACAGAATGAAAATGGTGGAGCACAGTGTAAGTAATCTTCCCTATGGATGGAGATGGCTCAGAGAGCTTCCCTGCGTGGTGCACGGCCTTGATATCACTCTTCTATTTCATGAGAGGCTGTTTGAAATAAACCCAAATCCATGGTGAGCTGCCTGTAGGTGTGAAGGAAGGAAAGATGAGTAGTTCTGACTTCACTTTTTGTAAAGCTTCCTAATACATAGCAAAGGGCAGGAGACAAACAGGGATCTGGTCTAGAAGTGGTGGGTTGCTGCAGTGTTTCCACTTAAATGTAACTCTGAAAGCTAACTTTGTCCTAGAAGCCTTGTAGTTACAGGACAATTGTCTTCAAAAAACCGAAAGCATTTCAGGACACCTGGGTGGCTCAGTCAGTTAAGCGTCCCACTCTTGATTTTGTCTCAGGTCTTGATCTCAGGGTTGTGATATCAAGCCCCGCACCAGGCTCCACATGGGGCGTGGAGCCTGCTTAAGATTCTGTCCCTCTTACTCTGGTCCCCTCCACACGTGCATGCACTCTTTTTCTCAAAACAAAAACAAAAAACAAGACCAAAAAAACCTGAAAGCATGTAGAATCCAAGATAAAAAAATAAACTTTAAATTGTCAGATAAAGCAACCATTGATGAGACATTTAGGCAGAATTTCAGGGAAGTACAGATGCCTTTTCTGCTAATATACACCACTGATGAAGGTCCCCTGGTGTTTTACCAATCTCTTGAAGAAGTCTCAGTAGACTTACAAATTTAAATATTTAATTCCCATCATTTAACAATGGTTTCTGTTTTACTTTTCTTAGGATCACCCTGTCCACCCAAATCAGACAATGATAAAAGATCCGCAGGGCCAAAAACATTTCTGAATTATATTTAGATCATTACTATTTGAAGTATTTATTTGCATTTTATGGTGAATATTTCTTTTTTTTTTTTTAAAGATTTTATTTATTTATTTGACAGAGAGATCACAAGCAGGCAGAGAGGCAGGCAGAGAGAGAGGAGGAAGCAGGTTCCCTGCTGAGCAGAGAGCCCGATGCGGGGCTCGATCCCAGGACTCCGAGATCATGACCTGAGCCGAAGGCAGCGGCTTAACCCACTGAGCCACCCAGGCGCCCCATATGGTGAATATTTCTTAAGCAAGCTGAAATATTCTGATTCCTAAAAGTTTCCATATTTATCTATATCTCTTCCCTTTTCCCTGCCCTCCCCAAAATGAAGGTAAAACTTTGTTATATTACCATAAAAAGTTCTAATAAGATTGAATCTTTATAGCAGGCCCTATAGCAGTAAAATCATGAATAATCTCTTTTAATGGTGTTCTGAAGGACATTTTATGGATGGCTGTAGATATCCGTACTTCCAAGGGCGTTCCCATCTTTGTTCACTCATCAGCTTGGTCTCGTAAGCTGAAGAGGCCCAATGGTGATCCAGCGAGTACCTGCTCTTCCTGTGAAGCAGGAAGGTTATGATGTGAAGCAGTTGCAGGTATGATGTGTGTAGCATGTCCTCAGGCAGAGCTCTGCCCCTCGGTGACAGAAAGACTCTTCACAGGCACGTGCTCATGGAGCTGGGCTCTTTAGTGTTCAGGTAGCATTGTAAATTTCAGCGGTTCCTAAAACAACAGAGCAGTACTTCACATTGACCCTGTTTTTGATTCAGGGTCAGTGTCACCAAGCATCATGTATTTTGATTCTAAAAAATTTAATCCTGAACTCTAGATAAGGTTATGTAAAGTAGGTTTGGGTTTGTTGACCCTGGAATGTGACAACTCACTAGGAGAAAAAGCCCTTGGTGACGATTTCTTCACAGTGTTGGTTGTTTTGTTTTTTGAAGGAAAACAACCTGGAATCAGCCTGTGCTCCTCAGGCAGTTGGCATCCCTTTTTAAAAAATGGCTTCTTCTTATGGGGCGCCCGGATGGCTCAGTTGTTAAGCATCTGCCTTCTGCTTGGGTCATGATCCCAGGGTCCTGGGATGGAATCCCAGGGAGCCTGCTTCTCCCTCTGCCTGCCACTCCTCCTTGCTTGTGTTCTCGCTCTCTCTCTCTCTCTCTCTGTCAAATAAATAAATAAAATCTTTTTAGCTTCTTACAAACAAATGCTTATAACATATATGTAAGCTATTAAGAAGCATCGTGGTTCAGTGGACACTCGTGTTCCCACCACTTGGTCCAAGCAGAAGAGTCCTTACCTTTGCTGTCTTTCATTTTTTTTTAAGATTTAATTTATTTATTTAACAGAGAGAGAGAATGATTACAAGTAGGCAGAGCAGCAGGCAGAGAGGGGAGGAAGCAGGCTCCCTGCCGAGCAGAGAGCCCAATGCGGGGCTCTCTGGGCTCACCCATTTCTCTCTCTTCTCAGGTCACCACTACTCAGCATTTGTAGTTATCATTTATTTTCTTTTCTTTATAGATTTCCTCAGATATATGTGCTCCTAAACAATTTGGTTTTTAAAAATATGTTTCTAAACCTTATATGATGAATCATAATAGCTTTATTCTTTTGCAACTTTATTTTTCAACAAATTTCTGACATATGTCCATATAGCTGCATGGGTGGTATAAATATGCCACAAGGTAGATATTTATATTCTCCTATTGGTAGATATCTGAGTTGCTCTAAGTATTTTTTTATTGCAAATAATACTTGTCTTACAGTGCCTGTATGCAAGGGATTCAGTGAATCACCTTTGAATGATACTGCCAGGGCATGGGATATGTACGTCTTCAATGGCACTGGAAGGCCAAATTGTTTTCCAGAGTGATTAGCTCAATTATATTTTCACCAGCAGTGTCTAAATGTTGAGTTTCTTCCTGTCAGACTCTTCTACTTTTGTCAGGCTTTTCAGGGTGAAATAGTATCTCATTGGAGCTCTCGTTTTCACTTACTTATGTTTATTGGCTATCCTGATTTTTCTTCCATGAATTGCATCTTCAAGTTTTTTGCCCATTTTCTTTTAGGTTGTTTGAGTCAAGATTTGGGAACTGTCCAAGGTTTTACCCTACTTGCAAGCTAACAACTTAGCCTGCCAGTTCTGTGGATACTGGCAGAAGATATGAGACTCCTGGATTATCAACAAAGGACTTTATTACTTCCAGAATGACAAATAGCATGAGCATCAGCATATTAGGATCACTTCTCCTTGCCCCAAGTCCCACTGGGGTGCCATTGGCCCAGATGGATGCATAGGCAGTGGGTTGAATTAAATAAACCCTGAGCTTAGGTAACCCAAATCTTTTATAATTAGCAGTAAGTGTGCCCCTCCTTCATTTTTTTAAAAGATTTTATTTACTTATTTGCGAGAGAGAGAAAGAGAAAATGCACGCATGCACACACACAAACATGGGGGAGGGGAGGGGAGAAGCAGAGGGAGAAGCAGACTCCCCGCTGAGCAGGGAACCTCCATCATGACCTGAACCTTAAGCTGAAGGCAGACACTTAACCCACTGAGCCACTCAGGTGCCCCATGCTCCTCCTTTAGTTTGGAGGGAAGTATTGTCTTTTATTATAATGAAGTAAACAGACTTGCCCTTGGCTCCAGAGGGAGATACTGTCTTGTAAGGCTGGTTCCTATGTAGACATTCTTGAAATTATAATCCAGAACGAAGGACAGTTAGTGCCTTTGCTCACAAGATTTGCAGAATCACAAGAGCCCCATGGAGAATTGTTTTCCAATAATATCCACCTCTTGTTTCTACACGGTCTTGGCTTCTGAGAAATTTTCCCCTGAGTACACCATTCTATTGATCACCACAAAGGCTGAGAACCAAATCCATTCAATTTGTTTCATACAATATTTAATTAAGGCTATTATCAACAGAACAAGACCAACCTGAAATAATGTCTTCAGCCTTGTGCCCCAGGATCCCAGACCCAACAAGCAGAAGAAATCCCATTAAATCATCAAAGACTACCTGAGAAAGTCAGGTGGTTTTTCCTTACATTTCTCTGTTGACCTTTCCACATGACCTGAAGCATATATCTGGGCATGACAGAATGGATAAGTTATTGCACAGATTGCCTTGGCCCACAAGAGACCAAGGCAAGTCAGTCACCCAGACCAACTGTGCCCAGTGAGTTGAGTGCCTTCTAGAGTCAAGAAATTGTTGATCACTTCAGTTCAAGGACAAATTTTGTTCCCCTTTTTCAGTCAGGTGACTCCCTTTGTAAGTGCTCATTGCCTGCAGACTGCACATAGATAATGAATCAGTCATTCCTCTAAGAACCCCCTTATGTAACCAAGAGTAGCTTCATTTTGGAGCATGCTCCTCAGGTGCCTAAGGGCTACATGATCTACTGGTGGTATTTCCTTAAACCTTCCAATGAGCTCTTAGGACCAGCACTACAGTGAAGTTATTATGTTTTCAGGAAGCTGGCAGGTGAATGCCTGTCTTCTATACAAGAAGTATAGTCTGGAGGCTTGTATAGGTCCCTGGAAAGAAAGTATTGTTTATAGTTGTTGGGGCCGCATGGGTGGGATAGTTTTTCTCAGCTATTTTTTTAAGGTCTTTCTATGTGATATTCTTTTCTCCCTATAATATGTGTAGACATTAATTTCTTTTTTTTAAAGATTTTTATTTATTTATTTGAAAGGGAGAGACACAGAGAGAAGAGGGAACACAAGCAGAGCGAGTGGGAGAGGGAGAAGCAGGCCTTCCGCTGGGCAGGGAGCCCAATGTGGGCCTCCATCCCAGGACCCCAGGATCGTGACACGAACTGAAGGCAGATGCCTAACGACTGAGCCACCCAGGCACCCATGAATTTCTTTATCTTTTTCTCTACCTCCTCTTCTTCCTTTTGTTCTCCCTCTCTCTCCCCTTCTCCCCTGACCAAGATCTTACTCCCTTCTCTGAATTTTGTGATCTTCCCAAGTCTCTAGATTGGTGTCTTTCAGCAGTTCCGAAAAATTGTCAGCCGTTAGTTCTTCAGATATTGTCTCTGTATTGTTCTCATTCTCCTCTCCTTATGATTAATTGTATGTTTAATTCTTCTCAGTTTATCTCCCATGTCTCTTAACGCTTTTGTATTTCCCATGTCTTCTGTTTTTCTGTGCCACATACTGGATAATTCCCTCTAGTCATTAAGTCACTGCTTGGCTGTCACTAATATGTTATTAAACCCATGCAATAAGTTTGTGTTTAAGTTATTACATTTTTGATTTTAGAAGTTTTATTTGTTTCTTTCAGTTGGACTAGTCATTTTTAAAAAATTGTGTCTGGTTCCTTATATAAAGTTTCCATTTTTCTTTTTTTTTAACATATTAAACATACTTAATTTTCTTTTGTATAACCGATATTCTCCATATCTGAAGTCTTTGCAAATCTCATTCAGCTTCCTGTGCTTCTGCTGGCTCTCACTCATGGTGCTTTGCTTCTTGTTTTGTCGGAATGTGTGGGTGTGTGTGTGTGTTTTAATGTGAGCTTCTGTTTTCTTAGAACTATGTCAGTGGTCCTTCTTGAGGCCTAGATTGAAGGCCTCCAGGGGCTACTTGCATTTATATCCACCAAATGTCTTAAATATCCTTAGCTTTTGACCATTTTCTGTTATTGGTTTGAGCGTTTTTGACTTACCCAGAAAGTGTGATTTTAGTTTATAAACCTGCCTAAGAACAAGCTTAGGGTCATAAACTCTCATGGGAGATTGTTTCCCACCTCCTCAAGACTAGTAATTTTCCTTATAGGCCATTGGGTAAGATGGGCACAGAGGGTGGCTTTATTCTAGTTCACCATTACCCTAAGCATATAATTCTCAAGAGACCCAGTTTTATCGAACAGCAGTGTTTATTGTTGGACCCCCATAGTGAAAATGCCCTGGATTTTTTGTCCTCTGTCTACTGTGCTGCAAGAACCATTAAAATAAAAACTCAGATTCATCGCCTTGGCCTTCATTCACTGCTCAGTGACTTCCTGAGTGCCTGCTTTCATGTAACTTCTGAATGTTGCTTGCTTTTTTACTTGTATTTTAAAGATTGTTCATTTTATTTTATCCAGCACTTTAGTTGTTTCCAGCAGGGGCAGGTTTGGGGATCTCATTCTCTGTATTGCCAGAGGTGGAACTCCTCCTTTTTCTAGTTCAGAAACATTTAGAATCAATGTGCCATACTCTCCTCGGTTTACCATCAGCACTTCCTTTGTCGGCCTTGCCTTGGATTTTCCTTCTTTGGATTAATTTCCTCAAGGGGAACTTTGCCTCTTCCAAAAAGACTTAACATCTTCCAAAAGTTAGCAGAGATGAAAATTCTACCATATCTCATTTTCTCACTTATAGTAAATATTCTAAATGTGCTGTGGTTTGCCAGTTCACATAGAGTTTTCATTTTCATGAGCTCCAAGTTTTTCTTAGGGTGTGTGTAACCAAGCACTGCTGCGTAAACTAGATGCTGTTACCTACAAAGGCTTGAAGTTTAAAACATACTTGGAATTTAATAGGTAAAATGTGTACCTAGATACAGATGCACTTAAGTAATGAATATACATGAAAAAGAGAGTAGAAACAGAATAATTCTTAATCATAAGTGTCCTCTAAAAGCCCTATAATTTACCAGTTCTTTTTGAGAATTCACTTATCAGGGGGTCAGGCAATGAAGTAAGTTACTATAGGTCCTCAGAGGAATTCATGGGATGACTCTGATTTTCTTCACTGTTTCATTGGAGGTGGCTTACCAAGTCTGCTAAATACTGTACTCCAGGATTACCAGAAAGTGGCCTGGTTGGCATTTCATGATGAAGAAAAATAGGAGTCTAGAATAGTATTGGGGCATAGAAGAACAGCCTTACCTTAATATCTCTAATGTGAATTTTGCTAAACCACATTTCATATATTTTTAGTATTCTCTTTGCTGACATAGTAATAGATGTCTTTTGACAGAGGAAGCTCCATATTCAGACCAGGCTGGGGACACTGGGTACACACCTAGCTGTTCAAAATGCCTCACAGGAAGCTTCTAGGGGTAGCTATTCTTTAGGACAACTGACCCAGAAGAGGCAACTCAAAAACGTTCTCTTATATGAGAGTAGGAAGACAGGAATTTTCTTTGTCAAAACATAGAGGGGATGTTGGTGGTGGAGAACGTGCACCCCACCCTTGGTTGCCTCCTGGCTCCTCTGCTGACTTACCACTCTCATTAGTCCATTGACTGTCCCAAGAAATCAGAAAGCCTGTTCGACTTTGCTTGGTGCTGCAATCTCCATACCTTACTTAACCACGGAGTCCTTTTTGTTTTTAGAACAAGACTTGTTGGGTGCATGGGTGGCTCAGTGGGTTGAGCCGCTGCCTTCAGCTTAGGTCATGATCTGAGTCCTGGGATCGAGTCCCACATTGGGCTTTCTGCTCAACAGGGAGCCTGCTTCCCTCTCTCTCTCTCTGCCTCCCTCTCTGCCTACCTGTGATCTCTCTCTGTCAAATAAATAAATAAAATCTTAAAAAAAAAAAAAAAGAAAAAGACTTGTTAACAACTTGTGGAACACACATGTTCTGTGAGCCCAGTTTGGGAGGAGACATTGTTCTAACTGATGCTCATGTTTTCAATTTCTCATGGTGTCTGGTGTTACACATTAGGAGCTTTTAGTTTTCTGGAACATGAGCACTACAGATGAGTGTTCTAGTATGGGAAGGAAACTAGAGTTTAGAAGACAGTGTGTCTACCGTGCCTAGGAGCTTTCACAAGGGGCCCTTGCTTCTGCCATACTTGAGATAACCATTTTCTTTTCTCCTCTTTCCTCCCCTCCAAGTCTCCTTTACTTACCCCACTTCATCTGCCTTTCACAGATCGGAACTCTCCACACAGAACCCAGATTCTCTTCTCTGCGCTCCGTATTTTTAGAGTCCAGTGTGTCTGTCTGCTTTAAACAGCAAGTGCATTTTCTCTGAACTTCCTAAATGAAACTGTTCTGTGTCTTCACTAGGAATATTTGTTTGGAAAATGGGGTTGAGAAGATTATCTTCTTGTTAAGCATATTTACATGATTAGACTATTTAAAATAATTTGATACAGGTGTGAAAATCAGCCTGTTGTGGAAAGTATACTATAGTCATTAAGAGCTTTTGGCTGGTGCTTTCATTAGAGATCGAACACAATAAAACAAACCAGAAGATTTCAAATTATGACGGAGTGTCTTTAGTGATATCCAATGTGAGTACCTGTGCCAGACATACTGCTAATGATATGAATTGGGAGGTGGCCCAAAAGCCACAAGATCGCATTCTTTTATCACTGCTCTGTTTTATGATGAGTGGAGTGAGGAGGAGCTGTGATTTGGAAACCTTCCTTGTCCCAGGATCCTTTCTAATGAACACATCACTGGGAGTCATTGGAGTTTACTTCAGTCCTATTGCTTACTTGCTCTGTGTTTTAAAATTTTTAAAAATATCTTAAATATGAGAGATACCTTAGGACAAGAATGAAAAACATGGAAAAATTTTATTATAAAATGTTAAGAGTCATTACTGCACATCTATTTGAAACCTAATAGCCATCCATGTTTTCTCTAAGGCTGGTGAATAATCAGTTCCCATGCTTGGTTTTATTTTTGTGGGCAAGTGATTGAACCTGCCTCGTCTAGGTCTCCTTTCTGCAAGCTAGATAACAGTCCTTATTCTTATTTTCCAGAGTTATGGCAAAGTAACTTACCTAAGCTCTTACTTCACTCCTGGCTCCTACAATACCCCTTATAAATTTTACTTGTTGATTACGTTTGCTAATATCCTTTTTCTCCTAAAGGCAGTGTATTGAAACAAAAATATTTCTGATCTGCTTCTTTTGTTTAAAGTGATAAATGCCTCAGTATTCCTGTCTTAATTTACTTTTCAGTATTAGCTGTGGCTGGCTGAGTTCCTGTTCCCTTGATAAGCTACATAGTTCTCTGACCAGCTGGTTTGAAAACCTTGCTGGTATGTAAAACAAAAGAGCCTTTGATCCCACTGCCCAAGCAGCCCCTTGAAATGGAACATTATCCATACTGACTCTAGAAAATCTTCTGCAACAGACCAATTTTTGACATTTGTGTAGAATTTATAATGTATGCTAATCATGTAAATATGCTTAACAACATGCCTTTTACACTTCTTATTTTCCCAGATGTTTGGAGAGGCCATGTCTTCAGTGGGTGGTCCTGAGGGCTAAATTCTATGTAAAAAATAACTGTGCAAATGAGATGTGTTATCTGAGATGTGACTGACTTGCTAAGCTTCATGTCATGGAACATGGCACCTACCCAAAATACTCACCAGTCTTCATCCACGTCATTCAAGTAGAAGTATGAACACTGCAAAAAGGGACCAGAGTGATGTGACATCAGCCACAAAAGCCTTTGTCTTCCTAATCTGGGCCAGAGGTACTTATTACTCCTTTAAATGAGCCCAAGCTCTTAAAATCCCAGCAGTGAATCCTAGAGTGATGTTGTCGTTGTTATTGTTGTTGTTTGGGAACTTTAGTAAGAAACTCATGATACGATCAACTTTTTTTGTAAATATTTTATAGTGTTATCTTAATATAAAAAGCATATATGTGATTAATATATTTACTAGGTGTTTCAAGTTCAGAAAGCATAAAGAAGAAAACCAAGTGGCCTACAAACCCACCACTCCTTATAATTGATCAAGCAGGACTCAAGGATCCCAGGATTCTGGGATCGAGCCCCGCCTTGGGCTCTCTGCTCAGCGGGGAGCTTGCATCTTCCTCTGCGTCTGCCTGCTGCTCTCCCTGCTTGTTCTCTCTCTCAAATTAAAAAAAAAAAAAATCTTTAAAAACATTTTCATTTGTTTGTCTCCCATGGAAGTTCTTCACCCTTCTGGTTCAGCTCGGGCATTTCCCTGACTCCTCGTTGTTAGGCAGTAAAAAGTAGCTTGGTCAGTGTCTGTGGGTAGGAGTCCAGAGAGCAGGTGTAGCCGTCTGTCCTTAAACCCCATCACACTTCTACCCTGCCTCCAGCATGCTAACCAAGATAGAACATACAAAGAGAGAGGGTTAGGGAAGTTGGAATGCTGGCAAGGCCAGGATAGTTTGTGTTCTTTGGGTCTCCATTATTGTGTGGCTCTCTGTTTAGTGATTTTGTAGTAGGTGAAACAAAATTCTGAGATGGTCCCCAATATCCTGGCCTCCAGATATATACACCCCAGCTAATCCCTTCCCCTGAGCGTGGGTGGCAGCTCTAATTGTGATTGGATAGTCACTTTCAAGATTATATAGTAAGGGTGAAGGGATTTGGCAGATTTAATAAGGTTCCCGATCAGTTCATGAAAGGAGAATATCGAGGATGGGCCTGATCCCCAGGCGAGTCCTTAGAAGAGATGAGAAGCACCAGCAGCTTGGATGCCATCCTGCTGGCCTTGATGAAGTGAGCTGTCCTGTTGTCAGAGGAGTGGGCCATGCTGTAGAAAATGGGCACCCCAGTCCTACAAGAGTAAAGAACTGAATTCTGCCCTGAACACGGGTGGATGTGGAAGAGAATCCCAAGCTCCACATGACAGCACAGCCTCATGAGACCCTGAGCAGAGGACCTAACCATGCCCTGCTGGACTTCCAGCTTACAGAACTATGAGCTGATCACCAGGTGTTTTAAGCCACTGAATTTATGGCTATCGGCTATGCCACAGTGGAAAACTGGTCCACATGGGTTCTCCAGAGTTGCCCACTGGGAATTTTCCCTTGTACTTTCCTTGGTGTGGGTGATGCCTCTTCCTCCACTGGACGCTTCTCTTGCTATTTGGATGGCCCCCCGCACACAGACCCTTTCTGTTAGGATCCCTTTGTTTTTCCAGTAGGACTGTTTGTGGAAGGTTTGAACCAACTTCCGTGGGCTCTCCCTCATGATCCGCATCCTTTGTTTAGGGAGACTGGGAAATCCCTTAGCTCCCGTCCCATGCAGCAGGAGCAAAGAAGTCAGCCCCTCTCTTCCATCCCTCAGTTTCTTTGGTGGGAATCAGGCAGCAGTGCACTGAGGCTCCCTGGCTTGTTTAAAGCTTTTTGAGTGGCCCCATGACCGTCTTTCTGCCTTGGCCAGAAGCAAAGGGGGAAGCACCCTCCCACCATGTCCCCTGGCCAGGAGTCCTCGTGAGACACACAGCACGACTCTCCAGAGATGTTTCTCTTTACAGAGTTCTTTGACGTCAGGGGTCCTAGATCCGTCTAGATCAGATGTTCCTTCTTGAAACCCTTGGGATAGGGAGTGAACCTGGGAACACCGGAGAGAGCCCCTCCTCAGATGTTGCCGTGGCTCTTTTGTACTCGAGTGTGAGTAAGCATTGGAGGGTCTTCTAATATCTAGTGCCAGCCATTAATTTTTCTTCTGTGTTTTCTTATGAAAGTGCATGTTGATCTGTGCCCTTGCACAGATCCTCTTGTTGCATCTTGACCCTTCATTCAAAACTACCAATTCCACATTTTGCCACCCCCGTTTAATTTTGTTTCCTAAAGAAGACTAATGTATCATTTCTATATATGAAAAAAAGAAGTTAGTTAAATAGAGGCGTATCTTTTTTTTTTTTTTAAGATTTTATTTTTAGAGAGAGAGAGAGAACACAACCAGGGGAAGTGGGGGAGGGAGAAGCAGGCTTCCCACTGAGCAGGGAGCCCAATGCAGGGCTCAGTCCCAGCACCCTGGAATCATGACCTGAGCTGAAGGCAGACACTTAACGAATGAGCCACTGAAGCATATCTTTTAACCTGAGTGTTTTAGGAAAAAGAAACAAGGGGTGCTCAGTTGTTAAGTGTCTGCCTTTGGCTCAGGTCCTGATCCTGGGGTCCTGGGATTGAGCCCCGCATCAAGCTCTCTGCTCGGTGGGAAGCCTGCTTCTCCTTTTCCCACTCCCTCTGCTTGTGTTCCCTCTCTGGTTGTGTCACTCTTTGTCAAAAAAAATAAATAAAATCTTAAAAAAAAATAAACACGCAGAGTGGTTACACTATGGTCTGGCAATAGATTTTGAGAGAATCTTATCGCTAGAAAGGAAAATTATTGTCTGTAGCAGCTAGCCAGTAGCTCAGTTATGGTGTGTAACAGACTACTCCAAAAACTCTAAGGCTTAAAACAGTAACCGTTTATTATTTTTTGTTTCCTAAGCAGCCCCCACCTGTCTTCATTCCAAAACCTGCTCATTGCAGCAAAAGCTGGGGCAATCAGATCATATAGAATACATTGTACACATTACAGCTCCCACCAGAGCAGATGTCCCTTAACGCAAGCTCTCTGGGGTTGAAGCTCTGCATTTTTTTTTCCAGGTCAGAACTAAGCCTATGATTTTATTCTCAGCTTCTAACGAACGCTTTAAGTGTGACTTGATCTTCTCGATCTTAAAAAGAATTAAGATGCCAATTAAGTTGGCTGTGTCACTATCCATCTCACCCCATTTCTAAATTAAGGCTGCCCTAGTTTAAAAGTACTTATCCTCACCATGCCTGAGTGTCAGAAAAGCTTAATTACAATCCTTGTGCTGGATTTGGGAGTGTGTATGTGCCCTTGCATGGGTGTCTGCTCACAAGCAGGCTAGACACACTTGTCTTCAGCTCTTCTGGTACCCTGAACTAGATTATTTTGGAAAATGGTGTTTAATGATGGAGAGAGTGGATTGGGAATTAAGAGGCCTGCATTTTGTAAGTCCTGACTTAATATTTTTGCGACTTTCCACAGATGACTTAATAGCCAAGAGTTTTAGTTCCCCCCTCTGTAAAATAGAGATACTAACATCAACTTCCTGTTTTGCCTGAAGAAGGAAGAGTGCATGGCACCTGGCATACAATAAGTATTCAGGAAGCGTTAGTTCCCATGCCCTTTGAGGCTCTCATTTGGATATTTAAACATTTTAAAGTGTGCCTTTCAGACCACAGGACCATTTTCTAGATCATGATAATCCTGTACAGCTGGGGGGTGCTAACTCGTCGGGATCCCAAGGAAAACATGAGTATTCCTATAAACTTGATTGATTGTGCAGAAATTTTTACCAATACCACTGAGCGTTAACAACCATGCTTCTGGTGGCTGAGATCCCATCTTGAGTCTGCACTGTATCTGGGAAGGTCTTAAAGTCTGGTGGGGTTGACCTGCCCACAAAAGACCCATCGAAAGGACGCTAGGCCTCTTGAACCAGGCCCCGCCCTATGGCCCCGCACAGCACCTGAGCCATGGGAGGACAGCAGGAGACCTGAGCACAGGTTGCAGACCAGAACTCTAGCTTCACTGGGACTGCTTCTCAGGGAGAATGATGCCCTGTAAATGAAAAACTGAAGATCTATTTTACCGAACTCTGTAAAACACTGCTGTGACAACTCTAAAGAAGGGTAACAGAAAGGAGAAACTGCCATTCTTCCTCTCTGCCTTCTGGGTTTCTAGAATTTGGGCACTAGGATGGGTGTAGGGCACTGGTGACAGGATAACAGAGCCCAAGTGGCCCCCAGGACTTGACAGAAATTCTCAAGCAGAGAGTGACTTTGAGGGCATAGGGGGTCCTATATCATCAAGAAGGGACATAGATCTGTGGAAATTTCTGTTGATGTGATTCCACTTGGTTCTACTTGGTGCTCTCAGATATTTTGGGGTGCTTCCTGGGGATATTCCCCAGGTGTCCACAAATAAGTTTATTCTGTGCTGCCGCTGTCCCTTGTTGGGTACCTTGGGTCCTGACCCCCAAGCTCTGCAGCTTTCTACCAACAGTACTTCTGCCATATGCCTGACCTGGAGCCCCACCTGGGGGACCTCTCCACACTGGGACTGGGCCACCTCCCATCACTTCTACTTCAGTATGGTTCAGCAAGGGAAGACCAAGACCCTGAGGCAAGATTATAACAACAGTGGAGTTTGCTTCAGGATCACGAATTAAATGGGCTGCCACACCTCGCCCTTTCCTCCTTATAGCACTGGTTTTAACATGGTTAATTCTCCCATGTTCCAAATATGCAATGGCCACTTGCCTCTGTGTGTGTGTGTGTTTCTCTGTGTCTGCAAATTTTGAGCCGCTTTTCCATTTCAGAACATTTTAAAGCATTAAACATGCTTGAAATCTCATGAACTCTATTTCAATTTGGGAATCTTATTTTATTGGGGGGGGGCTCATTTCCTGTGGGAATTTTTTATGGTACTATTATAAGCAAACACTCCCATTGGAAATGTATGAAATATGTTCTCTGTGCATGTTCATTTCCCTTCCCAATTTAAATGAACAGTGCCTTTGAAACCTTTAGGATTTCTGTAGGAGCCCATTAGGCCCCTTCTTGTCAACGAGCCTATAGTGACTCCTTGATCTGCATGTGGTGGGAAAAGCGTCCCCAGATCAGCTGTGGCAGATCACAAAGTGTGTGGAAGGGATTTTTATAATATTGGAAAACCTATCATGCCATCTGAATAGGTTTACATGTGTGAGAAGAAAAAAAGAAATATTTGTAAGAGGGGAAATGATGTTAGCAGTAACAATAAAGCTGGAGGTATGTAAGAAAAAATAATCTGTTACATATTTTGTGTATCCTGAGGGCACTTGCACTTAAGCCATACTTTTGAAATAATAACAAATAATGTTTGTGTTTGAAATAAACACAATAATTTTCTCCAGTGTCTTGAGCATTAATCATGATTTATATCTTAACTCTTTTGGGGGGGTATTGTTTTTCTTAGAGCAAAAAGAAAATTTAAATTCTACAGTGATACATAGTACACAAAGCACTTTCCACATCTTATCATTTCATCTTTACTGAATGCTTCAAGGTGTTTTCTCCATTTGTGTATGATCTAATTGAGATTCAGATAGGGGAAGAGAATTGCTCAGGGACCTAAGGATGAGAGAAACAGTTGGAACAACTTCTGAGTTCTGCTCCAAGGTCCTCTCATCCCTTCTCTTTCTTCCCTTCCTCCCTTGGTCCCTCCCTCCCTTCCCATGGTCTCATTCTTTTTTTTTTTTCCCACATTACCACATGTCCCGCAAGTGTAAAAGATTATCTGGATGAGTGTTTATGGTGCATGTTATCATTATGTTTGTGTTGTATAATTAAAGTTTCTCTGTCATTTGTAGTAGTCCCTGGTAAAGAGAGGCAAGTCTGAAGGCAATGCTGACTGAGGTTGGAGTCTTTGGTAGAATGTGGAAGACACTGGCCCTCATGACCTGACACAATCCTTTCATAAGAAACCATTAAGTCTCATGGTGTTGACCTTACTCAGCTCCATGGAGAAAGCTCTGAAGCAGAGAATTCAAATAGATGAATTTAATGGTGCTCCAAAAGTGCCCATCCTACAGATGCTTCATGATGTCGTTTACAGATCAGCCTTAGAAAGCAGTGCATGGAAGACACCTTAATATTACCGACAGGGTTGTCATTTGGCAAATGAATTTGTCCTTGAATGAGGCATATACTGTGCCTTTTATAGGCAGGCAGTCCCCAGGCTGACGTATGGGTTCATGTGGCCTTCTGCAAGCTTACCTTTGCAAGGCTGGGCTGCTCATAGCACTGGGCTGCAAGTTGAGGAAGGATGCTGCTTTGAGAAAGTCCCGTTCTTCTTCCCACTTTCTTCCAGCCCCATCCAAAGCCCTACTTGCTGGTTGACCAAACATTAGCCATTCTGTAGCCTGCGGTCTCTCTCCCAGTGGTTTTTTTTTTGGGGGGGGGGGGGGGGGGGCTTCTGGCCTTTTCTAGCCACTACCCCTCCTAGGGAACTTGGGGTGACCTGGCTGCATGTTTGTAGTGGAAGAAACAGAAGAAAGGGCACAGATGGGGAGAGAGAAAGAGGCAGAGTCCCAAGAACACAAAGTGAGGGGAGTAAAATAGTGAGCAACGATGCCTGGTTTAGACTGGTGGGGCTAATGAACAGGACAGACCTCATGGGACCTGCCTGAGTCCTGGATGGCACCTGTGGTCTTTACTGAGGCAGAGAGTTGGGTCCGGGCCTGGAGCACCTAGCTTCCCACACTCCTGTGGCACAGCCTGTCCCTCCTCTGTTGCCACCAGTGTCCTACAGCTTACTTTCTACTTTATTTTGGTTTGACATAGTCGACCCACTGCCTTTACCCTCTGCTCGCTCTTGTGGCACGGTAGGCTGGTGCCCATCCTCCCAGTTTCCTGGTGACCACCTCTCAACTCAGAGATGCAACTTCTACATCTGGCCTTTTCACTTCATTGCCTGATCTGCTGCCTTGGACAATTTACCTTGGTTTTCCTGTAGTAACTTGGTAGCAAGATGTCTGAGATTGCATGCTCTTTTCCACCCTATGTCTAAAAATACATTTGTGAAAACCCAATGTTTGTTGGCTATTATCCACATGCCAGGTGGTGAGCTAACTACTCTTGACCTATATTACCCAATGTAATCCTCATGGTAGCACTATGAGTCAGGTACTATTATTAATGTTTTTTAAAAATCTTTTTTGAAGAGGTTAATGTCACTCACCCAAGGTCACACAGCTAGTTGATTGCATCTTTAAAAGAATAGTTTGCTCAGAACTGGCTTTGGTTGTTGACTCAGATTATGCAGTAAAGCCTGAGGCTCCCATTGGGCACCAAGCTAGCCCTCGTGTAACAATGTTTCCCCACCTTTGATAATATACGAGTCCCCAGGAGGTTTTATGAAGATGCAGATTCTGATTTTGAGGTCAGGGTGAAGCCTGAGATTCTGCCTTTCTAAACAGTGTACAACAGTGGGGGCTTTTCAGGAAGAATTAGGTGCCAAGGGAGACTTCAGGGCCTATATTTCTGATCGAATTCTCCCATGTTCCAAATAGCATGGTTCCCCAGAAAGACATTCTGAGGATAACTTTTGATGATACAGATGGGTGGTGATTACTGCAAGCTACCTGGAACATGGCTCCTTTGAAAAGGAAGTCATTCACATGTGACCAATGATAGAGTGCATATGGAGACTTTGGCGGCTTCAAAGGCAGGCAATAGCAAGGCAAGACTTTTAGAAAGCCCTGTAGGGCTGCTGCAGAGTTCAGGGTATGAGTCACAAGTAAATAATACATGCTTTTATGATGGAATCAATCAAGTTGCTCTGTGAGGTGTCTTTTTCATATTCAGAGTGGACATGTCAAGAAACAGGAAGTGAGCTGCCAGACCTTTGGTGGGAAAACACTAAGAAAGAAAAATGAATCTTCACATCCACAGAGAGCAAAGCTTTCTCTGTATATGGGGCAGGACCTGTGAATATATATGCGCACAAAAGACAGCCTGTTGTTGTGACTAACTTGTTTTCATCCACAAATGTTGTCCACCCAAAATGCATCCTATCGCATTATGTCATGTTGTTGGTTAGAGACACACGCTGTGGCTCTGTCCTCCTGAGATGGGAGAGATTGCAATTTGAAGCACTGTCATTCTTGAAGAAAGTTTTCTTTCATGAAAATTATATGCTGATCACTCTGGTGGGAAGCTTTCTATTTTGAGATATCTCAAGTAATTCAGGATGACTGAATTATATTTTAGGGTGATTGTCATACTCAAATGTGTGTTCTTACAGCCCAGGTTGTAGGGGACGAAATTACCTGCTCATAAATTTCACATTTAAGGCAAAAGAACGCAGTTTCCCCCCTTATACCTGTGATTCTAGCCATGTACCTCCAGGTTCTTTGAAGGATAATTTTTGGAGTCACCAAGCTGCTGCAATAAAAAGCCATAAAAATCAATATAACTAGGTTGAAATGTAGTGTGTCGCTGTAGACTACAAAAGTAACAAGAGGAAGAAACACATCTCCCTCTCTTTTTCTCCTAGAAGAAAAACAATCTTTTGATCTAAAATACATACTGAAATTTTTCTTTTAACTAGATTCCATAGTCATTTAATGAACAGTCTTAAATTATGAAATACCCAGTATGTTTCTCAATAGGGAAGGGCATGATTCTAGCAGTGTTTGATGTTCTTGGGCAAAGTGTCCTCCAAGCACGGTTCCAAAAATATTCTGGCCAAAATGAATTAAATTTCTAGCCACATCTACAGTACAAGCAAATTGACCCAAGAAAAATCTCCACATGGTCCAGAAGAGAGAGGAAGCCAGACTAAGCCTGCTGGCTCATGTGGCAGGATGTACCATGGGCTTTGTGCTGGCTTGAGTCATAGCTCACATTCCCTTGGTGTGAAAAACATGGGTTCTTAATTGGTTTGGTAATCTGTGTAATGTGCAGAGACTCTCTAGAGCTCTGAGCGGATGCCCAAAAAAAGCTATAAATCCTGCCCTCTGGAAACTTACAGTCGAGTTGGGAGGAAGAAGTCAAGGCATAAGAAATGTCAGCTGGGACACAGTATTTGGAGAGTGGCACTGATTTGTAGTCCTATGGGCTAGGGTGGTCCCAGGCAGTAAATATTCATTCTGAAGGAGCTTTATTGAAAACTTTCCATGCTCAGAGATAGATTTAGAGTAGCATTAGGCTACCTCTTAACAGAATGATTCTTATTCATTTCATCTGCTGACCACACTGTGCTGCCTTCAGGCCTTGTCCACCAATCCATTGCTTCTGCACTGTACAAAGCCACATGTTGCCAGTTCTTAACTCCAAGGTCTGCCTTGGGTTCAGAAGCAACCCAGCCCTGGAAGCAGCAAAGGGTCTAGGAAGGGATGGCACCAGTTACGAGTCAGGATCTGGCCTCGTGTTTGATGTTCCTTCAACACAAAGACCATAAGTACGGAGATGGATGTGTGAGTATCCTTCTTGTGGAATCAGTCTTAGGACTTAATCATCACACTTTATGATAACAATAGAGCGGAGAAAGTTGTGTAGGGGGAGGAAAGAAGGTTATTCTGGCTGGCTATTGTCTGTATTAGGAGGAGGAAGAATACCTTGTAATAAAGGTCTGCAGTTTGGGTTGGAACCCTGATGGGCCTCCTTTAGTATGAAAGGTGAACATTTTTACTCCCTCTGACCCCTGGTCATAGTCAGATAGTGTGAGGACTTCAGATTAGGTGGGGAAATGGAGAAAGTGTATTTGTGGGGAGAGAGAGGTCATATACCCCTGCACTAAGGAGGTAGTATGGCTGATCAAGTCTCCCCTGCTGGTTTTGCCTGGGGCATCTTCATATTTTGTTATGCTGAGCAGTGAGGTTATTACTGACCCCCTCCGTTGTACCGACTTAGGCCTAGTGTAGTAGCTTGTCTTCCAGCGGTGTTGCTTTAGGGAATAAAGAACAAGGACCGTGTGCCATGCTGGGTGATGGTACTAGAAGGGAGCAGGGCAGGAGTTGGCTGGGGGAGAGCTCGGTGGAAGCAGTAGATAAGATCACGGGATGTAACTGGCTGGGGTTTGTTAAATCTTGAGGAGGATGTGAACTTGCCACACTACATGCGATGGAAGGGCTCACACTCTTTAATTCAAATATGAAAAAGTGATTTAAGTGGGGTTGGGCACCAAGGCAGCAGACTTTTGGGCTGTATTATTCCTCCCTCTTGGAAGTACATTACTATAAATTCAAATTTGAGACTGGGGCTTGTGCTATTGTATTCTGTCTGAGCTAAATGTGGCGTTAAATGGATGATTATAAAATAGGTCTGTCAATTACTATGATATGGTGATCTGAGTTTATTTCCAAATAGGTAGGGCCAGATTACTACTCCATAGACTGTAGTTGGGAAAAAAGAAATATTGACACAGTTAGAGTCCCCATTTCCTCTATTCTTAAAAGAAAAAAAAATACAAAGGGGTATGGGCAGATGGCATTGAATTGGCATAAGGGCGTTTGTCTAAGGGATTACAATTCGAGCAACCAGTTCACCTGGGTAACTAATCTAATCTTATCCCTAATCTTTTGATGCTTATCACCTTGTCTGTGGTTTTTATATACATGGTGAAGACTCAGTCATCATCAGACTTGGCAGAACAGAGGAATGTTCATCTATATAACAACTTTAACAGCAGTGGTACCTGTAAAATACTTTGGATTCCTAGCCCTTAGAGCAGAAGACCTCTTTGCTTCTTGTGTTCCTACTATGTAATGGCACACTCAGTTCTGGGTCCTTAGTCCTCTGGGTTCCAGAGAGGCTCTGGGGGCCAGTGGACCCTATTCTGGTCAGGGACAGAAGGAGGAATCCTTGTCCAGGAGCTCAGAGCTCAATGTCAAGGCTGCTAGCTGGAAAGTAGAACAGAACTCAGCAAAATAAAAATGAGCCTCACTTAGTTAGAAATAATATGCGCTATGTTTTTTTTTCTTGGTTTTGGTTACTAACAGCTATTCATTTATTGTTTTCCATTAATTAATTCATCATATTTCTTTTTTAAAATGATTTTATTTATTTATTTATTTGACCGAGAGAGAGAGCACGACCAGGGCGAGCAGCAGGCAGAGAGAGAGGGAGAGGGAGACAGGGGGCCTGAAGTGGGGCTCAATCCCAGGACTCTGGGCTCAAGACCTTAACCGAAGGTGGAGACTTATCTGACTGAGCCACCCAGGCGCCCCAATTCATCATATTTCTGAGCACCTACTGTGTGTCAAGGGTTAAGGGATATGCTAGTAAACAAAATAGTGTCCTTGCTTCTCATAGCACTCATTGTTCTAGTTAAAGCCTCAAGTTCAGCAAGAGGGGCTTCTAACAGTATTAACTTGTGTACATTAATCTGCACAAAAAGGTACTTTTTTGTTGTTGCAATTGATTTTTCAGACTCATAAGCCATTCACTTTGATATATTCTGGTCCCCAACTGTTGTCAAACGTTTGACTGTTTAACTCCCCATTACTTACTTTGAAAGAATGAGAAAGGGAAGATAGGAAAATAACATTGAAATTAGTAGATCTTGTTATTGGAGAGCATCTTAAGGAGAAAAGGCTTAATGGTGAAGAAAGTAGAAACAGAATTAAGGATTTACTTTTAGCGCATGATCTCAACTTACATAACCGGAGCATTTTCCGCTATGCCTAGCAAGAATTTGGTTTTAAATATCTGGGTTTAATTTAAATATTAATTCAGTTTATGAATAGTATCCCAGTTGCCCATTACCATTGATGTTTTAGAAGTGATAATGCTCTGACCTTTACCATAGAACAGTATTTCATATACCTGAATTTATATAATAAAGGTTTTAAAAAATATTTTTGTCTGTAGCTATAAGGATGGATGGATGGATGGGTAAGCTTTTTTGAATTGAGTTTAATGACTCACCTCAGTAGGTGAATAATGTTCTAGTTTGGGAAATAAAGGAATTCTAAATGTCTCTCTTGAATATAATATGCCTTTCACTGAACTGTAAGGGTCTGCAGAAACTTGCACAGTCCCTTTGACAAATTGCAAAATGGAATGATGCTGGGAAAACTGTATGAAATGCACTAATTTACAATGCAGTTTTAAAGTGCATTTAAGTTGAATGGGCCATGAAGCTGTTGCCTTCCTGTTTGTATTTCTGTTAAATTCCCTGAAATATCTTGAGGTATGTCTCTTGGCTCTTCAAGCTGCCTTTCCTTCTCGTGCTTCCTGTGGACGGTTAGAACAGCCCCATCCTTCTCAGCCCCATCCTTATCATTTCTGTCATTGAAACTCCTACTAGGTTTATATTGTGCTGCCTTTGGACTTTAGATTATTATTCCAAGGCTGTTCTGTTCTTATCTTATCTGTTCCTATAACCCTCTCTCTTTTTCTTTAACATACATCCACATGAATGTATCAACACTTTTTAAAATTAGAGGGTAATTAGCTCACTGCACAGTCTGGGTATGTTTGGTATTTGGACTTCTGATGATACTCCACATGGATCAAATTTTATTTTCAGAAAGCTGGTTAAATTTTTAATGGGACCTGTAGTTAAATCACCTTGCAAACAGAAACACTTCCTCCCTTTTTTCCTTCCTTCCTTCCTTTTTTCTTTCTCTCCTCTCCTTCCTTTCTTCCCTCCCCTCTCCTCCCTCCCTCCCCTCCCTTCCTCTTTCTTTCTTTCTTTCTTTCTTTCTTTCTTTCTTTCTTTCTTTCTTTCTTTCTTTCTTTCTTTCTTTTCTTTCCTTCCTTCCTTCCTTCCTTCCTTCCTTCCTTCCTTCCTTCCTTCCTTCTTACAAAGAGGACTGTTATCGACATTTTTAACTAAAAAAATAATAGTAATAAGGAGCTTTGCTTTTATATTCCTTTATGGTTTGGAGGACCATAACTTTGGAATGGGGAAGATTTCAAGAAAGAGGGCTGGAAAGCTTTAGAATTTTTCTTAAACAATAAAAAAAAATATTCTAGCAGCATCTTTAGATAGTTTTGTTTGGAATCTGATCCCTAGCTCTGCCCAGCTTCTTTACACAAGTCAAAGGAGGAAACAGCAGCATGAGTGAATGCCAGGCCCAGGTGAGGCCCCTCGGGAATTTTAATTGAGTGTGCTACCTCAATGGAGGGGATGCCAGGCCTGCCGGGTTCTCATTCCTTTTAGTTTTATGTAAGTTATATATAAGTTGACTCTTTATCCAAGAGAGAAAGGTAGACAGAGAGACAGACATAAAGCCTGTGGTGAGTGCTTGAGAAGCCAACCTGTCCACTGGAACACCCTGGAAGACTACCACGGAGGGTTGTTTATTTCCTTTGCCATTGGCCATAGCAACTGTATCTAATGGAGCAGAATGGTTTTTAACCACAGCTATCAGTGGGCCAGTCAACACACATATATTTTGTTTACTATCTGCCTTTGTA
The DNA here is from genome assembly GCF_010015895.1 of Lontra canadensis. Classification (NCBI taxonomy): domain Eukaryota; kingdom Metazoa; phylum Chordata; class Mammalia; order Carnivora; family Mustelidae; genus Lontra; species Lontra canadensis. The sequence goes on from NW_022631051.1 coordinate 9,101,944, forward strand.
TCCAATTTATTCTTCATGTTCAGTTCACTTGCCTGACCCCAGGCCCCAGGCCCAGGCCACTTCTAATCTGCTTTAATTGTTTCCAGTTAGGGGCTATTATGAATAATGCTCCACCCAGGTGCCCTCTTTTGCCCATTTTTAATTGGATTGTTTTCCTTTTGATTTATTAGAAACATATAAATTCTGCATATAAAACTTTTGTCAGATATGTCTCCAAGTCAGTGGCTTGGTTTTTGTTTTCTTATCTATGTTTTGAAGAGCAAAATTTAATACATTTTTAGGATTTTTTAAATTTATTTGAGAGAAAGTGAAAGAGAGAGAGAGCAAGAGCAGGGAGGAGAGGGAGAAGCAGGCTCCCCATGAGCAGGAAGCCCGATGAGGGGCTCAATCCAAAACCGTAGAAGCATGACCTGAGCAGAAGGCAACTACTTAACCAACTGAGCCACCCAGGTCCCCCCAAGTTTAATTTATAATTTTATAATTTTTATAAATTATATAAATTTAAATAAATTTTATAATTTTTATAAAATTTTATAATTTTTATTTTATAATTTTTTATAATCTTTTAAATAATTTTTATATTTTTTTTCTTATATAGATTGTAGTTTTATGTCCTATTTAAGAAATCTTTGCCTAACCTAAATGTCACAAAGATTTTTCTCCTATTTTCTTCTATAAGTTTAGTAGTTTTAGCTCTTATGTTCTTATGTTTTAGTTCTATGATCCTTACCAAGTTAATTTTTGTTTAAGATAAAATTCAAGTTCACTTTTTTCCATAAATAGTTGTTTCAGCCCCATTTAAGGGGAAAGCTAGTCTTTACCCCCATTGAAATACCATGATGCCTTTGTGAAAATCAATGGGCCATATAAGGATGGGTCTATTTTTGGTCACTCTATTCTGTTCCATTGAAGTTTATGTCTATCCTTACACTACTGCTACGCTCTCATGATTACTATAGCCTTATAAGAACTGTTAAAGTGAGGTATTGTAAGTCTTCCAATCTTAGCCTTTTTCAAGACAGCTTTGGCTTTGGTTCTTTTCCTTTACACATAAAATTCCAATTTTATTTGTCAGTCTTTTCAAAAAAGTATGCTAGGATTTAATGGCACTTGCCTGAATTTAAAGGTTAGTTGGGGAAGAACTGCCATCTTAATAATATTGAGTCTTATAGTCCATTAACATTGTGTATCTCTCCATATACCAAAGTCTACTCTGATTCTTCTATGTAAAGTTTTGTATTTTTAGCACACAGATCATTTATTAAATTCATTATATTAACCCCTAAGGATATTTTTATGCTATTGTAAATGAAATTAAAAAAAATTATTACTATGTCATTATTGCTAGTTTAAAGAAATGTAGATTTTCGTATGTTAACCTTGTATCCTGTGACCTTGCCTAATTTGTGTTTTTGTTCTAGCAGTTCTTTTGTGAATTCTCTAGAGTTTTCTCTGTATAGGCCTGTTGTCTGCACAGAAACTGTTTTACTTCTTTCTTTTCAACCTGTATTGCACTAGTCAGAATCTTTAGTACAATGATGAATAAAAATGGTAGAAAAGGATATCCTTGCCTTGTTCCTAATCTTAGGAGGAAAGCATTGAGCCTTTCATGACTGAATGTAGTAGTAGCTCTATGTTTTTTCTAGATGCTTTTAATCAGGTTGAGGAAGTTGCTTTCTATTCCTTCTTTGCTGGGAGTTTTACTGTGGATGAATGTTGAGACTTGTCAAATACTTTTTCTGTATCATTGAAGTGATCATGTGGTTTTAAAAAACATTTATTCTATAAATGTGATTAATTACATTGATTTTCAGATATTAAACCAAACTTTTATCCTTGGGATAAATCCTATTTGCCATGGTTATATTATCCTTCTTATATATTGTTAGATTTGCTAAAATTTTATCAGGGACTTTTTTTCTTATGGGTTCATGAGAGATATTGTTCTATTGTTTTTCTCTTTCGTAATGCCTTCATCTGACTTGATATCAGAGTAACAATGGCCTCATAAAATAAGATGAGAAATATCCCTCCTCCTCTGTTTTCTGAAATAATTTGTATGATTGGTATTATTTCTTTTTAAAATATTTGATAATTTCAATAAAATTCATCAGAGAAGCCATCTGGGTCTGGGGGACAGGTATTTAATTACATATTCAAATTGTTTAATTGGTGTAGGGCTCGTCAGTCTTTCTATTCTTTTTTGTATTCAATTTTGCTTTCATATGTCTTTTAAGAAATTTGTCCATTTTATCTGAGTTGTCAAATTTATCAGCACAAAATTGTTCATAACATTATTACCCTTTCAATATTTGTCGGATTTGTAGTGATATTTTCTCTTTTATTCCTGTTACTGGTAATTTGTGTCTTCTCTCTTTTCTTCTTGACCAGAGTAGTTACAGGTTTATTAGTTTTGTTGATCTTGTCAAATAACCAGCTTTTCTCTTTGTGATTTTCTTCCATTTACTTTCTTTGGATTTTGTTTGTTCTTTTTCTGATTTATTAAAGTGGAAACTCAGATCATTGATTTTATATCTATCTTCTTTTCTAATACAAATATTTAAAGCTGTAAGCATCACTCTAATCACTGCTTTACCTATAACCCACAAAATTTGAAGTGTTTTATTTTTACTATTTATTTCAAAATATTTTCTAATTTCCCTCATGATTTCTTCTTTGATTAATGGATTATTTAAAAATGGATTGTTAAATTTCTAATTATTGGGGCTTACCTAGTCATCTTAATATTGTTAATCTCTAATTTTATTTCACTGTGGTCAGTGTACTGTGTATGATGATTTCAGGATTTAAAATTAATTGCCACTTGTCCTAAGGTCTAGACTTGACAAGAATGTCTATTCTGCTGTGGTTAGATGTAATGTCTCTCCCTCTTTTTTTAACTGATTTTTTTTTTATTAACATATAATGTATTATTTGTTTTAGGGGTACATGTCTGTGAATCACCAGTCTTAACACAATTCACAGCACTCACCAATAGCACATACCTTCCTCAATGTGCATCACCCAGCCACCCCTTCCCTCCCACCCCCCTCCACTTCAGCAACCCTCTGTTTCCTGAAATTAAGAGTCTTTTATGGTCTGTCTCCCTCTCTGGTTTCATCTTGTTTCATTTCCTCCTAGACATTCCTTCTTTAAATTACTCAAGTGTCTCCTTGCTGTTGTCTTGAATAGAACCTACAGGACATTCACCCAATTTCTTTAGCTTTCTTTATGGTAAGAATACGGTATATAATATATATAACATAAAAAGTTGTGTCAGTCCGCCATTTATATTATCAGTAAGGCTTCTGGTCAAAAGTATGCTGTTACTAATTTAGTTTTGGGGAAGCCAAAATTTATATATATGGACATCTGGGTGGCTCAGTTGATTAAGCGTCTGCCTTCAGCTCAGGTCACAATCCCAGGGACATGGGATTGAGTTCCACATTGGGCTCCTTGCTCAGTGGGGAGCCCGCTTCTCCCTCTCCCTGCTCTCCCTGCTTATGCTCTCTCTCTCTCGGTCTTTCTCTCACTCTGACAAGTAAATAGATAAAAATCTAAAAAAAAAAAAAGTTATATGCAGAGTTTGGAGTATATGGTGGCAAGGGGGGGGCGTGAGGGGAGTTGGCGATGGGCAGTGTCCCTGACCCTTGTTTTGTTCAAGGGCCCGATATAAATCTTTTCAGGCAGTGTACCTGAAGCTATTTATTTATTTCTGAAAGTTGAGTAATGCACTGAATAGGGTATAAAGTGAACGTATCTAATGGAAATGGAGCTTGAGAAACTGCCTGGAAACTGAGGGAAGTGTGGATTAGCCGTTCGGTCAGGATTGTACATATGAAATTCATCAACTGTACCTTTTGTATTTGAGTTGCAGCAGGAAAACCAAGTTTATTGTAAACTAGGCATGGATGAGTTGAGTTTGTATAACCCTGATCATATTATCAATAATCAATTTCTTCATCTGTAAAATGAGGGTGAGAATACATTTGTATTTATCTCCTATCAAATTAATGTATGTGGGAAGCACCATTAAAGAACTATTTATAAGAGAGAACATTATGATATAAATGGGAGCAAAATGCAACTTTCTTTTTTTTCTCTCTTTTTTTTTAGATTGTATTTATTTATTTGATGGAGATCACAAGTAGGCAGAGAGAGAGAGGAGGAAGCAGGCTCCCTGCCAAGCAGAGAGCCTGATGCGGGACTCAATCCCAGGACCCTGAGATCATGAGCTGAGCCGAAGGCAGCGGCTTAAACCACTGAGCCACCCAGGCACCCACAACCTTCCATTCGTAGATTTTGGTGGGAGGGGATATGAAAGGTGTCATTTAAATTTTTTATTTCCTTTATGACTCTTTTGCTGTCACTGTGAAAAGCCTTCCTTAGGAAATTGAGACTAGTGTTTTGCTTCTCTTTGGTTCTAAATGGGAAATTCACTTTCCTTTAATGTAACCTGATTTTGGCTTAAAGTCTCCTGTCCTTATTACAAAAGGCGGCGGGGGAGGACCCACACCACAAGTGGTTCCTGCCAATTTATCTTTTTCTCAGAGTGGAGTGATTGCTCTTACAGGCATGTTTGAGTAGTAAACATTTGTTGGGAAATCCTCTTTTTACCTTCCCAACAGCACTGTATTCTGGAGGCCTCTGAAGAGATTTGGGGTCCAGAAGTGGGTGTGAAACATCTGATGAATAAACACAGCAAAACCCATACTGTGGAGCAGGGATGTGCCTGTTTGAGGTCTGACTAGCTGAAGGAAGAATTTCATAGTGTAATGTTTCAGTCATTAAATGTAGTTCAATTTCATTTGTTTTACTGGTGTAGAAATAGAGCTATTCAAGGAAGGAAACAGAACTTGCAGAAGCTCACGTTTTACCAACAGGAAAAACACATACAAGCTTTTTTCTCTGTGTCCTTCACGATAGAAAGCTCTTGTGTTCTTGTATTGCAGATAAACAACATAGATTATTTTCAGCTCTTTAAAGACCACCTATGCTTCCCTACTTTATCCTGCCTATTTCGGTATTCATCACTGTTACAGTGTTTATGTTTTCTTTTTTGCCCAAATGGAAATAACAAATGAATTAGGTAGGTATCATTGATGGCTGTGTCTCGGCTGGAGGAAAGACGTTACATCAGAAATTGATAGGAATAAGCCTGAGGATTACTGTATGCATATTTGCTTAATTGCATACTGGATTAAGTGCCAGCCACAGGTGAAGAATATACTGTCTACATATAATTCTTATTTCAAAGAGACGATCTCCAGTGCGTGAGAAGGAGGTATAACTGGTGCCATAGTGGAGGAGAGGAAATAGATGCTAGCTGGGAGACAGATATCCAGATAGGGAGCCAGGTGGCTATGCCCTGGGCTACCTAGAGCCGCCAGGCCCTTGAAAACCTTGGCTAGGTCTACTGGTCCAGCCCTGGTGGCCCTGACATCCGTGGGTGGGGTGTGGGCAGACTAAATGGTAGGCACCAGCATGTTAAAGCTACTTTTGGCCCAAGAACAAGAAAATAAGTAAAACATACAGTTGAAAATTACATGACCAGCTGCTAGCAGAGGTTAGGTAAAACAGGGTTGGGATTTTTTGTCTTGTTTTGTTCTTTAGTTTTTGCATCAAATTTTTCCACTTTGTCTTTTTTGATAAAAAGACAAAAAAAAAAAAACTGGTAAGAGACATGTACCAAAAAGTCGAGAACTCCGTAATTCTTTGTTTAGTCTCTAAGGCAAAGTATCTAAAATTAAATGGACATTAAATAAACTCCAGTGTAATGTAAGGGCACTACTGTTTGCAGATGTCTGCATTTGTTAAAAGCACAGGTAAGGGAAACAGGAAGTTCCGGGGTTTGTATTTTTTTCTGGAAGGAGTAGGCATTTCAGATGTGTCCTATAGAGTTTTGGTGTGTGTGTGTGTGTGTTTTCTTCAGATACATTCATAACTAACAGAGTTTCTGAAAGGTATTCAATCCTGGTTGGGAGCTGGAGATGTGTTTATGCTGTGGATTGTTAAATATATTTACAGCCTTTCCAGAGAATTCAGTAGGGGTTCTACAGTAGTTATTTATTAGTCTGCTTCAACAGCTGCTGGCTGGAATTAAAGAAAATAATCTATCCAGTGTGATTCATAGGAATATTATAAATCACTTCAGATTATAATGAGCAGTAGGAAAGGTAATTTGAAGGAAACTCTGCACATGTTGTTGGTTACAGTGTGTCAGGAGAAAGATCTGGTGTGAAATACTTAGATAATCAGTGTCTTCTGATAGCAGTTTTTAAGATGGAAGACTCTCTTGGTGTCTCAGCAGCATTTTTTTCTCTTGCTTTTGGGGTTGCCAGGAGTTTTGCCCACTGAGGTCCCATCAAGTTTGTTGACTTGTCTCCTTGTGGGGACTAAGCAAGTTGCCTGGCCCCCTTCCTGTGGGCACTGCCAACTGTCTGTGATGGGAGTTTCCTGTGGCCAACATGGTCCATGTGGTCTTTTCAGAAGGCAAGGAGCTGAGTCCTCACCCCTCACTTTCAAGACCCTGACCCAACAAAATATTCCCACCAGGGTAAATTGGGCTGCCATTTTGGAAGGTTTTGGGGAAAATGTAATAAAACAAAAAATGTGGGTACCACTCCACGAGCAGTTTAGATCAGTGCACAAGATAGATATTCAAGGATGCTCATTATAACGTTAAAAGTGCTCACTTCATTTTTTAAATTTTTCCAATTAACATATAATGTGTTATTTGCTTCAGGGGTACAGGTCTGTGAATCATCAGTCTTACACAATTCACAGCACTCACCATAGCACATACCCTCCCCAATGTCCATCCCCAGTCACCTCATCCCTCCCTCCCCCTTCCCCTCCAGCAACCCTCAGTTTGTTTCCTGAGATTAAGAGTCTCTTATGGTTTGTCTCCCAAAAGTGGTTCACTTTAAACAATTATTTATTAATTTTAGAGAAAGAGAGCATAAGCAAGAGGGGCAGAGGGAGAGGGAGAGCAAAGCTCAAGCAGACTCCGTGCTGAGGGTGGAGCCCCACATGGGGCTTGATTTCATGACCTTGGAATCATGACCTGACCTGAAACTGAGAGTCGGAGACTCAACCGACTGCGCCACGCAGGTGCCCCCAACATGGTTCACTTTAAATTGCTCATTGTAATACCAAGAACTCAAATTCACATAAGTAATGCCAAGAATGGGGACTTGGTTTAAGAAATTACAGAGAGAGAATTACCATAGACTACAGGGGGTGGGGCAGGGTGTAAAGAGAGAAAAAGCAGTGAGAGCCCTTTGATCTCTTATGCAAAAGTGTGAGTGTCCACTTGCGTGTTTGTGTACAGAGGCATGAAGAAGGGTAACCACCAACATCTACGTGGTGGCTTTCTCGGCTGGTGGACCCTTTTGAGATGTGAGCGTGTTGACTCTAGAACTGTGTTTCTTACTGAAGGATCATCCAGTGTTTAGTAGTCTGCATGTGTCTAGTTAATACTGAACATTACTAGCAATTAAGATGCCCCAGGATACTGTTCTGTGGTCACAATGATTGGAAATGGTTCTAAGTCTGGAGTATGGACCTTGTCTGGTGGGAGAATTTTAACTCACTAAATGCAATATATGAAAAAAATAGGGGCATCTGGGTGGCTCAGGTGGTTAAGCATCTGCCTTTGGCTTAGGTCATGGTCACAGGGTCCTGGGATCGAGCCCCATGTCAGACTCCTGACTCAGCGGGGAGTCTCCCTCTCCCTCTGCCACTCCCCCTGCCTGTGCTCTCTCTGTCTCTCTCTCTCAAACGAATAAATAAAAATTAAAAAAAAAAAAGAGTTTTGAACTCACATTCAACTTCTAACAATAGCAAAAGCTCTCTTCATGGAACTAATGTTGTGTAGTTTACACTGGGGACTCAGTGGCTTAAAAGGTTGTGTCAATTCAAATTTAAGCCAGTGTGTTTTGTGGAGAAGTTATTTACTATCCACTTTTGGACTAGGCCTTGCTGGCTCGGTAAATATTTGGCAATTGCGTAGTCCTGAACCGCATGATCACAATCTGGCGTCACTTCGCCTCCCACCTCGTGTCTGATCACTACCTGCACAGTATTTCCCAGGACTACTAGCTCTTTCCTGTCTACACACCTGTGCTCACACCATTTCCTCTACCCTGATGTACCTTTTCTACCTGAATCAGATCGAGGTGCCCGCCTTGATGAAGTCAGCCTTGACCCCCCAGGAAGAACTTGCTAGTTTTGTCTTGCATCTCTAGACAGGCTCCTGTGACAATCCTGTGCATAATGTGTCACCTTTCTTGGTTAGGTATCAATCTCCTTCCCCCTCTGTTGGCATCTTGGTGGGCGGGGGGTGGCTTGCAGCCCTCTTCATAGCAGCCCTCAGGAATAGTGGGAGTGGAAGAGAGGTGCTGTCCCAGAAACACAGAACTCCCCTCCCTTCTTTTTATGTTGCTTTTCCTTGTGAGTCTTTGGTGTTTTTAAACAAATCCTCTCCCTGCCTCAGATGCTATTTCAAGCACAGATCTGCTGGCTCTCCGGGTTTACAAGGAAAGAGGCCTCTTGTGTATTCAAGCTCCAAGGAACAGAAGGTGCCTCCCATTCGCCTGTATCCCCTCTGAGTCCTTCCTGATGTTTTCCTTTTCCATCTCTTTTTTGCCTGGTTGCCCAAGTGTTAAGGGAAAATCCTTTCTCTGGATAGATAAGGAAGATGTGGCCTGCAGTTGCTGCCTTTTATAGGCAGTTACCTGGTGCCATTGGGCAGGGAGCCGAGCAGCCTGCTCCCATGGCAGGGGGGCTCCTGCTGTGTTAGCTGGATGTTTCTGGAAAGGCCATTTAGGGATCACCCATTTCCATTTCTTAAGGATTTATTGAACATGGCTCTTCTGATTCAGTCCTGCCATTAAATCAGATCCCTGCCATCTCTTGAAAGCTTGCTTCTCAGGTGCGCGTACCAAGTACATAGATGAACAGTTGGCTTCACGTGTCCTTGTGCCTTCCTGGGACGACCAGTGTCTCTAAGTCGGGCTGGAGTGGAAGGTCTTAAGTGCCTGGTCCTAAAATTATCTCCATTGTATCTCTGCAGGCTTTGCCTGCCAGAACACTCCCAGCAGCTGTGAGCCTCTTGGGTGTGGAGCCATCTGAATTTTGAGACCATCTGGCTCTTTCCTTTATGGTCCTGTCCATTGTGCTCCTGAGCCCATGTAACGTACACAGCCATACTTTTGTTGACTGAACGGTGTGCTGGTGGCGGACAAGGGACACGGACATGTGTAATTTGAAGGTTATCTAAAAGGTATAAGAGCCCCTGAAAGAGGTTTAACAAATTGAATTGAAGAACAAGACCTCTTTCAGTTGGAGAAAATGTGCCATGTTGCATTATTGTTAAAATTAGCATCCGATCTTTTGAGAAGCATGTATAAATTATCTTTCTATTTGACCCTCTTGGTCTGTCTTACATTACTTCTCAGAGCTGGTTTGGTGGAGTCACCTGGAATTTGTTGGTGAGTGAGAGGCCGCCTGTGGGGTCATCCAAACCCAGATTCTTCCCTTTATCTGCTTTGTGCCCTTGGGAAAGTCAGTCAACCTTTCTACATGACAGTTTCTTCAGTAAGGCCCTCATACCTACCTCAAACAGGACTGCTGGGAGAACTAAGTAAGAAGATGTACATGAGGGGAACCAGCACAGCCTCTGGCATGGAGTAGGTGTCTAGGGACACCTGGACAAGCCCCACCCTGAACACGCACACCACACATGTGCGTGTGCGCGCACATGCGTGCGTGCACACACACACACACACACACACACACACGCAGTGTGAGTCACTCATGGAACTCAGCCTAGCATTCACTAACCCTCGGTCCTGACACTGCCGTCTAAATTGCTGGGCCTGCTCCGGAACCATGCTGCTATTCAAAAATAACATTCAGAAAGAGGATTGGGAAACGTTGGTGAAAATGAGATTATCGCCCTAGGCACTGCTCTGCCTGGGCGCTATTTTCCTGGAGTGTAATTTCCCAATCAGGGTGCTGCCGTGGGCCAGGGACATTTTTAGGGTGCCATGGAGTCACAACTGTTGATTTTGTTAATAGGGTAAACAAACCTTCTTGGACACCATAAATAGTAGAAGCTATGCTTTCCTTCCCACCTCCTAAGCAGGGAAGGTATTTGAAGCTGGAAAGAATTGAGCCCTGAGCTTAATACAGTTACAGATCCGAAAAGAAAACTATGTACAAAGATGCGTTTTCAGGAGAGAGAAAATTATGAAATCAGCCAGGGCCCAGAAATTGATTGACCTTGAGTGGCTTCTGGAAATAATTGATTGTTGATGATGGCAGCCTGCATGGTGGACTATGAAAGTGGAGTTTGTGTGTAGTTGTAAAGCACCTCCCGGAAACATACTGTTTTCATGTAAGTAGGCAAGAAGGGAGGGCAGTCAGCTTATAGGTGGGCCTAACCAGGGACTTACTGAAGTCTGAACACACCAGAAAATGTTCAGAGGACAGAGAGAAGCCATCTTTATAATAGCGATGTTTCATAGGCCAAGAGAGGCTTCGTTCAAGTTTCAGACTTTACCTAGGACAGAGTTGCTCAACTCCCTGAAACATTTCAGAATGTCAGAAGTAACAGGATGACCTTTCTTGTGTCTCTTTACATGCTTACCGGTATTTTTCAAATTTTCTAAAATGAGCAGATATTATTACACTTTGTCATTGAAGGTATTATTAAAGTATAAATGAAACTTTCTTAGAATGTAAACATCCATTGTATGAAGTCAACCCTGAGGTTTTAATGGCCAAACCATTCAGATTTATTCATCGGGGCTTCTCAGAAGTTTCTTAGCTGGGGGAAGAGGGCAGAGTGAGCATTTTCTTTTTGATGGTCCTACTTGCCTAGGCAGCATGGATCTCGTGGACACTGCAGATGGAGTGTGAGGGGAGATGGTTCCAGGACTTTAGTAATCTGTATGTCTGTCGCTTTGCTCCGGGGGACTCTGCCTCTTTAACACACTGTTGAGCTACCCACTACTCATGCATGTTCAGATCAGACTCCTGGAATCCAAGAGCTCCAGCTGATAAACAGGGAAGAGAAGGGGACTCTTTGGGGGCTTGGCTCCATAATATCCAAGTAATATATAAGTGAATCCTCTTGGCAGAACCAAAATTCAAGCTGAAGCTTTAGTGGAAGGATGGGAAAACCTAAATTTGATTAAGTGTAAACTTTCGCAGATTAAGACCAATTCAGGGATGATACATACATCATGGTGCCCAAAGAGAATGGTTCTGTCTGATCTTATGTTAACCCTGTTGGGATTCAATAATGGCTTTCTCTTTTATGGAGTGCTGGGTTTAGCACCAGAACCTGCCTTGGTTGCTCTTCACTGTGACTACCCTGCTGCAATCCAGCGTGAGCTGTATTTGTCAGTAACAAAGGAGTTGCAGGGGCAGGGAGGAGGCTGCTAAAACTGGAAGGGCGGGAAAGACATGGGAGATGTTATGGAGGAAAGAAAGCTAATTTATGACACAGAGTGCCTGCTGTGTTTGGGACATCCTGGGGTTGAATCATTAAGAGATGATGCCTGTCAACGTTTCTTAAAAGGCAGGGAGAGGGGGCGCCTGGGTGGCTCAGTGGGTTAAGCCTCTGCCTTTGGCTCGGGTCATGGTCTCAGGGTCCTGGGATCGAGCCCCACATTGGGCTCTCTGCTCAGCAGGGAGCCTGCTTCCCCTTCTCTCTCTGCCTGCCTCTCCACCTACTTGTGACCTCTGTCTGTTAAATAAATAAAAAATATTAAAAAAAAAAAAAAGGCAGGGAGAGCCAATCGAACAAGACTGGGGTTATGAAGAACCCAATCGATGGAGTCATTTGGCTTCATTTAGAGTCATAGTGCTAGAGTTACCTTAAAACCAAAGCTGAGATGGAATAGTATCAGTATGGAGGATGGGGTTCTGGTACAGTCGCTGTAGCTGTGGAATCACAGGCCCATTGCTTCCCCTCTCTGGGTGTCAGTTCTCCCGCGTGTGAAATGAGCCTTTGTGCCAGCGCTGGGAGGCCCTTCAGGATTAGGGCTTAGGAGTCAGCCTCTGCCATTCTGTTGGGGGCTCAGCTAGGAGTGGGCTTGTGAGAGCCAACAGCAGTTGAGATGGAGAAACAGATTTACCTGCATAGATGGAGAGGTGGGTCCAGTCTTTATCTGACGTTCATAGCTCTTCAGGTGGAAAGCTGTGGGTTGAGGGAAAGGAAGTCAGCCACGGAAGCTCTGCCGATGAATATTACAGACTTATTCTCCTGCTGTTTAATTACCATGTGCTGCTTTGGGAGTGATTTGTCTAAGAGTGAAACAGCTCAGCAGTAAATGGCCAAACATGGCGATTTTCTTTTTTTTTAATACCACAAACCCCACTGCAGTTTGATGTAACTGAATAATAGGATGAATCATATGATGGGTTTACTCTGCATCCTGGATGAAAAGTGAAAACCGTTGTCATACCCGAAGAGGCATTTGCTCACTGTGACTTACAGGTCACATAATATGAACTAATTAGGCATAATGCCCTAGAAGGACATCTGGTCTCTGCCTCATTGTTCGCTGGCTCAGTGAAAGTCCTGATAAGAGAGCGAGGCTCCTGCTTGCAGGTGGGTTCACCTCAGGGCTTATGAAGCAGCCGGAAAGGTTGTGAAACTGCTAGGGGAACATGTGCTTACTAAGAGGGATGGTATTACTGGTATTACATTCCCCTGGATGGAGGCATCCCCTTCTCTTGAATTTATTCCCTGAAAAAGATAACATTTGAAATTCCAGTTGGTGAGGTAAGGCTGTGAGATGTTGTCAATTTTTTTGACATCTTGAAATTTATGGATGCTAGATAAGATTACAGCGGGCCCAGATGCTGGCATTTACATTTTCATGCCAGCGAGAATTAGGCCTCTCCCTTTGCTACTTTTCTCTCTGATATTGACTTTATTTCAATTAAATTGTCCTGAGATAAAAAGGAAGGAAATAGGTAGCATTTCATCATTTACCTGAGCAGCGTCCATTCACAGTGCATGATTCTTTATACCCTAGGTTGGGACTACAGATTCTGGGCTTCTTTGAAAGCTAGAACTACTTAAAAAAATTAAATTCCTTTACAAAGTACTTGAGAGGAAGAACAATATCTGAAACTTGTGGGGGGAAAAAAATCTCTCAATGTCTAACAATGTGGTTCCACTTTATTAAGTACTTTATAAATATTAGATGGTATAATATAATGAATACTGATTGCTTCCATTTTACCTTCTCAAGGTGGGGCTCTATCTCAATTATTTCATGAGTCCTAGGGCAACTTCTCGAATTTCCAGCTCCCCGAAAGCAAGCAGCTACATAATTGAGTTTCACTTTTGTCTCAAAATGATGTTGGCTTGCTTCTTACAAACACATAGTCACATGAGGTGGGGAGGGGGTACTTGGTTGGGATGGCACTATGATGTTTCAGAAAAGCTGTATAAAGATGAGAAATATTTGCATCTAGGCACAGAGGGAGGCACCAGGCAAACATCTAATTTGCTAAGCTCCCTGCTGGCAGTTTTTAACGCCCTGTTGATTTTATTAAACATTCTTAATAAGAATTTGGAGTTTTGTTTAGGCTAAAACCATAATGAAAACAGCTGTCTTCATTTCTCAGCAACCACGAAAGTCACACAGTTGAGGAATCAGCACTGATCTGGGGGAGCTGGTCCAGGTCACAGGTGAGGTGTGACTTCTAGAAGGCCTGGTCAGGGAGCTTAAGGTCATGGTATTTTAATGTATAAGGTTCTAAAAGACCAAATGGTTCTGTTAAATTTATTTTACTCACAGAGTCATTTAATTTGAAGAACAAATATGTAATTGTGTTTTTACATGTCTAAAGAAAGGGAACCGAACCTAAGTATTTGAGCTTGAGAGTGAAACATAAAATAAAAGACTGTGGCTACCGAAGGAAGAGGATTTGGAGTTCTGGTAGAAGACCAGAAAGAAGAAACTCAGTAAGAATAAAGATTTTTAAAGGGAGAAAGAGGAGGGGGAGGAGGGGGAGGAGGGGGAGGAGGGGGAGGAGGGGGAGGGGGAGAAAAAGGAGAAGGAGTTAAAATTTGCCCGTGACCATGTTGCGTTCCAGACAAACAGTGTCTGGGGTCAGACAGGACTCTCTTGTTTTCATTTGTGGAATGTAACAGCTTCTAGCCTTTTAGCTTTTGCTTTCTTCATTTTTCTCCTGAAGTGGATAGCAGAGTTGTCAAGAAGACAACTTTGCTTTCAAGTGAAACTGGGTTCAGATTTAGGCATTACCACTTTAGTAGCCTGGGGTACTGAAGTTTCTTGATTTTTCTGAGCTGTATTTGTTCTATAAAATGGAGATGATATTACCTGCTTCATGGGTCATTCTGAACTACTGCTGTCTTCCAACTATCACATTTTTATTCAGCAAACTTTTTTTGGCGGAAGGGACGGGAACAGATGTTGACCATGTCCAGAAACAGAAATCAGACACAGTTGCTGTCTTGAATGGGCTTACTTCTACTTTACATAAGACCTGAAGAAAACAGATTATTACAAATTAGAACATGACAAGTACCAGAAAAAAGTTTCCAACAAAATGTCGTCGTACTCAGTAGTCAAGGGATGGCTTCATGAGGAGTGTAAAAAATACAGAACCTTGAGCAGAAACTCACTTCACATGTAACAGGAAAATGCTTTCATTCACGGAATTGCTTAACTTCCATAATAAAGAAAAGGCTAGCATAGGAAAAATCTTCACCTGAAGCCCAGGTGGCTCGGTGGGTTGAGCTTCTGACTCTTGATTTTGGTTCAGCTTGTGATCTCATGGTCACTAGATCAAGCCCTGCATCAGGCTCCATGGTGGGTGTGGAGCCTGCTTAAGATTCTCTCTCCTAATGCCCCTCTCCACCTCGCAGGCATGCGTTCTTAGTAAGTAAATAGATAGATAAATAAATAAATAAAATAAAAAGAAAGAAACATCTTCACCTGATTGGTGTTATGCAGATTGTGATTAATGAAATAAAAAACCTAGAAACTGTAGTGGATTTGTGGAGAGAATTAATATTGGGAACTACAGAGGGTTTGGAATGAGCCCATGCTCACCCTTGTAGAATGTGGCTGGGTTCAGTTGTATTACGAAAGCATACCGTGATAGTAAGAGAGGAAATGTCCCTGATACCAGTGGTAAGGAAGGTGCTGAACGTGATGGATTAGACTGGCTATGGTGACAGGCCTGTAAATATTGAGTAGTACTGAGCAGTGTTCTGTAATATACTTAAATTATACCAACTGCACAAGGATTCATGTCACCATTAGGTTAAGAAAAAATTAGAGAACCAGGAGCTAATCACAAGTCTAGGTGTAAGCCCAAGCATATCAAAGTGGTCCAGCTGACAGACCCCTGGTGGCTGCCCAAATCTAGGGGTGTTCTAGAGATTCTATGAAGGACAAGAACCTGAGTCACATTGAAAGTGATGTCCAGAGTCTATCTCCTTACCCTGTGTCAAGTAGGAGTCCCTTCCTCAGTGTCCACCAATACTGATTTCCTATTTGGCATGTCCCATTCTTTGCCTCCATTGAGCCCCCTCTGATATACACAGACACCACCACCCTGGGTTGGGACCATCTGACGTACTGTCCTCAGCCACACCCTCCTTGCGGTAGTGTGTGGTGTGAACACTAGTTCCCCATCTGTGCCCAGAGACTTAACTTCTAGATCACAAGGTAGCAGAGCAGTCGGTACTTTTTATCTTCCAGGTGCCATGCCAGCGATTTCTGTCTGTCTCTGAATGTCATCACCCCTAACACCACTTCCTAAAACTTTTAGCAGCACCCAGTTTTCAACTTCACCTCCAATGGTCATGACTAAAGTAGGGTCTGTCATCCCCCTATAAGAAGCAGTGGAGCCTGTCTAATCAATAACAGGGGCTGTCCCACCTAGTCCTGGGACAGCTGCACAGACCTTCCCTTCATGGTCATCTTATAAAGATTAAGTGTTCCTGTCAGGTTTCTTTCTACAAAGAGCACATTTTATGTTTCATCTATGTACAGACTCTGATGTGTCATGCTACTGAACCAGAATCACATATTGACACAGTGGGAAGGGTGAGTCCTGCAAGGCGGCTGAAGCCTCAGCTGTCACAGACCATATGTGATAGATCTGAGAGCAAAGAGGTGGCCCTATGTTTGCAGGGAGAGTGAAAGAGACCCAAGGAAGAGGAAAGTACTGAAAGTTGGTGAAAATGGGAGAAATGATATTAGAGGAGTGGGCAGGACAGTATCACAGAACACCTGATGAAGGAGGGGGCAGCTGAAGGCCCCTAGCCAAGCAGGAAAGCAGGGAGAATGGGAAAGAAATCACTTTTACAGTTAGGCTGAGAAGCCCCAGACCTGCAATGCATTTGGACTTGGGAAGTGGGCAGATCAACCAAGTGAGGCACAGAGAGACCAAGCAAGCATCCCAATCCTGCTGGAATGAGACAGGGCAAGAACCCATGTCTCTTCAGTTATCTGGCAGCCTTTTCCACAACCCTTCTTCTTCTTCCTTGCTGTGGGAGTACAGGTGGATAGCTGCTGACATCCTGGAAGCCCAGCACTGTGGGGAGGGCGCGTTAAGGTGTTGCTCACATTTTATGTGCCCTAGTCTTCTCTGCCTCAGACAAATTTGGGGGGTTTATGCACTATCTCTATACCTTGGTTTTCACATCTTTGAAAATATCTTCAAGATTTCTTTAGCCCCTGGTTCCTTTAGCCCCTGAGAAGTCATGATACTGTCCAGCCTGTGCTTGTGTTCATGTTCATGTTTCCTTGACTCTGCCCCTCTCCATGGCTCTCTGCACAGTTTGGTTTGGGCGTTTGGTTGGAAGTCAGATGCTGTGCTTTATCCCACTACTTCCTAATGATTGGGAGCTAGCTGATTGTCTCCGTGGCTTCTAGGGGAGTTTTGCTCTCTACTCCCCCTTTCCTGGTATGTCTTGATTTTTAAAGGTGCTGCTCTTCTGGAAGGTATGGGGAAGGTGATAGAACCTACATTCAGCCAGTTTCACTCTTCATTGGCCGCCTTAGTAGAGAATATGCATGCAGTTATTTACTGAGTTTCCTTTTGGGATTGCCTATAGATTTTTTTTTTTAATTTAAATTCAGTTATCCAACTGATAGTACATCATTAGTTTCAGGTGTAGTGTTCAATAAATTATCAGTTGCGTGTAACACCCAGTGCTCATGACATCACATGCCCTCTTTAATGCCCATCACCCAACTACCCCATCCCCCGACTCACCTCCCCTCCAGGAGCCCTCAGTTTGTTTCCTACAGTTGAGTCTCACCTGGTTTTTCTCCCTCTCTGGTGACTTCCCAGACTTCTCTTTACTTAGCTTTATTTCTCTCTTGTTAAGAAAAACTGAGGGTTTGCTATGCAAAAAAGGACCTATAGTTAGGTTGAAACTAACCATAATCATTTTATTTGTTTTGGGTTCATTTATTTTGTTTATTATTTCATTAGTTAAGACTTTACCCATCCTTGCTATAGTCTTAAGGAAGGATTTGAAAAATGATAAGTGGTTAGTATTTTGTTATTATGTATTTTTAGTAAATATGACATTCTGGTTGAGTCTAAATATATGCAGACCTAGAACAGTGTTAAAATTATTTATGAGTAGGAAATAGATGAAGATAAATAAAAAAGACTTATAGTTGATGATTTATTCAGTTATCACTTAGCAACATCAATATTTTTATCCATAAATAAAGGTCTGTTTGGTGCCTGTTGAAAATATTTGTACACTTACGTGTTTGTGAACTTGTATACACATTATCTAAGGCACAAGGATCGTTTTGGTTGTTGCTGGGTTTACAGTACTTAATCTGGGTGTCTAGACACTGGGTGTAGTGACAGAAAAGCATGTGAAGATATGAGACAAGATTTTAAAGAACGGTACTCTCAAAATATGTCTGCAAACTGCCTCTTAACACAGAAATAAATTCAATTACAGAGTTAGCAAAAATCCTAAATGAAAAGGATTTGTTTCCTCTAAAATAATGATTTGAACATCAGTTTTTCCTTTTCAGAAGTTGAAACATTATGTTCCCTGAACTGTGCCAAGAACAGGGGATGATTCCCATTAATAGCCATGGAACTTAATTAATCTTTAGTTTTTTGATACCTTTATTATTTAAATCTTAACCAGCTCAGACACACTGGCTAATCTACATTTCTATTGTTGACAATAGTCTTTGTCCCTTCCATAAAAACAATAACTTTGGCCCACCACTAGTCTATTGTGATGTGTGTTTTGAGTATGTTTCCCCCTTTGGTATTAATACAGGAGGCAAGTCTGATTGTTCTGATGGGTGCGGTTTCTGACCTGGGAGCAAGTCAGGTTGCCATTTGTACAGCAAGTTTTTAAGTTATTGAGTCTTACCATCCAAGGCTCTGTCTATATGGATGTCCCTTCCTAGATCATTTTATCTCTTAGTGGGTTTTACTACTTCTAATTACTCTAGTTATATAGCTGGAATTTAATCCCATTATCCCATTTGTTGTCTATCTTTTGCTTGAGTAGATGATATAACTACCTTATTTTTCTCTTCTGGCACACAGTAGGCCCTCCATACATAAATGGTATTGAATCACTAGATTGATGAACAAGTCATAGGCAGTGCAAGCATTATTGTAAATGTTTTATATTTCAGTTGTTTGAAAAAAATACATAATTCCCCGATAAAAATATTGCAAATTATGGTCAAAATCCAAAATTTGCCCATGGCAGTGTATATAAGTGGAATGTAAAAGTTAAGCTGTTTTTATATGTTTTTTTAAGTCAGGAAGTCCGTATATGTTAAATAAAATCGTTGTATATTTTGGTAGTACTATTTCAGGCATTTGATTTAAAATACGGCTTTAGAAAGGATCTTTTCTGTTAACATTTCACCTTTATGTGATCAGGTATAATCCAAAAAGGGTAATGTGTAGGTAGAATATGTAGATACTGATTTTACACATGAATGTCTAGATACCAAAGACTCAGGGTCCAAATTTACTTTCAAATAGACCTACTTAATTTTTTGCTACAATGAACTATTGCCCTTTAATGTTATTCTTTTCTTTAGAATTATAACATTGTAACATTTATAGCATTTTCTTTAGAATTATGACATTATAACACCATTATAACAGAATTTAAATTTTAGTGCCTTGACCATTAAAAATAATTTAGTTAGTAATATCCATTTTTGCATATTTTCAAAAGGTGATCAGTAATTTATTTAAGTATTTCACCTCTACGGAGGAAGAGCAGAACTCCTTACTCCTTAGGTTTGAGGTGTGCATGTGACTGGCTTCCAAATATAGAGTTTAAAGAGGAGTGGGAGAAGAGTAACTTCGTAGTAGAGAAGCCTGACAGACACTACCACAGCCAGGAGATCTTTGCTAACATCCACATCATGAGTCATACTTACAGTATGTACTCTTGTGATATGACGTGACAAAAATGACACTTTGCCTTTGTGGTTTTTCTCCCCCCACCCAAACTCATAGCATTAATTATGAGAGGGGAAAAAATCAGACAAATCCCAATCAAGGGGAATTCTACAAAATATATGACTAGTATTCCTCAGAAATGACATGGTCATCAAAAACAAGTGAAATGTGAGGAATAGTCACAGCCAAGAGGAGCCTCAGGAGTCATGGTGACCACATGTACTCGGGTATCCTGGATGGGGTCATGGAACAGAAAAAGGACATTATGTTAAAAGAAATAAGGAAATATGGTGGGGTTATGGACATTGGGGAGAGTATGTGCTATGCTGAGTGCTGTGAAGTGTGTAAACCTGGCGATTCACAGACCTGGACCCCTGGGGCTAAAAATACATTATATGTTTATAAAAAAATTAAAAAATTTAATTAAAAAAAGAAATAAGGAAATATAGACAAACTATGGACTTCAGTTAATTTTTCTTTTAATTGTAATCCATAAGTGGATTTGTATACCAAACTTGGTATAGTTTGGTTTACAAAATTTTAACTTCAACTGCAGTAAGACAGCAGTAAAATTCATCACAACTTGCCTTCTCCTTCCTTCTTATCTCTTTCTCTTCTTTTTCTGTTTTCAGAAGTTACTCAGCTAGATTACTTCTGATGAAACTTCTTGATGTTCTCTTACCTGTGGAATGCAGTATTAGATTAATTGTTGATTTTCGGGCTACTGAAAATAATTTGCATTTGAAATGGGCTAGAGGATAGCAAACTCTAAGGGTCTAAATTTTGTTGTGTAGCTCTATAATGTATACAGCAGGTGTTACCTTAGTGTACAAAGAAATGCAGATCAGTTGGCTTTTGAGTTGAAAAATTCATGGTCTGTCCTATTAAGTAAACCAGGTGTGCCTCAGAGAAATTCACTATAATTAGACAAAGACACAGAATTAGAAATTGAAAGAAGTTTATACAGTATATAATTGAATTATTTTATAGATGAAGTAAGACTGGGACTTAGATGGTTACTTAAAGCTTGGGAATTGTTTGGGACTTGTGTTATTTTCTAAGAAGGTTTTTGTGTGCGAATTTTTCTCTCCCATTCTGTTTTAATAGCTTGTCAGTGTCTTCCTTGTAACTTCATGATTATAGAGAGAATGTGAGTCTGTGTTAAGCATTAGATTTATTATCCACCAAAGCATGAGACAAATGATAGTTTTTGAATACATTTCTGCCCTGCTAGTCAGTTGCTGAGATATAATTTGCATATTCATAAATTGGGTAAATAAAACCCATCTTCTTTAGCATTAGTGATATTGTTTTGTAGAATTAATCATGTCTGGAAACTTGATTTAAAAAGAAGTTATTTATTGTCACTTTGAATTTCCAAGACTATTGGTTATCATTTCCAGGCAATCGGAGAACATTCTCAGTGAACAGAGCTTCCATCCTTGTGATAGGTCATTGTCATTTCTACATGTTAGTAGGAAGCTACAGGGCCTTACGGAAATAAGTAAGTTTGAGATGACAGAAATTAAACAGGTGTAAACTCTGCTTTCAAGAACCTTACAATCCAGTGAGGACCCATGATTACCTGCACTGTATATGCTTCTTTCATCATAGGAAATACATAGGTTGCATCTTGCTTGGCTCTGCTTGAACCCAGATATACTTTTTCTAAAAAGAGGAATTATGAGCCTAGACCAAAGATCCAGATAAACAAATTTGATAGAAATAACTTCTGACATAGAGAGCAAGGACAGCGTCATGGAATAGGTGCACATGAGTCCAGTTTTTCAAGTGTAAATAGATTTCCAGAGGTAGGGGGATGCATTTGAGGAAAAACGAATTTCATCTAGTAGAGAAAGACATGCCAATGGGAGAAGTTGGAATATTTTGGGAAAATTCCATGATGGGGAGTTGATTGTTGCTGATTACCTCCTAGTCTTTGTACGTCTGATCTAGGGTCTATACTGTCAAGAAAGTTTATGGCTATTGGTGTTGACCTTGATCACTTGGCTGAGGTAGTGTTTGTCAGGTTTCTCCACTATAAAGTGATTCTTTCGCCCCGCATCTACAGGGAACCACCCTTTAAAGCGTGATCAATACTCTGTAATATAAGTATAGATAGCCATCAATGTATTGTTCTGAAAATCAGTCCCTGAAAATCATGGGTGTTCCAGAGTGTTTGTCAGGTTTAAGAAAATAATAAGCAATTACTAGACCTTGGACTACTTTGAAAAAGATACTAATCTAAACTTGACCTTCTCAAAAACTAATATCTAAATGTGGTTTTCTTTAGACAAAGTTTTTTATAGGGAGATTAGAAATTGGTAAGAAATGACATTTACCTAGTATTTGGCATATAGAAATAACTATATATGTGTTAGCCATAATTCTCAAAATCACTATCATCATCATCATCCTCTTCCTCCTCCTCCTCATCGTCATTGCTGTCATGGAATGACAACTGAAGCAATGACAACTGAATGATAGCTGAAGCACCCTGATGACAGACACCTGTATACCCAAATTCTTGCTAAACAGTCTCATTATTTGCTTTGAATTTGAAGTAGGAAAAATTGGAAACAAAACCAAAATCAAATCATTTTTTTCAAGATATAAGGAAATTTTACTTACCAAAATATAATGAATGGTTTTTGGAGATTTGATTGACACTTCAAAATGTGTTGGAGTAGGGTGCTCTGGGAAACTGCCTATTGATTGCACTGTTGTCAGTTCCTAAGCAACCATTGCCAAATTTATCTCCACGTCACACAACTTCTGTGTTTATCCAAGCTGGTTGAAATTCTTACCCTTGTACAAAAATAGACCAGGGAGAATGTTGAGTAGGACTGTACTGCGGGAATGGGCTGCATTTATACATACTTTCCAGTAGGTGTCACTCTGGCAGAAGAAAACAAGATCATGAGTTACCAAGGAGTGGGAAGACATTAATGGGAGACCCACCCAGGCCCGCATCAGGGTGCCATGCGACACCCAGAGGCCCTGTTCTGGCCTTAGTGTTTTCATTTTAATGTGGGTTTCTCTGACCAGAAGGGGCAGGTTATCAAGGGAATGTGAAGAGGAACACTTGTGGAAGACGTTGTTCTGAACCCAACACTCTGGCCACAGTCAACCCAGCTTATGCATAAAGCATTGGAGTAGTGATAAAAAGAAAAGCTATAATCTATGTAGGCAAAACCTGAAAAATGGGCAGCACTTGATGTGGTATGGGTAGCAAATTTTTATTTCTAATCGGTAGGTACCTACAGAGCCTCCATAGTAAATGCTCATTGGCTAGCTGAAAGATACCCACAGGAATTTCATGTGTTCCTGGGTAATCTTCCATATTAGTTAGTGTTTGTTCAGAAATGCAAAATGATTTTGATAATAGTAAAATACATTATAACTATGAAAAACATATAATAGCATCATACATGAATTCCCAAGAATATTTATGTCAATGTTACTTTCTATTTACAGGTGTAATGAAGAATAAATGTTATGATATAATTTGACTAATATAATAAATGCACACCTCTAAGTCTCCCAGGCGTAACTCCTCCTATCCCCAACATGCAGCAAGAGAAAGTTGGCAGTAGGCCATCTCATGAGCTTGGGCAATCATGGTATTGTGAAGCACATCAACCACAGTGGATACCGTTGATACCTTTCTTCTTGGGAACGCCTTGACAGTTTTCAGGAACCAAAGTGTTGTTACTCTCACTAGATCTGTCACTACCATACTCCAGAACACAGTAGTATCTAATGCAGTAGTATCTGCAAGACCAATGTAAAATTGCATTGTAGATAAAAGTAATAAATGAGTCAAGATTGTGAATCACAAGTCTTTAGTGGCTGTAAATGTCTCTCTCAGGAAGAGAAAATCCCTATTTTCATTTTTCCTCAGTAAATAATTGTTGACTGATTAATAACAAAAGAGTACTTAAATACTTGGTAGGTGATTAGAACAGTATCTGCATATCTACTTCCTCACTGGGTTCTCTGAAATACTACCAGCTACTTCTGTTACTCATTCCCCTGGCAAATGAATGAATGACAGACCTGAAAACGAATGAATGACAGACCTGAATGCTGCCCTGAAATAGCATTCATGGAAAATGTCTGTATACTTAAGCCAAGTTGTTTTTATAATTTGTTAATTACATTTTAAGGCCAGTCAACTAAAAAACAATGCAACAAGATTATTTGCCTCTATTAGTCCAGAATTGGAATTTCTAAATATTTGTGTCTGTGTATATATCTGTGTATATATATATGTACATATATTATTTCCTCAAAGTCTCGAGACCAACATCATATTACTTGAGAGTCAAGAAACTGGTTTTTGTTGTTGTTTTTTAAGGTTTCATCTATTTAGTTATTTACTTGACAGAGAAAGAACACAAGCAGGGAGAGTGGGAGAAGCTTCCTGCAGAAGGGGGAGCCCAACTGTAGGGCTCAATCTCAGGACCCTGGGATCATGATCTGACCCAAAGGCAGACGCTTAATGACTGAGCCACTCAGGTGCCCCAAGAAACTGGGTTTTAATAGTACCTCCACAAATTGCTTTTTCAATGACCTTGGCTAAATCACTTCTCTTCTCCTGGCCTCAACTTCTCCATCACGGGAGTTGGCTAGAAGTCTGTGAGGCCTCTTCTACCTCAAAGACTATGTGGTTTGTGAGATTGCTGTATGTGTCTGGGTGGTACCTTAACACCCTCTAAATGGGAGGCATGAGTGTTCCATTTGTGAAATATTGGGTCTGCCAATTCATAATCTCCCAGGCTGAGTGTTGAATCCTAGCAATAAGAAATCTCTAGTTCAGTCCTTTGGTCTGGTCATTTGTGGGTATACTGGGTATTTTTTAGCTTTTAGGTAAACTGTTAGTAGAAAAACTGGAACTCCTTAGTTCCTGTTTTGCTTTTGTATTTTCTTTCTAAATTTATGTGTTCAAAACAAATAAAGGAACCAAGAAATTATTTTTAGGGAATGGAAGCCCTCATCGGGGTGGGGGCATGATTACAAGAGTGTCCCTTTGCTTTTGTATCTATTGGCATGAGCCAGCTACACCCCGAAAAAGACTGTAGGTAAGATTGCTGAAGGAAGATATGTGACAACCCAAGTCACTAAGCGTCTTTCTGGTAGCTGAGTTTTTCTCTGTGGCTTCTGAACAAATGTTTGGAAGTGACAGATAATTTGACACAATCTCAGAACTCTAGTGTATTCTAGCTTCCTACTTCCTAGGCTGGGACTCCTGACTTGGGCCAGCTCTAGAAGAGACCCGCATCTGAAATATCAGTCTCCGTGCCAGTGGGAAAAAGTGGGGCTGACACTTCTTCCAAAGATACCAAGTGACTTGGATTTCAGATATGACTCAGTAGAATTCTGAGTGACTCAAAGATCTTTAGGTCACTGAGTGACAAGATTTGGAAAACAATAATCTTACTCTTTATCCTTGAGTTTTGAATTTAGTTTTTTCCCACCAGAAATCGGTGTTCATCTTGGTTTGTCTATGAAAGGGTCTTAATGAGATTAGGCTTCTTCTTTCAACCTCAGCTTTTTATCTTGAGAATAATCATTAAAGAAGACTCCAATTTCAAGTGTTTTGAGTGCTCAGGAAGGAGTAGCAGTTCTTTTGGTGTAGCTGATAAAAATACAGGAAATAGAATGCAGAGCTGTGGTTGAAATCACCCATTGAAGACTCTGCAGATGAACACGAGCCAGTTGGTACCCCCAACTATGGCACTCTCAACAAAGAAACTTGAGACCTGTGTGGAATAAAGGAAAGTAGTGAGTGTCCTCCTCAGTTTTCTGCATACAACCTATAGGACCTTAGGAAAGTCTCCGAAGAGTTTTGATTCTGTTTTCTCACTTCTACAATGGCTATGATATGTCACATGACCTTCTCAGTTTCCAGCTCTTACTGCCTCAGGAAATATCCCAAGTAGATATTAGGGACCCTCCACTATAGCTATCCTTCAACGTGAATGGTGTTCAAATTTTTGATCTGAAATGAACAACTCAAATTATTTTGGGAGACAGCATGTCAAAAATCAGTTTTGTTTCACCCTTTTTAAGATGGCTTCTGTTAACGTATCTTATTGTCCTTTGCTTTTCTTAGAGTACTACCCAGTTATTTCTCCTCAGGTCATACACTTTGAAATTTTGAGAATTTCTCAATAGTAGACGCAACTTTACTCTTCCTTAAGATTTTGCACTTGTAATTAAATTTTTGAGTACCATTTTTATATCGGAGCAAATGAGATAATTAAGAGATCTTTCAAGGAGGAGAAATATATGAGAAAATAGATGGTTCCTGCCATGTGATTAAACACTGCAGCTGAGATACTTGATGAGCGGAGGAGTCATTTTATTTGTTGGAAGTGTACTTCATCATCATGAGTGGTGTCCTGATTATAGTTCAAGAAACATGTTCATAGAAATCAGGAATGTGAGGACACCCATTCACAAGCACATACCCTGAAACTTGGCTTTACTTGATGAGAGACTTATATTGGTGTTTTTTGGACCTTGTGAAAGATGAGGCATTAAATATATATATTTGTTTACTTTAGTGATACAGTGTAAGAAGGATGCGCTGTGAATCTGACATTAATTTTGGAAAAGCTGAACCGGGAAGCTTTTCTGATTATTGAATCCCCTTGTAATTGTAAATAGTTGTTGTATTATTATACTAGAGAAAACTTAAAAACGAAAGATGTCTAACAATGAGTAATAGTAAGAAAGAAAAAAGTGGAAAGTCTAAAATATCCAATACGAATCCTATAGCTCCTGTTTTACTCACCCATTGGACTTCAGAGACCTTCTTCACTTCTGGGATTACAGAGAGATTGAGAACTTTGGGGTTAAGTAGATTCAGGCTCCCAAATCATGGTTTCATCTCTTTTTAAAAGATGTGTCCTGGGGCAAGTTGCGTAATGTCTCCAAGCTTCCATTTCTGCATCTATAAAAAGGTGATAATCATACCTACTTTGTACGTAGATGTAGGTTGTTAGGAGAGTAAATGACAATGTACACTGTGTTTGGTAGAGGGACTGTCAGGGACACCATCATCCTTGACCCCTAAGACCCAGAATGGCTACCTTAAGACTTTGTAACTCAGCCAGCTCTGCTGACCTAAATCAGTTAAACCTGATCTTGTCCCATTTCTCCACCCACTTAACTAGGCCCTTTCTTTTAAATTTATTTTCAATGAATTTTAATTTAAAAAAATTTTCAGGAAAGGCTATTGATAGGACATTGATGAACTTATGAGACATATGAGCTCTGGGTTGTCGCTTGCCCTCCTCCCACCCCAGGAATCTCTGTACTTTTCAGGCTATGCCCTCATATGTGATCTGAAGTAGGGAAGTGACATGCTAACTTTTGGAAACATTCAGCTGCCAAGTTTCCTCTGCTGCAGACTTAAAATAGATCAGACTGAGAAGGGAAGGTAGAACTTGAACCAACTGTTACCCTCTATATTGAGACTGTTTTGCTTGATCTAGTGTAACTAGTACAGTTCTTTGTTAGGAGAGGAAGAGATTTAACCCTCCATTTCCCATTTGTGACTATTTGGGGATAGACAGACCTGATGGTTTACCATCGGTATACCTGAAGGCTTACTATTTCTTGACACTTCATTTATTTATTTATTTATTTTAGTAAAATGATACTTTTATCATTGGGGATGACAGCTACCTTTCAAAGATTTTAGGGATAACTAATGATTATTTTTAGTAACATGAGCATGTTCACAACACCTAAGTAATCTTTAAACCAAAATCTATAGCACATTCTAAGGTTGATAAGTAGATCTGGTTTAATTTTGAATGGGTGGTGGAATTACAGAGATGCCTTCCAAGCACCCCAGATGAAAGCCTTTCCAGCCATGCCTATGGATGGCAGTAGGAAGAGCGGGTGGATTCTAGATGGTTGGACTGTAGGTCAACTGAAAGAGTTGTTGGTGAGTGACTATTGGGTGTTCTGACTCCCAAAATCTGTTCACACAAGAAGAGTTTTCTAGATATATGGCATAAGGAAGGAAGTAAAAGAGAGCTACCTTTTTCTCAATTAGGGATAGGTAAGTCTATAGAAATGACATTTTCTGTGGCTTTTCCATGTTACTCTTTTCGGTTGAACCAAAGAAGTATAGGGTGCAGAGCTTCCTTACAGAAGGCTTTGACCGTAGTAACATTAGCAGGTCTGTAGGGATAGATGGTCATACCTACTGGGCTGATAAACAGAAGGATCCGTAGTTCTCATACATCAAAAAATACTTAAGTGCATATCAAATGCCAGGCCCATGAGAGATAGAAAAGTCTCAAATCAGCTCCCTGTTCTCAAAGATCTCTAAAGAAACAGCTTTTCAAGACCCCTCAATAATTGTCTGGGCTGTGGTTTAAATCCTTGTAGCCAGGGCATAGTTGGACTATTTTCAAACCACCAGATTTCTCCCCTTCCTATGCTTTTTGTTGGTAGTTACAGAAATTTTATTTTCCATTTCCCCCCCCTAAACAGAATAGTGTTCTGGATTAGAAAGTGACTGTTATTCTAGCAGTCCTCTTTGGAAGTAAACAGCAGTTGTTATGTCTGAAGGTAAATCTCTGGCAATTTTCCCTTCTGTTTCTAGACCAAGGCTGGCAGCTGTGTGTGCCCACCTCTGCTAAGTGGGCCAGTCCCTGAGGGTTGGGGTCTCTTGTCTTTCCCTGATAAGGCCTGCTCTGAGAACCTTATCCTCACCTGCTATCCTTGGTTTTTGTGTTTTTGAGAATGTCAGCAGTTTATTTGTATGTTCCCATTTTCTTCAAACACACACACATACACACACACACACACACACACACACACACACACCCCTCAAATTTAAAACCTTCTTGGGGACTAAGTCCGTGTTTAACCACAGCAGGTAAAGGACACTGAGGGGCCCCAGCAACCTTTTCTCTGCTCCTGCTGTCTCTTCCCTCTCCTCACCACCTCCCATTTCTCCTGATTTGGCAGTTTGCGTGGGAACCGGTTTTCTTTCATTATAGTAGCCGCCATCCAATCTTTCCTGCTAACTTCCCTGTAGCTTGTCAGGTCACTGAAGAGTCCCCGTGTATGTTATTCTTTAGGCTTGGTGCAACTTAGTTCAAATCTCCTGAATCCTCTGAAGAGCCCTTGATTTCTGTGCCTCTGCCCACACTATCCCCCTACCCCCTGCCAAAAAGAGAAAAGACAAAGCAAGAAGAGACACATTAAAAGTGAGGCTCAGCCGGTGGGAATTTTTAGTGAATCTTGCTCCACACACATCAGTTACGTCTATGTTACTACTCTGGAACATAGCGTATTTCACCCTGTAGGCCCTTGTCTGAAAAATAAAGGCCATGAAATCTCATGTTACTATGATTTGAACTCAAAGTATTAATATAAAATAAAGCCACACCACTGCAGAAATAGGCTTTGTGTGACTATAATTCCCCATAAAAGAAAAAGCATCCCCAGCTAGTTATGTCTCAGAGGGCTTTGGTAATGCATGGACTTTTGGGTCTACCAGTTGTCTAATAATAAACGGGCCAGCAAGGGATACCGAGGGGTGGGACCAGAGCTGCTATAGCTGAAGAAAGTGTCTTCTGTGGTCTCAGACGGCTGCCTACAGCTTGTGTGGCAAGGGGCCTGAGCAGCAGAAGGGAACAGAGCTATATCCAACACCAAGCTGGAGTCAGGGCCCGCCAGTGCCATTCTGAAAACAGCTGGGCAGCCCTCCAGGGTGCTGGACAGAGGGGGACTGCAGATCCTCAGCCACACAGGCAGGGCTTGCCGTCTGCCAGCAGCAGGAAATAACAGTCTCTTGTAGTAGCCGGGTCGTGACATTGGCACGAGCTGCCCCTCACAGCTGGGCTGTCCTGGCACCTGGTCTTGGGCCTATGGAGGGAGCCAGCCCAGCTGTACTGAAATACTCGTTCTTTTCTCCCCTGTCACACTCCCTCATCAACAGGCAAACAAACAAAAGGGGATGATATTGTAGTTCATGCAATGAACAGAACCTTTCTCAGCTGAGGGAAAGAAATGGTTGCCTCATGGAGAGCAGAATTCTATACCTATACCTTATTTTTTGCATGAGCAGAGGAAATTTAGTATTTTCTGTTTTTATAGCCCCTAGGACAGAGTTCCTGTGTACTTCTTGGGTTGTGCATTTCTAATGGAGCCTTGAAGGATTGGTGTTTGTACCAGAGGGAAGAATTCCATCAGTGTTGATCAGATGTGGCTTTGAAGAACAGGATGACATTATACGCAGCATTAAAAAAAAAAAGCCTTGGGTGCTGCACTCTGACACGTCCATCATCATTTCCTTCATTCAGCATATCTGAGTCATGAATTTTCTCTAATAAAAATACTATCTGTTGGGACGCCTGGGTGGCTCAGTTGGTTGAGCGGCTGCTTCGGCTCAGGTCATGATCCCAGCATCCTGGGATCGAGTCCCACATCAGGCTCCTTGCTCCGCAGGGAGCCTGCTCCTCCCTCTGCCTCTGCCTGCCACTCTGTCTGCCTGTGCTCACTCTCTCTGACAAATAAATAAATAAAATCTTAAAAAAAAATACTATCTGTTTATGGAGATACAGAAACACCTCCACTTGCTCCCAGCAGCATGGCATGTGATAGGAAGGGACAGGTGTCTTGGACATGGGGCTTTAGTAGTCATACCCATTTGGTGGATAAGACTGAAGGACCTCGGGCAGGGACCTCCAGTCAGTGCAGAAACCATTATAGGGAAGGTCACTGATCAAGGTGAACAAGGTGTTCTTTGGCTACTTTCTTCCCTGTCCCTTAAAAGTCAGTATAGTACTAGAGTAGAACCCAGTAATTGTCCTCTGCTTGGCATGATGGGCTTGAGTTTTCTTTGTTTCCAATGGAATAGCATTCCTGGCATGCTCTGTAGGTGTTAAATGATGGACTGATGGACAGGTGTGTCTTGGCCCTGTGAAAATAACTAATGTAGTATTGTACTATGGTTTTATATATACTGTCCTTGACACATGAGTCTCCCCCACCAGAAGAAGGGAGGATTTAAATATATGTGTATATATATGTATATATGTATGTATGTGTGTATGTGTGTGTGTGTGTGTGTGTATATATATATATATATATATATATATATATATATATATAGTTTTGCTTTGTTTTATTTATATGCCTCTACCCAAAAGGATATGAAAGTGTCATGGAAAGTGAGAAGTACTTAGATTTACTGAACATTTGCTGCGTGCTAAGTACTGCGCTGCAAATTTAATCAATTCAGTATCCCTCTAAAGAAGTGAACACTGAAGCCCAGAATGGTTAAGTAGCTTGGCCAAAATCACGCAGCTAATGTGGAGAGACTAGGCAGAATCTAAGACCAAGTCCTGTCCACATTCTACAAGGGAAGGAACACAGCTTAACACTTCTCATAGTTATTCCTATTTGGGTCTCCCCAACCTTTTCCTCATCTCATATTGTTATTATGGTTTGTTTTGGTCAGTATGAATCATTTCCCCCATCCCACAGCCTCTCTGCTTTAGCTATGATGTGCACTTCTGTGGATACAGTAGACCTTCATGGATGCAGCATAAATGAATACACTTAGGGAAGAAAAGTATATAGCTCATATATTCCTAATTCAGAGGTATCTGAATTGCTTGAAATTCCTGGGGTAGATGGATCAGAAGCGGAGATGAGGCCCCTTTAAGGCTTTTACCTTTGTGGGCTTATTGGCATAGAAGCTCTTCTAGCTAATTTATTTGACAGAGAGAGATCTCTCTCTCTCACAAGAGAGAGACTCACAAGGCAGAGAGGCAGAGAGAGAGGGGGAAGCAGGCTCCCCACTGAGCAGAGAGCCGGACGTGGGGCTCGATCCCAGGACCCTGGGATCATGACCCAAGCTGAAGGCAGAGGCTTTAACCCACTGAGCCACCCAGGCACCCCTCTTCTAACTATTTTTTTTAAATTATTTTTATTAACATATGATGTATTATTTTTCTAGCTAATTTTGTTCAACTTCATAGTTATTCAGAAGTGGAACTGCACACTTGGCTGTCCCCATAGGGCCTGCTCACAGAAACACTGTCTTCATCTGGCATTGCAGGAATACTAAGGAATTTATACTTTTGCAGAAGGCCCAACCACCTAAATAAGAATAAAAACTCTCAAATTGTTTACAGCTTTTAAAAGTCTTTTTCTCAGCATTGAAATTCTCTGAAGATTTGAGACTATTAACACCAAACCAAGAATTTTCTCTGGGGTCCTTTTTCTCTTTCTCCTGAATGCAAATGAATTTTCTTTCCTGGTTTCTATTCATCTTACTGGTCATAATTGTTATGTTGGTGGAAGAGAGAAGGTTCTCCCTTTAAAATAAAACTAAGAGAACTTTTTTGCCAAAAATACTAGAATATTTACTTGTTTTCAAATGAGATTAACAAAATGATGACCACTGGTTTTGAATCCTAGCTTGAAAATGTCTTGGTTTCTTAGCAATAGTTTGCTATTATATTGGGTATAGCTATTAGGAATTGTGAGTAACAGATACCTGACTATAGAGCTTTAAAACCACAAGCATTTTTTCCCTCATATTAAAAACAATTCTGGATGGGGGTGCCTGGGTGGCTCAGTGGGTTAAGCCTCTGCCTTTGGCTCAGGTCATGATCTCAGGGTCCTGGTATCCAGCCTGCGTCGGGCTCTCTGCTCAGCGGGGAGCCTGTTTCCCTCTCTCTCTGCCTGCCTCTCTGCCTACTTGTGATCTCTGTCTGTCAAATAAATGAATAAAATCTTAAAAAAAAAAAATTCTGGATGAAGTTTGCATAGTGTTGGTAGAATGGTAGAGCAACTCCACTAAGTCCTTCTGGGCCCAGCACTTTCCCTTTTTCGGCTCCACACCCCCTGCCCCCCTCCCAGAACTTAGCTTCCAACTTTGAGGTTGCTTCATGGTCTAGGATCGCTGCTGGAACACCACCCATGACATCCATATTGCAGGCTGGACCATGGAGGAAAAACAGAGTCTAAAATTATGCTCAATTTTTTCCTTTGAGGATCCTTCCTAGGAATCCTACAAAACACATCTGTGAATGTCTCATGAATGGAAGGTCATCATATGGCCATACCTGGCAGCGAGCGAGGCTGGGCACTGCCCCCCTCTTACTAATGAAGGAAGGGGAGGGAGGAATTAAAGTGAGAGGTTCATGGCACACACGACCTTATTCAGGGTTCACAGGTTGTAATAGACAGAGCGTGTGTTTAGAGGCCCATTAGGTCTGACTTTTCAGGTCTAACTACTTCTTAGTCTAGTTATTTAAATTTATGGCTTGGATAAACTCATCTCTCCGGTCAGTATATGCATACCTAGTCTGCACAGTTGTCATAAAAGGGCACATGGAAAGACCTTTGTATCCCAGCTTGACAAGTACCTAGGTCTTAAGGGATGATAGCTTCACTGCCTCTACACCCTCTGCTCAGTCTAACTCTCTTCATGGGCACTAAGTGTATAAGCATTTTATGAATGAATTGATTCTGGCAGATTAATAGGAGCAAATGCATAATTCGGAAAAAAAAATTGTAGGAAGGTAAGAGAAGTTGTGGCAGTAATTCACTGTGAGGGACTCTATTGTCTTGAGATGCTCATGTTAGGTACTGGCTTTCATTTAAGAAGCCTGGCACGTAGTAGAAGCTGAAGTATCCTCTTCGCTCCTCCTTGCTGTTGAAACCTTCACCCTAAGCTGCTCAGCTCCAGAAACTTCTTTCCCAATCCTCTGCCCTCTCATGGCCACCCTCTCCTCCTAACAGACACAGGGGCTCAGAATAGAGCTGAGCTTTCAAGGGAGTAAAACACTGTACACTTGTTTCCGTAGAAAAAAATCCTTATCAGTTGAAGGATAAGTCAATTATAATTGAATTTTGGGAACCAATCTAATCCATAAGTGAGACTCTGCTTATGTTTACCTTATTTTAAAAGAAATCTCTTTTTAAGTCTTTGGAGGAAGAAGTATTTTTTTGAAGTCTTCTGTGCTAATGATTAGCATTACTTTGAGTTAATTTCTCTTTCGAGAATAACTGATAATTGTACCAACAATTTGGTTGAACTGTATTAAACTTCCCCTGGAAGAATAAGGTAGTATTTATTTTTATTTATTTGTTTTCTTTGTTATGCATAAGTGAGGCAAGACAGCTGATCTCCATCACAATTAAGCTGCAGGGCTTCAGAAGTATATTTTGGTGGAGGTGATGGTTCTATTTTATTTTGCAGGGGTTTTTTTCTTCTTTTTAAAAGATCATTAAGCCCTGGAAAGATGGTCTCAATCTAACTGAAGCTAAGATAAAAGGCTGTGATACAAGATGACATTTTCGTTTTCTCAGCAAACTGACCCTCGTAGTACTTCGCGTCGTACAATGAAGAATTACAGGCATGTGACCATTCGGAGGGTCTGGACAATAGGAAGTGGAAGTCGGGTTCTCTGTGTGTGTGTCAGCTCTACCCCAGGATAGGGTCTTCTCAAAAATGCCCCTACATGGTCCAGGATGAAATGACCTTGTCCTGAAGCTTGTTGCTTATACGGCTGCCAAATGGGAGCCCAAACATTAGCTGTCCTGGGAGCAAGGGAGAGGCAAAGTCTTCAGGGAGAATGGGAGAGCTCACAGCACTCTCAGGGCTCTGCCAGGCACCTTACTGACTGCTGGGCAGTAAAGAAAGGCAGGAGTCTGGCAGCGAGGAAGTGGCATGGCCTTGGCCAAGCACTTAATGAGTGGATATATGCCACTGACCAGCATAGCTCTAGGTAAATTAAACGACGTTCTCCTGATTTTGCATGTGGAGAGGTAAATAGGGTCAGAGAGGTCTCCTGTGCCCAGGACTGCTTTGAGGTGAGCACACCATGGTGAACATAAGTAGGGTCTTGGGCTGCCTTTTTGAAGTATGGAGTTAGTAAGCACGTCTTCTCTTTCCTCCGGAAAGCTGTCAGAAGCTGAGACACTAAATTCAAACAGAGCTTCTGCCTCCCTGAAGCTCCCAGTGGCTCCAAGGACCCTATATGTAAAGCATAGGAAACTGAACACGACTCCCTAAAGCAAGTACTATTTCTGCCACCTCCACCCACAGCCTCAACGTGTGGGGATTACCATGAAGCCACGCCTCTTCCATGCCCTTTCCATGCCCACTGTTGTCTCTGGTGGCCAATGAGATGAGCACCTATGCTGAATCTTCATCAGAGTCACAGAAAATGTGTTCTTCTAAAGTTGTAGATGATCTTCTGGGGTAGTTGGAGGTTGCCTGATACTGCTCACGTGCCAGTGTTGCTTAGAATTCTGAACAAAAAGTAGAACGATTATTCATAGACTGGAATTAATTCATTAATCATTGCTAAGATGGACAAAGAATATGTAGGACTCATTTTTTTAGACTGGGCCAGTGTTTTAACTGTTGGGGGGTACAGTAAAAAGGTTTTGAAGCTACAGTGTTTTTTGAAGATTTATGTATTTATTTTAGAGAGAGAGAGCACACACAGCAGGGAGGGGCAGAGGGAGAGGGAGAGAGAGTCTTTAGCAGACTCCACGCTGAGTGTGGATTCCAATGTGGGACTTGATACCGTGAACCTGAGATCACGACCGGAGGAAGAAACCAAGAGCTGAATGCTTAACCAACTGCGCTACCCATGCTCCCAAAAAGTTACAGATTTTTATGATGGATTTCAAGTACCAGAAGAAATCAGCCCCCCATCACATCCTCCCTCTGGCTACCTTCTAAGCTGGCTGTCATCCTGTAGTGGCTGAATGTTTGTTGTGAATTCCCTCATCTCCTGGACTCTGACTGGTGATCTGAATGTTGACGGCAGTGCTTGCAGACCTGGGATTGGAACAGATGGAGATTCTGAGAACTCTTCAGACTTGTGGCTCATTTTTGTGTTTGTCTTAGAAGATTTAGGGATCCTTCAGTCCATGTCAAGAGGCTCTCTAAGTCTTTTGTTGTGCTTCAGTGCACATAGAATAAGAAACCCCAGAAGGAAGGCAGAGAAGGGAACAATCAGTGGGAGCAAAGTTGATGTGCTCAGAGTTGTTGTATGATTTCCAAGTCATGCCTCTAAGTCATACTAATGTTTCTCAGTGCCCAGAGTTTATTGTCTTTTACTTAAGTTAGGGCCACTAAACCCTGCTGAGCAGTATGTAGTGTTTTGGGGTAGCTTATCTGTTCATCCAGAAGTGATCATTGTCACATGAACCCCCCTAATGGGGAGTTTTCCCCAATACTAGGGATGAGTGTTCTACTTGTAGGACTTGCATTGTCCTGTCCTAATAGTAGAAGGATAGAAGGTACAGAATAGCACAAATGAGACTTGCAAGACCCCAGTGAGTGTGGGATGCATGAGGGATTGCTGTATGGATGGAGCTGCTCCTTCCTGTGTAGGGTGCTTGTTACAGGACACTGGGAAGGGCGCTATTCAAGGAATTGTTGCTTTGGAAAGTTTTGTTTAACAGGGATTCTCCTATTAAGTTTTTCTCAGTTTTTCCATAGAAATCTTTGGAGTATTCTGGACTTAGAGGTCATGAGAAGAGATGTGTGTTGCTTACATACACTTAAGCAAATGAACATTGAATTGGAATTCATTTTCTGTTCAATAGGGGAGGAGTGTAATAGCTTTTTGATAGATGGAATATTGTCAGAGAAGCCAACTCAGGGTGCAAGTCTGGTGACAAGTTCAGTTTCACATGTTTAGAAAGGGAGAGCACAGGCTTAGATCTTCTGTAGGAAAGAGAAGCCAGATATTTTGTAGTTGATGTGCTCCATCTCACGTCCTCATCTCAGTATTTTTGGGTCAGGAACTTCATGAAACAGAAGCGGCATCTTTTCCAGGCTGACATCTGGAACCGATCTGAGGTCTTTGGGCTTCATGCGTAGTCTTGGATGGAGACCTTTTGGCCTGTTGAGGAGAAGACATTGAAGGAAGCCTAATTTCTTGATCACCTAGTGGAAGACTGTAACGGCAGTCATTTGTAATGCTCATTTCTCTTCTTTAACAATTAAGAAGGTTTCAAGATGACCAGATTTGCAAAAGTCCATCCAACGATTATCAAATTTAATAAGGACTGTTCTGTCGTCTGTTAGGTTTACTTGTTACTTGATTACTTTTGTATTATTAGAAAGTCTCTTAGGAAACAAGGAGAACATGGCCGGACTACAGCTCTTGGGTGAAGCCAGCTGTCTGTCCCCAGCTCGGGTAGAGGGGCTGCTCCTTCCGCCCTCCACAGTGTGCTGTTTAGAGCCTTGTGACATTGTGACCCATCCAGCTGGACACCTTCCTCAACACAGTGCTAACTCCTTTGGGGCAGGAACTGTGTTCTGTTCGTCTTTGTTCCCCAACCCGCATCTGGTGTCTAAGTGCTCCAGAAAGGTGGCCTGTCCAAGGTGTGCAGTCCTCACATTTTTCCATCTCAGGGTTCACCATCCTTGCTGCCTTGGGGTCCTGGGCATTGATGCTGATGGGGCTCTGGTGCTCGTTGTGAGCACTTCCCAGACCATGGCTCCTGGGTGGCCCTGTGAAATGCCAGAACGTAGAAGGGAGTCCCAGTGCGGCAAGTGTTCTCAGAACCTCCTCACAGATTATTGTGAAGTTTTAGAAACAAATACCTTCCTGCTGCTCTTGAATCAAATTCTACTGGGTTCCAAACAGCAGCCAAAAAGTAAGAATCCAGAGCCTGAAGTTTGCATTTCTGGTGAGAGTATTTGTACTAGAGACCCCTCCCTTTGGGTGTCTTGCCTCCTTAGAGCACAAAGCTTTTTTAGAAGGAAGAGAGAGGCTGTATTGTCCCATTTGTCTCCTTCCCCAGCTGAGTACTGATTTTGCTTTAAAGAAAGGAAAACTCCGGGGTGCCTGGGTGGCTCAGTGGATTAAGCCTCTGCCTTCGGCTCAGGTCATGATCTCAGGGTCCTGGGATCGAGCCCCACATCGGGCTCTCTGCTCAGTGGGGAGCCTGCTTCCCCCTCTCTCTCTGCCTGACTCTCTGCCTTGTGAGTCTCTCTCTTATGAGAGAGAGATCTCTCTCTCTCTCTGTCAAATAAATAAATAAAATCTTAAAAAATAAAGAAAGAAAGGAAAACTCCCAGAAATTTAAAAAAAAAAATGTTTAAAGGGAGGGTTACTATGAAAACGATCTTTGAGGAGGATATCTTCTCCCCCAAAAGTTATTGCAGGTGTCAAGACAGTAGATTCCTGGTCCAATTTCTTGTTTAGTTTGTAGCCCATCATTTAATGTTCACTGAATCACATGCTGATCCTCTGATTTTAAACCTTTCTGGTTGGAATTAAAAATTGTTTTAACTACACTTATGAGTTGTATGATAACTGCTATCTAGGGTTAGTCGAATCAAGACCTCGTCATCCTCTTTTCTTTTAACAGACTGGATTATCTGCCCTGTTTTTGGCACTGTCCTAGGCCCTTTGTCAGAGCTTTAAGATGTGTTGGGTGAGAGGACAAAAAACACATGATGAGTGAAATCATGACTGAAGGCAGTAGCAAGAGGATGTCTGATGGCAGTGAAGGTGGAGTGTGAAGTGAGGGGTGTACGCGGCGTGGTGTTGGGATCTTGGAAGGGAGGCCCAGAGGAGGGCCGTGGGCACCGCTTAATGAAACCTCCTGCTTCGGAGGCAACGAGGACCTGTCTTTGAGAGAAGAACTGACCCCATTAAGCAAAACAATATGTTGTTTTCTGCAGAAAAGAATCCTTAGCATAAATTTTAAAAAATACTATTGGATATCTTGCCTTGACATTTAACAAATAAGTTCTGTGTGTTTAATATCCTGGTGGCATTTCTGTTTTGCTTTGTGGTTTAGCCTTTTCGTAAGTGTCTGAATTTACATGAAACTAGATTCCTATTTCAGCAAGTTTCAACCTGTGCAATTGGAAGCAGATATGATAGTAAACACGACCAGGATTCATAATGGGAAAGTAAACTCTTGGGCATGCTGTTCCCTGCCTGCATTGACTGGAAAGAATTCTGATTACTTTGGGAAATGAGACTGATATTTCAAATATTTCAATAGTTGTGTCATGGACAAAAAAAGCGTGGTCGCCAGCCTTTGAGAACTGAGATTTAACTACTATGCGGTTATAGTACTGAGTTTCAGAGGGGCTTGTACTGAAATTGGTTTGCCAGCACCTAGAGATGCCAGTGAGAAGCTATTTTACTCAGCTGAGGCCCATCTTTTTAATGTGGTAAGTTAGAAATATGACCAGAGTGAGTTACGATTCTGTTGATTGTAATTAGGGGGAAAAAAAGCAATCTTTAAGAAAAATCCTAAGAGAAAACATAAGAAATGAAGATGTTTTTATTCTCTAAAATCTAAACTGTGAATTTTTTTTTTTAGTGATAGGGAGGGAAAGAGAAAAAGTGAAGGAAGAAGGGAGCTTTTGTACATAGTATCTCGAGCGTTATACAAATCCTCTTTAATGAATAAATGGAACCTTAATAAGGAAAACTACCGGCTGCATTATCAGTTGCAAATTGATTTGCTGTGGGCTAATTGTAATATAGTTTGACTATGTGAGGCATAATCTCTTAAGAAAACAAAATCAGGTTACCTGAAAATGGACTCTTATTTTCTAGGTTAAAAAAGAAAAAGAAAAAAAAAAAAAAGCAATAATAACAGAGCATGGCTTTATCCTGACATTTTTACTTGCTCCTGAATCACGGATGGGCTCTTCTGTTGGTATCTTTAAAGTTGAGATTTTATCAATTTAAAGATAAAAATTGTATACCTACATACCTTCCACACCCGAATGAGGCTGGGATGAGAGTGAAGAGAGGGAGGTCAGTGCTTTTCCACTCCTTTTTGGTGGGACAAGAGATCAAGTGGGGGGAATCCATCTCTAATAACCTGTGGTTCTTAGCCATTGAGAATGTAACGCAGGCCAACCACTCTCACCTCAGGAAAATGCAAATTACACTAAGCTTCATGTATAATTATGGGATTTGCACACCCCTGAACCCCATCCATGGATTCTCAGTCTAAAGTACTTGCTGCAGACTCAATTAGGTGCCATGTTTGAAATAAAGCAATTGGTTGCATCATCTTTTTGATGAATGATTTCCTTGCTATTTATTTTCTGATTTTAATAGCTACTTAGATTCCTTGGAACACCTTGAAAATACTCCCCATTGTAGATAAAGTAATCTGAGACCCTGCTTGTCCCAGGAGATAATACCTTCCCAGTCTCACCTTGTGACCTGCGTATCATCACCACTACCTCCACCACGTTCTTCTCTGCCCTCCTCCAAATAGTGTTTGCTACGTATGGTTCTAGATACCAGAGAATGAGCAAACCGGAGGGGATATAGAGGAAAGAAGAGACATACATAAGTATTAACCTTCAAAGGAAGAGGGCCGGAAACCCTTGGGAGAAATAATAGTGACACCTAGTGTTTGTGGGTATGTATTGCAGATCATGGAAAGCAGCTGAATGGGATGTGGGTGCTGGCTTGTTAATTAACTGTAATCTATTTAGCTTGGAGCAACTTTCGGTTTTTGATGGGATGAAACACAGGCTGAAATTCAGCGAGGATAAATACAAGAGCTCAGAATAGAATCCATGAAAATACAGTTGCCAGTTTAAAAGTTGTCCAAGTCTTTTTTTTGAGTCAAGGGTCACAGTGGATCATAAGTTGCTGGTGATGGAATAGTGTGTGTTTAAAATGAGAGTGGTGATTTTTGAATGTGAGAAGTATTCGGAAAATACAAAAGAAGTAATTATTAAGTCATTGGTCATTTGATTTTTTTTTTTTTATGTATAGTCAGCTGGTTGTATATGGCAAGCGTTTAAGTGGGTGAATTCCTTTTTAATAGGAAATCACTTCTTCCCCATTCACTGAGCCCAGGGCTTTCCAGCTTCTCCTAACCTGAGGGACCTCTTGCTTCATGGATGACTGGCATGGCTGAAAGAATGGTAGCTGAGGGGCAATCTCGAGGTTGATGGTTGCTGTGGCTGGTGGTTGCTGGTATAGCCCAGCTATTCCTGGGATCATCCTGAATCTGAAGTTTAAACCGATGAAGATATGATAACATTGGATTTGGCTCCACAGGCAAGGTCACCAAACACTCTATGTACAATAGAGCTGAAATGCCACCTTTACTTCTAGCATGTATTTAGGTTACATATGGATTATAGAGACTTTTGTGAGGTATCCTGGACACCAGCCCACCATTGGTGATGTCTTTTTTCTAGAGAGAAATTAGTTCCCAATTCCAAATGACTTTCGTGTGTATTTTTGGAACGCAGTCTGTCTGTACAGCATCAGGGGGCCATATGTACTTGGCAAGAGTCAGACTTTCCTCTCTGTGCCACATCCCTTTTCACCGTGAGCTGCGAAGTCCCAAAAAGTATTCCCTCTTAAAGCCTCTCCCAGCTCTCCCTTCCCTTCCCCTAGTTCACCACGCATTAGCTGTAAATGAATCTACTTTATCCATGCTTTGCTTTTCACACATTCTTTGCTTATGTGTTTCTCATTTCTACTGACACCTTTCCTCAGGATGATTTCAGGAGCCTCAGCTCCTGGCCCGGAGGTGCTCCACACCAGACCCCAGGCCCCTGAGCTCCCGGCTGCCCCAGCAATGCAGCCTGGCCCCTGGCACAGCCGTGTGTATTTCCGCCTCCATTCCTTCTCTCAGTCTCCCGAAAGCTTCCCCACCGTCCGCAGCCCCCGCGGTCACATCCAGTTCCTGAGGCTCTCCATGCCTGGGGGTGTAAGAGGACTATCTCTCCAGCTGGAGGGCGAATCCTCCAGCTCAGGGAGGTGTCTCCGTTTGCTGAGTTCTCCAGGATCCGCCAAACAACATAAGAGGGTACTCAGTGAGTGTTGGCTGCTGCTGACAAGGATGCCCTTGGAATAAGCTTAAATGACAACAGGAACATGACCTCAGCTGCCAGGAGGACTCTTCTGGAACCTGAGGATGATTATTAGCCCGGAGAAGCTGCTTAACAGAAGCACGAGATGACAGTCCCCACCCCCGAATCTCTCCTGGGACTGACCACCTTTCATCTCCTCTCCTGGTTGACTGGATCATGGTCTTGTGGAGGGGCAGAGCTCTGGACCTAATAAGGGTTACTAAGGATTTTATATGTTCCTGGATTATGAAACCATAACATGTCTTTAAATGAACTACAGCTCTCTTTCAAAGGGAGCCCTTGGCAAAGAGAAAAGCAGCATCGCCTAATTAGTACGAATTCACCTTTTATTTGCTACACATAGCTTTTAGTTCTGAAATGCGGATAGCTACAGCGTTACCATGAGGTTGATACCTGGATTTGTGCTCTGCGTAATGCGTTTCTGCTGATCTGTTCTTCTCGTGAGGCAGTTTTTATAGAGGCTTGTCTCTCATTTTCTGTCTCCCTAGTAAACTGTCTGGAGACAGTCTAGCATATTTCAAACAGCTGAGCTGCTTGCGTTCTGGCTTCTCTGGATAGACTCTTCTAAATTCTTTGGAGCCTCCTCTCCGGGAACATGAAAAAG
Source organism: Lontra canadensis (assembly GCF_010015895.1). Taxonomy (NCBI): domain Eukaryota; kingdom Metazoa; phylum Chordata; class Mammalia; order Carnivora; family Mustelidae; genus Lontra; species Lontra canadensis. The sequence continues at coordinate 9,143,928 of NW_022631051.1, forward strand.
GGACTCGTGCCGTTATAAAAAGAAACCAGAGATCATCCAGCCATAAAATTGCATCTTCGCATTAGCTTCTGTTTTGTCTACCATTCATTTTCTATTCATCCTTTTCTAAACTTTGTCCAGCAATTTGAACCTGGTAATTTTAGTTCTGTGGTTTCGATTGGCTCCCAAACACTTACCCAGTGGTTAAAAATAAAAACTGCAAACCCATCTTGGTGGGTGTGTGAGTAGCCAGCGGCTGAGGACTCCCAGCCCCCCGCTGACGTCTGAGCCCAGCTGCCACGCTTGCTAGGACTGGTGTGCATGGGTGTGCGTGTCTGCTCGTGTGCCTGTATGTGCATGGGTATCTGCATGCATGTGGTGGGAGGTTATTGGGGAGCAGATCACTGCATTTGATAATTTAGAGCTTTTCTTGAAAATGCATCTATCTTTTCATGATTTAGTGCACACTGAAACAAGCTTGGCTTTGGAGGGTTGGAGTCACTGTCACTTGCTAGCCATGCGTCTCTGGTCAAGTCACATACTGCTCATCCTCAGCATCTCCCTCTCTCAAAGTGTGCAGAGTGATTCCTGGCAAAAGTAAAAGGGAGAAAAAAAAGACATAAAATGGTTTAGCACGACGTGTGCCGCCGAACCATTAGTTCCCTTGCCCTTTGACCTTCGAGCTGCCTAAAGGGCAAGAAGCTTTTGGGAAGAGAAGGAGAGGGGAGGAATCTGTGTCTATATCCATATCTGTTCTGTGCTGGGTTACTGTACGGAGCCCGGAGTGGGCACTGTGGGCAGCATAAATGGTTTTACACATCAAAGAATGACATCTCAACCTCCCTTTGAATGTGAATTAACTTGAGCATACTATATCAGATCGAAAGTAATTCTTTCTCAGGTGCCTATCCTAAGACCAGCAGTCAGGCCTAGAGGAAAAGAGCATATATGCAACTCCTTTGCTTTGTCTGCCTTGGTTCCTGTGAGTGGGTGGTGTGACGAGGCATTTGACAACATGGGGGTTTCAAGACCCAAGAAACCCAGTGGGCTGAATGCCGAAGACAGCATGGCAGCCAGCGGGGCACCAGCCTGGGCCTGTGTTCCTACCAGCTCACCACCGCTGGGCTCTCCCCCAGGATGGCCTACCTCTCAAGGGGCCTCACTTCGCCTTGACACTTGTCTAAATCAAACCCTGATACATTTACTGCCAAGGAGCTCTCTTATTTGTTGTTGTTGTTTTTGTTTTTGTTTTTTTTTTTTTAAGATTACTTCACCTGTACTGGAAGACAGTTGGGAGTCATAGCTCTTATTCTGAGGCTTACTGCTACTCAGAGTGGGCTGTTTGCTATCCCAAGTCTAGCTGCTTTAGTTGTGATGTTGTCACTGAATCCCATAAACATACATAATTTAAGATGTCAAAGTACTTCCTTTGTATGATCTCTCTCTCTCTTTTTTAACAGCTCTATGAAATGGGTAGAGGACACAATGTTTGTTTGTGTTATGTTGTGTTACATTGTGTTATGCTGATGACAGGCTAAGGTGCAGAAAGGATGACCACCTCACTGAAGGAAACCCAGATCCTGGGCCCTGGGCTAGTGCTCTCCTCTGGATTCCCATGTGTTCAGTGAACGCCTTTAGATACTGAGATCTCTTGGAAGGATGTGGGCCAGACCCTGCCTTTCAGGTGCTTAGAATCTAGTTAGGAATTCTAGAAAACTGACCTGGGAGCCTAAGTAAGCTGGAGAAATGGCAAGTTTTATTAGAGTTTCAGAAAGAAAGTGGTTTGGGCCCTAAGATAGTTGGGGGGACATTTTATTATCACCACTTTCAACTGAGAAATGAGATTTTAAGAGACATTATTATTTATCCAAATATACGCAGAGTAAGACTCCAGGTGGCCTGACCACTGTTAAATGAGTAAATGTGGTTTTTGCTCATTTGCTCACTTAATAAGTAGTTGCAGATGCCCACCACATGCTGAGGACCGCCTGGGTCATTGTGGGTGCCACCTCTGCCATCACGGAAGTCCAGCAGCAGGTCACACCCTGAGGCAGGTACTGCTGCCTCATGGTCTTACCGGCAACGTTTCGTCACTGTTTCCTGGCTTTGCCTGTGGCTTTCTTTGGGGCTCCTCTCAGTTCTGCGGTTCTGGTGTATCTCTGGGCTTAATAAATGTTATGCTCTGAGCGAAGAGAATTGAACTTGTAACCCCTTTATGCCACACTCTGACAACCAGGAGTCCTTTTTGACACCTGCTTCTTCCTCTCCCACCAAGTCCTATCATTGTACTTCGGTGTACTTCCACAACCTACCAACGTTTCCCACTCTGCCATGCCTCATGTCTTCATCTCCTCTTCCCTGGAGTATTGCTAGTCCTGTTAACCCACTCTCCCAGTCTTCCTCTCATCCATTTCCCGCACAGCCCATTTTCCATAGAACTCAGTTGATCTGAAGCCCCAGCAGGATCACACAACCCCATACTCTTCAGTAGATCCCCCCACCCACAGGGTCTGGAGTCTGTACATACCTTATTTAGCCTCTTGGTCACAGAACCCTGGCCATGTCACATTGCTGAGAGTTGCCCCAGATAGACCAAGCTCTTTGCCATCTCAAAGCCTTAGTTTCATGGCAGTCTCTCTCCTTTGGAATCTGGCACCCTTCTCCTGTCCCTCTTTCATCTGGCTAATAATTACTTATCCCTTAACACTCAGATTAATGGCCACCTCCTCCAGGAATCCTTCTCTCACCCCTCTCTTCTTCCCACTGGCTAGGTACTTCCTATCTGCTCCCTTTGTGGGCTATAATATCTGTACACAGTCCTTGCTACCTGGTTTGTAACAATCACTTCATGTCCTGCCTGCCCCCAGCAATTCCAGGCTTCTTTGAGAACACAGACTTGTCCATTCGTTCTCATCAGTGACTAGCACTGTGTCTGGTACTCATGAAGCTTTAAGAAGAAGATGGACTGTTGGGTGGAGGAATGGCTGCGAAGGTAATCTCTCTTTATACCTGTTCCTCATTAACTCTGGACTGATGGTTACGTATCTCCACTTCTTATTTTATTTTTTTTAAGATTTTATTTATTTATTTGACAGGCAGAGATCACAAGTAGGCAGAAGTAGAGAGAGAGAAGGGGAAGTAGGCTCCCTGCTGAGCAGAGAGCCTGATGTGGGGCTCGATCCCAGGACCCTGGGATCATGACCTGAGCCAAAGGCAGAGGCTTTAAGCCACTGAGCCACCCAGGCGCCCCCTCCACTTCTTTTAGTTCTGTTTAATTTAGGAGAAATTTAAGGTAAGAGCATGTAGTGGGGACAAAATTAACCTATCTAAGGGTAATATTGCAGTTAGTGCCTTAAGATCCGTCTCCTGATTCATTCTCTAGCCAGGATACATCATAATCATTTGTCCAAATCCCTCAGAGCTTTCCTTCCAAATGAAGTGATTAACTTCCACTGTAAACTTCCTCCAGTCCAGGCTTCAGGCTTTGTGCCCAGCCCGATGGTGCTCCAGCTTTCCTGCCTACGTGGGCATTTAATATTGTCCTTATCCTTTGGTACTCCTGCCTGGTGAAATACTAGATAACGAAGAGAGAGCTTATCTTACACATGGCTGAGCTGACAAATATGGCAGCCTTTCAGTGAAAAGGGGAAAGCAGATGAGGCTCCTTCCCCGGCTGGAATAAGAATGAGCCTCATACTCGTCTGGCCCCGTTGCTGATGGTCAAATGCACTCGACACTATTTCCATAGCATCCAGACAGCCTGAGTACCTAATATCTACCTGTCTAGTCAGTGCATCAGCTTTGCTGGAGAGAGAGAGGAGTTTGTCTCAGGGTCTCATTTCTAATGCATCAGGAGCAAATCTGTTACCAGCTCTCTTTATTCTGGCATAAACCCTATAGGCTGCATTAATTTGTTCTCTTCGGTGGTAAATAACAGTGCCTTCTGAGTTTTGTTTTTAGAAGAGGTCTTTTTAGAGCCTTTAAGGTCAAGGTGAAGAAAGGGAAGAAGAAGGATTGTGCCTGACCACAAGGATTAGAGGCTCACTCCAGGTGAAGGGTGTCCGCACGTGTTAATGCACTAATGAGCAAGAAGTTTCGTTTTGATGATTAGTAATTTTGGCAACCTAACTTCTGCCCCAGATTTGATTAAGCCTCCATACAGACTTCCTCTTCCAGGAGATTATCTTTCAAAAGCACATTTGGTTTCCCTCCCCCTTTGAAGCCCATTAGGAAAATTAAAACATTTAATTTTAGTGATGAATTTTACTGATGCAGACAGCTGCTCTCCCAGATTCTCTCCAAATGTAAGCACAATTGCTACAACAACTAAAATATCTGTTATTTAACTCAGACTGGTGTTAAATTGTGTGGAGATTGCAGATTCCTAATAATAGATTACAGAATAATAAGCCCTGTATTGGAAGAAAAATATCTCAACATTGAACCCAGTCAGTGGGACAGATCAGCTAGAGGAGCTGAAATTTAGCTAATGTCTATAAACCTACTTCCTCCCAAGTGGACTTGTCTGCCAAACCCTCAGATTTCCCCTGCTTCTTCCCTTGAAGAAGCTGATCGAAAATATTTTGTCAGGCACAAGCTAGCCAATACTCGATTAACTGATGAATAAAAGTGAGTGAAAGCTGAAAGTGTGGCAAAAATCACAGAGGCTGAAATTACTGTCTTTAGGAGTTGAGAAAAGTACCTAGTAAAGAACAGAAACCAAGAAGGGTTTTGAGTCACAGTTAGTATTTGTCTTTCTTCTACGAGCCAAATGAGTCAGATTATGATAGCAGTTGTCCCATTGTAAGGACAGACTCAGAGCCCCGAAACACACACACAGTTTCTCCTCCCCTCCTCTCTCCCCTTCCCTCTCCTTTTTCTCCTTCCCTGCCTAAATATATAACATCTCGTTCCTTGTGTATTTGTTGGGTTTCTTTTTTCCTTCCTTTCTTTTCTTTTCTTTCTTTCTTTCTTTCTTTCTTTCTTTCTTTCTTTCTTTCTTTCTTTCTTTCTTTCTTTCAAGAGGATCACTTGAGCTGAGACCTAGCAGACTATACAAAGTAACAGGAGAGGAAATAAGACCAATAGCGAAGGAGAATTATTTTTCAAGCCTAGAATGTAGGAAAAAATGTTTCTGTGTTTCATTTAAATGTTTTAAAACCTAAAGATTTCAAGTAGGAAGTTTGCAGAATGACTTCTGATAAGAAAAGGTTTAATTTTTCAGAATGTTCTCCATTGCATATTACGCACTTGTCAGCTTGAGATGGAAGCCAGGGCGGGGAGTTTGAGGGATTTATCTGCAAGGGCTTAATAGACAGGTGCTTTTTATATCCTTCAGATGTGACAGAATTAAAAACTATTTAACAGACACAGTCTCATGAAAATATTATGAAATGTATTAGAATAATTACTAAAGATGAACTGGCCAATTGCTCTACCTAAAATGCAAGTATGAGAATTAAAGTAGAAAGCTACTCCCCCCGCCACCCAACCCTCCAGGCATTATTTGTCATTCCCTCCTCTAGCACCTAAATGCCCTCCTGGCCTTAGTTTTCCTGTGACTTCATGTGGTTTTAAAATGATGTTAGGAGGAACTTGATTGTCTCAGCCAGAGAAACATCTAGTGGGGGAGAGTGGAGGAGGGAGCGATATGTTCAGAAGAAGAGCTTTCTTTTGATCATTAAGATATTTTGACTCAATGTTCTCTTTTTAAATTCACTTCAGTTAACCTGGCTCTAAGTTCTAGATGCTCTAAGACAGATGAAAATGAATGCTGAGTCAAAATGGAAATTGAGGAAACTCAAAATACAGAACGATCTACATATTTATCTCTGGAAGTCTTGAAAAAATTAGACGTACCTGTGAAGTGAACAGACATGAGAGATGTTCCAGAGAGAAGGAATTGATTCAGTCACAATAGTAACTTTTAATAATTGATTGCAAAAAAAAAAATAATAATAGTAAGTAAAACTGTATCAAAAAGAGGCCCTACTTGGGAAAAGAGGGGAAGGCTCTCTTGTGTAGGCAAGGGCTTCCCTGAGGCTCTCTGCTCCTACATGTGCATTTGGTTTTCTCTGTGGCCTCATTGGAAGTCAGAGTGTACATGTAATAAGTTTGTGATTTTTACAAGAGTCCCCCTTAAGAAAATTGTTTCCCATCATACGGTTTTTCTTTTTTTCAGAATAGGTCAGTTGAAGATACTGTACACTTTGTGATTCTATGTTTATTTACAGCACACCTACAGACTCACACCGAGGTGTGCTCACAAACACCAAAATACTCAAGGACCTAACTTTCAGAATGTTCCATCTGAAACAGTCAGAGTGCCTAAAACATTAGGGTGGACCTGTCTGTGGGTGTATTCCTATAGCATTACACTGCATCTAATCCAAAAAAACAGAAGAGGTTGGCAGTCCAGTTGTGGGAAATGAGAGACCGAAGGAAACCTGATTGCCTACGAACTTGGCACTATCAAAATATTCTGTGTGTTTTCATTTTCTTCTTGGAGATTTCAGTGTTGATGGGCCACCCCTTCCCTAGGTCAGTAGTTTTCAAACTCTAGCCCTCATTACAGTCTCCTGGAGGGATCCATAAAACCCAGATTGTTGGCTCCATACCCAGAGATTCTAATTAGGTAGATATGAGATGGGCCTGAAAATCTGGATTTCTAACAGGGTCCCAGGTGATACTCATGCTAATGCTGCTGGTCCAGGAACCACAGTTTCTGAGAGCCACTGTCCAGGCCTCACATTCCAGAATTCTGTCTGTGGTCTCACACTTATATATTTTGCATATACTTATTAGGCACTCGCTAGGTGCATGGAATATGGAAAATACACCGTCCTGGCCTTTATTGACAGACAACTGTTCATCGTCCTTCACAGAAAAACCCACGTTCACCCTTAGCCCACCTACAGGGACAAGCTGAAGATCTGGTAATTCCTGAGTCTATGCTTAGTTTACAAGACACAGAAGGGTAAACAATTCCAATTGCTTTCCCTTTCCTTGGGAGACCTCTTTCCATTTCCAGTAGACGTGTGATATTAGGTTTTGCAGAATAACCTCTTTCTTGGATAGATGGATTTTTGTATCCTTTTGTAGGTCCTTGGATCCTTTCTAGGGCCACTGCTCAGGTCAGGTACACAGTGGGGTTATTTTTCTCTAGTACTTAAGAACTGTTGTTCATGATCAAGCCTTTACTCATTTATAATCCTGTTTAGGCACCTCAAATCCTTTGTCTAGTTCTTTAGCTCTCTAGTGTCTACAAAAAAACAAGGTCGCTTTCAACCTTAAAACTTTAGCCCCCAAATAACTTCGAGTAATAATAGCTGACCTTGGATCTCTTTCATGTATATTGGATGGTTGTCCTTTAAATTACCAGTTATTTCTTTATTTTAGACTCAAGAACACCTCCTATTTGGAATTCAGAAAGGTTTTTTGTAAGTTGTGCCACTTTGTACATTCCTGAGGGGGACACAGTCCAACATCACTCATTATGAAATACTGTTTTCACAAGAATGATTTATGTCTCACTGACACTTTGAGGAGCTTGATGAAAATACTGTGAGGAGATAGACTCGTTCCTTCTTGAGGTTGAAACCACTGGTGACATTTACACTAGAAGTGATCTCACCGTGTTAGGGCGTGCACCTGTGTCTTCTCTTTCACCCCTGGCAGATGCTTCCTTTTTATTCCCCGTTTGAATATCATTTTGAAGTTTCTTTGCTCTGGGTGAACTAGTTGGAGACGAATGTTTTACACAGGGATTTTATAGATTAAAATAATAACTTTTGGAGGCTAGGAAATCAGTCTGTATGTTGATTTCTTCATTTTCTGAAATTTTTGGATTATCATCCTTTATTTTTTTAGCAGAATATTAAAATAAATTAACAAATGGGGCTTCAATGAGGAATATATTTTAAAATATATCATCCAAATAATGCATTATTTTTAAAATGTCAGTTACCTCCCTTGCCTTAGAATTTTTTTTTTTTTAGAAAAGTATAATGTATCTGGTTGTTTCACTTTACCAGGTGAAGAGAGAAAAGGCACATTTTATCCCCATGGTTTGGTTTTCAGCAGACTCACCTGGTGTTTTCCAGCAGCAGCTTCAATTCTGGAAGACATATTTTAGGCCTGCTCCCTCTGTGCCCTTAGGACTGAATTGTTCTTGCGCTATCAACATAATCTCCTCCCAAAGAATATATGATCACCACTGGTTCCTTGGAAATATGCTGACCCTATTTTAGAAGAAATGCTCTCTTAATCCCAGAGTCCAGCAAACATTGATTTTATGTTTTATGATGCCCTCATTCAGCTGTTTGTGTCCTCAGGAAGCTCAGCTAAATCATCCATCACCCTTTTTTTTTCTCTCTCTTCTCTTTTACTGTTAGCACCTGCCTCCAGAATCTTTTCATCTTTATAGAACAATCTGCTTTAGAAGAAAGACAGTGAAACCCCAGTTGGAAGCCACCGCATGTCACCCTTCTCAGCTTGGGTTTTTGTCTGCTGTGTGGTGGCTCGTGAGGTGTGGAAAAGGAGCTCAGGCCTCTGTGACACACTCGGCTTCATCCAGAGAGACTTAAGGGGCTTGTTTTTGTTGGCACATTCCTGGTGGAGACCCAGAGGGAGTCTGCAGGAACTATATATATATTTTTTTTCTATTTTGGCTGTTGTTCCCTCTGGCTCTTCCGACAGCCTGGCTCGTTCTGATGTTTTTTCCTTGAGGACGGCTTGTGACAGCACAGCCAGGCCCGCTCACACAGATCCCAGAAGTTCAAGAAAGAGTTGGGTCAAGGTAGCTGCAGAGAGGGAAGGTGCTTGGCTCTGGCTCAGGCTCAGGCTCCAATAGAACCCACAGCTCTGTCACCGGGACTCCTGCATCTGTGCTGGCAGCCTTGGTCTATCTTTTCCCCCGGCAGGCTCATTACATCCGGGGTTGCTATGAGTATAACAGGTCTTAGATTGTGGGTATGGATCAGACTTCACATAGTGAAGCTAGAAAGGAAGAAAAAGTCAGAAGGGAGAGAGGCTTAGAGAAGGAAGAAGACGGGTATTGGAGAAAAGGAAAGATACCTTAAGAATTAAGGAAATCTCAGATGATATAAAGGAGGTGAAGGTGTAGTGGAAAGGAGTAAACTAGCAAAAGGAATGAAGGACAGAGGAGAAAATCCCTACCTGTGTGGGGTACTGGGCTTCCCCTCCAAGGGTAAAATAGAAAACAAACAAGGAAAGACACGAGGCAGGTACTCAGAGGGTGGGGGGCTTGTGTGTGCACACGTGCTCGTATGTTGAGCATTCTCTCATGTGTAGCAAAAAATGTAAATGACCCAGAATCTGAAACATCACCCATGGAGGCAAGCCACCTCTTCTATGTTCTGATTTGTATGATAAAAATTGGCATGTCCCTGGAGCGGCCACACTTCCTGAGGGCTACCTCCGACATAACACGCCCTTGACCACATAGCCCTCTCTGATTTCTTTTCCTCTTAAAATCTGCAGTATTTATAATCTCTACAAATAGTTTAAACCATCATGGAATTCTGGCTGAAAAGGTGCCCCATCTTGTTCGACATATGTGACTAGTCCTTCTGTACCCACCACACCTGCAAACACATGAAAAGTTCAGGAGGGGGTGCCTGGTGGCTCAGTCCGTTGTTTAAGTGTCTGACTTCAGCTGAGGTCATGATCTCGGGGTTCTGGGATAGAATCCTGCAAGACAATGCTTGGGGGGTGGGTGTTTCTCCCCCTGCCTCTCTGTCTGCTAAAATCCTTTTAAAAAATTAAAAAAGAAATTAAAGCTCAGGAAGTATTTGCTGATAACTTGTACTGGGGATTTAGTCTAACTTTGGATTTTTAAATTTATAAAGCCTCTTATATTTAGAACTAGTTTGAAAGACGAATTTATTATTTCCAATTCAGAGGTCCCATTATTATGAAATGGAAAAGAACAAACAGCAGAATGAGTTGGTGGCCTTGAGGCTGATGCTTGTCTTTTCACTGGAACTCCTGGGGCTTTTTGTTTTCAGATGTTGCTTTAGGTCTGAATAAAAAGGAGCAGGAGGCTCTACACCATTAATCACAAGCGGGTCTGAGTGCCTTTGATGAGGGAGTTTGGGCTGCCTTTCTATCTCTGAAAAATTAAAACATCTGGCAGAGAAAAGCCAGAGTTCAAATCTTGTCCTCTTGTTTGTTTGCTCACAGTAGAATTCCATTTCTTCTCCCTCTCAACAATTTTAAAATAATGCCATATAAATAAAACTCTTTGCGGATTTCCTGGAGCATACCCAAGGTGATAATTTGTCCAGTTTAAGACTTTTATTCTATAAACTGGTTTGGTGTCAAAGATTTTGAGTTTCGCGTTTAACATTACCAGGTAATTAGAGGAGGAATTGAGAGGTTTAAGTAAATCAGCCTTAGTTTTTTGTCTTTTCTGAAGTCAGCTGCAATGTGAAGGAATGTATTCCAAAAGGGTCGTGTGTGTATATTCCTGAGTGCTTGCCTGCCTGAGCATAGAGAGAGAGAGGAAGACAGCCGATGGAATCTTTTTAAAATAAGAATAATAATAGCAGTAATCCAGTCTAGGACAGTGATTCTTAACCCTGACCGCACACTAAAATCACCTGGGGAGCTTTAAAGATTACAGATGCCTAAGCCCACCTGTCAGGCTTCTGATTTAGTCTGTTTGAGACAAGGCCTAGGCACTAGTATTTGTAAAACACCCAGGTGATAAAATCTGCAGCCAGCTGAGAACCACCGCTGCTCTGAAGAGTTATGTGCAGAGTTGAATTCAAGGACTGTGAACAATGGAGCCAACCTAGAACTCAGCTGTCACTTGCAAATGAGGCCAATGAGAAATAATGCATGCTTTAGAGTTACATGCCACTTAAACACATACTGGTTTATTTGTTTTTTATGACAGCCTTAGGGCATTTCGGAGTGATGATGACCATTTCACAGATCAGGAATCCAAGGCTAAAGAAGCTTATGTGACTAATCCAGAGTCACACAGTTTGCAGGTAGTGTGGGTCAGGTTCTAGCCCAGGACCTCCACTGGGGTGCCTGTGTTAGTCCTCTGAATTACACCCGCAAACCTCCAAAAGACCTTCATTAGTGTATTGCTCCTATGTTCCTGATGAAGACTGGAATTTTGTGGAAGAGGATTCACCTTGTTTAACTGGGGAGAAATGACAGATTTGAATAGTCAGTTACTTTTTCAGCAAGTGCCTTTCAAAATTTTTTTGAACTCTGACTTCCAGTGAGAAATACATCTTATATCAAAACCCAGTGCAAAACACGGATACATGCATTCAGAGCCCAAACACACTTCTCACTGTGCTTATCCTTATTGTAGATAAACTCTCACGGTGCTTACCCTCCCTATTGGCACTCCAGTATTTTTCATTCTGTTCTGTTTCTTTAAATGCTGGTGGCAGTCTGCGGCACTGACTGGCTTAATGGATTGGGACCCGTGACCTGAAAAACAGTGCCGCTTCCCTTCTCTCTGAAGGCCACAGTAAGGATAACATCATGATCAGAGAAGTGAGGGACCTGTCTTACACAGCCTTTATAGAAAGATCTGCTATAGGCCAAAGAAAAAAGATTATTTGTAGAGTATATGGGAAATATTATTACTTCTAAGCTTGGTGTCTTGATGCTATGTGGTCAACCAGGCTTTTAGCCCTTTTAAGGAAAACATCTTACACAATGATGAGTGTAGGTGTATGGTTTTTCCAAGGCAAGATAATGAATGTTGTGATCCCTTCAGTGTTCTGGGCTTTTTTCGTTTTCCTTTTTAGAGAGGGAAGTTAGGGGCAGATAGAGAAGGAGAGAGAGAATCCTAAGAAGTCTCCACGCCCAGCATGGAGCTCGACTCATGACCCTGAGACCATGACCTGAGCTGAAATTAAGAGTCAGACTCTTAGGGGTGCCTGGATGGTTCAGTTGGTTAAGCATCTGCCTTTGGCTCGGGTCGTGATCCAAGGGTCATGGGATCGAGTCCCGCATCAGGCTCTCTGCTTGGTGGGGAGCCTGCTTCTCCCTATGTCTGCTGTTCCCCCTGCTTGTGATCTCTCTCTGTGTGTCAAATAAATAAATAAAGTCTTCAAAAAAAAAAAAAAAAAAAGAGTTGGACGCTTAACTGACCAAGCCAGCCCCATACCCCAGGTTCTAGTAATCTCTTAAGAATTTATTATCTGACTTACATCTTAAAACCTGATTGTACTACATGAGAGTCTACATGTAGAAGTAGTTTTAAATATATGAAGTAGTATTTGAAAAATAATATTATTTACATTTTTTAATTGCCTTTGGGGGGTGGGCAGTCTTGCACTACAAGCAAGATTGTGAGGTTTGTGTGAGCTGACCTGGGCATCGATTTCTCTTCTTTCTCACAGTGCTTTGCCAGAGATGGTTACATAGGAGATGCTCTGTGATCATTTGTCATAGGGAGGCTCAGTCTGCACCTAGGGGTCTGGCCTGTAGCCTAAGAATGGAGAAGGGAATGCTGAAGAGTATGGGGATGGGAAAATTGGGCAGCCTCTGAAAAATTTTTTTTCTTCTGAAATGTTTTTCTATCCTGATTTTCCATCAGCATCCTCATTTAGCATTTGCATATATTTACATGTATACGACTGTAATCACCCCCTACACACTAGAGCATGTGCCCATGAGCTCACCTGGTGGGAACTGAACTTGAAGGAGGTGGCTCCTGGCTCACCCTTTTGCCTGTCTGGCACTCAGCTGACACTGCCAGACACCAAGGTGATTCTGACTGCTAGAGGTTCGACTGGTCCTTATTCCAAACAATATTGTTTAATTTATTCCCACTGTGAGCCACTGGTTAATGAAGAAAACACTGATGTTGAAATACTAGTGAGGAGATTAAAAAACTGTAATCACTTTGCAAATTTATCTCAATTTTTGCTCAGATCTATATGTTTTGTTATTCTGATAGATGTTTCTTGTTTTTCAAAATGTAATGTTAAAGAGGAAAAGTATGTTGATAATTATATTCTGGTTAAGCTTATATTTATTAAGAATAAGCATCAGTCACACCTAGAAAGGTGCTTGCAAACAATGGTGCAGAGTAAAAATTGCAAAAGCAAGCTCATTGAGTTATTAAAGCTGGAAATACAAAACTTACTAATGTTAGTAAAAGCAATTGTTAATTGTTAATCATAAAACAATTTTATTTTCATAGTTTTTTATTACTCCAGTTTTATTGAAATATAAGTCACATACCATACAATTCCCCCCCATTTAAACTATATATTTTAGTATTTTTTAAAATATATTTATTCATTTAAGCAATCTTTGTACCTGAGGTGAGTCTCAAACTCACGACCCTGAGATCAAGAGTTGCATCCTCCCACTGTACCGGCCAGGCACCCCTCAGTAGTTTTTAGTATATTCATAGAGTTGTGCAGTCGTCACTACAATGAATACACTTTTGTCACTCCAGAAAGAAACCTCATACCTGTTCATGGTCATCCCCATTTTCTCCCAAGATACCAGCTCTACACCACCACTAATCTACTTGTCATCTCTAGGGATTTGCCAATTTGGGACATTTCATATAAATGGATTGATGTAGTGTGTGGTCTTTGGTGACGGTCTTCTTTCATTTAGCATGATGTTTTCAGGGTTCATCCATGTGTTAGCATGTATCAGCACTTCATTCCTTTTTATGGCTGAATAATGTTTCATTCTGTGAATTTTGTTTAGCCTTAGCCTTTCTCCTTTTGATGAACATTTGAGCTGTTTCTACTCTTTGGCTGTTACAAGTATTACTGCTGTGAACATTTATAGAAGTTTTTGTGTGGATACGTGTTTTCATTTCTCTTGGTTATATACCTAGAGTGGACTTGCTGGGTCATATAGTAAATATATGTCTAACTTGGAGGAACTGTCAGACCGTTTTGCACAGCAGCCAAACCATTTCGCCTTCCTATCAGCAACGTATGAGGGTTTCCATTTCTCCACGGTCTCACCAGTACTTCTTATTGTCAGCATTTTGATTATAGTCATCCTCGTGAGTGTCAAGTGGAATCTCACTGTGGTATTGGTTTGCATTTCCCTGATGGCCAATGATGCTGAACATCTTTTCATGTGCTTGTTGGTCACTTGTATGTCTTTTTGGAAAATTGTCTATTTCGATCCTTTGTCCATTTTTTGATTGGATTGTCTTTCTTATTATTGAGTTGTAAAAGTCCTTTATATATTCTAGATATATAATGAGACACATGATTTGTAGAAATTTTCTCTCATTCTGTGGGTTGTCTTTTCACGTTTCCTTCATGCACAAGTTTCTAATTTTGTTAAATACAGTATATCTATTTTTTTGTTGTTGTTTGTGCTTTTGGTGGGATAATTAAGAAGGCTTTGCATAATAAAGGTCACAAAGATTTACTCCTGTGTTTTCTTTTAAGAAACACATCCAGGGATGCCTGGATGGCTCAGTCAGTTAAGTGGCTGCCTTTGGCTCAGGTCATGATCCCAGGGTCCTGGGATTGAGTCCCGCATCAGGCTCCTTGCTCAGCAGGGAGCCTGCTTCTCCTGCTGCCTCTGCCTGCCACTCTGCCTGTTTGTGCTCTCTCTCTGACGATAAAATCTAAAAAAAGAAAAAAAAAACTTATGATAGTTTTAGTTCTTACATTTAGATCCATTTTGAATTAATTTTTGTGTATGGTCGAGGAAGAGATCCAGTTTCATTTCTTTGCTTGTGGATATCCATTGTGCAATCACCATTTGTGGGAAGGACTCTTCTTTCCCAATGATTGTGGCACTTCTGTCCGAAATGAATTGACTACAAATGTGAGGGTTTATTTCTGAACTCTGTTCCACTGATCATACTTAGCCTAATACCAGTACCACACTGTTTGCAGCTTTTGAGATGATTGTGTCATTTTTGTCCTTTATTTTATTGATACGGTATATTACTTTAATTGATTTTTGGATGTTAAACCAAACTTGCAGTCCTAGACTGAATCTCAATTCATCATAATATGTAACCTTTTCCTATATATTGCTGGATTTTGGTTTGCTAGTTTCTTATTGAGGATTTTTCATCTAATTCCATAAGAGATATGGTCTGTTATTTTCTGTTCTTATAATGTCTTAGTCTTTGGTTTTGTTAGCTGGGTAATATTTATCTCATAGGATGAGTTGGAAAATGTTCTATTTTTTTAGAAGAATTTGTAAAGAATGAGTTGATTCTTCTTTAAATTTCTGGAAAAATTCACCAATAAAGCCATTTGGGCCTGGGCTTTTCTTTGTGGGAAGTTATAAAATTACTAATTCAAGGGGTGCCTGGGTGGCTCAGTGGTTTAAGCTTCTGCCTTCAGCTCAGGTCATGATCTCAGGGTCCTGGGATCGACCCCACATTGGGCTCTCTACTCAGTGGGGAACCTGCTTCCTCCTCTCTCTCTGTTTGCCTCTCTGCCTACTTGTGATCTCTCTCTCTCTGTCAAATAAATAAATAAAATCTTTTTAAAAATTACTAATTCAATGTCTTATTATAAGTCCATTCAGATTTTCTATTTCTTCTTGAACCAATTTTGGTAGTGGGGGCCTTTCTAGGGATTCTTCCATTATATCTAAGTTATCTCATTTGTTGGCATACAGTTGTTCATGTTATTTCATTATAATCCTTTTTATATTTGTAATATGTGGACACTGACATTGCTTCTTTTGTTCCTGATTTTAGTAACTTGAGTCTTTTTTTCTTTTTTTATCAGTCTGCTAAAGGTTTGTCAATTTTGTTGATCTTTTCAAAGAACTAAATTTTGATTTTGTTGATTTTCTCTATTCTTCTACTTATATTTCGTTATTTTCTGCTCTAATCTTTATTATTCCCCTCCTTTTTTTTTTAAGGCTTTTAAAATTTATTTAGAGAGAGAGAGAGCATGTGAGTCGGGGGAGGGGCAGAGGAAGAGAAAGAATCTTAAGCAGACCTCATGCTGAGTGCAGAGCCTGATGCAGGGCTTGATCTCTTGACCCTGAGATCATGACCTGAACTGATATCAAGAGTCAGATACTTAACCAAGTGAGCCACCCAGTTGTCCCTCCCCTCCTTCTTTGGATTTCATTTGCTCCTAAATATTTCTTAACTTGCTCTAGGCCCCTTAAATAGTTTTCAGAGACTTTAAAAGGTTAATTTTTAATAATCTTTATTGGTTATTTTCCTGGAGAGTGGGACCATGGATCTTTTCTTTTCTTTTTTCTTTTTTTTTTTTCAAGATCTTATTTATTTGAGAGAGAAAGTGCAAGAAAGCACAAACGGGGCTGGTGAGGGGAGGAGTGGCAGAGGTAGAGGGAAAAGCAGACTCCCTGTGGAGCGGTGAGCCTGATGCAGGGCTTGATCCCAGAACCCTGCAGTCATGACCTGAGCTGAAGGTAGACACTTAACCCACTGAGCCACCCAGGTTCTCCAACCATGGAGCTCCTTACCCCATTATTTTAGAAGTGGCACTCCCATATTTTATTTTAAATACGTTCAGTTTCAGAAATATTATAGCATACATGTAGATAAATCATCTTTTTCTTAAATAATTGACTGAAACTAAATTGTATAGCAAGCATTTCTTTTTAAATGGGCAACAGTAAGAATTTTTCTTTTATATTATAAATAGTATTAAAGATTATATTCAAATTTAATGTTGCTGTAAATTTTTAGTAGTATATGTCACAAAAAATTCCGTAGCATATCAAACCTGTGATACCATAGATATTAGTTAGGAGAGATTGAAATTTTTTCAAATGAGTTACTTTAAAAGTCCAGTTAAAAGTTGCTATTAAGTAAATAATAGTATAGGTGGAATGCAGATATTTTAAGAATCCTATGTGTGGGCCTTGAAGGACTAAATTGTGCAGAACACTGGAATTTGGTCCCAGCAGTGAAGTGAGAAAACATATGGGGACTGAGCCTCCACAGGCTTACTAATGGCAATCTCAGGCAACAGTAGAGGCAGCACCAGAAACTGGCCTCCTGACCAGGGTTCAACCCCACTAGGAGGAGCTAAGGCCAAGTGTTGGGACATAGTGACTGCAGAGAGAACCTCTAGCCCAAAACCTAAGAGCCATTTATTTGAAATCTGATCAAGGTTCTCCATTTGCTGTTTTATCTGTTTGAACTAAAACTCAGCAACAAGAGTATGTGTGACCAAATTGCCACCCTGCAGCCAGCCTTGGCCAGGAGTTCTACTTTCTAAGAGGGTTAAATGGTAAATAGATAGTTTCAGAAAGTTTTTCTATCAAGTACATAACAGGGGGAAAAAATTGTAAAGACATTTGCAACATTACTATTTCTGGGCCTTTAAATTTTTAAAATTTGGTTTTATTTGTATAACCACGATTGAGTTTCTGCCAGAAAACCATTCATCCTATGGAAATTCCAACCATTTTTATTATTGCCACTCTATTTTATTATATTCTGTTGCTTTACTAATTTGGGTGCTTATTGTTGAGAGTAACAGACTTGATTAAGGTCACTTTTAATAAAAACAGGACCACATTTCACCTTATCCACATGAAAGATACTCCTGAGTCCCCACTCTCCTAAACTTTTTGGTATCTGCCTGTTTTCACAGTGGCAAGATATCCTCAAAACCTAATTGAACTTCATTATCTCTGGCTAATCAGGGACCTCATGGGCACACCTAAGTTATTCGCATTTCCTTGTGGTGATTTCATTGCCTTTGTAGAAAGATCCCTCCTTTTAAACAAAGAAATCTGACTGACATTATAGTGGGCTTAAAAATTATCTTTCAGTTTCAGTCCTTTTCAATTCACAAATGAATAAAATATTACACTGAACAATTCCTTCAAGCACATTACAATTTTCAATATTAGAATAGGTTCCAATGAATCTAAATGAAAAGGAATTTTAAATTAGAAAGAGAAGTAAGGGCTACAGATGTAACAAGCTAGAGAAAAAAAAGGATGGGATGATGGGATGCTTTTTTTTTTGGACAACTCTGACTTTTTAAAAAATATTTATTTATTTATTTATTTATTTATTTATTTAATAAAGAGAGATAGAGAGAGCACTAGTAGGCAGAGCAGCAGGCAGAGAGAGAGGGAGAAACAGGCTCCCCACTGAACAGGGAGCCTGATATAGGACTCCATCCCAGGACCCTGGGATTGTGACCTGAATAGATGCTTAACCAACTGAGCCACCCAGGTGTCCCTGAAAACTCTGATTTTTATAAATATTTACATTTATTTTTATTTATCTTTTTATACTACTAGTATAGAACCAGACACTTCATCCTTTCAGAGCCCCCCTCCCTCCCCGCCAAAGGAAAAGGATAAAAGACAATAGCCTTAATTTACTGGAGGACAAGTTTAGTTTAACCTAAAAGAAAAATTGCCCAAAGGTACAATTAAGTTTGCTTCCAACAGTGTCTTCCTTGAGATGTGACGACTTCCTTCTCAGACAGTAGACTTAAAGGGTCTCTGTGTTGGGTCAGCCCTTCCAAGAGCCTTGGCCCTAGAGAATTAATTCATTCCTTGAATCTTTTAAATGGGGCTTGCCTATCAAGATCCTTTTTTTTTTTTTTTTTTTCAGATTTTATTTATTTATTGACAGAGAGAGACACAGCAGAGAGGGAACACAACCAGGGGGAGTTGGAGAGGGAGAAGCAGGCTTCCTGCCAAGCAGGGAGCCCAATGCAGGGCTCTATCCCAGGACTCTGAGATCATGACCTGAGCCAAAGGCAGATGCTTAACAACTGAGTCACCCAGGTGCCCCAAGATCCTTCTAAAACAATAGGATTTGGGGGGCGCCTGGGTGGCTCAGTGGGTTAAGCCTCTGCCTTCAGCTCGGGTCGTGATCTCAGGGTCCTGGGATCGAGCCCCACATCGGGCTCTCTGCTTGGCGGAGGGCCTGCTTCAACCTTTTCTCTGCCTGCCTCTCTGTCTACTTGTGATCTCTCTCTCTGTCAAATTAAAAAAAAAAAAAATTAAAAAAAAAAATAAAACAATAGGATTTGGTTCAGGGGTCTTCCTTGGACCTGCCACATTTAGAGTTAGCCTGATTAGTGGTTAAGAATAGATTTTGGAGTGAGACTTCCTGGTTCAAGTGTATGTGACATTGGACACAGTCTCTCTGTGACTCAGTTTTCTTATTTGTAGGGTTGGGAAAATAACCAGTACTCAGGTTACCTATAAAGATTAAATGGCTTAAGTAAATGAGTAAAGTGCTTTGGAATACTGCCTGGCACATGATAAGTGCTATAGAAGTATTAGCTATTAGTGTTATTATGTAGGTTAAGAACCCCTCTTCCTACAGGACCCTCATTCACTTGTTCATTCATTCATTCATTCATCTATTCATTCACCTGCTCCTCACTGAGCACCCTGCCACTCTCACTATTTCGCTAGCTCTTGCTCAGGATGAACTAGGGATGTCATGAACAAGGGCAGTTCCCCACTTTCTTTGTATCCTGTCTCCTCACAGTGACTGGTATTTAGTGAGTGCTCAGCTCTGACATAAATGAGGATTGACCTCATGTTTTCAAGGGTGATCTGATACCAGAGAACAGTGGTTCTAATTTTTAAAGCATAGGTATTCTAGGTTCTCCTGAAAGTGTCAAGGATGAGAACTGAGTGTAGTTATATCGATCAATGTGATTTTGGATTAACTTGGATTTTAGCCTGTAATTTTTCTAGTGTTCGCCTTAGTATACACATTAAAACAGTAACTAAAACTCTGGAATGTGCTGTGACTTTTTCTCAACTTTTGAAGAAATTAATCCTTTCACTAAAGCCAGGAACCTAAAGGTCTTGGAACTGCGCAGACACATCCTGAAATTTATAAGCAAGAAAAATACGAGCTCCGAAGACGATAGCCCACGCCTCTCCTCCAAATTCAGATTGTCCAAGAAATGCTTGTGATTGGGAAGAGACCACGCTTTAGAATCCTCAAGAATAATGATCACAGCATGGTTCAGTAAACTAGCAATAACACATACCAAATATAGAGACCATATATTGTGTCATATACTGTATGTGTGTAAGAATGCCCAATGCTTGCCTGTAGTAGAGTGTTAATGAAAATAGTATTTCCATCACCAAGGGGTTAAAGTTCTTATGGGGTCAAGAACCAGGAGTGGAATCACAGTATCTAAAATCTGAGCTGTAAACATCTTGAGCTTATTTTTTATGGTCTGCTCAGAAATAGGTTGAGTTGTGAAGGTTATTTCGCCTTCTAGCATTTAGACAAAATTGAGAAATATCATATATTTGAAAAGCAAAATAAAATATCTTGTTGAATAACCACATTGAATATTTTAAACATTAAAGTATTTGCTGTGTTTTTATGTAGAATATGTGTATATTTTACCTGAAATGTGAAGAGGGTAGAGTAGAGCATTTCTCCGACACCTTGAAAGGGCCTCCCCTTGAGGATGACGGGGCAGTTTCACAAAGGCACCATCCATAAGTCTTGTTGCTAAGGAAAACAGTTTGGGAGGGGCCACTGGAAGAATGCACTCAACCAAAGTAGAAAGTTGTTTCCAGAACCCCAGTGCCAGGACTCTGAATTTCCTGGTATCTGTCTCTTTCAGGGAACAGGGAGGCTGGGGAGGACATGATGGCGGGGCCATGTTCATGGAGTGGACTGAGGGCATCTTCATAATTCTGTCTTTAAGAAGAGTCTGCTCATGGCACTTGAGTTTTTCCAGAAGGCAAAATTAGAACTCTTTCTTAACATATAATATCCAGAAGTCCTCAAGGACTTCCAGAGTTTTTATGAAGAATGCCAAATATCCTAGAATTGTATTTCAACACCAGAGACTGTTTTAACATAAGCTAGTTTAGCTTCCCCATTACTGTGAGCCCCGACAACAGTGTCTACCCCTCCTGCTTTTTCTAAGAGGTGTGGGTGGGTCAGTGTCAGCCCATCAGCACCAGTGGGGAGGACGGCCAGAAGCACCTGGCCTGTTGTACCAGTCCCTGCCTTTATCCCAGGAGGGCAGCGTGTGATTTCACACACATGCGCACACAAAGGCATGCATGTGGAGTACCACTGTTTTAAAATCATTATTGAGTAGCAGCTGCTTGGGCCCTAAACAGGAGACCTGGATTCTACCCTCATTTCCTTTGCGTGGTGTGCACAAGTCACGAATTCTTCAAGTCCCAGTTTGTTCATTTAATCTGAATGAGGAGTTTGAATGAGTCCAAAGTATCAGAAGAAACTTTGATGTGCAGGTGAATCACCTGGGGTTTTTGTTCAAATGCAGACTCTGGTTCAGGGCAGGATCCAAGATCCTGCATTGCTAACTGATGCTGAAGTTCCCTGGACCAGTTTGAGGGGTAAGAGTTTAGAGATGAAGTCTTAGTCTGTCCTCTAAGTACCCTGCACAGGTATTCTTAGCTTCATTTTACAGCTGAGGAAGCAGGGGCTTAGCTCAAGCTGACACAGTCAGAGGGCAGGACTGGTACTCCGACTTGGGTCTAACTGGCCTCGGATTTTAGCCACTATAAAAACTTCATATTCCCTCCCTTTTTTTTTTTTTTTTTTTCTGGGGCTTGGAAGAGTAGCTGCAGTTTTAAGAGTTGTGTAACTCACTTCGTAAGGAGTAGCTTAGCCATTATAAAAATCTATACCACCATGAATGTAGAATAATACATAATTCTTTTTTTTTCCATTAGAAGAAAAAATATTATGGTGGGAGAGATACTGTGTAAGATAAATGCCAAAGTCTGTTAATACAGGGGGTATTGTTGCATATTAGGAAGCTATGTAAGGCTATTCGATTTAGACTAATTTACTTAATAAGCTTTTAATCCGCCTTGTCAGCTTGCTAGTTCCATCGTATTGCATATTTTTATATTTGCTGACATTTCTACCAGCAACGATGGGGGTATCAAGCACTGTGGTTGGAGGATATGCAAAGTGTTCATATTCCTACAGAAAAACATTTCTGTTGCTTTGCTTTTCTTTCTTTTCTTGTCTTTTCTTTTCTCTTGTCTTTTCTTTTCTTCTTTTCTTTTTTTAAAGGCAGAGAGAGAGCATGAGCAAGCCAGAGGTGGGGGTGCAGAGGGAGAGGGAGACAGAATCTTAAGCAGGCTCCACGACCAGCACGGACCCCAATGTGGGACTTCATCTCATGATCCTGAGATCATGACTTGAGGCAAAATCAAGAGTCCAGTGCTTAATGGAGCCACCCAGGTGCCCCCCTGTTGCAATTTTTAAGCCCTAAGCATGCATTAGTAAATTATTCCATGCCATAGGCTGATGTCCATAAATATCAAACCGTTACTATGTTTTGAGTCTGCAGGAGTCAGCATTCTTTTAAAATCCTCATTCATGACTTAAAGCATTGCAAACTTACTGAAAATAAACCGTTTTGTTTTCTAAAGGCCAAATTCCAGGACTTAACTTTTATGTGGAAAACTTCACGTCAGAGCAGAATTTTACAGCATAATTATAAACCTCAAAGAATAGGAATTTGTAACGGGCAGGGCCATTGATTCTTAATAGCTGTCACATTAACAAGTATACAAGACACATAAAATGGTTCCAAGAGCCTCTGGCAACGTGTGGAGATACAGGATCTTTAACGTGGACTTGCAAGTTAGTGCCTAAAAGGAATTGGGCGGTCAGGCTCTAAAAATCCAATCATCGATCTGGTGAGATACTTTGGTTCATTCAGGGACCTTTAGTTTGGATCGTTGTAAGTTCACTGCCCATTGAGCAGAGTGGGGTAGGTAGGAACTTCTGAGTCAGTCTGCCCAGGGTTCTGACCCCAGAATCCCAGCTTGCCTCTTAGCAGCCAATTTGACCTTGGGCAAAGGACTTACCTTCTCTGAGCCTCAGCTTTCTCCTCTAGAAAGTGGGAATAAGAAAACATGCCTCACAGGGTTGACATGAAGGTAAAAAGATATACGGCACTTGAAGGTGCCTAGAACACAACAGATCTTTAGAAATGTTTATAAATGCTAATTTTCTGCTATGTAACCATTATAAAAGTATAACTATATCTATATTATAAATTACAAATAAAATTTAATATATACATATTTAATAATAAATAATGAATAAATATTAACATAAATATTAACATAAACAAGTAAAAATTATAAATATGTACTATTATAAAAGTATGGTATATTTATCTGTGAAAGTTTCTGTTGTGAGTGGGATACCTGTTGAGTGGTGGGGAGAGACAGCAGGGCATGGCCAAAGAGCCCATGGTGGTGATTAAAGCCAAGGATGGAGCCAGGCAAGGTGCTAACCCAGGTTATATGTGACAGAGAAAGATTCTGTATAGCGGAGCACCCCTCTAACACCCAGAGGTAGTTTCTGAAGCTAATGAGCCCTGAATAGCCCCTGAGCTAAAATCTCCTGCCCTGTGCTATCTCTTTTGGCCGTTCAGGTCACAGATACTCCCAGTCACCTCGGCTTGTCCTGTTCAGATGGGGCTGGAAGCCAATCCTTAGAGCTTGTTCAGTTCCTTAAATAAGGAACTACCTACACATAGCCCCCAAGACAAGTTCAGCCCTACAGTAAATGCTTGTCTGTCAGATTACGTTCGAGGTCCACCGTATTTCCTCCGAAGGTCTTGAACCACTTAGTAAATATTTGTCAGATGAACTGATGAAATGAAGGCCTTTATAGAGGAAACCTGAAGATATTGGTAGAGTAGGTCTACGCAGACAAAGGCTCTTCAGGTCCTTGTTGCTGTCAACAGACCCTGTGAAAATGTCTATCACAGGCGACCCTTCCTTGCATCATCTCCAAGGCCTCTGGTGTACACAGGGAAACCACATATAGCTCTGGGACATTTTTTTTTTTAACTACTAGCAAAAGCAGTTAGCCCATCAGAGTACTCATTTGAAAGATGCATATTTAAAGACAAGGAGGGAGGAAAGCATTCTTAAATGCAAATGGCTTTTTACACTCTTTCCTACTTTCGTGTTTTTGTTCCGCAGACTAGTCTCTTCCCACACCCTTCTGCTGTGTGTGCTGCCATTTTCTCTGAATTAAAGGAAGAGAAATCTTGGCACCTATCAATTAAAAAGCCCCAATGTTCACATGCCATCATGGCTGGCTCGAAGGAGGTGTTGATCAGGGCAAAAACCCCTGGCTTCTGGGCATCCCCGGTCTGACCTCTGTGCCTTCTTCCCAGAGTCCTCAGGCCAGTCCTTCAGAAGAAACAGAACAAAAATAAGGCCACCACGGGGTGATTTAGCCTTTAGGGGGTGCTGAAGATTGGTGATATGCTGGTGTTAAGCCAGCAGCGTGGAGGGTAGGGGGCTGTGGTAAACACACAGTCAACCAGGAGCGCAGCTCCCATCCAGCACGGAGCTGCACCAGCCCACAGTGGGGTCCAGCGTGTGGTTTGGGCAACATTTTGAAAACAAGGCACATCCATACAAAGTCTTTGAAAGTGATTTTTAAATAGATTAAATGTTGAGAACAATTAAACAGAATGAACAAGGAGTTTAAATAAGATTGACCCCCCCCACATCCTCCCCCCCACTCCCTACCCAAATATGCAGCAATAAGGAGTCCAGCCAAACAAAATAAGTGTGTTAAGGCAGAGTGGAATACAATGCAGCCATTAAAGGTGAAAAATGTGTTGGGTTTATTTTTGGGGTACCTGATAGGCCTCTTTCCTAATGTTGAACCCCAAATTGGGCTATTTGGAACCATTTCAAAATGCAGGTATAATCCTTAATAAGTGGCAGAACTGAATTTTCATCATGTTGACTAACATTTTCATGATACTGACTAAACCCCTAATTTTTAAAAATGGACTCTCGTGGCAGTCGTATGCAATCTTGTGAACATTCTCTTTTAAGGACTTGATTTCAGAATGATCCTGTCCCTCTGACTAAATGGACGAGAAAGTGCCACCCCCAGATGGCAAGGACCTGGGACTGTAGGGACAAAGAAGAGCCAAAGACCAGCAGGGCTGTCTGAAGCTTGATGCTTTCTGATGCGGGCTCTTCTCTGAGGAGGGTCCCCAGCCCTGGTGGCCACACCCCAGCCCAGTCCCCAGAGCCTCACCCTCTTCATTCACCCAGCCATGTGACTGAGGTGACATGGGGCCGGGAGGGGAAGTAGAACAAGAGAGGAGAGTTATGTTTTAAATTTGGAAATTGCTCAAGAAAAATCAGGCTGTCTTGACTGGCACATGCAAATGTACGCAACTGTTAATTTTCTTGCTGAAATTCCCATTTCCTTTATCCCCATGAAATCTCTGAAAAATCTTGATGATTCTTTTGTTCCCTCCCTTCCCTTTTGCCCCCTCCCCCAGTATTTAAAACTTGAAATCGTGATGCCTTCTGGCCATCCTGAGGACCGGGTGGGGACATCAGGCCCAGGACACTGCTGCGGGCCCCAGGTGACATGCCGGGGCCGACAGCAGGGACGGGCTGCTGACGTAACTGTCTTCGTTTCTAATGCTGGTGGTAACCAACGGCGTTTAGTTTTGCTTTGACAACTCCTCCTACAGCCAAAACTATTGTTATGGCCCACATGTCATTGCTATTTCTCCTAAACAAGGAAAAACAAAGGCTATTCTGAGCATAGAGCGGGGCTTGGGCTGGGGTTATTTGCACATTACCACAGCGTGCTGTCCTTTTCACTGTGGCCACACTGTGATTTTTCTGAAAAGTGCTGCAACAGACGCACAGCCTTAAGTCTTTTCACGCAGCCCCAGGGGCATCAGAATACACTGGAGGTGTTTGCACACACCTACAAAAAACCGCCTAGACCTCGGGGGAGACAGACACTGCGGTTTGCACAAAATGATCCAGGAAAAAGCGCCCTCCTGAGAGCTGTCTCTGCTCTACCATTCGGATGCTTTTCTCTCATTTCGGAACCTCGTAAAACTAAAACCGCCTAGTAGGAAGGGCAGAGTCCTGACTTGACAACATCTCTGTGGGTGTGTTTTTGCCACCCTGCTTTGAGAAGCAGAGGGGAGAGAAGAGAAGGGGAAGGGCTGGCGGGGAAATGAGAGCGGGAGGGGGAGAAGCTGAGTGTTTCCTGCTGTGGTTATGACTTTGCCAGTTGCCAGTGCACGGCTTCACTGCGAGAACTATGTGAACTGCTCCCATCGGTTAGAGAGAGACTCTGGGGAGAGGAGGACCCCGAGGAACAGCCTGCAGCCTGGCTCCCGGTGTGAGAGACGCTGTGGGCACTTCAAGCCAGGACGTGCTCTCGAAGCTGGCTCCACAGTGAGAAGCCTGAGTAGCTAAGCCTCCCCCACCCGTTTGCACGAGCTGCCGGGTAAGCTCTCTCTGCATTTCTCCAGCCTTGAAAGCTTCTATCGGGGATCAAGGGAAGATATGCCATATTGAGATTTGTAGACACCCCCCCCCACCCGCTCTCTGCCTTACCGGCTTTGATATTTGCCTGTTAAAAAGATTATGGAACGCAACGAACAAAGCAGTCTGTCTGCATTCTGCTCGTCTGTGTGCCTAACATGTCCCACGCGAGGCCAAATGTGAGACACAGACGAGTCATTGCTGTCTGTTGCTGTAGACAACACTGGGTGTTCAGCTGCTCGCGCAATCGGAGACCCCGGACTTATTAACCTGCTCTGTGACACCACCGGCTTCCTGCCGCAGAGCTCCTGATTTGTGTGGATGGCCGTTGGTAACCAACTGGTAGCCACGGTCTGCGGTCAGAGCCACGGCATTTGAGTTTAGCACCTGGGCTGGGCCCCGCTGGTACAGTAGAGAGAGAGAGACAGACAGAAGCGCGCGCGCACACACACACACACACACACACACACAGACACACACACACACACACACACACACTCTCACACCCCACGCTGGCTATAACTGCAGCTCTGAGCTGCCTAAAGAGGAGATTGCCTGAAGCCGAAGGGATGCTTTGAACTTGGGGGCGGGGGGGCTGCATCACGGTTGGACTCCCCCTTGCAAAGGACCCGATTATGTCCAGGGACCACCTGAACAACAGCACACTGAAGGAGGCCCCGTTTAAAGACCCGTTCTTGAAAACAGGTACACTTTCAAAGGCCAGCTGCGGGTGATGCCTGTTCTCTGGGGTTTGTGGTGGTGGTTCTTGGAGTTTGGGCTGAGGACAGAGTTGAGAAGAGCAGAAGCTCTTTCTAAAGAAGTTTGTATCTACCCAAGAAGAGTCTGTCCGCTCTGAGAACTCTTCAGAGCTCGACTCTCTGAAGGAAGATGTACTTTAGGCTTTTTCGTCTTCCTTCTCATCTGCGATCAGTTTCTTCCTGCTGGAGATGCTATACATAAATACACAGGTTTGCTGCTTTGGAGTTTTGTTTTTTCAAAAACGTTCTATACGGGAGACTAACTCTCCCCCCACCCCCGGAAAGTCTATTACTCACTGCTAGACTCATGAGTGTTTTGTTTTGTTTTTTCTACCCTGAGTCGTTGCAAACAGCATTTGAAAGAAAAGATGTGTTACTCAGGATGTGGGTGGTTTACTGGGTTGTTTCTCAGGTCACCCGTCTAGTAACAGTAGACCTTAGAAAAGCCAACTGTGACTCTGAGAGAGAGACTGTGAGAGACAGGCAGAGGCGGCTAGCTAGGGAGCTTTCAGAAACCAGAAATTGCTCTTAAATGTGAAGAAGACGGTGACTTGTGCATCTGTATATGTTTCTGATATGTTTACCTAAATTAATAATGTGGGGGTGGCATGGGGGCAGTTTTTAAATGAATCCTATAGAGGGAATTGTGGGCTTATGTATGGTTTTTTTTTTTTTTTCCATTTATAACGCAGTGGAGGGATAGACTTTGAAAAGGTTTGTAATTACACTTACTCCTCGGCTGTGTTTTCAGAAAATCCTGTCAATCATCTTTGATTGGAACATATTTAGCTAGATTTCTTTCTGAAGAGATCATGAGACTCTAGATTCTAAAATGCATGAGGGAAAGTTGTATGGAGTGAATGCTTGGACCATAGTCATTTAAAAAGATGTTATTCTAGCTGGATGGACCCACAGTGTCCACATTGTAGGAATTCAGTAGTCAGTCAACTCATTTGCTCACTGCTCCTTGCCTGCCAGTGTCATTAAAGGCACCTGGCTTTGGGCTCGGTTCAGGCAGGTGTGGGCCACACCTTCCGCTCAGAGAGCCCCACGCCATTTGACTGCACTCTGCTTTCATCTCTCCTCGTAGAGATCGCAGGTATCATTTCCCACATTTATTTTCATGTAAAACATTTTATATACATATATTAACAGAAATGGGATTCTGTAAACAGGTAACGTATAGCAACCAAAAGGTTCTTTTTCCATTGACAGTCCACACTGCCTAGAATAGTAATAGTCAAACAATTTTTAGGAACTATGAAAACCTTTGGGAAAACTTCATCACTGAAGTCACTAGGAAATGTCTGGTGGACTATGGTTCTGTGCTAGACATTGTTAAAAGCAGATTAGGCAACTGGGACCCTTCCTTCTACAGATTTCTTTAGCAGTTTATCTAAAATGAACACAAACTTTGTGTGAGTCGTGTGCTGCCTCCTGAGGATTCTAAAGAAGATCAGGGTACTATCCCAGAGATGAGTCCATGATGAAGAAGACCAGAAAATGGGCACTATGAGTGTTAAGTCCTATGACAGGGTTCTGGGAGCCTCCGAAGGGAGCCATCATCAAGTAGTTAGGAAAGAGCTTCTTAAGGAAGATAAAGCCTAGGAGGAGAAGCCACATTGGCCTGTCTCTGGGGGGTGGTTCTTTTCCCCTTCCTTTGTTCTACTTGTTATAGGTTGGATTGGAAGAGTCAACCCACCCAAGGAAAAGAACATTCAAAATATATAATCTAATCATTATGATTATAGCTTTTACTGTTTTGCCTTCTGAGCTTCAAGCTGTGAAGTTATTCATCTAACAGGCTCAATTTTCCCCCCTCAACCATGGTGTTTAATGAGTGTGAATTTTCGTTCAGCCATTAAAGTCTCCAAGAGTATTTTTAAACAAGCAGTTCACAACCTCGAGGCAATCATGGTCCATGTAGATTTCAACTCCTGCCCCCACCCATCTTCCTGCCCCCTCTGCCCAGTCTCTGTAGGACCGGGGAAAGGATTTACCAGCCTCTAGGAACACTCAGCGCTTTAAAAGTGTCACAGAGCCATAAATAGAGAGTAAGACACCCTCCAAGGCTGCCATCTTCTCACCACACCCACTGTGCCCAAGAGGACAAAGAGTAAGGAGATGCAGATACTCAGTCGCTGTGCCCAAGCCATGGTAGAGACCTAGGAAAGCTCCTGGGAGAGAGGGGCTGCCCAGAATAAGCCTGGGTGGCAGCTAGCCACAGCCTCTGTATTCCCAAGGGACTGTAGCACTTGGGGCGAAAAGTGGAGTGCTGTCATTTGTTAGACTGGGAGAGGTCCTTTGCTGTGATGTGTAGGGATCTGTGGAAAGCATTCAGCCCTTTCAGTGACATTCCAGTATTCTACATGGCAACTTTCCTGAATGCTGGCTGCCAAGATATTTCCTTGTCTGGGTGAAAGGAGGGGGCTGATGGGAGGCTCAGACTTTGCCCCTCCACCCCATTTTTAGGGTGCATAAGGGCATAAATTACACATCTGGACTTTGTAATTAAACATCTAGAAAACAGGACTCCTGGGAAGGATGATATATTAATGGAGGAAAGACCAAGTGGAAGATGGTGTTAACCATCCCACAAATAGAAATGAGTGTTATATTAGGAACCCAAGGTGGTAGAACCATGCTTCCCCAGAGTTCTTTAAAAATAGTACAGACATTCATGCCTCTAGTATGAGTCAGTTTAGTTCTCCATTGAACCAGAGAATAGACCAACAGGCCTCACACAGTTTCCTCCGTTCTTGTAATTCTCTACTGCACAGCCTGGCATTTCTTGGGGATGTTTCTATAAAAATAGAAGGATGCCATCATCACCATCATCTCTGTCACTGTTTCATAGTAATAAAATAAGGTGCTGTGATGCCTTCCTGTAAGTTTTAGGCTAAATTTATTATAAAATTTCTGGTGTTTGGATTGCGATGACTCATCCATTATAACATCGTGAACTACAGCCCCATGAAAGGAGGGGGAGTGTGGAAATTTGACTGTGGCCTAAAATTATTTCCTCGCATGGATTGCTTTTTAGCGTCCCCCTGTGGATGTCAGTCTGTACCGGAATCAAGGAAAACTGACCCGTGGGCCACATTCAGAGTCCAAACTGGGCACGTGAAATTTTGGAAACCCTAAAATATACCATTATTTTCTCAGAACTCTACTATTACTGTAGATTTTTAAAAATTCATTCTCTCCTTAGCCCCCTCTTTCCACCCCATTCCCACCAGAATCCCTGGCATTTTTCCTTTCCGTGCACCATCGCACATTGCCTCTCCTCGACCGTAAGAAAACAGACAGCAGGGGCGCCTGGGTGGCTCAGTGGGTTAAAGCCTCTGCCTTTGGCTCAGGTCATGATCTCAGGGTCCTGGGATTGAGCCCCGCATCGGGCTTTCTGCTCAGCAGGGAGCCTGCTTCCCCCTCTCTCTCTGCCTGCTGCTCTGCCTACTTGTGGCCTCTCTGCCTACTTGTGATCTCTCTCTCTGTCAAATAAATAAATAAAATCTTTAAAAAAATACAAAATAGTTAAAAAAGAAAGAAAGAAAGAAAGAAAGAAAGAAAGAAAGAAAGAAAGAAAGAAAGAAAGAAAGAAAGAAAGAGAGGGAGAAGGAAAGAAAGAAAACAGAGAGCATCTTGTACGGCCAGGTGTGGGCAGACCAGGATGAGAGGGGGAGAGGCAGCAAAGTCCCAGGGCAGTGCCAGGTCTCAGCTGTTATCTGGCTCACTTCTGTGCATAGATTATTGCTCCTAGGCACAGGGTTGGGTGCCCTCTTGATTTAGGAAGCATGAAGGCACCTTTCTGAAGAATATGCCTCTTCAAGGCCCGTCGAAGGAGTCTCCTACAGGGTGGGTAACAGGTTGCACCGTACCTTCTGCCCCTCTGTATATACAGCCTTTGCACCCTGGGCCTCCCAAGCTTGGAGCACCGTGGAGAGGAATCAGTGACGTGCAAAGCAGTTGGTACACACACACACACACACACACACACGCACACACGTGTGGGAAACAGGTGGCCAGGGACTGCTCCCTTGAAGAGATGGTGGTTTCAGCGAGAAGCAAAGAGTGTTCAGCCTGCCTGAGCCCTGACTGTGCAGTACAGGAAACTGCTACCTAAGGTCCCCAGAAGCCCCCAGAAGGTCTGTGGTTGAGATCAGGAGTAGAGCAATCTTGAAACTGGACACCTTGAAGAACAGGTGTGCTGATTTTCATCTGGTATTCACATTCGGAAGTGAGAAAGCAAGGTTTGTTTTGTTTTTCTTAATGGAAAGCTTCTTTTCTTTTTTAAGAGTTGTTTATTTATCTGATAGAACACAAGTAGGCAGACAGGCAGGCAGAGAGAGAGGGGGAAGCAGGCTCCCCTCTGAGCAGGGAGCCCGATGCAGAGCTCAATCCCAGGACCCTGGGATCATGACCTGAGCCAAAGGCAGAGGCTTAACCCACTGAGCCACCCAGGCGTCCCTGGAAAGCTTCTTTTACTTGCCCTGTGAGTTATTTTCTTGAGGCATAAAATCAGGCCATTGGCAACAGAGCCACATCCGGGGACTGCAAAACACTGTGGGGGCCCAGCTGCCTCTGAGCAGTATCCACGCAGGAGTGAAGGGTTTTGGATGCCAAAGGAAAAGATGGGATTCACTATCACCATTATTGCACGATGTATGGAGTGAGAGAAGGGGGAGTGGGTTTCCCATCTACTGTGTCCAGGCTATTGATATCCTATAGTGGTGTGGTCTTTCCTTGATTTGCCTTTTATGATGCATGTTTTAGTAGAATTTTCCTGGTTAAAGTATGAGAGGGTGTGGGAGGGCAAATATGAAGAGGGCCTGCTCACATACCCTTGTCTTGATGGGAGAGGTTATCAGTAGCAGAAGTTTCTGGAGTCTGGACGTCATCGTGCTTGTCCCCAAGAAAACTCACTCACTCTGTTTGTTCCAATTTTGACTCTGAAAATTCTCTGAACCCCTCTTGGAGGAGTACTTATAGCCCCCAAGAGAGTAGAACCTTCCTACTTCCCCGTTGCTGACGTTTGAAAAAGCAGTCTGTTTTTATTGGCTATGTATTTGCCCAGAGTCAAAGTGAAGGTCAGCTGCTCATTTGACTGGGGCTGTGCCGCTCTGCTGAGGCTCCGTCCCCAGGGCCTCTGCTTTGGGCTCCAAGGAGCACCGCAGGTGACTCCAGACTGCAGCAGGGGCTGCCTGGCTGCTGCCGTGCTTTTCGTTGTTCCTGTGTCTGATTAGGACTTGGTTGTTAGGACAGTGGCCTTTGGGACCCAGGCCAGTCCCTGCAGGAAGGGCTGCCTCTCACGCTGGCCCATGGGATGTAGTAGCCGAGGCTCTGATTGGACTTCTGTCACCCAGATTGGCCAGCTGGGCTATACCACCAGGCTTTTTGCCTTAGTGAGTGGCACCCTGGGAACCTAGCTCCTGCCAGCCTGTGCCCTTGCCCTGCCCCAGGCGAATTCCACACTGTTGCTTGCGATGCCTATGAACCCCGCTGCGGTCTCTGTGTGTCCTGTGTTGCGTAGGTGCACCTGTTGTGGCTGTCCTTGGGCATGAAAGCTCAGGACAGTGGCCCAACAGCTGTTCTGACCACATCTCAAATCCTGGAGTCTGGAGTATCCCCAAGAAGTCCAGGCCATTAGTGTTTGTACTAGAGTGCCTGCTGTCCATCAGTCTAAACCATCGTTTCTCCAGCTGGGGCTCAGGGATCTCTGGGGTGTCTCTAAGACCCCAGTCTCCAGTGATTGGTAAGACCAGATCTCCTTCATATATCTTAACCGAACAAACATGTCACAGCAGATTGAAGGTGAAGCAGAGGGGAGAATCCAGCTGTCTCTTATTAAGGCATATATCGTGAAGACGTGCGCAGAGGGGTAAAGCCGTGCCTCTCCTATCACTAAGTTTTTGTTTTGAGAAATAGTGTATATAATTGTTATATACGTTAACATGAGTTTATTTTTTTAATGAATAAATTATTAAACTTGTCAGTGTTAATTGCAAATATGGCAAATATCAGTAGATATCACCCATACAAATTAAGCTCTTTGGGGGTTACCAGTAGCTTTTAAGAGGATAGGGGGTCCTGAGAGCAAAGCACTGGAGAGCTGTGAGTGTAAGCGGAGCAGGAGCGCAGAGCCCCGGGAGGAAGTGCGGCAAGTTTGGATGTGTAGTGGGGGTGGGGTGGGCTTGCCTGGCCTTGGTTCCTCAGCAGGGCCAGCATGGGGCCCACGGCACATAGCATGTTGATATGAAATCTGATGAAATGCAACCTCAGAGCTGCTAGTCCCCTTTAAAAGAAAGATTCCATACACTGTTTCCCACAACCGAGATCTTTCGTACTCTTGCTTGTGATGAACTTTCTACTGTTATGTTAGATCAGAAGATTCATGCCTTTCAGATGATGTAAAATGTTCTTTGTGCTGTCTCAGACCAAAAGAAATCAAATCCAGAGTGAACGAAGATCTAAACGCAAAAATGCAATGTGTAAAAATCTTAGGGAAAATATTTTTAGACTATTGGAGAAGACCTTCCTAATCAAACAGGAAGCTTAGAAGCCATAAAAGAAAAAAAATAGTATTTCTATGACATAAAAATTATTTATATCTTCCATAAACACACAGCAAAGTTAGTGAGTGACAGATGAGGAGAAAATAGTTGTAACATATGTAACAGACAAAGCTTTGTGGTCATGATGCATCAAGGCTGCTTACCAATAAATGAGAAAACGACAAATAAGCTAGTATGAACGACTGTGATTATGAAGAAGAAAAATACAGATTGCCAATAACCACAAAGGAAGATCTAAAATTACTAGTAATTGGTGAAATACAATATACATATTTTGCCCATCAGATTAGTGCAAATGAAAAGGGTGAGTATTCAGTGTTTGAGTAGTGTGTAGGGCAAGAGACCTTTCCGAAGGCCGAGTCTCGGTAGCCATCAGCATTTAAAAGAATATGTCCTTGACCCAGAAATTTCAATTTTAGGAATCTTTCCTGTAGGGATACTCAAAATGTGGGTCAACACTCAAATTTACACATACGTACACATGGACACACAATCTTTTGATCTTAATAGAAAAAAAGGGGGAAAAAGATACCTAAACGTCTATCACTTGGAGAGTATAAATTCCAGTACATCAGTATTCTGGACTAGACAGCCACCATAAAGAATGAGGTTGGTTTTTATATATTCTTGTTTGAAAATGTCTGTGATATGTTAAGTGAAAAAAAAAAAAGCAATGTATTTGTACAATGATTCCACTCATTAAAAGAAGAAAACCTTTATTCAATAGGCAAATGCACAGATATACACAACAGGTGAACTGTGCTGTCCCCTAGGACGCTGTGGGGCTGGGTGGGGTCAGGGAGGGCTGCAGGCCTACAAAGGAGACTTTTACATCGTACACTATTTCCTTCTGTATTGTTTACATTTTAAGGAAGTCTTCATTATTTTTATAATAAAATCCTTTTCAAACGAAACACAAATATACCCCAAATGCCCATAGAATCATGGAAAATACAATTTGACTGTGTTGCCACAAATGGTTATCTGCATAGCTTTCTGTATACAGGAAAACATAACCTAGAAAGACATCCTCTCAGTGAAGAATTAACCCATGAAGACTTTGTGCAGTACCCCCACTGTAATCATCATTTTCCTCTCTTTCCATGTTTATAGAGCAGTTAAGTGTTTTTTAAAAGATTTTATTTATTTATTTATTTATTTATTTGAGAGAGAGAGACAGAGCACAAGCAGGGCAGGTGGCAGGCAGAGGCAGAGGGAGAAGCAGGCTCCTTGCTGAGCAAGGAACCTGATAATGGGGCTGGATCCTAGGACGCTGGGATCATGACCTGAGCTGAAGGCAGACGCTTAACCAACTGAGCCAACCAGGCGCCCTTCAATGAAGCCTTTTTGAGAAAAGAAAACATTTGTCAAGTCCAGGGCATGATTTAACCTGATGATGAGCCACACGGCTTCAGAGGGTGTCCAGAACAATGACAGCCATGCCAGTGGAGGGGGTGAGGTGAGAAGCACAGCACCAGGGCCTTGCTGACCGCCGGCTTCTAGAGCTGCTCAGGGCTTTGCCTCCTGAGCCTTCGAGTCAGCCGTGCCCATGGGATCTACCCTTTTACTGCCCACTAGGACTGTGCCCGGCAAACCTGCCAGGCCTCAACCACTCACCACATCGGCCCAGCAGCTCAGCTCCCTCACACTCAGCTCTCCGTGCTCCAGGGTGCACATCCAGGCCACTCCCACTATAGGCCCCACGCCAAGTACCGTCCAGCCCACTCCAGCAAGCACATTTGTACATCTTTGTCCCTTGGGTATGTATGGGCAAGCGTGGAGGGCAGTGTCCCAGGACTGGACACGCGGAGGTCCAGGAACACCCTCTGGTTTACCTCCATGCCGACTCTAGCCCCTCTGTTTCCAGCGTGTGAACGGTGGGGGCTCACAGGTGCAGACCCTGGGGGGAGGGTGCTACTGAGAGCCTTCCTGCATTATCCTGGGTGTGAGCCCGTACACAGAGAGAGAACACCTCTCCACTGGCCTGGGATCTACAGCAAGAGGGTGTGTGTGTGTGTGTGTGTGTGTGCAGGCCTTGTGCGTATGTATATCCACATACATGTGTGATGTGCACGAATGCAGTATGCCCGTGCATGTACATGTGTGTTGCTGTAAGCCCATGTGGGGGTGCATGTGTGTATGTGTGGGTGTATGCGTGGGTGTGTGTTGCAGGCTCCAGGCAGGGACACAATTGACAGAGCTCTCCCCTCTTCCCCTTCATTAAACCCCATACCTCCCTACCTCACAACAAAGTTGTGTGCGCTCTTCCACTGTCTCTCAGAGAGTCTCCCCATTTAAGTTGACCCCCCCCCCCCGCACAATCACTTCCTTTCACCATGCGGGGATGCTCCCAGGAACCAGTGGGCCACATTCCGCAGAGCCATGAGCTGTAAGTCAGAAAGCAGGAAAGGTGGGTTCTAGGCTTGACCTTGAGCAATGAGCCTCTGCTTCCTCCCTGCAAAACCGGAGGGCTTGAATCACCCAGCTCTAACTGCCGACTCAGGGTGCCGTGGTCCTAGAGGTCGCTCCCCGGCCCTGTCCTAGAGTTTGACGCGTGTGTCGGTGGCAGCCAGGAAATCCTCTGTAACGGCCGTCTCAGGAATGCAGCTTCTGACCGCTCATAAAATATGGTGCCTGCAGGGTTGGAGACAGGGGCGATGTGTTTTCTAAATCACTTCCAAAGGCAAGGCCCTGAGCAGAGGAAATTGGAGCTTTTTATCAACATATTCTCCCTTTGGTGTATTGTGGGGGTCCTGCGTGGGCGTGCTTTGGAAAACGTGACTCAACCATAAAGATGGGTTTAACATTCCGGGAGAGATTACCCTGGAAGTAGCAGCTTCAGTTTTGGCAGACTTTCTTACCTCTCCTGGGGGCAGGGCCATCCAGCAGGAACAGAGTTCAGTTATTGGAGCTTTTCATACCCCAAGACGCAACAGCCCTCCAGGGCCTGCCCGCCCACGGGAAGGGGCAGCCTGGGCAGCTGCTAGCCTATGGCATGCACACTGGGCTAGAACTTCGAGATCCATGTGTGGATGGGGTCAAGCACCTCTAGAAGTCTTGTAGAGTCAAGAATACGTTTTCCTAAGGCCCTACTTAATGACACGATTTGCAAAGACAAGGTTTGAGCACCACATTTGCCTGACCACCAGAGGTCCATTGCAAGAGCCCCATGCCCAGGTGTCTTTTTCTTCAGATGTTATTCTGCTGTCAAAGTCTGCTGATGGCTTCGGGCAGCAGCAGGCCTGGGGAAAAAGAGTTCTTTCTTGAGGTCCCCCAGAGGACCGGGGCCTGGTGGTCGCGTTGCTCAGAGAACTGGGTGATGGCACAAAGGGGCATGTGGCTAACAGGCTTTTTCCCCTTCCCTCACAGCGGAGCTGGAGTTTGCCCAGATCATCATCATTGTCGTGGTGGTCACGGTGATGGTCGTGGTCATCGTCTGCCTGCTGAATCACTACAAAGTCTCCACCCGGTCCTTCATCAACCGCCCGAATCAGAGCAGAAGGCAGGAGGACGGGCTGCAGCCGGTAAGTGTGGGCCTGAGCCTCTCCCTCTCGGCGCTGCCCAGGCCTCTGTCCCAGACTCCAGACATGAGGCTGGGTACCAGCAAGGGCCACAAAGCAGGCTAGCCTCTTGAGTCAGCCCACGGTGGTCCACAGGTATCAAACACCCTATGGAAGTTTCCTGTACTCAAGAAAAGCACGGGCGTTCTGAGTGTTGCAGGTCCGTGAGTTCTCACCACCCGAAGACCCCGAATGTAACCACTCCCCAATCAGAAGAGTGACATGACAGCCCCCAGAAGCCCCCTCGGGTCCCGCTTCTAGGCATGCCCCCTACAAGGTCACTGCAGCCTGGACTGCTGTCAGCACAGATCACTTTCACTTGCTTTTGAACAATATTTTTAACCAAAGAATCCAACAGGAGGTGCTCCTTTGTGTCTGGCTTTTTTCACTAAATCGCCCATGCTGTTAAATGGAGATTATTTTTTAGAAGCGGTCCTGGAGATGTTCCAGGGACCAGAGGGCGCCCGTGCAGCACCAACTGTGTCCATAAGATGCCCCGAAGGTTCGGCAGCGCCGTAGGTTTGGGTGAGCTAAAAGGGCAGTGGGGGGATAGCAGGACCTCAGGGCCGCCTCAGGGAGATCAGGGTGGGTTAGGTTGTGCAGAGGACTCCCAAAATAGCCCACGGTAAGGCTCCTTGGGTTGTCATTTTTAGGGTTTCTAGCTACTTCTTGCCCTTAATCACCCTCCTCTGGAAAATAAAACATGTTTTCAGTGGAACTGCTCTATGATCTGTACCCAGGAGACCGAAGGCCGCTGGCACTTTCTGTTCTAAGCTGCTAGGACAATCCGTGATTCTGGAAGCCTTCAGTAGGAGGCTTGGGAATGCGAGTTTAGGCAGTTACAAACTCTTGGTTGTGGTGGTGGGCAAGAGGCAGGATCCCCTCATGATACTCAGCCCCTCGTGATACTTAGTCCCTTTGTCGGGACATGGGGGTCTGATAACTGACCATCATAGGGGTGGGGGTGCAGCTTTCCTGGAAGGTGTGGTGGAGTGGCTGCTGGGCCCAGGGCCCTTGGACCCTTAGGGGAGGGCTGGGTCACACTTCATCAGGGCTGCAGAATTGCTCAGTGACCCATTAATTCTGCTGTCTGCATGGGTGGAACTAAGGTTTGCAGGGTGTTCTGTGTCTGTGGCAGGCGGGGGCAGGGAGAGGGTAGGGATGGGGCTGCTGGGAGCAGTCCTGAGAAAGAACCCCCTTCTCCCTCTTGCTTTCCCTTGTCTGCTACAGTCCCCTGCCTTTATCTCTCTGGGTCCCCGGTTAGGCCCATGAGCTTCCAACAGTCCTACTAACAGGATTTTCATCACACCACCACAGTTTCCCTGTGGGCCCCGGGCCCCTTGTCATCCCAGCAGTCTGGTACCCAAGGGGTCCAGATTCACCCAACACTGGCGTCCTGGTGCCTCTAGATTTCCCACTGTGGTATAGGGACAGTTCTGTCCCCTAAAGGAGAGAATGAATTCTTCCAGAGTTCTGAACACAGAACACACATCATTCCCCAGAGTTTAAAGAGAGAAGACAGAGAGAAGATCGTACTCTTGGCAACGGTTTCAGAACTGCAGAAGGATCAGCCATCACTGCTTTGCCTCAGCCTTAATGCAAAGATGGGAAATGCTGACCGCCAGCCTTGGGGGAAGGAGGCAAAACCATCCTCACTCCTTGCCATCAATAGGCAGCCCTCAAGTTTCCATGAAGTACCTGCCAGGAATTTACCCACGTTCCCTCCCTTAGGCTTTGGGCTCTACTCCCCAGGGGATCTGGAGTCACTGAACACAGGGACTCAGACTGCCTTCTTGTGTTTGGCCTGGGTCCCCACTGACCTCTGTGTTCCCCTCAGATTTAATTTGGGGATCACCTTGCTTCTACGTGACTCACCTCGCATCGATGAGGTGGCTCCTCCCTCCACTCCTCAGCGTAGACCTGGCCGCATCTGCTGTCCCCACCTCCATCCGCCCATGGCTCTGCTCACCAGATGGCGAGTTCCATGACCCAGTCAGGTGATGGGACATGTACGCACACACGGTCACACTCTTACCAGCAGAATAACACTTTTGCAAAGGCAGAAAAGTGAAAATTTAAGGGTGGTGGGGTTTTTTTTTAAGATTTTATTTATTTATTTGAAAGAGAGAATGAGCAGTGAGGATGGAGAGAGGGAGAAGCAGGCTTCCTGCTGAGCAGGGAGCCTGATGCAGGGCTCAACCCCAGGACCCAGCGATCATGACCAGAACCAAAGGCAGCCGCTTAACTGACTGAGCCACCCAGGAGCCCCTAAGTTTGTTCTTACTTAGAATGTATCTTCTGTTTCATTTGGGAATGGGTTTGTGTGGGGCCATCTTCCCGGGGCCAGGGGCTCCCCCTGTCTACCCTGCTCTGGGGTTTGCTGGGCAGCAGAGCCTCTGTTTCTTGAAACTGAGAAGGTAATTGGTAATTTTTTGGATGTCCCTTAAGGGCTGCACAGCAAATGAAGAGATAATCAATATCTAGTGATTGTGTCCCTAAATGTCTCTCTCACATTGTATGCCTAATTTTGTTAATAAATGTCTGAAAGTTTTAGCCCTGAGAGCTGGACCCTGGTTCCGAGACATAGGCTGCACTCAACTTAGGGTTTAATTCCTTTGCTGCTACTTTACTGTTTTTTTATTTCTTTGCATGACCAGGTACTGAGTGCTGTTGCTTCTCAAAGCTTGAATTTTCCTTCTCAATCAAATGGGAATGGGGATATTGCACAGCTTAGCCATAGGCTCTGTTCAGCGTTTCACAAACTCATGGTGTATTTTTATGCAGTGACTAGAGACCGTTCAGGCTCATACTGTAGCTCCAGCTCCTGATTAGCACTACTGACCTGTGGATAGTCCAGAGAGGGAAGAGAAAGGGTGAGACAGCAACCTTACTTGTCTTCCAGACACCGAGACGAGTACAGCCAGCACTGTGGGCCACTTACCATGTTTCTGGCTGCCCAGGAATGTGCCCCAACCAGACGTCTTGCCTCCTTTTGGTCTATCTCTCTTCCCTAACCCTTTTCAAGAAATGATCTCTATCTCTCTGTCAAATAAATGAATAAAATCTTAAAAAAATAATATTACAAGATAACATTTAAGAAGTGAGTTCATTCATACCCTATAATGGCTGCTTTCACAACAGCAGCCTTTTAAATTATGGCTTTTTTATTATGATCAAATTTCATTCTAATGGCTCAAGAAAGTATGAAAAGAGGGATGATTAAATACATAAATACATCAAGGATAGTGGACATCAGATGTCTTACTGTCAGTAGGGGGAGTTATAAATACAGAAAGGAGGAAAATTAATCTATGAGGTTGGATGGGAATTCATGTAACAATGTGATCTATACTTTTACTACATATGAATAAAGATAAAACATGAGTTAAATATGTACATGAAAAAAAAAGAAATGCAGCTTCCCCTAGTACTGCACTAGGAGAGCAATTGATTAATTTACGTGCATGGTTCCCAGCTAGGGTGATTTTGCTCCCTAGGGGACATTTGACAATGTCGGGAGACACTTTTTTTTTTTTTTAAGATTTTATTTATTTATTTCACAGAGATCACAAGCAAGCAGAGAGGCAGGCAGAGAGAGAGAGAGAGAGAGAGAGAGGAGGAAGCAGGCTCCCCGCTGAGCAGAGAGCCCGATGCAGGGCTCTATCCCAGGACCCTGGGATCATGACCTGAGTCAAAGGCAGAGGCTTTAACCTACTGAGCCACCCAGGCGCCCCGGGAGACATTTTTGTTGTCATAACCTGGGGATGCTACAAGGATGTTCTAAACATCCTTCAGTGCACAGGGCAGCTCCCGCCACAAAACAAACAAATAAAACCGACCTGACTCTAAATGTCAGTAGTCCCACAGTGGAGAACCCCTGGTCCCAGCAGGTGTTGACTGCCATTTTTCTAGAGGCACTTCGCTGTTCAAAGAGGGGGCCTGTTACTATACATGGATCTCACGTGGCTGGCTCTGAGGCTTCAACAGAGTGAAGAGAACATTGCCCCACAGCGTGGTGGAAAGTGTTGGGGGTCCCCTGCGTGATCAGAGGGTCCTGGTCTGAGACTCTGCCTCGGAATAATTTCCCCTACCCATTCCTGCCCTCCTTTGTTCATTTAGTCATTCACTGAACACGAACCAGGCAGTGAGCAAAATAATGAAGAAACAGTCTGACGCTTCCTTGGCCCTGACCCTCCCTGTGACCCTGTGACCCTGTGACTTGTGACAATGGCCAGCTGGCTAATTCTGTTTGGCATTTTATTAGTCTTCCTGGGACGGGCCAGGGGTCTCCAGTGGCCATTTGTGTCTATCACGGGACTGTAAACTGTAGGAAGGGTGTGGATTGGGGCACGAGGGCTCAGTGTGAAAGTTTCAAGCTGCCCATCCAGGTGCCCTCCCTGAACATCCCGAAGTGACCACTTGTGCCAGCCAGCCTCCTCCCCTGAGGGGCTCAGATGGAACTTGGCATTGAGGAAAGCCCCACTCTCATGGACAGAGCTTGTCGCTGAGAGCCTCATAGGTGCCCAACTAGCTGGCAGCTTGTGGGTGCCGAATGCCCCCCGTCAGCCTCCCCATGGGTGAGCACATTGCTGAGCCTGCGCATTGCTGAGACCCTGGCCCGTTTATTCTAGAACCCTGTGAAGTCTCCTGAGCATGTTAGAAAAGATGTATTTATCTTAAACGTGCGTGAAAAGGGCTGTGCAAGGCACAAGGCAGCCCCCACAACAACAACAACAACAAAATGATGTGACCCTAAATGTCAGTAGCACCAAAGTGGAGAACCCCTGATCTCAGCAGGTGAGACACTAGCTGGGTTTTACTATCAAGGAAGAGGTTGAACATGTAGATGTTGGGCTCCGCCTGAGGAAACTTCACAGCCCTGACGTGAGCCACCCCTCTCCTCACCGATGGGCTTTCCACTCTGACCAAAGGGAAGAGCAGAACTAAGGTTAATAAGATGGACTCTTAATAGCCATGAATATCCCTGTTCTCAGGGAGAGTCTTCTTCTCTGTGAATGGTTGGTTGGACACTTGCCCCTTTGGGCCAAGTGTCAGGCTCACCCTGATTCTGGGAGGTTTGCTTTGTAAAGTCAGAGGTCCCTTCCTCCATGACTCCTCCACACGCCTTCTTCCTTACATGGCACCCCCTCCCAGGGACTCCCAGGCCCAGTTCTAGCAGTGTCTTTTGGAAGCATACCCTTTCTGTGCCAGCTCCCTCTGGCCATGAAAGGAATGGATGGAATCGGCATTGGCCCTGGCCAGTCAGCCTTCATCACCATGGTATCTCTGAGACTCAGTTCTGTGGGAGCCTGGGGACAGGGCAGTACTGGCCATCAATTTGGTAGAAGCAGCTATGTCTGGATGAAAATGAAAAATAGCAGCCTAGGCTTAAATTACAAGAAAAGTAAATGCTTAGCTAATGTCCAAGAGCAGTGAGTGGCTTTGTGACACAAACCTGTAAGTGTTCTCCCTGAGGTAGCCTTGGCTTTTTTTTTTTTTTTTTTTTTTGAGCCTGGGTTCATGTGATTTCAAGACTTTGAGACTGTCTAGATCTCTTCCCATTACCTTAGACTGCCAAGTAATAGGACAACAATAAAGGGGCATAAATATTCCAGACACAGCCCTGAGAGAGATTTGCACATGTTGCCAGAGCCTCTCTCACGGGAGCTGGG
This sequence comes from Lontra canadensis, assembly GCF_010015895.1. NCBI lineage: Eukaryota > Metazoa > Chordata > Mammalia > Carnivora > Mustelidae > Lontra > Lontra canadensis. The sequence continues at coordinate 9,186,749 of NW_022631051.1, forward strand.
CAGGGGGGTGATGGGGGCAGGAGCAGCCCTTTCTGCCAGCCTGCAGTGAACCCACCTGGACAGCCCGGGTTGCAGCGGGCAGAAGAAAATTGTGAGGTCAGAGTGGCCAGCCATTTCCTGAGGAACAGGAGAGGGACAGAAACATTTTGCTTCGTGTTAACTATATGAAATTGTGATATTCAGCCATTTTGACCTATAAAAACAGGTCATTTCAATTAAAAAATTAACAGGAGTCATGTCAAGCATTTCTCCATTACTAAGTGCTGCAGGGATTAAATCACTTGTGAAAATATGGGGGCCTCAGCCTCCCCGTGGAGATAGAGCTGTGCCAAGCTGGCACTCAGCACCGCCTGCGCTATCCCAGCTCCACGGGGAGATTGCCAGTGGGATGCTGGAAGGATGCCATTTGTTTTGTCCCCCAGCTGTTGGGAAGGAGGACATGCCTGCCATGCCCAGCGGTGTCAGTACAGAAATGCAGGTTCTGGAGATCCAAAGTGTCCCAGGGTGCAGGAAGCCCACACCCAAAGTCCCTCCCTACAGATGTTGCATGCAGACTTGGCCTAAGGTGTGGCCAGTGTGTATGGTTTGCCCCACAGGGTGTTTTGACAAAACTTGATCGAACTGCAAAAATTGGGAGATTTCACATAAAAACTGAAATTTACAACTTCTCTTGAAAAGTCAGCATATCAGACCACACTGGCCTGTTTGTGCCTGGCAGCCCCATGATGGAGCCACTCTGAATGGACTAGTACTTCCTTTTGACTGTGGTCCCATCTTTCTGTGGGGAACCCTCAGTTGTGGGTAGGGTGCCATTACCATCTGTTGCTTCACACAGTGGTGATTGTGTTTAGAGAAAAATCTGTTCTGCGCTCATGCCTCTATCACAAGGGGGAAAACAAAAGTTAGACCAAGAGAGCCACTGGTTTCCAAAGAAATGGGAGAGAACTTCCTTGTAGAAGTAAAAATCATTCATGTAAGAAGAGGAGTTCAACCAAGTATGTCTGGGCCAGCATAATCTGGTGTCTCTTCCGTCCAGCTGGATGTGCTCGTTCTGGCCCCTGCCATCCAGTCCCATCAGAGGGGGCCATCTCCTCCACAGCTGGGTTCTGGTGGCCAAAAGAATAGAGGAGATGGCCATCGACTTGGGAACAAAGATGGCCTGAGGATAGGCCGTTCTGGACTCCTCTAGAAGCAGCTCAGGAATCCACCACACTGGGCTTAGAACTCCTGGTGCTTGAGAAGCCCACAGGCTCTGTTCTGGGCCCAGTGAAGGGTGCAGGGAGTGGGGAAGTCAACCACACACACAGTTCACTCCTGCAGGGACTAGAGAGGTGCACTGCTCTGTACCTGCCTTTTCTCATTTCTACTTAGGTTTAGAAAAGCATTTAGAAAACCATTTCTAAAATAATAGAAATGAACTATTTTAGTAAGGTGAAAAAAAAATGAACTAAAGGGCTTGATGTTATAGTTATAATAAGCATGTCTCTGACACTCCAGACTAAAGAGAAGAAAGCCACTGGCTTTATTTAGCATCGGACTGAGATGAAAAATGGCAGGGGACAGTTTCTCTGTGGGGGAGGCAGGTTCTTGCTGCCCGGGAAGACCAGGGGTACTTGTCAGCTTGTTCCCATAAAATTCATTATATCATGAGCCTCTGAAACTGCATTTCCTAATGTCACAGGGACTGCGAGGGGCAGGCCAGTCAGCACTGAACTGTAAACTCCAAGCACACGTTTCCTATTGTCAGTCAAACTGTTTCTCCCTGAATAAGATGCAGTCCAGCCGCCAGACTGGTCATTTAAATGGTTTTACACTTCGGTATGTCTGATTGAAGCATCAGAAGGTAATTGTAACAGCTTCCGAATGAGACTGCCTCCCTTCAAGTGAGAGAAACAGGAGGGGAAGTTGCTAGCAAAAACTGGCTAAGGTTGCTGGGACACAGCTGTTACACAGCAGATTCTCATCAGAACAAAAGTAGAAAGGTCTTTTTAATAGCCAAGATTTGTTTTTGGAACTATGTGAGTCGTGCAAATTGCCCCTCCAGTGATGTTGCCGGTGCTCAGAACAGTTCTGGAATTACCTTCAGAGCTTGTAGGGTCCTATTTTGGAGATCTTTCAAGGAGAAAATCTTTTTTTGAGTATCTCAGTGATGGCAAATCTTCCTTTTTCTTCTTTGTTCCCTGAAGATGGTTTGCTTTTTGGTACCAGCCAAAAAATCCATTCAGAGTTAAATCTTACAAATGATGTGACTGATCGGGCTGAATTATACAAGCTCGGTGCTCAATTAGGAAGACTGATTTTGTCTGAGTTACAAACCGATGCCATAGAGAAGGGTCCCACAGCAAACCAATGGCTTCTTCTGGGGAGGAGCTGGGATGGGAGGAGGTGGACAAAAAGAGGCTGGTTTTGTGTGTTAAAACTTTTTTGATAAGAATGTGTTCATGTGCTACTTTTGCAATTAAAAAACATCCTCTGCTAACATAAGCTGATGATGAAGACAAGTCCAATAATCTCCTGAGCATCTATAGACTCCCAAGATAACTCATTTGAGTATGGTGTGTATTATGACAAAAGCATGCTAAAATCAGATCTTTAAGTAAAATTGGTGAAAATTTTAATAGGTAAATATTAGTGATGTTTTAGATAGACCCTATAGCATTTAATAATTTAATGGTAAAGCCCATCTTGTTTCTTTTTAAATAGCCCTTAGAAATTGGTGTAAATTTTTTCTGGGGAAATCAAAGTTCTCTAGATTATTCTAATTCTGTGGCACTAGCTGAGGAGGCTCCCCGCGACTATCAAAAGATGCCAAGGGAGGTAGCTGTGTTCTGGCTCCATGTGTTAATCCCCCTACCAGCTCTATGACCTTGGGAAAAGCACTGGCCCTGTCCCTAGGCTTAATCTCACAAGAGAGGAGGTGATTGTGCCCGCCTTGGGTGATAGCATGTAGTTCCACATTTCTCTGTTGCCCTGAGCTTTCTAATTCCCAGGGTGGTTTGTCTCCAAGTCTAATTGCTCACTCTCCCCCAGCACCAAGCTCAGAAGAGGCACCTGTGTGGCTCCTTTCCTGCTCACTCCTCAGAGCCTATGATCTATTGTACTGTTCTGCAAATACAGAGGATTCCATTTTCTTCCCAACAGATCATCCTGGATGATTTATCTTTCTCTTAAGGGATGTGCCTAGATTGAGTAGAGTTGGGAAGGACATTTTAAGTCTGGAGGATAAGTCTGCTGGTGGATTCCTGAAGAGGAAGAAAGGGGGAAATGCTGGAGAAAGTCACTGATACCTAGCGGTCTTGCCTTTGCATCTAAGCTGTTACTGCCATCTAGGGTGGAAAGACAGAAATACGAAAGCATTTGGATGGTGAGAAGTGTGTGAGGAAAAGGAAGACATGAGAGAAAATATATTTTACTAGATGGTAAAGGCGTTGCTGAATAATCAAAGATGAGTTTTGCCTCTGCTTTGAATTTCTCACCCTGAGATGGGGAGAAAACAGTTCCAAATATTTGATGCCATACAATACATTCATTCACTGGGAGGTACCCTTGAAGGGTAGAAGACAAAATATCCATCCAGCAACAGCCTTGCTTTACCACAAACTGGCTGTCACCTCTGATGAGCAGTGTACCTTCTTTGGCCTCACCTTTCTCCCATCTAAAATGAGGGATCATTGGCTTAGATCAGAGGACTTCAGATTGTTTTTGACCCTGAAGAACAGTAAAAAACACATTTTACATTGTAATCCACAATACTCATTTACACAGCTAAGGAAGAAGTGTTGCAGAATACTTACAATGTACTCAGTCATTATCTGTTTTATATATATATATATCTGTTATATATAGTTTTTTGGAATGCTGGTTTTGACCCACTTAAATTGATTTTCCAGTTCTCTAAGAGGCTGCAACTCACAGTTTGAAAAACACTTTATTAGGTGTTTACAGTCTCGCAGACATCTGGTTGTTTCCAGTCTTCAAATGTGTTTCCTCTGGTCTCCTGTATATGGAAAGAAGAGTTGGACTGAGAGCATAAAACAAAGAAGGTTTGGGGCATGAGAGTGGCCTTACACATGGTCACAGTGCATATGGGTGCAAGGCACCAAGCTTCAGCTGCAGGACCCAGCAGAAGCCCCAGTAAATCATGGTCACATATTACTCTCTTTTAATGCTACAAATATTGTATCCTTTGGATGGAAAAAGATCCAAAAGATACAGAAGTAAAAAAGGATTATCAGAGAGTACTATGAACAAGTTGAAATGGACAGATTCCAGAAAACACACCCTACTAAGACTGACTCATGAAGAAATAGAAAGTCTGAATAGATCTATAAGTAGTAAGGAGACTAAAGCAATATTCAAAAACCTCACAAAAAAAGAAAATAACCTAGACCAGAAGCCTTTAAATACCAAATATTTAAAGAAGAATTAATCCAATCCTTCTCAAACTCTTCCAAAAAATTTGAAGAGGAGGGAACACTTTCTAACTCATTCTGTGAGGCCAGCATTTCCCTCAAGCCAGACAAAGGCCACAACAGTAAAAGAAAACCAGTATCCCTCATGAATACTGATATAAAATCCTCAACAAAATACTAGCAAACTGAGTTTGGTAGCATACTAAAAGGATTATACACTATGACCAAATGTGGTTTATTTCTCTCATGGAAGGATAGTTCTACATATGAAAATCAATCTACTATTCATTAATAGAATGAAGGGGAAAAACTAAATGATTATCTAATTGATGCAGAGAAAGAATTAGAAATTAGTCAATACTTTTTCATGATTAAAAACATTCAACAAACTAGAATAGAACAAAACTATCTAAACATAATAAAAGGCCACTCATGATAAGCCCACAGCTAACATACCCAGTGGTGAAGGACTGTAAACTTTTCCTCTAAGATCAGGAACAAGACAAGGATGCATGCTTTTACCATTTCTATTACATCATAGTATTTATTGGGAGTTTTGGCCAGAGCAACTCAGTAAGAAGGAGAAATAAAAGGCATTTCAGGGTGCTTGGGTGGCTCAGCGGGTTAAAGCCTCTGCCTTCCGGCTCAGGTCATGATCTCAGGGTCCTGGGATCGATCCCCACATCGGGCTCTCTGCTCAGCAGGGAGCCTGCTTCCTCCTCTCTCTCTGCCTGCCTCTCTGCCTACTTGTGATCTCTGTCTGTCAAATAAATAAATAAATAAAATCTTTAAAAAAAAAAGGCATTTCAATTAGAAGGGAAAAATTAAAATTACATCTGTTCAGAGATGACATGATCTTATATATAGAAAACCTTAAATATTCCAACAAACAAACAAAAACCTGCTAGAACTAATAAACAGATTGATCAAAGTTGCAGGATACAAAAATCAATATGCAGAAATCAGTTGCATTTTTTACACTAAGAGTGAACAGTCTGAAAAGGAAATTAAGAAATCAGTTCAATTTACAAGTAGCATCAAAGAGAATAAAATGCTTAGGAAGAAACTTAACCAAGAAGGTGAAAGATTTGTACGCTGAAAACTATACAATGCTCTGAAAGAATTTAGACACAGCTAAATGGAAAGACATTTATGTTCATGGATTGGAAGACTTGATATTCTTAAAATGTCAATACTACCCAAAGCAATCTACAGATTCAATGTAAACGTGTGAAACTCAATGATGGTTTTTTGCAGAAAAAGAAAAGTCCATCCTAAAAGGCATATGCCATCTCCAGGGAAATAATGCCCCCCACTGTAGCCAAAATAATATTGAAAAGGAATAACGAAGTTGGAAGCCTTAGACTTCTTGATTTCAAAACTTACTACAAAGCTACAGTACAGAACAGTACGGTGCTGGCATAAAGACAAAGAGTCCAATGGAATAGACTAGAGAGCCCAGAAATAAACTCTCACCTATATAGTCAATTGATTTTTGACAGGGATGCCAAGACCATTCAAGGAGAAAGGACAGTGTTTTCAAAAATGGTATTGGGAAAACTAGATGTCCACATGCAAAATAATGACATTGGACCTTATCATCTAATACTATATACAAAAAACTAACTCAGCATGGTCCAAAAACCTACATGTAAGAGCTAAAGCTATAAAACTCTTAAAGAAAACAATGGGGAGAAACTTCATGAAATTGGGCTTGGCAATGATTTCTTGTATATGACACCAAAAGCACAGGCAATGAAAGAAAAAAATATATTAGAATTCAAAAAATATAAAAGTTGTTTATCAAAGGACACTGTCCAGAGAGTGAAAAGGCAGCTCCCAGAATGGGAGAAAATATTTGTAAATCATGTCTCTAGTAAGGGATTAATATCCAATATACATAAAGAACTCCTACAATTCAACAACAAGGTAATAGACAATGTAATTTAAAAATAGGCAAAGGACCTGAATAGACATTTCTCCAGAGAAGATGCACAAATGACCAATAAGCACATGAGAAAAGCTCTGTATCACTAACTGTGATGGTTTATTTTATAGGTCAACTTGACTGGGCTAAGCAATGCCAAGATAGGTAATAGAATATTATTTTCAGATGTGTCTATGAGAGTAATTCTGGAAGAGATGAACATTTGACTCAGTTGACTGAGAAAAAATAATCTGCCCTCCCCAGTGTGAGCAGGCATCATACAATCCCTGGAAGGCTCAAGGAGGAAGGGTAAATTTTGTCTCTTCTTGAGCTGGAGGTGGGGTACATCTTCTGCCCTTGGACATCAGAACTCCTGGTTCTTGGGCCTTTGGACTCTAACACTTATATTTGTGCATCAGCCCCAGCTTCTCAGGCCATCAGACTCAGACTGAATTATACCACAAACTTTCCTGGTTCTCCATCCTGCATATGGAAGATCGTGGGACTTGTCTGTCCCTGTAACCATATAAGCCAATTTTTATAATAATAAGTATCCTACTATTTATAATTCCTGTAATTATTTATAATTCCTATAATTATTTATAATTCCTTTAATAAATATCCTATTATATATTTATCCTACTGTGTATATATAATATGATATACATTAAATTAAATTACATATATTAAATATCTACATATATTGTGTGTATATATGTATCAATGTTTCCTATTGGTTTTGTTTCTCTGGAAAACCTTGACTTAATACACTATACACAAATCAAAACCAAAATGAGGCACCACATCATACCCATTGGGATGGCTGTTAGCAGAAAACCCCAGGAAATAACAAGTGTTGGTGAAGATGGGAAGAAATTGAAACCCTGTGCATTGCTGATGGGAATGTAAAATGGTACTGCTGCTAGGAAAACAGTATGTTTGGTTCCTCAAAAAATTAACCATAGGAGGAGTCAAGATGGCGGAGAAGTAGCAGCTGAGACTACTTCAGGTTGCGGGAGATCAGCTAGATAGCTTATCTAAAGATTGCAAACACCTACAAATCCAACGGGAGATCGAAGAGAAGAAGAACAGCAATTCTAGAAACAGAAAATCAACCACTTTCTGAAAGGTCGCAGACTCGGTCAGCTCGGAGCGCGGCCGGAGGCCAGGCAGACGGGAGTAATTGGACGCTGTTCCCTGAGGGCGCACTGAGGAGTGGGACCCCGAGCTCTCGGCTCCTCCGGGCCGGAGACTGGGAGGCCGCCATCTTCCTTCCCGTCCTCCGGACTCTACGGAAAGCGCTCAGGGAACAAAAGCTCCCGAAAGCAAACCCGAGCGGATTACTCAGCCCGGCCCCTGGTAAGGGCGGTGTGACTCCGCCTGGGGCAAAGACACTTGAAAATCACTACAACAGGCCCCTCCCCCAGAAGATCAACAAGAAACCCAGCCAGGACCAAGTTCACTTACGAGGAGTGCGGTTTCAATACCAAGGAGAGCAGCGGAATTCCAGAGGAGGAGAAAGCAAAGCACGGAACTCATGGCTTTCTCCCCGTGATTCTTTAGCCTTGCAGTTAATTTAATTTTTTTTTTCTTTTTCAATTTTTTTCTCTTCTTCTGCTAAATTTTTTTAAACTTTTACCCTTTTCTTTTTTAACGTTTTTTAACTAGTTTATCTAATATATATATATTTTTTCCTTTTTATATTTTTTTCATTATTGGTTTTCTTTTTTTATTTGTTTCTTTTTTCTTTTTTCTTTTTTTTTTTTTCTTTCTGAACCTCTTTTTATCTCCTTCCCCCACCCCTCACGATTTGGGATCTCTTCTGATTTGGCTAAAGCATATTTTCCTGGGGTTGTTGCCACCCTTTTAGTATTTTAATTACTCCTTCATATACTCTTATCTGGACAAAATGACAAGGCGGAAAAATTCACCACAAAAAAAAGAACAAGAGGCAGTACCAAAGGCTAAGGACCTAATCAATACAGACATTGGTAATATGTCAGATTTAGAGTTCAGAATGACGATTCTCAAGGTTCTAGCTGGGCTCGAAAAAGGCATGGAAGATATTAGAGAAACCCTCTCGGGAGATATAAAAGCCCTTTCTGGAGAAATAAAAGAACTAAAATCTAATCAAGTTGAAATAAAAAAAGCTATTAATGAGGTGCAATCAAAAATGGAGGCTCTCACTGCTAGGATAAATGAGGCAGAAGAAAGAATTAGCGATATAGAAGACCAAATGACAGAGAATAAGGAAGCTGAACAAAAGAGGGACAAACAACTACTGGACCACGAGGGCAGAATTCGAGAGATAAGTGACACCATAAGACGAAACAACATTAGAATAATAGGGATTCCAGAAGAAGAAGAAAGAGAGAGGGGAGCAGAAGGTATATTGGAGAGAATTATTGGAGAGAATTTCCCCAATATGGCAAAGGGAACAAGCATCAAAATTCAGGAGGTTCAGAGAACCCCCCTCAAAATCAATAAGAATAGGTCCACACCCCGTCACCTAATAGTCAAATTTACAAGTCTTAGTGACAAAGAGAAAATCCTGAAAGCAGCCCGGGAGAAGAAGTCTGTAACATACAATGGTAAAAATATTAGATTGGCAGCAGACTTATCTGCAGAGACCTGGCAGGCCAGAAAGAGCTGGCATGATATATTCAGAGTACTAAACGAGAAAAACATGCAGCCAAGAATACTATATCCAGCTAGGCTATCATTGAAAATAGAAGGAGAGATTAAAAGCTTCCAGGACAAACAAAAACTGAAAGAATTTGCAAACACCAAGCCAGCTCTACAGGAAATATTGAAAGGGGTCCTCTAAGCAAAGAGAGACCCTAAAAGTAGTAGATCAGAAAGGAACAGAAACAATATACAATAGCAGTCACCTTACAGGCAATACAATGGCACTAAATTCATATCTCTCAATAGTTACCCTGAATGTCAATGGGCTAAATGCCCCAATCAAAAGACACAGGGTATCAGAATGGATAAAAAAACAAAACCCATCTATATGTTGCCTACAAGAAACTCATTTTAAACCCGAAGACACTTTCAGATTTAAAGTGAGGGGGTGGAAAAGAATTTACCATGCTAATGGACATCAGAAGAAAGCAGGAGTGGCAATCCTTATATCAGATCACTTAGATTTTAAACCAAAGACTATAATAAGAGATGAAGATGGACACTATATCATACTCAAAGGATCTGTCCAACAAGAAGATCTAACAATTGTAAATATCTATGCCCCTAACGTGGGAGCAGCCAACTATATAAACCAATTAATAACAAAATCAAAGAAACACATAGACAATCATACAATAATCGTAGGGGACTTTAACACTCCCCTCACTGAAATGGACAGATCATCCAAGCAAAAGATCAACAAGGAAATAAAGGCCTTAAATGACACACTGGACCAGATGGACATCACAGATATATTCAGAACATTTCATCCCAAAGCAACAGAATACACATTCTTCTCTAGTGCACATGGAACATTCTCCAGAATAGATCACATCCTTGGTTCTAAATCAGGTCTTAACTGTTATCAAAAAATTGGGATCATTCCCTGCATATTTTCAGACCACAATGCTCTGAAGCTAGAACTCAATCGCAAGAGGAAATTTGGAAAGAACCCAAATATATGGCGACTAAACAGCATCCTTCTAAAGAATGAATGGGTCAACCAGGAAATTAAAGAAGAATTGAAAAAATTCATGGAAACAAATGATAATGAAAATACAACAGTTCAAAATCTGTGGGACACAACAAAGGCAGTCCTGAGAGGAAAATATATAGCGGTACAAGCCTTTCTCAAGAAACAAGAAAGGTCTCAGGTACACAACCTAACCCTACACCTAAAGGAGCTGGAGAAAGAACAAGAAAGAAACCCTAAACCCAGCAGGAGAAGAGAAATCATAAAGATCAGAGCAGAAATCAATGAAATAGAAACCAAAAAAACAATAGAACAAATCAACAAAACTAGGAGCTGGTTCTTTGAAAGAATTAATAAGATTGATAAGCCCCTGGCCAGACTTATCAAAAAGAAAAGAGAAAGGACCCAAATAAATAAAATCATGAATGAAAGAGGAGAGATCACAACTAACACCAAAGAAATACAGACAATTATAAGAACATACTATGAGCAACTCTATGCCAACAAATTTGACAATCTGGAAGAAATGGATGCATTCCTAGAGACATATAAACTACCACAACTGAACCAGGAAGAAATAGAAAGCCTGAACAGGCCCATAACCAGTAAGGAGATTGAAACAGTCATCAAAAATCTCCAAACAAACAAAAGCCCAGGGCCAGATGGCTTCCCGGGGGAATTCTACCAAACATTTAAAGAAGAACTAATTCCTATTCTCCTGAGACTGTTCCAAAAAATAGAAATGGAAGGAAAACTTCCAAACTCATTTTATGAGGCCAGCCTCACCTTGATCCCCAAACCAGACAAGGATCCCATCAAAAAAGAGAACTACAGACCAATATCCTTGATGAACACAGATGCAAAAATTCTCACCAAAATACTAGCCAATAGGATTCAACAGTACATTAAAAGGATTATTCACCACGACCAAGTGGGATTTATTCCAGGGCTGCAAGGTTGGTTCAACATCCGCAAATCAATCAATGTGATACAACACATTAATAAAAGAAAAAACAGGAACCATATGATACTCTCCATAGATGCTGAAAAAGCATTTGACAAAGTACAGCATCCCTTCCTGATCAAAACTCTTCAAAGTGTAGGGATAGAGGGCACATACCTCAATATTATCAAAGCCATCTATGAAAAACCCATCGCAAATATCATTCTCAATGGAGAAAAACTGAAAGCTTTTCCGCTAAGGTCAGGAACACGGCAGGGATGTCCGTTATCACCACTGCTATTCAACATAGTACTAGAAGTCCTAGCCTCAGCAATCAGACAACAAAAAGAAATTAAAGGCATCCAAATCGGCAAAGAAGAAGTCAAACTATCACTCTTCGCAGATGATATGATACTATATGTGGAAAACCCAAAAGACTCCACTCCAAAACTGCTAGAACTTGTACAGGAATTCAGTAATGTGTCAGGATATAAAATGAATGCACAGAAATCAGTCGCATTTCTCTACACCAACAACAAGACAGAAGAAAGAGAAATTAAGGAGTCCATCCCATTTACAATTGCACCCAAAACTATAAGATACCTAGGAATAAACCTAACCAAAGAGACTAAGAATCTATACACAGAAAACTATAAAGTACTCATGAAAGAAATTGAGGAAGACACAAAGAAATGGAAAAATGTTCCATGCTCCTGGATTGGAAGAATAAATATTGTGAAAATGTCTATGCTACCTAAAGCAATCTACACATTTAATGCAATTCCAATCAAAGTACCATCCATTTTTTTCAAAGAAATGGAACAAATAATCCTAAAATTTATATGGAACCAGAAAAGACCGCGAATAGCCAAAGGAATATTGAAAAAGAAAGCCAGAGTTGGTGGCATCACAATTCCGGACTTCAAGCTCTATTACAAAGCTGTCATCATCAAGACAGCATGGTACTGGCACAAAAACAGACACATAGATCAATGGAACAGAATAGAGAGCCCAGAAATAGACCCTCAACTCTATGGTCAACTAATCTTCGACAAAGCAGGAAAGAATGTCCAATGGAAAAAAGACAGCCTCTTCAATAAATGGTGTTGGGAAAATTGGACAGCCACATGCAGAAAAATGAAATTGGATCATTTCCTTACACCACACACGAAAATAGACTCAAAATGGATGAAGGACCTCAATGTGAGAAAGGAATCCATCAACATCCTTGAGGAGAACACAGGCAGCAACCTCTTCGACCTCAGCCGCAGCAACATCTTCCTAGGAACATCGCCAAAGGCAAGGGAAGCAAGGGCAAAAATGAACTATTGGGATTTTATCAAGATCAAAAGCTTTTGCACAGCAAAGGAAACAGTAAACAAAACCAAAAGACAACTGACAGAATGGGAGAAGATATTTGCAAACGACATATCAGATAAAGGGCTAGTGTCCAGAATCTATAAAGAACTTAGCAAACTCAACACCCAAAGAACAAATAATCCCATCAAGAAATGGGCAGAAGACATGAACAGACATTTCTGCAAAGAAGACATCCAGATGGCCAACAGACACATGAAAAAGTGCTCCATATCACTCGGCATCAGGGAAATACAAATCAAAACCACAATGAGATACCACCTCACACCAGTCAGAATGGCTAAAATTAACAAGTCCGGAAATGACAGATGCTGGCGAGGATGCGGAGAAAGGGGAACCCTCCTACACTGTTGGTGGGAATGCAAGCTGGTGCAACCACTCTGGAAAACAGCATGGAGGTTCCTCAAAATGTTGAAAATAGAACTACCCTATGACCCAGCAATTGCACTGCTGGGTATTTACCCTAAAGATACAAACGTAGTGATCCGAAGGGGCACGTGCACCCGAATGTTTATAGCAGCAATGTCTACAATAGCCAAACTATGGAAAGAACCTAGATGTCCATCAACAGACGAATGGATAAAGAAGATGTGGTATATATATACAATGGAATACTATGCAGCCATCAAAAGAAATGAAATCTTGCCATTTGCGACAACATGGATGGAACTAGAGGGTATCATGCTTAGCGAAATAAGTCAATCGGAGAAAGACAACTATCATATGATCTCCCTGATATGAGGGAGAGGAGATGCAACATGGGGGGTTAATGTGGTAGGAGAAGAGTAAATGAAACAAGTTGGGATTGGGAGGGAGACAAACCATAAGTGACTCTTAATCTCACAAAACAAACTGAGGGTTGCTGGGCAGAGGGGGGTTGGGGGGGGGGGAGGTTATGGACATTGGGTAGGGTATGTGCTAAAAAAAAAAAAAAAAAAAATTTACAATATGTCAAGTTTAAAATGCAAAACAGAAGTTTATGCATTTTTATTAAAATATTTAAAACCACAAGGGAATCATGAATGCCACATTCAGTATGGTGGTACCCCGGGTAAGATCAAGTTATTAAGGATATGGGAAAATAAGTATGTATTAATTTAATTCTGAAAATATTTACTGCAAATATGAGAATATGTTTTAATTTAGTGATCCTTAGTGGTAAATGCCCACAACTTTGTTTTCTCTGTACTTTTTGTATGCTTGAAATGCTTTATAATAAGAAATTAAAGATTTAAAAAAAAAAAAAATTAACCATAGAATTACCATATGATCCAGCAGTTCCACTTGTGGCTTTAGAACCAAAATAATTAAAAGCAAAGCTTTGAAGAGATATTTATAAATCCCTGTTGATAGCACCTTTATTCACAATAGCCAAAGGGTGGAGACAACCAAAATATCCATCAATGGATGAATGAATAAACAAAATATCACATATATTTACAATGGAACTTAACCTTAAAAAGGAGGGAAATATTGACATATTGAGGAACCTTAAAGATATTATAAAGATATTAAAGTGAAAAAAGAATACAGCAGTCTATCTGCCCACAGAAGGACAAATGTTGTATGATTCCAGTTATAAAATGTTCCTAGAATAGTCAAATTCATAGAGATAGAGAATAGAATGGTGGTTGCAAGGGGGTCAGCAGGGGAAGGAATGGGAAGTTAGTGTTTAATGAGGACAGCATTTCAGTTTGAGAAGATGAAAATGTTCTGGAGATGGATGGTTGTGATAGTTGCACAAAAATGTGAGTGTACTTAATGCCATAGAACACACTTCTAAATTATTAAGATGGCATATTTTGCGTTATGTACATTTTACCACAATAAAAAAAAGTAAAAAGAAGACAAGTCAGTTTCCCACTCACCACCCACCCCCTGAAATGTACCAAATGGTCAGATTTAAAGGGAAAAAAATGCAGTCATTGTGTTCTAGGTCTGCAAATAACACATCTTGATTGTTGGCATCATGAAGATAATCGTTGGAAAGATAGGTGATTATTTTTGTCTTCAGTGCAGATGTTTAAGCATCAAGCAGATTAACTCAACAGGAAATTTTTCCATCAGTATGACTGTTCATTAACAGTTGGAAAGGAGGAAAATACAAAGCAACTTCTCAAGTATAAATGAGTCTGAAAATACCTGTCTTCAAGCCCACAAGATTTAGAGCTGTCTTGTGTCCCTTTTCCATAACATGTAGACTCAGTAGCACCCCTTGATGACCAGCCAGCCCCCCAGTGTGGTCCACGGGCTTCGGGGTGCTTTTTTTGTGGATCTGGGCTGAAAGGCACCGTCATGAGGGGAAGCCTCTCCCTTGGCATGTTTCCGCAGACCAGATTCTGCCCACAGCCTTGCAGATTCAGAAGAAATAGGTCACCCGACTCCAGGTGCTTGAACATGAGTGAGCGCTGGTCGGTGACTATATTAGCAGAAGAATGACAAATGGCGAAGTATTCATTCACAGGAAAGATTTCATTTTAGCAAATAAAAGAAGATCTAAGAGATAAGCTCTCATGATAAGTTCTTACTCTTTCTGTTTTCTGTCTCCCTACTTTGACGTGAGGCTATCAGAAGGAGCCATGCTTGGCATAAGCAGCCTCTGCCGGTGTCTGAACCTATGGTGGTTCCCATAGGAACTAATGTCAGCTGAGCTAATGACTGAAGAGTACGGAGAGAGATTATGCCCTGGTGGGCCCTTCTGTGCAGCACCTGGGCTCCTGCTGAAACCCAGTGGTGGGAAGCGGTGGAGAAGAACTTGCTGTGAGGGGTCTCCTGGGTAATGCCCCTCTTAGGAATCAGCTCCTGACCTTATGAGAAAGGTTCTGGAGAAATCTGAGATAAATGCAACTTTGCTTAAGCCTTCTGATGCTTCTAGTGTTTCTATCCAAAATGCCACCTTTGTGGGGCGCCTGGGTGGCTCAGTCGTTAAGCATCTGCCTTTGGTTCAGGTCATGATCTCAGGGTCCCGGGATCGAGTCTCACATTGGGCTCCCTGCTCGGTAGGGAGTCTGCTTCTCCCTCTCTCACTACCCCTGCTTGTGTTCCCTCTCTTGCTGTCTCTGTAAAATAAATAAAATCTTTAAAAAAAAAAAATGCCACCTTTGGTGACGGGTGGTGGCAACATTGTGTGTCAGTTATACTCAAAAACAATTTTTTTGAAAAAGACAAAATGCCACCCTTGGAATAGTCTTATAAATAAACAAATGAGGAAATTTCAATGAATTCATTATTTTAGAAGTGATAACTGAAAATTATCCCCACTTTAGCTGTGTAAAACAGCCAATAGCCATTACCTATAATGGTAAGAGCTACCATTTACTGAATATTTATCTGCAAGGCATGGACTAAGGAATTTGCATACCTTGCTATATTTGAGCCTCAGAACAAGCTCCTTTTGCAAGTAAGGAAACTGAGGCTTGGAGAAACGAAGTAAGCTTGCCGAAGTCACAGATGGAAAAGTGGTGGCCGAGGGCTTTCCCCAACTGAGAGTTCACTTGCCCTTACAGTTCTGTGTCAATAGCTGTGTCATCCATCCGGGTATTATTCAGTTGTCATCAGATAATCAGTCATTACCTTTCTTGTTACAGTGACTTTGTCCAGGCGGAAAACTAGAGAGTAAGAGACACACATGCAAGGCAGGGCACATACGGAGAGGGACCCAAGAGAACGCCCTTCTTGTAAGCTTCCTAGATGAGGTGTGACATTCCCCCACGTGTTGTCCTGCTCAGTTTTAATGTGTGTCTCAAGTAATGGGTCTAGTAATAGATACAGCATGAGCAACTTGAGAATAACAGACCTTAAAAAAATGAACTAGAATTGATTCAAAGTGATCCTTAGAGTAATGTCACGCCAACTCACATTCCAGAATGCTTTCTTGAGTGGAACAAGGTGGGAGAGTGATGGCTTAACTTTGGGGATCGTGCAGCACCCCTGTTTACCCCCACCCCCCATCCCATGAGAAGGTATGGCACAGGGCCTTTTCGGTTATGCACATCATCTCATATGTTGGGATCAAGACCCCTTGTCAGGAAGTAGTCAGTAGTTGTATGATGAAGTAATGAATGCATGCGTCCCTTCCTTTTGGTGGGTGTTCTAACAAGGGACAGCTGTAAGGGAAGTGAAAGATTTTAAGCCTGCATAATAATATTGGGAAAATTTTATTCCTTTTGCTCAAATCTCTATGAACTATTTGAAGTATTATCTTATTTCACAGCTTATTCCAAGTATAATACCATGTAATAATACAAGCATTAGCCAGGAACAGTAGAGACTTCACTGTTGAGATAAAAATTGGTTCCATAATGAGGATCCAGAAATAATGCCATTTGAGTAGATGCCGGCTGTATGATGAGCCCCTTCTTCCTGAAAGTGTTACCACTGGTGTTTGGAGATGAGGAAACAGAGGGGTCTAGACAAAAGGGCCCACATCTCTGAGTTCAGCTAGGCACAGCTATCTGAAAAGGTAGTACAGGCCCCTTGGAGGACCCTGGTCATGGGCTCAGATCATAGTCTAAGGATTTCACCTCATCTGGGGGGCCAGAATAATCAAGCTTTGCCAGCAGTGTGAGAATCGATGCTACTGAGGACAGTCTGGTGATGGGCAGCATGGCGTGTGGCCAAAGCAGGTTAAGGCATGAGGACCTGAGTGAGGCAGGTCCCTAACCAGCAGATCAGCTGGGATCCAGCTTTCTAGAATTCTGGCCATCTTCTGGGTCTCAGTTCTCCGTGTACCAGCACAGAACTAGAATGACAGCTTTCTGGGCTGTTGACCCTAACCATTCTCACCGTGGCATCTTGTAGATTTCATTGTTTTAATGGGCTCCTGTGTGCTGTGTGGGTGAAAGGCCTAAAAAAAAGTGTCCTGTAGAAACGAATGAATCAGGGGGCAGGGAGTTGTTAGTGAATCGTTAAATAAGCCATGCCATTGTTAAAATATTAATGATGGAGAGACTGAGCCTGGGTGGCTCAGCCAGTTGGGTGTCTGCCTTCACTCAGGTCATGATCCCAGGGTCCTGGGATGGAGCCCCGCATTGGGCTCCCTGCTCAGAGGGAAGCCTGCTTCTCCCTCTGCCTGTGCTCGCTCTCTCTCTTTCTCTGACAAATAAATAAATAAAATATTTAAAAACAAACAAACAAATAAACATTGATGATAGCAATGAGGGAGGTAGAGCGGGGATGAGGGGGCCTGGTGAGCAGATGAGCCGGAGTCACAGAGGAATGTGAAGTTTCAGGAGAAGCTGATGAGTGCCAGTGCAAAGAGGTCAGCGCTGGGATTCCGTTGGAATCCAGGAGGCCCCCACAGTTGGGTCCTGGATCTCCCGGGAGGAGGTGCTGTGGTGTAGACCCATCCCCATGAGGATGGCCCTGTAAGGAGGGGGATGGGAGGGAGTAGCCCAGGGAGCCTGCAGCGAGAGGAGACATGCCCCCGACAGGGTCTGTGGACTTCCCCACAGTTAACCAAATGCAGAGCTGGAGGCACCCCCAAGCTTCGGGCAGTGTGCGTAAAGGCACAGACCAGGAAGGGAGGGTGGCCCTGAAGGCAGCAGGAGAAAGGCTCCAGAAGGCTCCAGAGGAGGGTCCCAAAGCACCAAGTAGAAGTGGTAATGGGAGGATCCAGACCACAAAGTGTGGTCTCTTCTAGGCAGTTTCCCAGTTTGGCTAATTTCTAGGGAAATAAAACCATTGAGGATGGTTATTTTCATTCTTCAGAAAATGTGCATGCTCCTGCTTCTGGGTCACCTTGCATGGTGCTGTTATTTGTGGCCCTTTGGCGACTCACTCTGGGCTAACCACCTGCTCCGGCTGTCGCCTGGTGTCAGTCCCCTGGGTCAGGGAGGTGGCCAGTGTGTGCAGGGGCAGGAATGGAACCAAGCTCATCTGACAGACAGAAAGGGTTGCTGGGGCAGAATGACAGGTCATAGATGTATCCAAGGATTCGTTTTTATGCTGTTTTCAATATGACCTCGAAACATACTGAATGTTTCCCTTTGACCCAGAGGAAGTTGTGGAAGCTCCCGGCAAGCTGCCCAGGCCCGGTGAAGGACTGCCCATGGGTGCGGGTCAGCTGCTTTATTAGATTCTACTTGGGACTCTCTGTCACCTGTCACCATGCTGGCGCCAAAACAGCTCATTACGTAATTTCATAGTCAGAGCCTAAGCCCCAACTTCCTCTAAATGCAGCTGGGTCTGTTCGTATTTTTACCCCTGATTCCATGATGTCCTGTGGGTATTTTAGGAACGGGCTGTATGTACTGGACAAACACTGTTTAGCTGCAAAAGTAGTGTTTGTATTCGAATTCTGGCCTACAAAAGAGAGCAAAAGAGGGTTGGCCTTTGCATCCAAAGACGTAGGGGTGTTTTACCTGGCAGGTCATCTCATGGGTGTTCTTAGCTTTCAGGAGGCTGAGTGATGGCACAAGGTCATGTGTGCACATTCCTAGGAATCCAAAAATACAAGCATCTCTTCCCACCACCACCACCACCAAGAACAACTCGATTCTTCTTACTCTCTTTCTCACAGTAACAGGCCTTAAGCTAATAAATAGCCCAGCAGACACTTGCTAATAGCCAACAATCGCGGTTCAAAAGGGATGACATACTGAGATGCCTTGTAAACAAATTCATGGTGCTAGAAATGACCCTTAGTCACGTACACTGTTTGCACATCACCTCGTTGGTCTGGTGAAACAGTTTTTAAAAAGATATTAAACAACAAGATGTCCGGTTACCTCTGCCTTATGAGTACATGGACTCAAGAAGAAATTCGTTACGAGACACTTGAAGGGCATTTGGGCTTTGGGAAACTCAGTTTTTGGTCTGAAAGCCAACCAGTGTGGCTGGGTAGTGCTTTCCTTCTGCTGCGGCTGCTGCTGCTGCTTAGGGCAAAGCTGGTTGCATTCCAGAATGGCGTTATCTGGCGCCCGGCCCATGGCAGCTAGTGCCCATTGTGAGGGGCAGGCCTCCAAATAAGAGCTTGGATTAACCCAGACCCGACCCAGATCCGGGTGGTGACCCGGGTGTCCACTTTTGAGGACATTTTGAATGTATTGCAAACACACAGGTGTATAGTTTGGAAGATACTTGATTTCAGATCTGTTTTCAATCCATTATGGCTGAGACCAAAACCTTCCAGCTTTTCCTTGTGATCAGAGTTCTCTGTTCAGGTGTTCGGTGTGAAAGGGACCAGTTCTTTGTCACTCTATGTTTTAAACAGGTCTGCTGCTGTCAAAGAGGAATGTGATCCCTTGATTTTGGGTGCTGTTGCATGAGACTAATAATTTTTCTTGTGATGTCTCTTGTCCCCCCACTGCCAGGAAGGGCGCCTGTGGCCTTCAGACAGCTCCGGGCCTCGGCCAGGGGCCTCAGAGGTAAGGAGTTGGGCAGGGGTGGGGGGTGGGCTGTGGGAGGTAGCTATTGCACCCATGTGAGGGGAGGGGAGGAGGGGAATAACCACTGCGACAACATTGATGGAAAGGCTAAAGCACAGATTAAGAAATAACACATTTCGATCAAGGCATATGTTGTAACTTTGGTTAAAAAGGTGAGGAGGAGTTTTTCTCTAGAATGTCCTAGAGAAGATTCGTGCTAGTCTGAAGCTCCTTAGAGAAATCAGGTTGAGAATCACTGATCATTACCTGATTTCATAAGCTGCTAATAATGAGGCTTGGTAGATGTGGGCATAGTTTATAAACTTTCATAAGTTTATAACTCTCCAACTTTCATAATATGATTTTTAAAATAACAATAGATTTGCCTATCAGCTAAAACTACAGCGTGAAAGAAGTCAGTGGAGATATAGATCTTTCTATCTGTATACATCTCTTTCCTCTAGAAGAAATCTGGTTGGTGGAATAGGTGACAGAATTATGTAAGAACAGTAGTACTTGGATTCATTTTGGGAAAACAAATCTGTAATTGTATTTACTTTGGAGTACAAAATGTTCTTCATGTCATTTACTAAAAGTAACTACAGGAAACTTTCATCCAGAAAGAAACAACCGGAAAAGTCTAGAAACTAGAAGGAAAAAGAACTCACTTGTTCTGTATTTTCTTAAGTGATGGATAGAACAACATGCTCATATAGATGTTGTGATTATACTTAGATTTACATGAAAACTCTGAGGGCCCCCATTCTTCTGAGCCATAGGTGAGGGAGCAGGTAGTGGGGTCCTTTCACTCCAGGTGAAGGTGTGGGGGCCCAGGGCTGTCCCCTGGTGGACAGGACTGCCGTGCCACCCCCACAGCGTTCTTCTGCTTCATTCCTGTTTACTGAACTCCACTGGAACCAGCAGAAAATGTTTACATAGCGTTCACGGTAACTCCCATCAAACCCAAATTTTCAGTTAACCACAATCTCCACTGTTGAAACATCCTAGATTACCTGTAGTTTGGCAAAGTGAGTGGTGTAAATCACAAGGAATAAGAAAACTACCTCCCCCCGCCACCCCGAAATAGTCGTTTCCCGTTGTTTCCTGTTTTGAGGACTGCGTGAAAAGTCTTCAAACTGCTGAGAACACAGACCGTGCATGAATTTCCTTGATACCCTCAGGTTCGTGGTCATTGTGCCACGGATGTCTTCAAGCCTGTCCTCCTTCCCTTGCAGATCATGTATGCCCCGAGATCCAGGGACAGGTTTACGGCCCCATCCTTTATCCAGAGGGACCGGTTCAGCCGTTTCCAACCCACCTACCCCTACGTGCAGCATGAGATCGACCTTCCGCCCACCATCTCTCTATCTGACGGGGAGGAGCCGCCTCCTTACCAGGGGCCCTGCGCCCTGCAGCTCAGGGACCCTGAACAGCAGAGGGAACTCAACCGAGAATCTGTGAGGGCCCCGCCCAACCGAACCATATTCGACAGCGATTTGATAGACATTTCCGCGTACAGTGGGGGCCCGTGTCCGCCGAGCAGCAACTCGGGGATAAGTGCCAGCACCTGCAGCAGTAACGGGAGGATGGAGGGGCCGCCCCCGACGTACAGCGAGGTGATGGGCCACTATCCGGGCGCCTCTTTCTTCCATCACCAGCACAGCGGCGCCCACAGAGGGAGCAGACTACCGTTTCAGCAGGACAGCTCGGGGGGCACAGTGCTGCCCATCCAGGGCAAAGACAGGAAGCCCGGGAACCTAGTCTGACCCCGCGACGGCGCAGGAGAAGGAAGAAACCAAGGAGGGAGGAGGGCCGCACTGCCTCCGCCCCCAGGCACGCTGTTGTTCCGTTTCACGTGCTACAACGAAGTAAAACCAAATGTGCAAACGTGGTCTTTGTTTCTGATTCCTTTCAGGGGAATTGCAAGCAGACTAGACTGAAATAATACAAACTTCCATCCGGTCTGACCGCGAACAGTGTTTATTTGGGGACAGGCGTCAGGACGGGGTGGGTGCTGGTTTTCACCAAGGGCGGGCTTGGGAACACAGAGAAAGGGATGCTTGGAAGATATCATGAAATAAAACCCACAGAGGTGTTTGATTTATTTAATTATGAAAGGAGACTTTGCAGAGAAAGAGGCCAGAATGGCCGTTTTATAATGAATTGATAAAAAAGGATGCATTATTATATATTATCATGGGGAAGTATCGGCCAGTTTGCTTTTTCTCCCAAGGTGTGGAACTTTTATTTTGTTTTAAAAATATGATTCAAAATCCCTGTTTTGTGTGCCAAGGTATAAAGTGAAGAAGTTAGATGAATGCAAGGAGTTAATTTGTGTCGTGATGATGTGTTTTTTAAAAGTTGCACTATCTAAATGTTTATATATGAGGGGACTGTTCTATGTGAAGTTCTGTATGTTGTCTTCTCACCTGTGGATTATTATTAGGCCCAAGGAATACCCGGAGTGTTCCCCATAATCACGTGAGAAAAGATGTTTGGGGATATAGCCTAACATATGCCAACTTACCTAAATCAAGGAGGTCATTACTGTTGCAAGAGTTTGGCTCACATAGTGGTGCATCACAGAAGCATCTGGAGACTTTGGGATTGAAGATAGGAAAGACTAAATCCCAGCGTTTCTGACTTGCTAAGTTCCTTTGCTAGTCTTAGGCTGCATATTTGATTAACTTTGACCCTGACATGTGCATTTTATGTACCTGGTATCACGCAATCCTGCCCGTCCTCCCGCGGAGCAGTTTAGTTTCTTCAGTAATTTAGAGGGTTTTTTTTTTTCACTGTAGCATGAAATATACTCAGATACATACATTATTTTACGCAATAAATTGTTTAAAATGCAAGGTGGTTATTTTTAATACTGTTGAAATATGTGACTTCTCAGTGTATTTCCGTTTTCTCTCTCCTTTTCTAGATAGGTAGTGCAGTTCAGGCCTGGCCGGCTGGTCAGGACTCTGGAAGAGGCTCTCACCAGTGGCCCCCTGGGGCAGCCTACCTGGCCACTGTGTGCAGGCAATGCCCCCAGGGCATCTTCACGCGCAGGAGGCCCCCTGGAGCGGGTGAGAGCACATGGCGGGGGCCACACACACTACCCATCACTGCTGGTGGCACTGGGCTCTTGGAGGAGGTACTCAGAACCCATCCTGGCCCCTGGGGGGAGCTTCCTCAGCCCCCAACCCCCCAATGGTTACCCAACGGTGCAGGGCAGGGGGAGTGACTGGAAGCACACAGGAGAAAAAGCACAACACATAGTTCAACGCAACCAGAGAGCTCATAAATATCGCTAGTCTCAGCTTCACTATTCGTGATATTTACAAACATTTGCTCTTATGTAGAATAGGTAACTTCCTTGTGTGGAAGCCAGCATCTGGCCTGTGTGACAGCCGCAGCCTGTGGGTTTGGTCAGCACCAGGCCATGGGAGGTCTTGTCCACTTTGGCCTCTGCATGTAAAACAGTGAATTTGGAATAATGGCTCAGTGACTCTTATCTCTGTGGTTTTCATTGCTGAATTGGCACATGTGTGTTTGTGTCTGTCTGTGGGTCTCTGGGGTGGTTTCTCAGGGAGGTGACTTTGTGCTGTGGGCTAAGAGCTGGAGAATGTTCTGAATGGCAAGTCCTGTCCGTGGCTCCTTTCTGCTACTTCTCTCAGTCAGTAGGTGGCTGGTTTTTGTTTTGTTTTGATTGGAATCTCCATTCGACTCATCCATTTCACACAGTAACCTCCACAGATCTCTCTCCTTAAAAGGAGAGAGAGAAAAGATGGGCAGCAGTTGCCACTCAGGCCTCAGACCCTGTTTGGAGGCGTATTTTGTTCTGGGGGCTGCCTAAGGGACCCCAAGACTGGACAGATCCCTGGGAGCCTGGAACCAGACCCAGAGCCTGCCTCTCCTGTGCCCTAGGCCCTCCTGTGGCTCAGCTCACTGCCTGGCTTACAGGCCCGTGCTTAAGGAAGCTGGGCATCCCCTTGGCATGAAACTTACCTCACCGTGCAAGGGAATGTTAGCACCTGACCCAGTCAGGACCCCACAGGTGGAGGCTCAGGGTAGGTTAGGTGTCCCGTCAGATGCAAAAGGAGAAGCTTAGTCATCATTCCAAACCTCACCTGCAATTTTGGTAAAGTGGTGAACCCGCCATATTGTAGCTCTTCCTCAAAATGGTTGCACAATCCTTTTCCTACCTACTACAAGAATGAGCTATGGTCAGAAACTGGCAAATTTCTTAGTCACTTTGCAAGTTTATGAGTTTTGCAGATGTCCACAATAATTTGGCAAAGCAATTATTTAATTCCAGTAACTTGAATCATCCTTCAAAAGAGGTTCCTCCCATTGGGCCACCCTAGAGAATTGCCCTTTGAGTTATTTACTTATTTAAAGACACAGACCTAGCAAACCGTGACTTAATGGTCTTTGAGGCTGGACCTCTGTGATTAATTAGTTTGAAAGCCAAGGTCATGAGTTGAATTAATAGTCCATTTCCTTTGACATGGGGAAAAGGTGATTTAGATCTACAGCTTCTTGAAAGGTGTGGCTGCCTTGTTCACACCACATCCCCTTGCTGGCCGGGTGAGGGACAAGGGGTGATGTGAGGACGCAGCTTGTACAGGGGCCCAAATTTCAAGAAGCCCACATGCTTAGGAGATCCGAAGGTCTGGCTGGGGAGCCTGTGATGTAGGCAATCCATGGTGGGTTTATTATTTCAGAAGGGTGTTAAAGGATTGCATTGTTCAAAGGAACAGTGGGTGGGGAGATAGTTCTCCCGGGGAACCAGCTGTGACATCCAGCTGCTGTCCCCAGACTTCCAGGAGCATAAAACCCAGGGTATGTTGAATCCCATTTCTAGGAACAAAGTCTTCAAGGGTGTATTTGGTCTGTGTTCTTCAGTCGCCAAAGCAGTCCTTAGTACAAATGAGATTTTCCTAAACAAACTGTGTAATTAAGTAAACGTTGCTCTGTTCTTTGTGTCCCTGACCAAAATTTAGTGTTAAGGAGTTTGACAAGCATGCCCTCCATCCTTCCCCATCACATACACTTGTGGACACACAGCCCCCAAGAAATTTCAAGATAGCCGAAGAGAGCATTGAAAACTTAAAAAGACTTGTCATGAGGAGGACTTCACATTTATCTGCTGATTTTAGCTCAAAGTCTTCGGAGAGGACAGGGGCTGATAGTAGCCTGAAAGGCCTTCAGAAGCACTGGCGTAGGAATGTGGTGCACAGATGAGCATGCCTTAGGCTTCTGAACTTCTTCCTTTGATCTTCTTCACCTTTATTCTATGTTCATTAGAATGAGAAGAACTCAGACGGCATGCACTGCTAGAAAACTGCTCTGACCTAGAAGAATCCGGTCAAATCACAGCCTTCCCCTCAGAAGCAGAGTTGCCCCCCTGGACAGGGCCCTCCTGCACCATCCATCCAGTTGCTTTGCTAACTAGGGGTGCCTGTAGAAGGGTCCTGCTGGGGTCCTCAGGGGCCAGGCTGGGGGCTGCTCCCCCACGTGCTCCCTGCCTGCAGCTTCCGTCCGGTGTTAGCTATGCCGGGACTCCTGCTAGAAGTTTGCTATGTAAAGCAGCACTGTTAACTGCATATTGTCTCATATACCATTCATTTCTCTTCAGATTTCCAAAGCTCAGCAGTATGCAAAGTGGGGAGGGGGGGAGAACTGGGAAGGACACTTGGTTTTTGTTAACTTTTTGGTTTTGTCTGTGACTAAAACAAGACATAGACCCATGCTTGGCACCAAGCCTTTGTATGGTGACATGCCCCCCAAGGCCACTTCCCCTCTCTGCCAGGGCCCAATCCTAGTGGAAGGGCCTGATGCAGACTCCATTCTGCTGATGTTCACCCAGATTACCTTGGCCTTGGTGAACCTAAATAAAATGACATGATTGGGTGACAGGCTGGCACATCTCCCCTCCTCAGTGTGAGCAACACAGTGTCCACCAGTGCCCACCAAAGTCACAGATGAAGAAATAGCTTTCGCCCCAGACCACAAAAGCTAGTCTTGGCAGCTTTGCGGGCTCCCCTCACTGGGGCCAGCTGCCAGAGGCCGGCCCGAGGACCTTGCAAAATCCTCCTGCCTCGCCATAACCTACATTTTTCAGGAACCAAGATCTCAGCCAAGGTGATATTACTACCCAAAGTACTGCATCTTTCACGTAGTTCAAGTTTGTAATTGACTGCCAGGGTTAGACGATCGTTTGCTGCTGCTGCTTTCCAGACCAGCTGCATTGGGAAGCTGGTGTGTGTGTGTAAGAATGCCTTGCTAAGAAAGCGCTGCCTTCCTCTGATCCTCTTCCCTTTCTCCGCGTGTGCTTGTTTGTGTGCAGTGGGCCGGGGGGGGGCGGGGGGGTAATGGACGCACTACTCGCATGTCGCGTCGCCCTTGGCGTTCCAAAGAGCTCTGCATGCCGGTGGCTTTGAAGCCCCCACGGGGTCTCTTGCTGACTTCAGCAGACCCAGGAACCGAGCCCCCCACCGCCGCACTCTGCTCCCACCTTTGTTGTGCCTCACTTACAATGGTGCTTTTTCAGTTGTCCGTCTTCTCTTTTTATTTGTAAGGTGCTGTATATAACTTGAATATATTATGCACATATCCTACCCAATGGGTAGAACAAAAAATTGTTAATACTGTAATATAATGTATAGATACTGATTTTAACAGAAATGGCATAGAATTTGTGAATGCCTATGTGCTTTGTCCTCTTTTGTAAGGAAATTTGCAAATGGATGCATACAGATAAAAGTCTATGTAGTTTATTTTCCTATTAAATATCAATATTATAACACAAGGGAAAGAAGTCTGAACAAACAAGCCACTGTTTATGACCAGCATATGTATAGCAAGTGAGAGTTGCATCTTTGCTGTGAAAACCCTTGAAAAAATAATTTTAAAAGAATCCCACAGCTTTTTGGTTGCCACTAGATGCTTCTCATTTTCATCTCTTTAGTAAGGCTCAGTTGGACCAGTGTTAGAGTCAGAAAAAAAAAGAAAGTGTCTTGAGTTTGCTTTATGAGAAGATATCTCACGTTGTAGAAGACCGGAGAGGTCAGGCCCCAGTGAAAAGTGCGTACTTTGTTAAAATTACAGAAATGATGCCCAAGTTCAGGAAATTGGCCAGCAGCAGAGGACTTTGGTCAGTACGGAGGCATTCGGAGCCATCCATGTCCCTAGTCTCTCTGTGCCTTTTCCTTTGACAAAATGAAGTTGTGGAGCCAATGAAGGTACGCGTGTGTAGGGCAAGAGTATCTCAGGAAAAACAAATCCACTTAGGAGAGACCCCACTCTTAGCAAAACTTCTGTTTTGGGTTATCATTCACAGAGAACTAGCTATCAGTCAGTCAAGTGAAGAATCTTTTGTCCATTCCTGTTGGTGTCTCGGGGTGATCTTGATAAGCTAGGATTTGCCAGCCGTTAGGGATTACATTTTTCGTCGCCTGTTCTTTCGCACCTCTTACACAGCTATCCTTCCAGCTCAGTGTCCTTTGTGACCTCTGCCTTTATCTTAAAATATTCTAATACTAAAAAAGGAAAAAGCCTATCATGTCTTCACCAAAACCACAGTTGAATCGTGGGCATGTTCATTCTTTCCAGTGTTGTCCATAAAGGCAGTCAGTGAAATTTTGCCCATCGGATCCATATTTCCACTCTATTGTGTCATCAGAGGATATTAATTCTAGTAAAATCATGTTTTTTATTTGCTCTGTGGTGTTATGTTCTGATTTTGAAAATCACAAAAGAATCATGCCCTTATCCTCCAGAAAGCAGACAATTACAGATTATCCTTACATTGAAAACACCTCTACAATGCAACTCTTAATGCTGAAGGATGAAAAGTCACCCCTTCTTCTCACTGTTCTGAAAAGGCGTGACAAGATAGTTATCTTGGTGGGGAGAGGCTGTGTCCCATCCAGCCCCCACCCTCGGCTCCCCTCATGAACTGTGGGGGCTCCTTGTGGTTCTGGTTTGGCATTAGGAGCCAAGGCTCTCTGCTGTCAGGAGCAACACTCCCACCCTGCCAGGTTTCATCTCTTGGGAGAACTGTTTGAGGATGAGTGTCATCAGAGAATGTTCTAGACTCAGAGGTACTAAAGTGTGTTCCCACACCATTGCTTCCTTTCTACAGAATTGAGGCTTAAACTTTGCTGTTAATGATACTGGTTCACCTTAATGTGCTTGTTGGTATATTGCTGTTTTTCATTTCCTGGCTTTTAAAAATCACATTTTCTAATTGTCTTTGTCTACTGGAAAGCTATTTTTAAATGTGTACAACACTATTCATAGCATTTAGTTCATTTAATTTTTATTATAAAGCAGCCAACTAAAAAGGTACAACTGTATGCGAGCTTTTCAGTAGCTCATGTGAGCTCTGATAACCAGAAGTTATTAAAGTCTGTAACAGCCGTTTGTGCTTACTTTCAACATAATTCCCAGCTATATACAGAGAAATATTTCCAACTGTCGTGTATCTGCCTCTTTTAACTGAGCAATGGTGATGTAGTTCTTAGACCTAAGGTCTGTAATTGCAATACTTTTAAAGAAAGATGTTGCTCTAAGTGCTGTTTGTTAGTTATGAAATCAGCTTTTTCTGCTTGTTCTTAATGCTGTGGTCAAACCATAGCACAAAATCATTAAAAATAATCAGTGATATACATGTGTCTCCTGTTTTTCTTTTTTGCAATCTTTAAAAAACAAAGCACATATGTGAGGGTGGGGGGAAACTACATGTGTTTTAAAATCCAGTCCCAAAGAAACACTATTCTTAGGGTTTCTTAGCTAACCTTTCCTCAAGCCCAGGTTCTACATAGAAATGTTCAGGGGTTGTCCACAGGTCTCATCGTGGGAGGAGCCACTGAGAACGGCTTCACTTGAGCCGAGGCGCCCGAGGGATGTGTAGCTATCTCCCAGTTTTAGAATGGCTGTCAGAGAAACAGAAACCAGCTAAGCCCAAAACATGAACAAGATTTCTAGCAATGGGTCCACAATAGCCAAACTGTGGAAGAAGCCAAGATGCCCTTCATCAGACAAATGGATACAGAAGATGTGGTCTATATATATAATGAAATATTACTCAGCCATCAAACCTACCATTTGCATCGACATGGATGGAACTGGAGGGGATTCTGCTGAGTGAAATGAGTCAAGCAGAGAAACAATTATCAGATGGTTTCACTCATATGTGGAACAGAAGGAATAGCATGGAGGACCACAGAGGAAGGGAGGGAAATCTGAAGGCATAGAAATCAGAGAGGGAGACAAACCATGAAAGACTCTGGGCTCCAGGAACCAAACTGAGGCTTTCAGAGGGGAGGGCGGTGGGGGGATGGGGTAACCAGGTGATGGGTATTTAGGAGGGCTCGTGTGGTGGTGAGCACTGGGTGTTACACACAACTAATGAAACATTGTAACACTACATTAAAAACTAATGGTGTATTATATGCTGGCTGACTGAACATTAAAAAAAAAAAAAAAGATTTCTAGCAATGGGAACTGTTCATCCAGGAGAGAGATGCCTCAGAGGTTTAAGATCCTCAGCATTAGGGGCACCTGGGTGGCTCAGTGGGTTAAGCCGCTGCCTTTGGCTCAGGTCATGATCTCAGGGTCCTGGGATCGAGTCCCACATCGGGCTCTCTGCTCAGCAGGGAGCCTGCTTCCCTCTCTCTCTCTCTCTCTCTCTCTCTCTCTGCCTGCCTCTCTACTTGTGATCTCTCTCTGTCAAATCAATAAATAAAATCTTTAAAAAAAAAAAAGATCCTCGGCATTAGAGGTTCTCAGTCTGTGATCATGTAGCAAAAGAACTCTAAATTTACTTCACTGAGAGATTAGAATAGTATCTCTAAGCTCTAATTACATACACAGATTCACAGATAACATAACCGTGTATGCACAAAACCTCACACCATCTACCAAATTACTGGAATAAGTGAACTGAGCATGGTCACAAAAAGCAGTTATTTTGCATGTCTATGTAATGAACTTCAGAAACAAATGAACTTTGGAAACTGAAATCTTAAAAATGCCATATAAATCATTGTTGGTAGTAACACCCGTTTCAGACTTTCAGAAAAATTTTTTTTTGAGAGACGGAGGTGGGGAGAGGGAGAATCTGAAGCAGGCTCCATGCCCGCCTGACACGAGGCTCCATCTCAGGACCCTGAGACCACGACCTGAGCCAAAATCAAGAGTTGGATGTGTAACCGACTCAGCGACCCAGGCGCCCCCGAATTAATTTCTTTAAAATTGTTTTGGAAAGGGGAGTAAAAGGTGTAAGGAGGAAAACAGCTATAAGAAAAGAATTTCTTCCTTAAAACAGCAAATAGTTACTCATAGATCATACTACACTCTGGAATAAATTCTCTAATCTCTTATTTAGTAGATCATTCAAGAGATATTACAGAATTATCCCCCAAACTTGCTATCCCTGAGTGAAGCGAACACTAGTATAAACTTTCCTCTTGGAGAGAGTTCTGCACAGGAATGAGGGGGTTCAGGGCTTGAGATGCCTCCTTGATCCTGTTCAGTAAACCCTGGAGGCTGCAAAGAAACAGCTCCCTACCCCTGTTCCCCCTCTACCACAAGGAATCTATACCAAGCACCCCTTGGTAACTGTCTCTGTGTTACCTGAAAGCAAAAGCTGAGAAGAGACTCTCCATGCAGGTAGCTTGCCTGGGAGCCATTCCCAGAGGATGAACTGGGTAATGAGAGAGGAGACCGGCAAAGGTGTTCAGATTCCCACTGTAGGCAATTGGGCCTTAGGATGGGGCCAAGAAGGAGGGGAGGCAGGGACACCAATCTCCAGTGTGGAGGGTTGCCCTTTGGGATTATCTTCCCAGACATCCTGGGTAGGAACAAACTGAAGACTTGGGGAGAAGTGCTGGGGCAGAAAAACCCAGACAACTGATGTTTGGAAGCTGCCAGCATGTGTAGGAGTTATTCCTCCTATCTGGAGCTGAAATGACACTCTTGGAAGGGGACTTCCAAGAGCCAGGGGCTGCTGGCAGGGGAGAGGCCGGCCCAGTTCTGGACCTGCCATTTTCCCAGATAGGCTTACACTCTGCACAGGACGTGAATGGACCCCTAAACCTCCCCTCCTTGATGATGACCTCTCTTCTGCCTGGGCTTCCTTGTGTCCCAACCTGGGGGACACAGTACTTCAGGGCCGCCAAAACATGCCTGCCGAGACCCCAAACTCCTCCAATCTCTGACTTCCTTTGATCAACTTCCTCTGGTTATTAGCCTGTTTGTGAAACAGCAGGGCTGCTGGCTGGAAATCACACTCCTCTGGCCACCTGTTTCCTGCCCCCTTAGGAGAACATTTGGAAACACAGGGCATCCTCTTCCAGAGATCCACTCATTGGGAGCCTTGAAATAAGATGCTGGATTTGTGACTCTCCATGATGACACTTGCACATACCATTCTATAATGAGTCTGTTCCTTAGAACATCATAATTAGATTGCTCATTATGCTGTTTTGCTTTGGATTCTAATTCGAATGTTTGTTTTAAAATAGCAGCCTCAAAGTAAAAACTTTGCACTTGTGAAGTTCTTTGTCTTAACATCATGTTTCTGTTCAGACGTAAGCTTTTACAAACCTCACTTGCCCTACTTTACACAATTTTCTAAAAAATCAGACATGCCAAAGCTACAGTTTTAATCATTCTAACACAGCATAGTGGTGACTGAAATGTAGGCTTTCAAAAGGACTTACCAGGAAGTTGGTATATATATTTGCAGATAGCTGTATATAGTAGCTCCTGTATAATTTAACCTGCTTACAAAGCCATCTGCATTTGGAGTTATACTGTGGCTACTGTCACCATGCATCTATAAGCACCACAGGTTCTATCAAGCCTCACTAGCAAATAGAGTAAGCATGCTTTAAAGCCAGAGTACAAAGGTCCTTCTCCCCTAATGTGTGGGCCAGGTGACCCCAACCCCTCCTCACTTGCTGCAGCTCTATTACCTGAGTGAGGGCACCATTAGTCACTCCCATCTTTGGCATGGACTCTAAGATGATTTGGCATCTGTCCCACTTCCGTTAAGATCTCCTACTTACAATTAAAGGGCCGTACAGATTTTGGAACCTACAGACCTGGGTGGTTCAAATATTAGCCTTGTCTCAAATTAATGTCCCTGATGGGCTGTTGCTTTTACATGTTACCTGTCCAACAGGAACACCCATGGAAAGACTGGAGGGCAGAGTGTGCTTGCCACGTGGGGCCCTCAGTGAAAGAAGCTGCTATTGTTATAACATCCATATTCTAGATTTAATTAAAAAACATTTGGCCAATTACTACAGACTTGTAGACAGTGCTTTATCTTAGATTGCTGTCTACACTCACTCCTACACCTTAAAATGCCGTGAAAGAAACAGGTACCAGAGTAAACTAAAAGGGGAAACAGAAGTTTCTTGAGATAAACAAAAATGGAAACAAAATAACAGAATCTATAGGATGCAGCAAAAGCAGTTCTTACAGGGACATTCATAGCAATAAACACCCATATTAATAAACAATCTATCTCTATGCCTTAAGGAACTATACAAGAATAAACTGACCCCAAAGTTAGCTGAAAGAAGGAAATAATAAAAATCAGAGCAGGAATAACAAAACAGAAAATTTAAAAACAATAGAAAAGATTAACCAAACTAAGAGTTGGCTCTTTGAAGAGATAAACAAAATTGACAAACCAAGGAAGAAAGAGAAAGACCAAATCAACAAAATTACAGAATTATAACTGAGAAGGGAAACAGATACTACAGCAGTTCTAGCAATCATAAGAGACTACTATGGGTAACTACATGACAACAAATCGGACAACCTGGGAGAAATGGAAAAATTCTTAGAAACATACAAACTACTGAGACTGAATCAGGAAGAAATTGAAAATCTGAACAGACCTATTATTAGTAAGGAGATTGAATCAGTTATCAAAAATGTCCCAACAAAGCAAAGCCCAGGACCAGATGGCTTCAGTAGTGAATTTTACCAAACATTTAAAGAATTAATCCCAATTCTTCTCAAAGTCTTCCAAAAAATTGAAGATGAGGGAATACTCCCAAACTTATTTTATAAGGCCATCATTACCCTAATAGCAAAGCCAAATAAGGACACCAGTAGAAAATAAAACTACAGGCCAATATCCCTGATGAACAGAGATGCAAAAATTCTCAAGATATGAACAAATGAATTCAGCAGCACTAAAAGGATCATTCTCCATGATCAAATGGGATTTATCCCTGTGATGCAAGGATGGTCCAACATGAGCAAATTAAACACTCTCACTACTTCTATTCAACACAGTACTGGAAGCCTTATCAAGAGCAGTCAGGGAAGAAAGAGAAATAAAAGTTACTAGAATTGGAAAAGAAGGGTATGGTCAGTTGAGCGTCTGATTCAATTTCAGTTCAGGTCATGGTATCAGAGTTGTGGGGTCAAGCCCCATGTCAGTCTCTGTGCTTAGCTCAGAGTCTGCTTGGGATTCTCTCTCCCTCTCCCTCTGTCCTTCCAGCTCATGTTCTCTTTCTCTCTCAAAAACATAAATCTTAAAAAAAAAAAAAAAATTGGAAAGGAAGTAATAAAATTGTTTCTATTTGCAGATTCCCTGATTTTATATATAGAAATTCCTAAAGTCTCAACCAAAAATGTTAGAATTAATCAACAAATTCAGTAAAGTTACAGGACATAACATTAACACACAAAATCAATAGCATTTCTATATCCTTCCAATGAATTTTCTAATACCAACAACTAATTTTCTGAAAAAAATAAAGAAAGAAAGAAACTGATTCCATTTATAATAGCATCAAAAACAACAAAGTACTTAGGAATAAATTTAACCAAGGAGGTAAAAGATCTTTATTTTGAAAACTATAAGACATTCATAAATCGAGGAAGACACCAATAAATGGAATGGTATCCCATATTTGTGGACTGGGAAAATGAATCTTGTTAAAATGTCAATACTACCAAAAGCCATCTACAGATTCAATGCAAACCTTATCAAAATTCCAATGGCATTTTTTATAGAAATTTAAAAAAAATTCCTAAAATCTATATGGAATCACAAAAAAACCCAAATAGCCAAAGAAATCCTGGGAAAGAACAACACAGAAGGAAGTGCCACACCTTATTTCAAACTACACTATAAAGCTACAGTCATTAAAACAGTATGGCTCTGGCATAAAAACAGGCCACTCCACCAATGGAATACAATCAAGCCCAGAAATAAACCCAAGGATATATGGTCAACTAGTATTTGACAAGGGAGTCAAGAATACACAATGAAAAAAAAGACTGGCTTTTCAGTAAACGGTGCTGGGAAAACTGGATATTCACATGTGAAAGAATAAAACTTGACCTCTATCTTACAGCATTCACAAAAATCAATTCAAAATGGATTAAAGACTTACAACCCAAAACCGTGAAATTCTTAGAAGACATAAGAATAAACCTCATTGGCAGGGGACTTAGTAAAATCGCACCTAAAGTGCAAGCAACAACATAAGATATAAACAAGTGGGACTACATCAAACTAAAAAGCTTTAGCACAGCAAAAGAAAACCATCCATAGAATGGAAAGTCAATCTACTGAATGGGAGAAAATATTTACAAACTCTGTATCTGGTAAGAGGTTAATATCCAAAATATATAAATAATTCCTACAAGTCAATAACAAAAAACAACCCAATTACCATATGATCTAGTTATTCCACTTCTGGGCAAATATCAAAGGAAACAAGAATAGTAACTCAAAGATATGTGCACCCCCTATGTTCACAGCATCATTGTTTATAATAGTTAAGACACAGAAACAACCTAAGTGTCCATCAATGGGTGAATAAATAAAGGTGGTGGTGGTGGTGGTGTGTGTATATGCGTGTGCATGCACACACAATGAATGTTATTCTGCCATTAAAAAATGAGGAAATCCTACCATATGTAACAACATGGATGGACCTCGAAAGTATTATGCTAATTGATATAGGTCTGACAGAGAAAGACAAATACTGTATGACCTTACTTATATGTGGGAATGTTAAAAACTAACCAACAAAATCCTACCAAAGTCATAGGAAAAGAAATCAGGTTTGTGGTTACCAGAAGGGGAGGACTGGAGGAGGGGAACAGGAGGAAGATGGTCAAAAGGCACAAACTTCCAGGAGGAAGAAGATGGTTGAGGAGTAGGGGGACCCTAGTTTTTTCTGGTCCCTGGAATTTAGCAGGATAGCTATCAAATCATTCTGAAGACCTGCGAACTCAGCTGGAGATCTAAGAAAAGAACTGCTGCCAACTCTACAAATTGAAATGAGACCACTTTCTGCAAGGTAGGATGTGTGGAGAAGTGAACCCGAGGTGATATATGGAAGACAGACCGTGGTGGGAGGGAGTCTCCATAAGCCGGCTACTAGAAAATTATATAGCATCCAATTGCAAAATCAGAACTTGGCAAAGTGGGATGGAATCCTAGATGGGACAGTGTGGTCTCAGGATCCCTGGGGTCACAGAAAGAACAGAGGTGCCTGAGTGTGGCAGAGCTCCCAGGTATTGGGCGTGGGGCAGCCAGCTGCAATCAGCGATCCCAGGAGTGGGCTTTCAATTCAGGGTTGCCATAAACCACAAACCCCAGCATGGTCCAGAGACTGCTCTCTGAGCAGGGGCCCACCAAGCAGAAGAACTGCAGTGAGACCCCCTCGCTCCCCTGGTAGGATCAGTGCAGGTGGGAGCTGCAGGACCCTCTAAAGTTTGGAGACTCCAAATGGGGTCACGCACCTGAGATAAAACAAATGGCTGCAGGCTGGGTGAACACAGAGTGCAGATGGAAACCAGGGATACAAGACTGACTGCTTCTCCTGAGGGCTCACTGAAGAGGGGGAGGCACAAATTTTCAGCTCTAGGTCTGGAGATCAAGGTGCCTCCATTTTCATTTTCATCCTCTAAAGTGGCATGGAAAGCCTTTAGTGAACAAAAGTCACATAGAGCAATTTGAAGCCACTTATTCCTAGCCTGGCCCCCTCTCAAGGTGGGTGTGATTCTGCCCAGGGGAAAGACACTTGAGAATCAGGGCAACAGGCCCTGTCCCCAGAAGACCAGCAGGAACATCCAGCTAAGACCAACTTCACCAAACACAAAAGTATGAAACTCCAGTGCTAGAAGAAAACGAGTGTATAGAATTCATGTTTTTCCCTCATGACTCTTCAGTATTTCAGTTTAGATATTCTTTTTTTCCTTTTCAACTAGTTTCTTATTTTATCAATTCTGTTTTTAAGTCTTTTTTAATTTTCACTTTTATATTTTAAATCTTTTTTAATTTTCATTTTTACATTTACATTTTAAATATATATTCTTCATTTTTGGCTTCCTTTCATTGTATTCAATTTAATTTTTGTATACATATAAGTTTTTTTCTTTCTATACAATTTTGGGATCTAGTTTCTCCTAACAAATAGACCAAAATACACCTAGAACCTAGTGTACTATTCTGTTCTGTCCACCTGTTTGATTATATTCTCTTTTTTTCCTTCTTTTTTCTTTTTTCAGTTCTGATCTCTTCTGATTTGTTTAATGTATATTTTGCTGGGGTCATGGTTGATATTTTTGTATTTGGTTCCCTCACTCATCTGTTCTTATCTGGACAAAATGACAAGACAGAAAAACACTCCAGATAAAAGAACCAGAGGCAGTACTAACTGCCTGAGACTTAATATGCATATCAATTAGATATCAGAGCTAGAATTCAGAATAATGATTATAAAGATATTAGCTGAACTTGAAGAAAGCATAGAAAACACCAAAGGATCCCTTTCTGGAGAAATAAGAGAACTAAAATCTAATCAGGTTGTATTACGAGATGTAATTAAAAAAAAATAGGCTCTGTTAGGATGAATGAGGCAGAAGAGAGAATCAGCGATATAAAAGATAAAATTATGGAGAATAAAGAAAATGAGAAAAAGAGAGATAAGCAACCACTGGATCACCAGGGGAAGATTCAAGAGATCAGCAATACCATAAGGCAAAACAATAGCAGAATAATTAGGGTTCCAGAGGAAGAATAAGTTGGGGGAGAGAAGGTATATTTGAGCAAATCATAGCTGAGAAATTTCTAATATGGGGAAGGAAACAGGCATTCAAGTACAGGAGGCATACAGAAACCTTCCCCTACCCTGTCAAAATGAGTAAAAATAGGTCAATGCATCAGTATATAATATTAATGAAGCTTGCATATTTTAGAGACAAAGAGAAAATCCTGAAAGCAACAGAGACAAGAGGTCCTTCACCTACAGAAGTAGAAACATAAGCTGATAGCAGACCTATCCAAGGGAGACTGGCAGGCCAGAAAGGACTGGCATGATATATTCAGGATGCTAACAGAGAAAAATATGCAGCCAAGAATACTTGATAGCAAGGCTATCAGTCAGAATAGAAAGAGAAAGAGCTTCCAAGACAAACAGAAACTAAAAGAATTTGTGATCACTAAACCAGCCTTAAAAGAAATTTTAAAGGGGATCCCAAAGTAACATTGGCCAGAAATAAACAGACAACAGTTTACAGAAACAGGGCCTTTATAGGTAAAACAACAGCACTAAATTCATACCTTTCAATATTTACTCTGAATGTAAATGGGTTAAATGAGCCAATCAAAAGACAAAGGTTATCAGAATGGATAAAAAAGAAAAACCCATCCATACGCTATCTACAAGAGACCCAAAGACACCTCCAGACTGATCGTGAGGAGGTGGAGAACAATTTATCATACTAAGGGACATAAAACAACAACAACATGGGGGTAGCAATCCTTGTATCAGACAAAATAGATGTTAAACCAAAGACTGTAACAGGAGATGAAGAAGGGGTGCCTGGATGGCTCAGTTGGTTGAGCAGCTGCCTTCAGCTTAGGCCAGATCTCCGGGTCCTAGGATTCAGCCCAGTGTCAGGCTTCCTGCTCAGCAGGGAGTCTGCTTCTCTCTCCCCCTGCCCCTCCCCACTGTTCATTCTCTCTCTTTCTCAAAGTCACTAGATTATAATTAAAGGGCCTATCCAACAAGAAGTTCTAACAACTGTAAAGATTTATGCCCCTAACTTGGGAGCAGCCAATTATATAAACCAGTTAATAACAAAATTAAAGAAACACATTGATAAAAATACAATAATAGTAGGGAACTTTAACACTCCACTCATAGCAATGGACAGATCAAGGGAACAGGGCTCTGAATGACACACTGGACTAGATGGACTTCATAGATATATACAGGGCATTTCATTCTAAAGCAACAGAATACACATTCTTCTTGAGTGCACATGGAACATTCCCCAGAATACATTACATACTGGGTCACAAATCAGGCTGCAACTGGTACCAAAAGACTGGGATTATTCCCTGCATATTTTCAGACCATGATGCTTTAAAATTTGAACTCAATCACAACAGAATATTTGGAAAGAAAACAAATGCATGGAGGTTAAAGAGCATCCTATTAAAGAATGAGTGGGTTAACCAAGAAATTAAAGAATTATAAAAATTCATGGAAAAAAATGAAAATGAAAATACAACTGTTCCAAACCCTTGGGATGGAGCAAAGGTAGTCCTAAGAGGGAAGTACATAGCAATACAAGCCTTTCTAAAGAAAGAAAAAAAGTCTCAAATATACAACCTACCCGTAAACCTAAAGGAACTGGAGAAAGCAGAGCAAATAAAGCCTAAACCCAGCAGGAGAAGAGAAATAATAAAGACCCAGAGCAGAAAGCAATGAAACAGAAACCAAAAGAACAGCAGAACAGATAAAAAAAAAACAGGTGATCATTCTTTGAAAGAATTAAGATTGATAAACCCTTAGCCAGACTTATCAGAAAGAAATAACAAAGGACCCAAATTAATAAAATCATGAATGAAATGGAGAGATCAACACCAACACCAAACAATTTAAGAACATATTATGAGCAACTATATGCCAAAAAATTAGTAAGTCTGGAAGAAATGGATGCATCCCTGGAACTTCATAAGCCACCAAAACTGAAAGAGAAAGAAACAGAAACCTGAACAGAACCGTAACAAGCAAGGAAATTGAAGCAGTACTCAAAAATCTCCCAACAAACAAGAGTCCAGGTTTGGATGGCTTCTCAGGGGAATTCTACCAAACATTTATGGAAGATATAATACTTTTTCTTCTGAAGTTGTTTAAAAAATAGAAATGGAAGGAAAAATTCCAAATGTTTTCTGTGAGGTCAGCAGTACCTCGATTTCAAAGCCAGACAAAGATCCCATCAAAAAGGAGAATCCCAGACCAATAACCCTCTTAAACATGGACACAAACATTCTCACCAAGATACTAACCATTAGTATCCAACAATGTATCAAAAGGATTATTCACAGGACCAAGTGGGATTTATTTCCGGGCTACAAGTTTGGTTCAACATCTGCAAATCAATGTGATCCATTACATTAATAAAAGAAAAAGAACCATATGATTCTCTCAATTGATGTGGAAAAAGCTTTGTCAAAATGCAGCATTCTTTTCTGATTAAAACTCAATAGTGTAGGGAGAGAGGGAACATACCTCATTATCATAGAAGCCATCTACAAAAAGTCCACAGCAAATTATCATTCTCAATGGGGAAAAACTAAGAGCTTTT
Source organism: Lontra canadensis (assembly GCF_010015895.1). Lineage (NCBI taxonomy): Eukaryota > Metazoa > Chordata > Mammalia > Carnivora > Mustelidae > Lontra > Lontra canadensis. Next base: position 9,226,077 of record NW_022631051.1, read on the forward strand.
CCCCTGAGGTCAGGAACACTACAGGAATTTTCACTATCATCCCTGCTATTCAACATAATACTAGAAATCCTAGCCTCAACAATCAAACAACAAAAAGAAATAAAAGGCATCCAAATAGGCAAAGAAGAAGTCAAAGTCTCACTCTTCACAGATGACATGATACTCTATGTGGAAAGCCTAAAAGACTTCACCCCAAAATTGCTAGAACTCAGGAATTCAGCAACGTGGCGGGATATAAAATCAATGCACCAAAATCAGATGCATTTCTATACACTAACAATGAGAGAGAAGAAAGAGAAATAAAGGAATTGATCCCATTTACAACTGTACCCAAAACCATAGATACCTTGGAATAGACCTAACCAAAGAGGTAAAGGATCTGTACTCTGAAAACTATAGAACACTCATGAAAGAAATTGAGGAAGACACAAAGAAATGGAAAAACATCCCATGCTCATGGACTGGAAGAACCAATATTGTTAAAATGTCTATGCTGACCAGAGCAATCCATACATTCAATGTAATCCCTATAAAAATATCATCATTCTTCACAGACCTAAAACAATCATAAAATTTATATGGAACCAGAAAAGACCCCGAATAGCCAAAGGAATGTTGAAAAAGAAAACCAAAGCTGGTAGCATCACCATCCCAGATTTTAATACTCCAGCAATTAGTACAGCTTAGGGTTGAAGTATCCACTGTCAAGGTAAAGACTAAATCACCAGGCTTAAAACTTCCTTGCCATAGGTTTTGTGTAAAATATGGGGTTTTCTCTTCATTACTGTTGTCATCTACAGGTTTTCTGGTTAATGAACCACATTGTGGGGTGGGGAGCAAGGTGCGTGTGTGTGTCTTCGAAACAATGTGAAAATACAAGGAGAGAATCATGTAGAAAATCATTTCCTTCCTTGCCTTGCCCCCTTCACCTGGCCCTTTTGCTGTCTCTTGCTTTCTTTTTATGTGGGGGAGCAGCTAATGCTGATTTGAGCTCTGTTACTTAGCATTCTCTCTACCTCCCCAGTTTCGTCCTGAGGGAGCCTCAGGCCCCAACCACTAGGACCTTGCCCTTCAGGCACCTCTGCCTTTCTGCATCTAGAACCCAGGCCATATTCTTCACTTCTCTTTGCTAACACTGGCATGATCGCACTCTTCTGGAATGCTACCCGTGAGCACTCAGGTTTTTCCCTTACTGTCAACCTCCTTTAAACCTGAGATGAACACCTGTGTTCTCATTTCTCACTCTGATGTTTCTTTTTCCATCAGCCAGTCTCTGCTGGCAAGTGTTTCAGCCACGCACAGCTACAGGGGAGACAAGGCACGATGCGGCAACCCACCCAGAGGGGCTCTGCATTCAGACAGAGGGGCTCCTGCCCATGAACAGGAGCGTATCTGGTTCTCACCATCCTTGCTTCACCAGCCATGAAGTGTGCATGCAAGCCGCAGGAGTGACAGAGGCAAGGCAGATGCAGCAAACCAAGTTTTAGCCTGTCAGGTCCATTAGACATGCCCCCCTGCACAGAGCATGTGTAACAAGACGACACTGTGAAGACTACAGCTACTCTCTGGGACACTTCGCCATACCGCACAGCTGCTCACCAGTATGGGCCATGCCAGGGTTTAAGTTTGGTCATTTTCTTTGGGACTCAGTGCAGCTAAACCTCATCCTTTAGTGAAACCTGATAATCCTTAACCAGGGATATACTGAACTTCTCAGTGCTAAAATTTTCCATAAATGCCAGCTTCTGATCGCGTCACATGCTCTGGTGACTGGCTTTGAGTACATGGAAAATTCCAATCTGAGCTGGCTCCGAGTATGCCACAGACACAGCCTCCACAAAGGAGCAATCCGCCACACAGGAGCAATGGGAAAACACAAACTCCTTTTTTTGCCAAGGAGGCAATGGAGAATTTCCTGAGATCAAATCCTCTTTGGATATACGAAACATTAAACGTGCAGATATATAAAGACTAGATCTAATTACCAAAGTTTTGATTACTTGTTCTCGAGTATGGATTTAGGTGTTTGAAAACAGTTACTAACTGCATTGCCAAGGTCAACCTGGATAGCAAGAAGACGCCAGCATCAACCGGCCTTGAAACCTCCCTATGTCACCGGCTGAGGGAAATGAAGCTGGAGCATGAGAAATGAAGCAATATCTCCTTCTCTAGCCATACAGGAAATAGCAGGATAGCTACCTTTCCCCCTTCCTATTACTCTAAAGAGAAAAGGATAAAAATAGTGGACTGTGAATGAATTAAAGAAAAATTATAAGATTAAAAGCCGAAAAGAAGGCAGGCAGGCACCAGCAGAAGAGAGGCAAAGAATGTTAATAAATTGGCTTTGGCTCCAAAAGTACAAAGAATTGCAAAAGACCCAAAGTTGGGACTTATTTTATTTTCATGCCTGGCACAAGAGGATAAATCAAATAAACTGGAAGTTGGGATCTGAATTCCAGACTCAGCTCTCCCATGCCTTTCTTCAACTAAAAATATTGGTTTTAGTTCTAAAATGACCTGCTAAAAGCAAAATTCTATATAAATTCTCTGCAAGCCTGGGGTAAATGACTCAGAACTCCTATTGATCTAAAGTGCTTCTAAAATAATGCAGTTACTAAATGGTCTAGATTCCTCAACAAAAGTTGCATTAGATTTTGAGGACAAAAGTATCCGACGATATTTCCAACTTTCTGGGGAAACCACTGAGACTTGTCCCTTATTTCTGAACCAAAAGAAGTAATAATGTGATTTATGACCCACCATATCCTATATCCTCTTTAATAAAGGAATAACAAGTGCCAGCTGGTGGAGTACCATGGCAACCAAGCCCTGCAATTCCATCTCCAGAGGGTAGCTGGAGGGCAGTCAAAGCCATCCCTATTTGAGCACTTCACAGACACTCGCGTTTTACACCCTTAGCACAAGGAGAATGAAAGCAGCCGCTATTCTTAGAGAAGTAAAGCAATGGAGAGAGTTAAGTCACCATATTAAGTATCCAAAGAAAAATACTGATTCAGATTCACTAAAACACAAACTAATCAAAATGTGCTTCAATCATTACAGAATCTTAAATCTAGTACTTAGAGGTTCATAAAAGGTAATTACAACTTAAATATTTGTGTATATCGAGAAAATGCTGCATATACTTTAAGAAGTCAAATTTAGCTTTAAGGCGCTCAAACATCTAATTGGTAAAAGGGAAGATACAGATTTGCCATGATTTTATGTCATATGCTTAGAATGACATTTATGGAATTATCAAAATAGAATGAAAGGCTTTCGACCATGTATTTGATTAAAAAGTCAGGGAACTGCGTTTACCGACCCACTCTTTCTGAAGCTGGGCCATGTGGACCTGCCCATTAGAGGCAGACAGGGAGAACTGGCCTGTACCACACGGAGAAGCAGGCAAGCTTGTGTGCACACTCCCTGTTTCCTTTCTCACTTATGAGTTTTCTTTTAAACTGATCAAAATCCAAAACAACAACAAAAAAGCTGGACAGAGGGAGGGAGAGGGAATGAAAGAAGAAAGGTTCTATGCAAGCTGCCCTTTCAGGAAGAGTGAGGAAACGCTTTGGCAGCCAGCATGGGGAACCTCTTTTAACTGTCCTGCGGCTTCTGTCCTCACGGACCATGCTGTCCCAGAGAAAGCACAATGTGGAACAAGTATTCTTTCGTATGACTCTTCTCGAGCGCTCCCATCTGCAAAGAGAAACCACATGCTTCCTCACCGTGGCTGTCCAATCAAGTCATCAGAATAAAGAATGGGCTAAACATTATACTCTGCCCTGAAGGTTTCCAAAATCAAGATGCATTCTTCCTACTAAGATCATGCTTATGAAAATAGCCAGATAATTGCCACAAGATAATTATGATCTGTAATTATTATTGTTGGTGATTGTCAATGATGCACAGGGAAGAATACAGCTTGATTTTCAAAGCCTAACCCTGAAGAAGCAAGACAATCAAAAACTTGTTTTGACTAGTTAAAATGAACCAATGTGACACAGAAGTCACAAAAGAAAAATCTCACAGAGGGGGAAAAATATATCCAATTGGCCTGAATCAGCTTTTCTCAAATACAAGTTACAAGCTCAAACCGCAGGATCTTTTAAGAATCAGAAGGCTAGGCCAAAATTCATGGCTGAAGATGGGTTCTGGAAAGGAGTGGGACCTCAGGCCATTCTAGTCTCTAAGGGAGAATGAAATCTGGAGTCTGCCGTACCTTCAGGTACATAGGACAGCATCTTGTGGGATCCCATTTAATGCTAACCGGATACCACATGACATACAGACGGACAAAAGAGACTAGACAAAGGTCATATTTGCACAGTGAATAATTAAAAGTACCCATCTTTAGTTCTACAGATTTCTGTTTCAGGTTGTTCAATTCCAAGGTGGCAGAAAGGCTCATACTCTTCTATTTGAATACTCCCGTGCTAATTCGCTCTAGGCCAATATGATTTGGTGCATTTTAGACTATGGCATGAATAGTCAATCAGGCAGTTAGCTTTTAATATGGAATAATACTCCAACCAACTTTGGAAACATTTAAACAGTTTTCATTTAGGCCTTATGGACCCAATTTTTGAAAATTTCAAATAAATGAAGATCCCCATTTCAAAAAACGAATTGTAGCTAACAGAAGATACATTTGTCTACATTACCATGAAAAAAAGTAATTTTCAGAAACATATCTCAGGGTGCCTGGTTGGCATAGTCGGTTGAGTGCCCAACTCTCGGTTTCTGCTCAGGTCATGATCTCAGTGTCATGAGATCGAACCCCGACTAAGGCTCTCGCATTCAGTGGGGAGTCTGCTTGAGAGTCTCTCTCATTCTCCCTCTGCCCTTCCTTCCCGCTCTTTCTTTCAAACAAAGAAGTCTTAAGAAAAAGAGAAATGTATATGCCACAAACACATTTTACAAGAATGGTATTTCAAAATTATAAGGAAAGATGCACTTTTTCTGTCTCATTTGTTAAAATCACCTTCTGTCCATTTCATCACCATCACCATATTCCACCACACACAGTCCTTGTTTAAAAGAAATCCTGGGACTTGGCCTGAACCCAGTGGAAAGAACACAGAGTAAAGCTAGATATGCTTTTCGCCCAACACATCTTCAGCCCAAACTATTAAGATCTTTTAAATTCCTGTAATTACCTTCTAAGATCACTAAAGTAGGGCAGTCAATAGCTCCATTTGACCCTGGGGCATGAAGACTACAGGGTATCTTTCATTTGTAAATAAATGGGGGTATATTCTGTAATAAGAAAAATATAGAAGATTACATTTGAAGGCATAATTTCATTACTGGGGGAAAGGGAATCTCAATATATCCATTCTTTTTCTCCTTTGTTGAAATCTGAACAGCATCCCACTACATGACACAGATTCAGTAAAAGATTATTTTTGGTACATTAAAAGATTGGTTTTGCTATTATTTCTGAATAAACTAAGTCTCTTACCTAACCTATTTTTCATTTCAATTGTGAATTTGCTGAGCAAACTGTATTCATCACTTTATGTAAGTTAAATCTCAGTCATAGCTCTCTCTTTACCCTATCAACACATCCTACTTAAAGACAGACATGAATATCAGACTTGGAACCCTCCTCTGCCTCATTGCTCACAGAAGGTAGTGGCAAATTAATTCAAAGTATAAAGTTGACTGTGAATGAAATGGAGCTTACTATATATAGCAAACTATATATATTTACTGTGACATATATATGAGTAATATATATAATCATAAATAATATATAAAATAAAATATAAATATTATATAATCATATTAAGTAAAATTATATTACATAAATATATATTACATGAATATGATAAAATATATATTTAATTATTATTATATATATTATTGATATATTTAACTTATACACATCACTATATTGTTAGCCTGCTATTAATATTTCAAACAACACAGGTATCCCCTTTTAAGCCATTTGTAGCTTGCCTTAAAGACTAGGTTAGCAATATGCTAACAACAGCATTTGATAGGGTACAAATATTCCTGATGCCAAGTAATGACAAAAGCACTCACCTCTTCAGAGAACATTTTACTAGAGAATTTCAAAGCACACATCAGCAACTCACTTTCTATAACTGGATAAACACAGTAACAAAATTGGAAGGTAACAAAACTCAAATGGTGGACAGTCAGGAAAAGTAAATTTTAGTATCAGGGTTATTAGTGACTACTAAGAAACCAAATTTTAACCCTACTGGAAAATATGCCCTGTGTAATATGGAAAGTAAATTGTTTCAGAAGCGTTTCATATAAGATGTTAAAACAAAGGCACAGTCTCAAGTGGTCAAAAAAAAAAAAAAGAAACAAGAAATTTGTTAATATTTTAGCATTTAGTATCTGCAAAAATGTGAATAAGCAAGCTAAAACATGGAAATGGTGTTTAGACTTGAAACGTGCTGTCAATCTGAAATCATGGCTTCAGCTGTGTATCAGGAGACCAAACCATTCTGCCTGATCAAGAGTGTGTGTGGCAGAGCAACAGTGGGCCCCTTGGCTGCTCTGCCCTGCCCCTCCCCCGAAAAAAGCATTAACTTGTGAAGTGTTCCAACATAATGATTAGATGTATCAAATGCAAACATTTTTTTCTTTTAAATTATTCTCTAAATTTGGCCGAACTAAATATTTAGTACAAAAATCCTACCCAACAGCAGTGATTCCCTACCAGAATGCTTCTGGAAGTCCCTCGGACATTTTCCTGCCTTATCACATCCCTCAAAACAATGATAGGTCTAGAAAGAGGCCATCCTGTCTTCTGAGTATCAACTCAAGAGTTAGAACTGAAGTAAAAGCAGTTAGAGCAAAAGAAACAGACACATACATCCTCAAACACACAATCATGGCAACTCACATCTGACAATGGCTGAATTTCATTCCAAGCAGATAATTTAATGACAGTTTTGCTATTAAAAAAAATTCAAGTAAAATGCTCACGCATATTTCAATATAAGAGAAAAAGATATTTCAGGATAAGGGAAAAAGCAGCTACAATTTAAAAATTTACTGCACAATGAAATCAACATTAACTCTGAAACAGACACTGAGAGTGTCGGCCTGTGGAGACAAAGGCCTGCCACATGGCAGGAGTAAGTCGGCTCTGGAACAACCTGACAGAACCTTCCATCCTCCCACACCTGCATCTGCTCAAGAACCGCAAACCTGAGTCATGGCTTAAGGATATTTGATTTCAACAATAAACTTAAGGTATAATATTATTCTCACATTTCCTCTGAAAAATAGTTGGAAAGAACACAAATGATTCAAAGTAGAGATTTATGTTTTAGGTGAAAAAGTACCAAAGATATATGTATTTGCTTTAAAAAAACTGATTTTGACAAGCTTTGGGTAAAAATCATTTTTTAAAGGGTCACTTTTTCACTTACATGTAACCAATACATCTTATTTACAGATATATGACTCAATCTTTATTTAACTTCCTTCATATAAAATGTGTATTTTAACACACATTTTACGGTTTTTACAGAAACACTAAATATCCTCTTATTCACTGGCAGTTGTGATGGTAATATTGGTCTCCACATTAAGAAATGAACAGAGTTAAAAGCTCAATGAATAACATAAAGATGAAGACCCAGCGTTAATACCCTGCCTAGGGCCACATCAGTTATTCAAGGAGTCAACTGCTCCATCTGCTACAACAAAACACAAAGCAAGTATGATTCTGAAGACCCTGAAAAAAGAGCTCTGACTTACGAAGACACAAACCACTGCTTAATGCTGCTACTGGTGTTAACTTCTTATACTGGGTTCCATTATTCTTTTCAAAAAACACTAATTTTTCTAGTAATACTCAACTTTAAAAAGGTATCTTAGGTCTTTAACCCTCAGAGAACTGGTGTATTTAGGCAACTAATCAAAAAAAAAAAAAAAAAAAAAAAAGAATCTTATCAGGAGCATGTATGTATCTTTGTCCATAGTTTCCAAAGGGTTAAAGTGCAGAAATTGTCTATCACCTGTTATATAAGGCACCCTATTCCATTTTTTTCTTAAAAGAAACTTTTCCTTTGGTTTCCTGTAATTTTTCAGTGAGTCTATCCTTTGTTTCTTCCATTTTCTCTGTGAGAAGCTCCTTGGTCTCTTCCATCCTGTCTTGCAGATATTCCTTGACAGGAGGCGGTGTCGACATGTAGCCCCGACTACGCAAATACTTCACAGTGAACGAGGTTCCACCCAAAGTCACAGTATATCGGGCAGGTGTTGCAATCTGAGGAGAAAAGCAAACACAGGTGGATCAATAGCTGATCATGCCTATCGTCTTAGCAAAAACAATCTGAAATTTAAATTTTTAATAATAACCAAACAGTATAAATTACTTTACTGCTTCACCAGGCTAATATAGTCACAGCCTATATGGTTTTCCCTCCTATCAAGGGATCTTCTTCTGTAAACGCATTTTACAAACACTGTCACTTGGACACTGAGCCAAGGATTACAGGATATTCCCAGTAGAAGCACTGAAGCCTGGAACCACGCGCTAGTGAACCTTGGAGACGGGCAACGTGGGAAATGAGAAAGATGGCTCAGGGCCAACAACAAACACACATACGTTTCTCGTCCTTATAAACCTGCTAACCTGTGGATACCGTACATGTAGAACTAAACCGGAACCAAACTACTTCAAATGGTGAGAGGCAAACATGGGCCAAATGTTTAATCTTTACTGAATTTAGTTTAGTTTCACTTCCAAATCCCTTTGACTTTTCCAGGCCTTATGCTACCTTCTCATTACAACCCACCCTGGGTCTGGAATTCCAACTGGGAACTTCCATGAGGCAAAGCAAATAAATAAATAAATAAATAAATCCATAAATCCGTGCAGGCAAGTACAGGTTTAACTTTGACCAGAGATTTAAGGACCGCAGGTGAATACTAGATGAACTGGTCAAAAAGCAACACAAATGCGGACCGCAACTCTATCACATTCTGATAGCTTCTGTGTTAAAATTCAGTACCAAAACTCTTTGAAAGAGCTGCATATGCTCTCCATCTCCACCTTCCCTCTTCATTTTCTCTTAATTTACTCTAAGCCTTCACGCCCACCTCTCATCAGTCACTGAAGAGGCCTGTGAGCCATCAGAACTATGGAGACAGCTTCCCCCTCTACTCCTTGGAGCATGTCCTGCCTGGCTGCCATGCCCCCACTGCCCTGGTTTCCTTCCACTTCAGAGGCTGCCCCTTTACACTCCTTCCTCCCCATTCTTCTTCCTGTTGCCTACCTCTGAACACTGTGGGGCAGTATTGAGCCCCTGTACTCCTCCACCTCCCTCATTCCCTTGGTGGTCTTCTCCAATTTCAAGTCTGTAGTGCCACCTGTACATTAATGATTCTTAGATTTCCAGACTGAGCCTTTTCCCTAAATTCCAGTATATACAACATCCAATTTATTTACACTTGCATGTCTAAGAGGAGCTCAAAATGTCATCTGTTCAAAACTGATCTCATGATGTTCAATGGTCCCACCCCAATCCTGCTCCTCTCAAAGCTGTCTGCATCTCAGGAAATGGCAACTCTATTCTTTCATTTGCTTATCAGAGCATGGGGGGGGGGGAACAGAGGGAGAGGGAGAATCCCAAGCAGACTCCCTGCTGAACAGGGAGCTCCACATGGGGCCTGATTTCATCAACCTGAGATCATGACCTGAACTGAAGTCAGGAGTAAGACACTTAATGGACTGAGCCACCAGGAAACCCCCACTGCACAAGCATAGAGCCTGACATGGGGCTTGATCCCATGATCCGAGATCATGACCTGAGCTGCCAAGAGCTAGAAGCTCAATGACTGAGCTACCCAGGTGCCCCGCAACTCTATTAAGTTGCTCAAGCCAAAAACATACACAATAGCTTCAACTCCTTTCTCTTGCATAATTTATATTCAATCCATTAAAAAAGTCCATCAGCTCCATCTTCAAAACACATCCAGAAGCCACCTACATCTTACAGGCTCTCCTGCTACCACCTGGGTCCTCCCACTACCAGCTATTACCCATACCATTTCAATAACCCCTCCTGCTCCATCTCTGGGCTTCTTACCCTCGCTGAGCTATATATATGGACTGTTCTCAACATAGCAGCCAAAATGATTTTGTTAAAACATAAATCAGGTATTCAAAACTGCCCAGTGACTTTTCATCTCTTCTGAGTAAAAGCCAGAGTGTTCATAATGGCCCATAAGGCCACCCTCATCTGGCTGCTCTATTACCTCTTGGCATTCACTCATCCCAGCCACACTGGCATCCTCCCTGCTCCCTCCAATATTCCAGGTACCCAGGTATACTTCCATTTCCCCTCCTTGACCTTGAATGCTCTTCTTGCATACAACTGCCTGATTAACTCCCTCCCTCCTGGAAACCCTCCCTCTGGAAAAAAATAAATAAGAAGAAAAAAAAAATGCTCTAACACTTGCTGGTTTGTTCTTTTTTCTTAGCACTTAACATCACCTAAACTCCATGGTGTGTGTGTGTGTGTGTGTATGTGTGTGTGTGTGTGTGTGTGTTTTAAAGATTTTATTTATTTATTTGAGAGACAGACAGTGAAAGAGAGCATGAGAGAGGAGAAGCAGACTCCCCATGGAGCTGGGAGCCTGATGCGGGACTTGATCCTGGTATTCCGGGATCATGACCTGAGCCAAAGGCAGTTGCTTAACCAACTGAGCCACCCAGGTGCCTCCCCACCTTTTTAAGATTTTATTTATTTGACAGAGATCACAAGTAGGCAGAGAGGCAGGCAGAGGGAGAGGGAGAAGCAAGCTCCCTGCTGAGCAGAGAGCCCGACGCGGGGCTCGATCCAGAACCCTGAGATCATGACCTGAGCTGAAGGCAGAGGCTTTAACCCACTGAGTCACCCAGGCACCCCGGTGTGTGTGTTTTAACTTTACCTTCTTTATCTAACTGCCTCCCACTACTAGAGTATAAGTTCCATGAGGACATGTATTTTGTACCATTTTATTTAATTACAGTATTCCCAGTACCTAGAATGGCACTTGGCACAGAATAGGAAGGAGTTCAACAAATTTTTGTCAATTCAAACAAAGGTACACTTCCAGGACAGTGCTAGGGGGCTGAGGACTGTGTGCTAGTCAGTGTCACAAGGTCACACCGCTGGTGGTTTTTCCCCTCTTCACCACACCTCTTTTTGAAGCTTTGCCTTATTGAAGCAATAAATCTCAAGTGTTTGTTACTCCACCTGAGAAATCATGGGTGACAAGAAAATACCCAGGAGAATCCCCTGCATATTTCCCACCTCACAGAGAACAGTGAGTGGGAAGGAACACTGCTGACACTAACCGACCTACATGTATAGGTTCGTTGTTTCAATTCCCACATAAGAAACATGCACTGAGCATTGATGCACCTACAAAGCACAGTATCAGGCGCAGTGAAAACACAGAGAAACAGAACACGACTTTGAATTCCTAAACACTTAAAATCCACTAAAGAAACCAAATGTTAAAAAAACAAAAAAGCCCTGCAAAACTAACCCCAGACCATGACACGAACTATTAGAGTTACATACATGTTATGGGAGCATAGGATAAGGAGTGATTATAATTAAGGAAATGGCTTAAATCGTCATGATACTTTGACTAATTAAGGTAAATTATACCCACTATAACTAGAAACTTGATAATTGGTAAGTTTATTAAGTTTTAATGTTGAAAACTCAGCACTTAGGCTTTAGCCCTCTAGTTAGAATCAAAATAAAAATGGAAATCTCCCAAGATTTCTAAGGATTTTAATGAGGATGACAGAATAAAATGTTACCTGTACTACTATAAAACCATACTTCTAAGTATTTTTATTACAACAAAAGTAAAATAAAATAAAATCTAGTTTCCAAACGTTTTCTGTTTTCTTTCTTAGGATGAAGATATATAGAACTTCATTAATTATTTGTCAACTGAGAAAAGTAAGATTAATATAGCTAAAATCCACAATTTATAGTGAGTCTCCTTTTTTTTTTAATTTTATTTTTTATAAACATATATTTTTTTCCCCAGGGGTACAGGTCTGTGAATCGCCAGGTTTACACACTTCACAGCACTCACCATAGCACATACCCTCCCCAATGTCCATAATAACCCCACCCCCTTCCCAATCCCCCTCCCCCCAGCAACCCTCAGTTTGTTTTGTGAGATAAAGAGTCACTTATGGTTTATCTCCCTCCCAATCCCATCTTGCTTCATTTACTCTTCTCCTACCCCCTTAACCCCCATGTTGCATCTCCTCTCCCTCATATCAGGGAGATCATATGATAGTTGTCTTTCTCCGATTGGTGAGTCTCCTCTTCTAAAAGAAAGACCCACAGATGTAGAAACTGCTTATAAAGATGTCGGCGTCTCAACTCCAGAGAACAGCTATAGTGGACAAACTTCTAAAATGAAACCTATGTAACAGCTACTGAGTCTATGGTTTATCCCATAAAACAATCTGAACTAATTTGACTTACCAAGTAGATGAATTAGTATAAACAGTAAAATAAATACTAAATATAACCAACAAGTCATGGATCTCTGAATAAGGAAAATTAAGATACCGTAAGTAGGAGAAATGTCAAAAAGTGACTTCCAGAAATTCAGAAGTCTCATATTTGTCTCATCACAGCAGGTTAGGAATGATCTACCTATTTTCAAGTCACTTCTTTCTAAACCATCATTTTAGTTATTCTTAAAATTTAAACTAAAAAAAATATAAACTGGGTGTGGTACATAAACAATGAATTTTGGAACACACACCAAAAAATTAAATTAAATTAAAAAAATATAAACTTTAGCCATTGGACTATGGTACTTTCTGTGGTATTTTAGGTTACAAAAAATTACTACTGGGAACTAACAAGGAGTTTTATGAGGAACTGAGCCTGTTATTGGTTAAGTGTGAAGAGCAACTCATTTATAACAGTACTTACCTTAAACAAGGCATATGCTGTTAGTGCATTTCCACTCTGGGAATTTTTCAGAATGCTTACTATGCTGTCAGGTAACCCAATGAATTCTAGAAAAGGAACGACATTCACTCCTCTAAGAAAGAAACAAAATGATTTATATATTTATACATCACCCCTCTAAGAAACAAAGTAATATATATATATATATACACACACACACACACATATATATACACACACACACACACACACACAATTATGTATGTATACACACAAACTTTAAGGGATAAATATTTTCAAAAAGTTTTCTGAAAACACCAAAACAAATTTTGTTTAAAGGTCACTTATGCATTGTCAAGAACTGTGATTTAACTCTAGAAGAAAAAGTACAGAAACATCAGTGTTACACTGTATCTTATTGTTTGCAGCTTCTGCTTTGCTTCTGCACATGGACGTATATCCCTAATTACCATATTTATAAAAATAGAAGGATCTAGCAGAGTAAAATTAATGGCTTTAAATGACAAAAGAGAAGGAATGACCAGAATGATTTACTTGGTCTTCATTTCCCCAACCAAACACTACTTCTTCAGAATGCTCCAATTCAAACTTCAAGACCTAAGCTTTTCACCTCTAAAATTACATGTCAAACTATACTGCTGTAAAAGCAACATTATAACAGTACTTATTGTGTTATTATACAAAGAATAAATGATTCTATGGGTTTGATGAAAACTTCAATTATTCTAAATGGATGTCTCTATTCTATTAGCAGGCTTAGCAGGTAGGTGAAGAAGCAATTACCATAAACTGCAACAAATTTTTGGATCGAGGCAGAGAAGGCAAAGAAAAGTCTCTAATATGAACTGTTAAGCCCTAATTTATTTTTAGTTTCCATGATTATCAACATTTAGCTATCCTGGCATGTGCTCTCATACTCTCTCCCTTTATCACTGTGTATTGTCTTACAGACACTAATCCTTCACCCCTCACTCAGAACAAGGTTCTTGTTCTGTGCTTTTCCTACATAAAGATAACTATCATATTTGGGAATTTTTTTAAAGATTTATTAAATTTTTAAAAAGGAGGGGATGGGGGAAAGGGGCACAGAAGGTCTTAGCATGAGCCTGAGATCACAACCTGAGCTGAAACCAAGAGTCAGATGCTTAACTGACTGCACCACCCAGGTGCCCCCATATTCAGGAAATTTAACATACACAAGAGTATATAGTTAATACATAATATATTATTTAATATTAAAATTTCCTGAATTGTTCATTCCAGTATGTCCCTTGTCACTATCCTGTCATTTCTTTCCGGTCTTCTTTCCTCTAGAAGTGATCCTCAGAACTTTTTTGAGAAGGAGGGCATGACATCTTTGACACTGAGATTTTTGAAGTTTCCAGACCAGTTAGCAAGGGAGAATACCCCTCCATTTGGATTTGTCTGTTTTTTCCCTCCTGATCAGGTTCAGGTAAATGTTTTTAAACAGGAAAACTGTACAGTTAATTCTGTCTCAGTGTATCACAACAGAAGCCACATGATGTCAGTCTGTCCCACAGCTGGTGTATGTGTGACTCACGGTTAGAAGAGGGTCTACAGGGCATGTCTCTGTATAGGTGTTCCTTCTTTTTGTAATTAAGAAAGGGAATTACCTAGATCCATTATTATTATAGATCGCTGTATTCTGTATAACATAATAGCTAGCAAATCAATTTATTTTTAATATTAAAAAAAAACTCAGTTAATTGGGGACGTTGTCCCTCTATGATTTCACTATAATACTCTGAAATCAGGGACTCTCAAGAACATATGGCTGACCATCATTAAGGAAAATTACCTGCCATCCACAAAAGGAAAGAAGGTAACTGAAGGATCTTTAAAAAGTTAAAAATTACAAAATTGACTGCAAATCCAACCTGGTTTCTTCTTTCTCCACCATAAGTTCCTTTTCAAGTCTCTTAGATAACTACAGAATCCCATTAAAGCAAAACATAGTAGTACTAGGACTTAGCTATTCTATGGGTCTAATCAAGTCACTATGCACCATTAATATCTTACCACGATATGCTAATTATATCTTCTATAATGAATACAATCATAAAATTATTTTATCACTCATTTCCTAGCCCAGTGTGTAATTTAAAAGTAATCATGAAGGGGAAACAAAAGACAAACATTTGGCCAAAAATTAGATAAAACTGAGTGATTTAGAAAAAAAAAAAAGAACTATCATAAAGACCAAATAATTACCTCAGAAACCTTGCACAAGTATCTTTTACAAAATAAAGAAGCAAACAACTGGTTCTAGTTCTTTATTTTAGTGATTTTTGTATTTTAGAAAGAAGGGGAGAGAGCACATGAGCATGTGCCGGGAGGGCAGGGGCAGAGGGAAAGAATCTCAAGCAGATTCCCAACTGAGCACGGAGCTGCACGTGGGGCTCGATCTCACAACCCCGAGATCATGACCTGAGCTGAAATCAAGAATCAGATGCTTAATCAACTGAGCCACCCCAAGTACCCTGGTTCTATTTATTTCTAAAATACTGATTTGATGATTTGACTATTTTAAAGTAATAATAACTTCCATTTCCTTTGGAATTGCTAAATATGAAACAGTAGTGAGGGACTGATTTCAACAGTAATATCCACTTGTCACTTTTTAGTCTGAAGCTTCCATGGCCTCACAGAAATCTGTGCTTTACAAATGCCAGCTCTATGACGTTTCAACTGATGCAGAAATACACAAGGAAAAAAGTACATTCACAGTAAGAATACAATGCCATAAAAATCAGGCAGCATTTTGCCTCAGAATGGATCTGTAACTTTAGAAACCTGAGGCCTAAAACACAAGGCATCTAACTACAGGAACAAAACCATCATCACAAAGCTACAAGTTATCAAACAGAGAACTTCTGGTCAGATTTAAGATCTCTACAAGGTTGTGTCAGAGAGAAAGGGCAAAAGGAGCATTGAACCCAACGCGGAGCTCAAACCCAGGACCCTGTGATCATGACCTGGGCCGAAGGCAGCCGCTTAACCGACTGAGCCACCCAGGCGCCTCACTAAGGGCAGTCTTGAAGACGTCTATAAATATTATACATGCGCAGAAAAATGTCATTAATGAAAAAGATAATCCATAAAGTGTACGTATACAAGGATCTTCTGTAAAGAAAGGGACAATTCTTTTTTTTTTTCCCCCCAGCAGGCTAAACACTTAAGTTTTTTTGTTGCATTTTCTGTGACTGCTGGATCTTCTCTCCCTCCTCCACACCTATCAAGTACAGATACACATGCTGACCAACAGATGCAAACAAATGGTATGTAATGGGTATACCGTGGGGGAAATGTACAGAGAGGCTCTTTCAGGCCATTATAAATGATAGTCCCCAAATGCCAAGTTATTTATAAAGAGAAAGACACAATTCTTAAAGGATAAGGATATGTAATGAAGAAGGGTATAATTGATTAGGAAGAAAATGGAGAAATAGATATGAAGAGAATCAGAACAGCATCAACTACACAAGCTAAAAAATCCTTTCAGAACTTTTGTAAAGAAACACTTCTAATCCCCATGTTTTCCAAGAATAAGTCTCCATTTCATTATCTTTTAATTTAGTAAAAAATAACGTTTTCGCAAGGAGTGAGCCTTACGTGCAAAACTAAAATATCTTATTAATCTATCACGCCATTAAATATAACCAAACACTGAAAATCGATGGACCTCTGGAAAAAATAAAATAATTCTAGCCCCATAAGGATTGAGTTTACTAAAACTCAAAGTGGGGTTCACTGTGCCATTTCACTGCGCTCAGGATGGTGAGCTCACTCAGCTCTGTCATGCCCAGGCTAACACAAGAAAAGCCCACAGGGCACATTCGAAGGAATAGGCAGACGTCGGAACGCCTTCATTGCTAGTGGCAGAAACAAACTGGAAATCATTGGGATCTGTTTCAACGTGTACCCTGCTCCTAAAACATTGTAAATAATAAACTTACCTTAAAAGAAAGGAGGAGTATCTAACAACAACAACAAAAAATGCATTTAGATATTCTGTGTTAGATATTCTGTGCATTTAGATATTTGGTGGGCCTAGCCTGAAGGTATTATTTTTTCAAAGTTTATGTTAGTTGTGATAAGAACACCTAACATGAGATCTATGCTCAATTTTTTAAGTGTCCAACAAATTAACTTCTGATGAGAACAAAAGACCTTACCTTGACACATTATCAGCCGTGGGTAACACTAAAACATGAGCCTGCAATTTGTTCGTTTTGGTATCTGTAACAGATATTAGGCAGGCTTTGGCAAAAAACATGATATTAATTTCCCACCAAAATCATATATAGGGCAAAGTAACTAGTTATCTTTTTACATTCATGAACCCTTTAAGAAATACATAAGTACAGAGCTCAACAGTGCTGTCAAATTTCCGAAATCTCTTATTTTATTTCTGTGCCATGTTGAATGTTGACAGACGAGCATAGTGATGTACAGCAGGGGCTTTGAAATAAGACTCCAAAATATCTGGGAAAAAGCTAAGTTGTTTTGACTTATTCTTCCTTAATCTCATCAATATAATGGGAATAATTACACTACCTACTTCATAGAGTTGTGAGGATTAAATGAGATGGTACAGTTTAAAATTTTCATATAACGCCTGCTATGAACAACAAGCAAATTTACCTAAGAAAACCTCAAAAACAGTTATGAAAAGCAGTCACACTCAACAGTTAAAGACATTAAAGCATTTAAAAAACTATCTAAGGCTTTGATTACTACAATTAAGAAGATTAACATTCTGATAAAGCAGGGAGAGGTGCTCAACCCAAGCAAAAACTTACTTTATGGCTGCATAATAAAATGTTCCAAACCAAACACCAGAAGTTATTAGATGCACTGGAATCAAAACTTTTCCATATTGTCTAAATGTTTTCTTAAATCGCTGATAAAGACTAATAGATTTGTCTTGCAAAGGATCAGGTTCTTCCTTTTTTTCTGAAGGAGTTCCAGGGGAGGTGGCACTGGATGACATAACCCTCTTGGATAAAATATCTTGCTCCCACTGTTTATGGCGAAGGACCCCTGGCTGGGGTGGATGAGCAGTGAACGGCTTCCTTTCGTTTGCAACACACGGGACAGCAGATAAATGCAGCCATCGTTTTTGAGGGTCCTGTACCAAAACTACTCTGGATTCAGCTTTATACAAATGTAATGGTCCCTTCATGTTTTGACAGTGTCCAAAAAGACTGGCTTTATGTGGTTCCACGCATGTCCTATGTGCCAGTCGGAATACAGACCTTGGTACATTCCATTGCATTTTGAAGAACAGTGATTGATGGATTTCAGCTTCTACAGAGACTAGATTAAAAAAAAAAAATTAGATTATACCAATTTCCATTTTAAATCAATCCACTTAAAAATAAATCATTAACTATTAGGAAGTAAAGGACAGACACTGCCATCAAATCTATAGAAATTAACGTTAAGGTGTATAGTTTGAACATACCACAATTTTAAAATGTTATTAAAATATATTTAAATATGATATAGTAAACCAGTCCAACAGATATCACTAAGGGTAATATTTTGAGGGTATTTTATTGCTACAAAAGGGATGCTTGTAGGGCTTCTGTTATTCTACAAGAAAGCTGTGTAGCATAATGGAAAAACAGAACTAGAAGCAAAAAAACCTGGGCCCTCATATAACGGACTTTAAACTTCAAGCCCAAGTTTACTAGTAAAATGAGGATTACTTCACAGGGTTGTTACATAAAACATGAAATTTCTGATGTAGACGTGCTTTATAAACTAACAGGCATCAACTAAGTTATTATTATAACTGTTAAGTTCTGACAAGTAGTTGATACAAGAACCTTTTTTTCTATAAGGCCTTTCAACTAGATTATGTAAAATTGTAAATCACATATATTTTTGGCTGGTGAGGAGACAAACTTTTTCAGGTAGCTAAACTTTTTGTCAAAAGACAGTATAATGTTATTTTAAAAGAATACAAACTTTGGAATAAGACAGACCCAACTGAGGTATTGTTTTGAGCAAATTACTTAGCTTCTCTAGGTGCAGGTTTCCTCACTACTAAAACAGAATTATGGTATGCATTACTATACAGGAAATCAGTTCCCTTCCCTTAATACCAGGCAGTTCCACCTGACCACAATCTCCACCCCTACCCCATCAGCTACCTTACCGCTTCTCCTACATTGTGAATAGATGTTTTCGTTTTTTAAACTGTACACTAGTCAACAGCATGTGAGTTAGCACCCCAATAACTTAGCAATCCAATAAATATAGGTACTCCATTTTAATGAATATTTGTTATCTGGGGTACAAAGTTGTCTGTCATTATATAAAAATATCCATAATGAATTGTCCCCATATAAAATTAATCCTCTGACTCACTCCTCCCTAAATAATAGGTAACATTAGCTCTTATCAGGCTCTCACAGATAATCCAACAACACAATGCAAATAAATTATGAAAAGAAACTGCACATCTTGCAATAATAGGCTCCCAGGAAACATTTAAAGGTGATACTGGAGATTGCTGCAATGAAAAGCAAAGTTAATGGCAAGAAACAATTTTAAGAATCAGACCAGTTAACAACCAAAAAGAAAAACCGAAGGAATGATAACAGGTACTTTAAATAATGACTTAAATATTAAATGACTAAGAAATGCCACAGAGAAAAGTGATTAAGTACTTAATTACTTTTACAAAACTGACTTATTTGTTGTGAAAGTCAAACATTAAGTAAATGCCATGGTCCTTTGTTACAATCCATGCCTATGCTGTTTATTTCCTACAAATCTATGCTATGTCTATTCCAAGGGGGAAGAAACATCAATTGGTTATTTATTCTAAGAATTAGCTGCATTGGGATTATAACCTAAAATTTGTCCAATATAACATTTGGCTTCATTTTTTACAAAAAATACCTTTCAAGTATTTTACCATGAATCTCTGGTCTCTATTTTAGTTGCATTTATTTTGAGGATTTTCTCCAGCACCATTATCTTTGAATTATTCCTGTCCATGGCTTTAATGCAGGTGTTTTCTGAACTCAAAAGTCTTTTTTTCTTTTAAACCTATTTCCTTTACAAGGCAGTTTTCCAGGAGATGAAGTTCCCAGAAGGCTTTCAGATAATTAGATTATTATATGTTTGTGTTTGTGAATAAATTAAAGGGAAAAAAAAAAAAAAGCCTCTTTCCAGGCATCCATTTTGAGCCCTTTCCCCTAGTTTCCCCAACTACCCCCTCCCATAAAAAAAAAAAAAATTATCCTCCCTCAATTCTAATTGACCACTGGAAAAAAAATACTTATTGAAATATTTATTTGAAAACATAGATTTCCCTCAATTAAGCTGTAGAATTCAATGACTTATAGTATATTCACAGTTGTAAAACTATCCCCACAGTCTTAGACCATTTTCATCACCAGAGAGAAATCCCATATCCATGAGCAATCACTCATCATTCCCTCCCCCCTCCTGGCCCCAGGCAACCACTAAACTATTCTCTGTCTCTCTATATTTATCTATTCTGGATATTTCATTTAAATGGAATCACAGTATGTGGTCTCTTGTGACTGGCATCTTTCACTTCACGTAACAGGTTTACAAGAGTCACCCCTATATTACCTCTTGAGCTGATATTTATCTTGGTTTCCTTAGAAACCAATCTCTGGGCTAGTGGTTTCCAAAACTGGCTATGCATCAGAATCATGGCAGCTTGGGGATATTGAGGGAAAGCAAAGGTTGTTTGAAAAACCAGATTCCTGGTCTCCATCCAGACCTAATGAATCAGAATCCTTCCTGTACAGCGAGGTCACACCTTCAATATGAATTTGAGGGTCATTTCTCTAGGCCCAGCAAATGGCTTCAGTGCCAGAAGCAATGTGGTGGATGCTGTTATCCACCATCATCACTGTAAGATGTTTTTGAGCCCCTACTATGTAGTAGGTGTTATAAATCTTATGAAGGAGGGACTACTGTCACCATTTCACAGTTGAGGACACTGAAACACAAAGAGGAAATACACTCAACTGGTGAGTTGAGAAGCGGGGATTCAAACTTAGTCACTAAGCTATATGGCCACTTCCGGAAGAAAGAAACTGTGCCAATTTTCAGTAGACTAAGATATATAAGACACATGATAAAAGTGCCCTACGGAAACATAAGGCCCAAGAAATTAACCTGTAACTTAAAGTTAACTTTTAAATTAAAAATAAAAATTAAAACTAATTTTAATGACAACATATGGACAATGACCACAATGTTTGACAGTACAACCCAAGACTTCCAAAGGTAATCAATCACAATACTGTTGACATACACAGTAAGACTCATTAGATTTCAGGGAACAAACCCTCAGATGAATTCAAGTAAAAGTAAATGGTAAGTACAGACTGATTAATATCATACATATTCTGGATTGAGCAGGCTTCAGGAAAAATAAAACCCAGGCCTCACAGCTAGCATTGTGTATAATGGCTTCAGCTCATTGGCAGCTTCCATTTCTGGATTTTATCAGTCTGCTCTTTTCAATTAAAGATAAAAGTTTTTGGTTATTGGTCAATGGTGGAGGTGTCATTCCTCATGAACTCTACTTAGATTGAATTTGTTATACGTGGGCAGGATGAGTAGACCTGAAGAAGGTATGAATGAACACGCCTCTATTTCTGATATAAATGGAGATCTGGAGTGATGAACAACTTAAACCTCAATTTCTTCCAGTGAAATACAGTAATTTCAGTAATACATTTTTTAAATCATGAGACGTAGCTTATACCAAAAGTTGCCCGTTATTTTCCTGCCTCGGCAGTTTGAAATTTTCATATGTGTAGATGAGGCAGTGTTCTAAACTGCTTAATGCTTCAGTTATGGAAATAAATGATGAAATGCATTACTAGACTCAAGTGAAGTGACAAGATTACATTGCTTGTTGTGGCTATTCTTTTCCACTTTAGCATTATGTCATAAAGGTCTTTAACAGGGCAATGGCTGGCATATGATTAATGGTGCCTAATTCTCAGTATACAAACTCTACCCTGTATGGTTAGGGGCATTACGAATAATTTCTAAGTAAAGCCTGATTCTGTCATGAGTAATTTTCATGAGCAGGCAGTAGAATTTAAAAACTGAGAGCCTGTAATCCAAGGTCAGACTGCCAAGTTCACAGCCCGAAAATAAACTATGTACCATTTGGACAAGTTAATTAGCACCCTGTGCCTTGGTTTCCAATTTGTAAAACGGGGTTTAATAGTATCACCTACTTCATAAGATTGTTATAAGATTAAACTACATACATGTAAAATTAGAAAATGAGGAATATATAGCAAGTGCTCAGAAAATGTTACAAGTTATTATTATTCTAAGGTTGTAAGTAAACAAAGTAGTCTGTTGCCCTTATTCACAGTGAAACAGCCTAAAGATCAGTGTCTGAGCTGAAAGGAGATTACAGAGGATAAACACTTGTCTAGGATGGTTCTGACAGAAAACTTGGAAAACTACATGAAACTGTACTCAATCAATCCAGTAATAGCCACCCCAAGACCAGGCATGAAGAAGGAGTTAACACACATGTGAAAGTTAGGAGTTTCTCCACAGCAATTCTGAGGCAAAGAGAAGGTGAAGACATAGTGGTCAAGAGTAAAGGTGTAAGGCTCCCAGTTGTAGAATGAGTATGTCACAGGATTAAGAGGCACAGCATAAGGAATACAGTCAATAATATTGTAGTACTTTGTATGGTGACAGATGATAGCTACACTTGTGTTGAGCCTAGCATAATATATAAACTTGTCAAACCACTACCTTGTACACCAGAAATGAATGTAGCATTGTGTGTCAACTATACTCAAGTAAAAAAAAAAAAAAAAGGAAGGAAGGAAAGAAAAAGTAAAGATACAAGGAAGCAATGGGAACCAAAAGAAGAGAAACCAAGTTAAAGGAATGGCAGAGAGGGAAGAATGCACTGGAAAAAAAGTTAGTGAAAAAGCACAAATGTTAGAATGCTGTTGGAATCCTACAGAAGGTATATCCTAAATTTCCAGTTCTATAAGGCAAATGAATGAGTTCATGAAATTCCTAACCAAACCCATACTCCTCAAGATTATACGAACACATTTCTGTTCCTCACAACCTGGACGCCCTGGAAGCCTAATACATTGAAGCAGCACTAGAAATACAGTAGCTGAGTACACAAGGAATAACTAATTTATATGCTATTCTTCTATAAGAAATAAAAATACACTAACTAAAAAGTTAGGTGTTTTTTTTTTTAAGATTTTATTTATTTATTTGACAGACAGAGATCACAAGTAGGCAGAGAAGCAGCAGAGAGAGAGAGAGGAGGAAGCAGGCTCCCCGCTGAGCAGAGAGCCCAATGCGGGGCTCGAGGACCCTGGGATCATGACCCGAGCTGAAGGCAGAGGCTTTAACCCACTAAGCCACCCAGGTGCCCCCAAAAGTTAGAGAGTTTAAACAACCAATTCCAACAGCAAGACTGAGTCTCTATTGTATGAATCCAAACAACTCTTGTCAAACAAAACCTTATTTGGAAGTTCAATAAAAATAAATAAATAAAAGCAAAGTTGCTCAGGTTACAGGAGGAATGAGAGGAATAAAGTCTTCTGGTTTGTCCTCACCTCCTCCAGTCCATGGGCCACTGTGCCACGATGTCCTAACTGTGAAAACAAAATCACAAAGTGGACAAATTCTCTGTAAATAATGGTCCTACTTCAACTGCCATTTTCCTGCAAGTTACATCACAGGCACTAATTCCTTCTGATGTCCCTGAGTCCTGCAAGCTAAAGAAGAAACTCCACTGAAAACATAGATATTGGAATCTTCTTTTTTCTTTGTGGACTCTATGTTCCTGGAGAACAAGAAGTTTGTCTTAATTCCCAGCAGTTACAGGAACTAGTGCAAAACCTGGCATCTAGTGGCCAATCTAATTCAGTTCCGTGAATGTCAACAATTTGTCAGTTTTTAAAAGACTCAATTTATCCCTAAGAAATGACTTCTAAAATCAATGTAGCATCTTCAGCTTGAGAAGTTTTGAGGACTTAAAAATTAACCCTGTCAATTTAAAAAAACTAATTTGTTAGGAGTTTGAATGCAAAAGGTAAACAACATAGAATGTAAGCAGAATGGAAATTCTAAGAATCAAAAGGAAATGCCACAAAACAAAAACACTGTAACAGAAATCAACAATGCCTTTAATGGATTCATGATGCACAGAGCTAAGGAAAGAATAGGTGAGCTTGAAGGGAGGCCAAAAGCAATTTCCTAAACTGAAATGCAAAGTGGGGGAAAAAAAAAACAAAAAACAAAAGCCTTCTCCCCTGACAAACACATACAAAAATACCAGAACAAAACACCCAAGCATATGGGACAACTTCAAAAGATATAAGATACACATGACAGGAAGGCCAGTAGGAGAACAGAGAAATTCTTTTCTCCCTTTTCAACTAGTTTCCTATCTTATCAACCCTTTGTTTTTAAGTTACTTTTTAACTTTTATTTTTTTATACCTACAATTTATAGATATATGCTTCATTTTTGGCCTTTTTTCACTCTTCTATTTATATATATGTAAGTTTTACATATATATGTATACATATATATGTATACATATATATGTATATACATGTATATACATATATATGTGTGTATATATATATATACATATATATACGTATATATATATACACACATATATATGCGTATATATATACATATATGTATATTTATACGCATATATATGTATATACATATATATGTATATATGTAAGTTTTTCCTCCTTTGCAATTTTGGGATTTAGTGTCTTCTAACACACAAACCAAAATTTACTCAGGAGCAAGTGGATCACCCTGTTCTGTCCATCCTGTGAGATGATATTCCACCTCCCTTTTTTGTTTTTTGTTTGCTTTTCTGTTTTGGTTTCTGATCTCTTTGGATTTCTCTAGTGTGTCTTTTGATTGGGTTGTGGTGAATACTTTTGACTCTGCTCATTTGCTCATCCATTCTTCTCTGGGAAAAATGACTAGAAGGAGGAATTCACAATGAAAGAAGGAACAATGAAAGAACAGACCTAATTGATATGGATATAAGTAAGATGCCAGAGCTAGAATTCAGGATAACAATTATAAAGTTAATAGCTGGACCTAAAAAAAAGCATAAAAGACACTAGAGAATCTTTTAGTGCAGAAATGAGATCTAATCAGGCCAAAATTAAAAATGCTATAACTCAGATGCAATCTAAACTAGATGTTCTAACAGGCAGAATAAATTAGGCAAAAGAAAGAGTAAGTAATCTAGAAGATAAGTTGGCGGAAAGGAAGGAAATTGAGGAAAAGAGAGAAAAATGACTAATAGCTCATGAAGACAGGCTTCAAGAAAGCACTGATGACATACCAATGTCAGAATTTTTGGGGTGCCTAAAGGTGAAGACAGAGAGAAACAACCAGAAGGTTTATTTGAGCAAATCACAGCTGAAAACTTCCCTAATCTGTGGAAGGAAACAAGCATTCATGTTCAAGAGGTAGAAAGGACCCCTCCCAAAATCAATAAAAACAGATCTACACCCCAACATGTGAAGCTCACAACCTGAAAGCAGCTTTAGACAAGAGACTCTTAACCTACAAAGAGAGGAATATCAGATTAACATCAGACCTAACCAAAGAAACCTGCAGGCCAGAAAGGGCTGGCATGATATATTCAGGGTACTAAATGAGAAAAACATGCAGCCAAGACTTTAGCCAGCAAGGCTGTCATTCAGAATGTAAGGAGAGATAAAGAGCTTCCAAGACAGACAAAAACTAAAAGAATTTGTGACCACTAAACCAGCCCTGCAAGA
Organism: Lontra canadensis; assembly: GCF_010015895.1. Taxonomy (NCBI): domain Eukaryota; kingdom Metazoa; phylum Chordata; class Mammalia; order Carnivora; family Mustelidae; genus Lontra; species Lontra canadensis. The sequence goes on from NW_022631051.1 coordinate 9,251,896, forward strand.
AATACTAAAGGGGATCCTTTAAGCAAAGACAGAGCCCCAAAGTAACAGACCAGATAGAAACAGAAACAGTCTACAGAAACAGGGACTTTTCAGGTAATACAATGGCCCTAAATTCATACTTTTCAGTCATTACTCTGAATGTAAATGGGCTAAATGCTCCAATCAAAAGACACAGGTTATTAGATTAAATAAAAAAGCAAGACCTACCCATATGCTGTCTATCAGAGACGCATTTTAGACCTAAAGACACCTTCTTGAAAGTGAGAGGGGTGGACCTATGCTGATGGACCATGCTAATGGACCTCAAAAGAAAGCTGGGGTAGCAATCCTCCTATCAGACAAATTAGATTTTAAACCAAAGACTATAGTAAGGGATGAAGAGAAACGCTACGTCACATCTAAAGGGTTCATCCAACAACAAAAAAAATCTAACAATTATAAATATTTATACTCCTAACTTCAGAGCAGCCAATAATTACTATTTTTTAAAGATTTTATTTATTTAGTTGATAGAGATACACCAAGAGAGGGAACACAAGCAAGGGGAGTGGGAGAGGGAGAAACAGGTTCCCAGCTGAGCAGGGAGCCTGATGCGGGGCTCAATCCCAGGACCCTGGGATCATGACCTGAGCCAAAGGCAGACACTTAATGACTGAGCCACCCAGGCGCCCTGGAGCAGCCAATTATATAAGCCAATTAATATCCAAATTAAAGAAGCACACTGATAATAGAACAATAGGGACTTTAACACACCAATCATAGCAATGGACAGATCATCTAAGCAGAGAATCAACAAAGAAACAAGAGCTTTGAATGACACATTGGACCAGATGGACTTTGTAGTTCTGTATAGAACATTCCATGCTAAAACAACAGAATACACATTCTTCTCAAGTGCACATCAAACATTCTCTGGAATACATCACATACTAGGCCACAAATCAGATCTCAACCAGTATCAAAAGACTGGTACTATTCTCTGTCTATTTTCAGAACACAGTGCTTTAAAACTTGAACTCAGTCACAAGAGGAAATTTGGAAGAAACTCAAAATACTTGAAGGTTAGAGAGCATCCTACTAAACAATGAATGGGTCATCCGGGAAATTAGAGAATTTTTAAAAATCATGGAAACAAATGAAAATGAAAACATAACTGTTCAAAACCTCTGGGATATAGGAAAGGCAGTCCTAAGAGGGAAGTACACAGCAATACAAGCCTTTCTCAAAAAATTCAGTAAGTCCAACATATACGAGCTAAACTTACAACTAAAGGAGCTGGAGAAAGAAGAGCAAACGAAGGGTTAACCAAGCGGAAGAAAAATAGTAACAACTAGAGCAGAAATCAAAGAAATAGAAACTAAAAGAACAGGAGAACAGATCAATGAACTTAAAATATGCTTCTTTGAAAGAATTAATAAGATCGACAAACACCTAGACAGACTTATCAAAAAGACAAGACAAAGGACCCAAATTAATAAAATTAGGCAACCTCATAAACTACCAAAACTGAAAGAAGAAGAAATAGAAATCCTGAACAGAACCATAACCAGCAAGGAAATTGAAGCAGTAATCAAAAACCTCCCAACAAAGGGGTCTAGGGACAGATGGCTTCCCAGGGGAATTCTACCAAACATTTAAAGAAGCACTACTACATAGTCTTCTGAAGCTGTTTCAAAAAATAGAAATGGAAACAAAACTTCCAAACTCATTTTATGAGGTCAGCATTACCTTGATTTGAAACCAGACAAAGACCCCATCAGAAAGGAAAATCACAGACCAATATCCCTGAGGAACATGGCTGGCAAATTTCTCACCAAGATACTAGCCAACAGGATCCAAGAGTATATTAAAAGGATTATTCACCAAGACCAAGTGAGATTTCCTCCTGCATTGCAAGGGTGGTTCAACATTCACAAACCAATCAACGTGATACATTATAATAAAAGAAAGGGTAAGAACCATATGATCCTCTCAATTGATGCACAAAAAGCATCTGACAAAATACAGCATCCTTTCTTGATTAAAACACTCCGCAGTGTAGGGAAAGAGGGAACACAACTCAGTATCATCAAAACCATCTAGAATAAGTCCACACCAAATATCATTCTCAATGGGGAAAAACTGAGAGCTTTTTCCCCTAAGGTCAGGAACATGACAGGGAGGCCGACTCTCACCACTGTTTTTCAACATAGTACTAGAAGTCCTAGCCTCAGCAATCAAAAAATGAAAGGAAATAAAAGGTATTCAAATTGGCAAAGAAGTCAAACTCTCACTCTTCACAGATAACATGATACTTTGTGTGGAAAACCCTGAAGATTCTACTCCAAACTTGCTAGAACTCATATACCAATTCCGCAACGTGGCAGGATACAAAATCAATGCACATACAATGTAACAATGTGACCAAAGAAAGAGAAATTAAGGAATTGATCCTATTTACAATTACATTGAAAACCATAAGATACCTAGGAATAAACCTAACCAAAACGGTAAAGGATCTGTAGTCTAAAAACTACAGAACATCTATGAAAAGAAAGTGAAGGTGCCACAAAGGGATGGAAAAGCATTCCATGCTCATGGATTGGAAGAACAAATACTGTTAAAATGTCTATGTGACTCAGGGCAACCTACACATTCAATGAAATTCCTATCAAAATACCACTGACATTTTTCACAGACCTGGAACAATCCTAAAATTTTTATGGAACCACAGAAGACCCCAATTAGCCAGAGGAATGCTGAAAAAGAAAAACAAAGCTGGGGCATTACAATGCCTGACTTCAGGTTATGTTACAAAGCTGTGATCATCAAGACAGCATGGTACTGGTACAAAAACAGACACAGAGATCAATGGAACAGAACAGAGAAACAAGAAATGGACCCTCAACTCTATGGTCAACTAATTTTTGACAAAGCAGGGAGGAGTATCCAATGGAAAAAAGACAGTCTCTTCAACAAATGGTTTTGGGAAAACTGGACAGCCATATGCAAATTATGAAACTGGACCATTCCTTACACCATACACAAAGATAAACTCAAAATGGGTTAAAGACCTAAATGTAAGACAGGAATCCATCAAAATCCTAGAGAACACAGGTAGCAAACTGTTCGATGTTGGCTGCAATACCTTCTTGCAAGACAGATCTCTAAAGGCAAGGGAAACAAAAGCAAAAATGAACTACTGTGATGGTCATCAAGATAAAATGCTTCTGCACAGATAAGGAAACAGTCAACAAAACCAAAAACAACCAATAGAATGGGAGATGTTTGGAAATGACATATCAGATAGAGGGCTGGTATCCAAGACATATAAAGAACTTATCAAACTCAACACCCAAAAAAGCAAATAATACAGTCAATAAATGGGTAGAAGATATGAACAGACGCTTCTCCAAAGAAGACATACAAATGACCAACAGACATATGAAAAAATGCTCCACATCACTTGCCACCAGGGAAATACAAATCAAAACCACAATGAGATACCACTTCACACCAGCCAGAAAGACTAAAAATTAACAAGACAGGAAGCAACAAATGTTGGTGAAGATGTTGAGAAAGGGAAAACCTCTTACACTGTTGGTGGGAATGCAAGCTGGTACAGCCACTCTGGAAAACAGCATGGAGGTTCCTCAAGAAGCTAAAAATAGGGGCACCTGGGTGGCTCAGTGGGTTAAAGCCTCTGCCTTCGGCTCAGGTCATGATCCCATCGTCCTGGGATTGAGCCCTGCATCGGGCTCTCTGCTCAGCAGGGAGCCTGCTTCCTCCTCTCTCTCTCTGCCTGCCTCTCTGCCTACTTGTAATCTCTATCTGTCAAATAAATAAATAAAATCTTTAAAAAAAAAAAAAAAAAGAAGCTAAGAATAGAGCTACCCTATCACCGAGCAATTGGGCTCCTGGGTATTTACCCAAAGATACAAATGTAGTAACCTGAAGGGGCACCTGCACACCATTATTCATAACAGCAAAGTCCACAATAGCTAAGCTGTGTGTGGATAGAGCTGAGATGATCTTCAACAGACGAATGGATAAAGAAGATGAGGTTCATATATACACTGAATATTACTCAGCCATCAGAAAGGATGGATACCCATCACTTACATTGACAGGGATGACACTGGAGGGGATTATGCAATGAAATAAGTCAAGCACAGAAAGACAATTATCATATGCTCTCACTCATATGTGGAACATAAGGAATAGTGCAGAGGGCCAAAGGGGAAAGGAGGGAAAACTGAATGGGAAGAAAGCAGAGGGAGACAAACCATGAGAGACACTGGATTCTGGGAAACAAACTGGGGGCTGTGGAAGGTGAGGTGGAAGGGATGGGGCAACTGGGTGATGGGTGTTAAGGAGGGCACAATATGATGAGAACTAGGCATTATATGCAATTGATGAATCACTGAACACTACATCTGAAACTAATAATGTACTATATGTTGGTTAATAGAATTTAAATTTTAAAAAGCTGAAAGATTGACAGAGAAGGATCATAAAGGTAAAATAAGATCTTTTTCATTATTAATCGATCTAGAATCAACTGTTTGAAGTAATACTAGTAACAATACATTAAGTGATTAATAGCATAAAATAAGTGAAATAAGAAACAGCATTGCTACAAGGAACTGAGAATACTCTACAATAACGCTCCATGGTAAGGTACTTCCAACTACAAATGTATTTTAGAATCATTTGAAGGTGATTTAGATAAAAGTGTATTACAAAATTTAGGGAAACCACTAAACATTATTTAAAAAGTACAACTGAGGGGCGCCTAAGTAGTGCAGTCAGTTAAGTGTCTGACTCTTGGTTTTGGCTCAGGTCATTACCTCAGGGTCCTTAAGACTTTCTCCCCCTCTGCCCCCTTCCCACCATACTTGTGCACACTCTATCTCTCCAAATAAACTGCTTTTTGTTTTTTGGGGGTTTTTTGCAATTGATACCCCAAAAGAGGAGATAAAATAGAATCATATAAAATTCTCAGTTAAAGCCACAGAAGGCAGAAAAAAAGGGAAAAGAAATAACGCACAAATGGCAGTGAATAAAAAACATTTGCAAACATGGCACATTATTAAGCCAATAAAAAGACAAATTGTCAGAGAATTAAAAAAAAAAAAAAGCCAACTACATTTTGTCTAAGAAATGCCCCCTTAAATATAAAGACTCAGATTAAGTTACAAGTCAAGGGGGCGCCTGGGTGGCTCAGTGGGTTAAGCCTCTGCCTTCAGCTCAGGTCATGATCTTCAGGGTCCTGGGATCGAGGCCCGCATCGGGCTCTCTGCTCAGCGGGGAGCCTGCTTTCTCCTCTCTCTCTCTATGCCTACCTCTCTGCATACTTGTGATCTCTCTCTCTCTCTCTGTTTCAAATAAAAAAAAAAAATCTTTAAAAAAAAAAAGTTACAAGTCAAGGGATGGAGAAAACACGCCACATTAATACTGATTAAAAAAAAAAAGATGGGGGTAGCTTTATTAATTTCAGACAAAGCAGACTTTTGAAATCCCTTGTTTATCAATGAAAAAGAGGAGTATTTCATAAAAAATAATAATGCAATGATAACATAAGGAAAACATAACAATCCTAAACATGTATATATCTAACAAAAGGAGACTGAAGTACAGGGCATAAAATGACAGAACTTAAAGTAGAAACAAACATTTCCATTATTATAATTGGAAACCTAAACACCCCTCTGTTGGTACTTGATAGATCCAGCAGCCAGAAAATCACTAAGGATATAGTTGAACTAAACTATAATCAACTTGATCTAATTGACATTTATAGAATACTCCCATTCAACAGCAGCAGAATATACATTCTACTCAAGCTTATTACATGAAGTGTTCACAAAACAGACCACATTCTGGGCCATAAAATACACCTTAATGTATTTAAAAGAATAAAAATCATGTAAAATATGTTCAGACCATAATGGAATTAAACTAGAAATCACTAACATAAAGACAGCTGGAAAACCCCTGGAAATTAAACAACATACTTCTAAATACTCCATAGGTCAAAAAGTCTAAAAGTAAGTTTTAAAACATCTTGAATTAAAAATGGAAATACAACTTATTGAAATTTGTGGGACAGAGTAAAGCAGGTTTACAGAGAAATTTATAGCACTGAATGAACATACTAGAAAAGACTAATGTAAACTCAGTAAGATAAACTTTCACTTAAGGCAACTAGAAAGAGAAGCAAAATATAAACCTAAAGCAAGCAGGTATCACCATCATTATCAACATCATAGCAACAATCAATGAAACTGAAAAGAAATACAATAGAAAATATAATAAAACCAAAATATGGTTCTCTGAAAAATATCTCCCTAATTAAGTTTCCCAAGGGAGAAAACACAAATTATTAATATCAGAAATGAAACACAGAAGTCTTGACTACTGACCCACAGACATTTAAAGTGATAAGGAATACTGTAAACAACTTTATGCCCACCAATATGGTAACTTAGGTAATGGAGCCAGTCCTTAAAAAATATAAACAAACCAAAAATCATACAAAAAGAAAAAGATGACCTGAATAGTCCTGTATCTTTTAAAGAAATTGAATAAGGATTAAGCTCTCAAAAAAATCACCAGCCTCAGGTGTTTTTATTAGTGAATTCTATCAAATATTTATGGCAGAAATAATGTCAATTCTCCACACTCTCTTCCATAAAAATGGAAGAAGACTTCCTAACTCATTCTATGAGGCCAGCATTAGCCTATTACCAAAATTAGATGAAGATATTCAAGTAAAAAAAACTATAAACCAATATCTCTCAAGAACATACATGTAAAAATCTTCAACAAAATATTAGCAAATCCAATCCATCAGCGTTTAAAAACAATTATACACCAAACCAAGTGGAATTAGTCCAGATACTCAAGAATGATTGAACAGCTGAAAATCAATGTAACATAGCATATCAACAAGCTTAAGAAAAATCATATGATCATAGGGATTGATCTAGCAAAACCATTTGACAAAATCGAGCACCTGTTCATGACTTTTTAAACTCTAAGCAAACTAAGAGTACAGGGTAACTTTCTCAATCTGATGAGGAACATCTACAACAAATCCATGGCTAATGTGATACTTAAGAGGAGAGAGACCAGGGACTTTACTCCTTAGACCAGGAACAAGGCAAGGATGTCCTCTCTCACCACTCTTACATTCAATGTGTACTGCAATTCCTAGCTCATGCAGTAAGACACCCCCCTCCCCAACCCCTCACAAAAAGAATCACTGATATACTCTTATTATAGAGTAGTGACTTATTATAAAGCTAAAATAACCAAGGCAGTGCAGTACTGGAGAAAGCAAAGAAACAGACCAACAAAACAGACAGTCCAGAAAGAGATGCACATATATATAGTCAACTGACCTTTGACAAAGGTGAAAAAGCAATTCAATGGAGAAAGGATAGTTTTTTTTCCAACAAATGATACTGAAACCAGATGTCCACATGCAAAAAAAATGAACACAGACACAGACCTTAACCCTTTCACAAAATTTAAGTCAAAACGCATCACAGGCCTAAATGTAAAATGCAAAACTATACCATTTCTAGAAGAAAACATAGAATAAAGTTTAAGTGACTTTGGGTTTGGCAACGACTTGCTAGATACACCACCAAAAGCAAGATCCATTAAAAAAAAAAAAAAGGTAAGTTGGACTTAATTAAAATTAAAAACTTCTCTAATGAAAGACACTGTTAAGAGAATAAAAAGACAAGCCACAAACGGGGAGAAAATATTTGCAAAGCATGTATCAAAGACTTCATCTAAAATTCAAAAAGAATTCTTTAAACTCAACAATTACAAAATGGGCCAAAGATATGAACAGACATCTCACTAAAGAAGATACACAGATAGCAAATAAACATCTGAAATCATGCTCAATCACCTCACACCTGTGAAAATAGCTATTATTTAAAAAAAAAAGAAAGAAAGAAAAAGAAACAAGTGTTGGTGAGAATGTGGAGGAAAGTGCTGTGCATTGTTGGTGGGGATGTAAACTGGTGTAGCCACAATGGGAAACAGTTATGTCCTCAAAAAAACAGAACTACCGTATGATCCAGCAATTCTACTTCTGGGTATCTATCCGGGGGTGGGGGGGGTGGGGGGGAGACACTAACTCAAAAAGATATATGCACCTCCATATTCACTGCAGCATTATTTACAAGAGCCAAGACACAGAAATAACCACCAATGGATGGTGGATTAAAAAAAAAATGGTACACAAACACAATGGATTATTCAGCCATAAAAAGAGTAAAACTTTGCCATCTGCAACAGCATGGATGGACCTTAATGGCATTATGCTAAATGAAATGTCAGAGACAGAAAGATAAATACTACACGATCTCACTTATATGTGGAATCTTAAAAAAGAAATCTGAACTCACAGGTAGAACAGATTGATGGTTGCCAGAGGCTGGGGAGAAAGACGTATGTGGTGATGGATGTTGAATCATTATGTTGTATGCTTGAAACTAATAATATTATATGTCAATTGTATCTCAATTAAAAAAAAAGATGCTCAACATCGTTTGTCACTAGGGAGCTGCAAATTAAAACAACAATGAGATACCACTACACACCTGTTAGAATAACTAGTATCCAAAACACTAACAAACACAAAATGCTGGTGGGGATGTGGAACAGGAACTCTCATTCATTCTTAGGGGGAATGCGAAATGGTAACAGGCAACATGAAAGACAGTTTGGCAGTTCCAAAGAAACCTAAACACAGGCTTAACGTATGCTCTAGCAATAATGCTCCTAGGTACTTACTCAAGTAAGTTGAAAAGTCTACACAAAAAACCTGCATATAAACATTTATAGAGGCTTTATCCGTAACTGCCCCAAACTGGAAACAATCAAGAAATCTTTGAACAGGTGAACGGATAAGCACACTGACGAACCACTATACAAAGGAAAACTATTTAGTGATAAAAAGAAATCATCTCTGAAACCATGAAAAAACATGGAGAGAAACATGTTGCTAAGTGAAAGAAGTCAGTCTGAAAGGGCCTATATACTGCACGATTCCAGCTATATGACATTCTGGAAATGACAAAACTATAGAGAGAGTAAAAAGAGCAGTGGTTTCTAGAGGCTGCAGGGTCCAGGAAGGAAGAGATGATTAAGTGGAGCATTTTTAGGGCAGCAAAGCATTCTATATGATCCTATAGGTGGGTAAATGTCATTATACATTATATCATACATTATACATCTGTCAAAACCCACAGAACTAACTGTGTAACACAAAAAGAGAACCCTAATGTAAACTATGTACACAAGTTAATGTATCAATACCAGTACTTCAACTCTTTTTAACTAAGGAAAAACACTACTACCAGATGTTCAGAGCAGGGGAAACTGGAGGTAGAGGTGCATAATATGGGAATTCTCTGTACTATCTCTGTTCCATGTTTCTATAAACCTCAACTTCTCTAAAAAATAAAATCCATTAACTTTTTTTTTTTTTTAAGTACATTCTGGCCTTGCCAAATACAACTGATATTTAGTATAGTTTTAACTTAAATCACAGGTAAAAGGAAGGGATAAATTGTAGAACTCATTAGGTTGGACCATAATAAAAGGGATAAGTGAAGAATTGCCTCTAGTTATAAAAACTCCCTTAGTTACCATCAAATGGGGGAAATTCAAATTTTCCTCTTCCAACAGATTAATATTCTAATTTATGCATTTCAATCTGCCTTTAATCACACCCTAACTGATGTTTAGAAAAAGTAAATGCATGCAAGTTTGTAGTCTTTCTGGGCTGTTATTTTCCTACTTCTTAACAAACTCGATACCTTCAATTTAATTTCTATTATATAACCCACCTCTTTCAACCTCCTTCAACTTATTCTGCTTTTGAGCTTTCTAATACAAGAATTGAGCAACATATACGAGCTGAGGCAATGATGGAGCCATTGTTAAATTCTTAATCTTCAGGAAAGGTTAAGTTATGCCCCCTAGTGAATTCCCAAGGAATCTCATTAATAATTCACTGATTTCCAGAGCAGTCTTAAATGTCAAATGTATCATCTGTAGAGAAAATCAATGATTTTTCCAAAATTACTACATAAATATATTCATTTACACAAAATGTTTATGTTTTTTTGTGTTTCCAGAGGATCTAAATTTCCTAAGGCAAGCCATAGTGATCTCTAATGGTAACATTGGTCCAGAATCGACACAGTCCCACCTCCAACCCCTTCTTTTCTGGGTCTGGCAGGTGTTATTACATTGTAGTAGGAAAAATGCAGGCTTTGCAGTCAGAAAGATCTGAGTTCCAGCCCTTTCCGGCATTATTTTATGTAGATTTCTCTTCATGCTTAAAGTGGGGTTAATTAAACTTTTATACTATAGTATTTATGATGATGAAATGAGAAAAAATATGTTCAGTATCTACCATTTAGTATGCTATAACAATAATTGGTTCTAGTTTTTCTTCTTTACCTTCTTATCTGCTGACCTGGCCAAACCAAGTTCATATTCTTCCTTCATCTAAATTTTTATCATTGTTCCACTTGGGTGACCCATGCAAAATCCCAGCTTCTTTAGCAATGCATTCCACCTTAAAGTCATCTAATACTTCTCCACAACTGAAATCCTGAAACTACTCTCTGCAGCCTCTTCTACTTATAGCCTTCACCGTTAGTCTCTGGACTCTAGTTCCACGGCCGCACTCCACCCTACCTTCCTTTTTCTTTCAAACCTAACAGCTCCTCCTGGTTTCATTCAGAAGTCTTTAACCAGCCTCAATTCTCCATGCATTACTTGGATTACTACTTTGTCCATCTGTAAATACCGGCCCACAAAATCTAATCTTGAGCTAGTCCAACTGTTTTTCCCACAATTTCATCCAGTAGCCGAGCACTAACAAAAATCACACAATTGAGTAATTAGTACCCAGCATACACTGAGGTATTACCTCATCTTATTTCAGAAAGGCTGTGAATGTTATGTGACAACCCACAGTGGTTCCAGATCCAATCAGCTTCCTCTCCCTAACCTTCCAATGACCATTCCACACCTTTCCCAACCACTTTAAACCTCTTATACTTTATTTTCATCCCATGATAAAATAAAAAAGATACATAAAATCCCATCTCTCCTATTTAAAACTCTCCCAATTTCTCTTAGAGTAAAAGCTTAAGTCCGTAATTACAATCATCTACAATACCTCAAATATCTCCTCCCTTTTCTTCTCTGAATGCATCATCTACTCTTTCTTTTTCTTACTCTGCTCCAGCAACACTGGCTCACCTTTGCAGCTCTTCCAACGTGTTAAAAAGGCCACTGTAAGAATACTGCACTAGCTGTTCCCTCTGCTTGGAAGAGTCTTTCACCAGATGTCTGCATGGCTAATTCTTTCACTTCCTATGAGTCTTCTTTCAAATGGCATCCATTCCATGAGGTACCCCTTGACTACACTATTTAAAATCACAATTCTACTTCCAATCCTTCCTTCCCAACATCCTAATCTTCCTTATGTTGCTCTATTTGTGTTGTTTTTTTTTTTTTCACAGCAGTTCTCTTCTAACATCCTATATAATTTACCTACTTATTGTGTTTACTACTTAGTGGTCCCACAAGACAGATGAACCTATATCCCCCTCTTCCCTTTAAAACTGAACCAAAGTTATTAGGGGTGAATTTTCTCAACTTCAGCCTTCCTAAAGTTACCTGTACCACACCTATTTCAGAATCCCTAAACTCCTTCCTCAGAAAAGCTCAATCCTCCACCTGTGTTCTAGATCTAACCTCTTCCTGTCTTTTCCAAGACTCTGCTCAACTACATTTTCCTTGTATTTCACTATTGCCATTCTCCTTCCTGTACTTCAACAGCCCTCTCCTCTGGCTTCTTACCTTCAGCATGTAAGACATACCATTAAGAAAATAGGTCTCTCTGTAATACCTGCCCAATTTCCTATTATCCTCACTGTATTTAAGGATTCGTAGTTCAGTGGCAGCAGTTTCTGCTGTAATTTCTGACCCAGAGAAGAGCAATCACAAAGATCTTCATGGATGCTAGGGCTCCCCTCATAAATTGACTTCTCACTGTCATGGTAAAAGGTATCTCCTCTACATTCTCCCACAGTGGGTGAGCTGGTCTTAAATGACAAATCCACTCCACCAGTCCAATCTCCCTAGGCCTTTGGATCCCTTCCTCTATAGTATACAAAGGCAGGTCTGGTACTTTAACTTCAGGAAGCATGGGTCACCTTTTGGTCCAAGCTTCAGCCAACTAACCAAACTGTCAGAAGCCTTTCCCGATCCCTCAAGCTGTAATAGTGAATCCAAAATCTTTGCTTAGTGGTTCCTATATCAAATTTGACCTGGTCCGACTTTATTTTCCTTCCACCATTATTCCACCTTTAATATCCAACCCCACAAAATTTCCCCAGATTTCTACAGATTAAAAAAAAAAAATCATGTGGTTTTTAGAGTGCAGCACTCCTCTTCATAGGACACATTTTGTAGCTTTCCTTTGAGGGCCTGCTAGGACTTGAGTCTAGCAGCAAAGAAGTGTAGTAGGGGTAGTTCTTAGGGAGAATGGGCTATGTCTTGAAAGGCAAGTAACTTCGGAAAGGCCATTACAGGTACTTCACACAAAGTAGGATTAAATTCTCAAAGAGGAGTGGAAGGGCTGCTTTTGCTGGCAAAGATAAGGGATTAAAACTTAGGGGTTCAGTACCCCATTCCGAATTTGAGGACTGCATTCCTTCTCAATCAATGTCCTCTTTCTAACAGCAGATACTCTGTTAGATGGGGAATTCATTTTGCACTGTAATTCAACCATTTTGCAGGATGGGGTTCTGGGTTTGGTTTTCAGCAATCTCAGCTCCGCATCTACAGAAGATGAGTTTCTTTAGGCCAGACATAAAAACTTTCCGGTTATTTTCACAGAGCTTAAGCTGGGAATCAGAAGACCTGAGCTCATCCTTTTCTTTCCCCTTTCTCCAGCATAGTTAGCAGCTAGCAGTTAGCGACCAGTCAGTCTCATTATACTTGGTAATTTGACAAAAATGTTTTAAGTCATCAAATATGTGATCATCCCATCAAGAACCATATCTTTTATAAATACTTGCATACAGATGACAATGTTCTGCCTTTTGCATATCTCTACTGCCACATCATATCATGGGCTATCAGTGCCCTTTTCACCACTGGAAATAGTCATTAATTAGTGCCCTTAAATCCAATTAGGGAACCAATTCCAAGAATACTAGAGACAATTCAGAAAACTCATCTTTAAGAATCTGTTCCTCTAGAATTACTCTTCAGCACCAAACTCTGAATCAGACAAGTTTCTCCAGAGATATAAAACCAACAGGAAATAATACACTATCTATCTGTTTTTAGGTTTATCTATATTTAGGTAAATGGATATTTATTTCTATGTATTAGGAATCTATTATTAGATTACTTATCTAAATAGACACAGGTTTTAAGGAATTGGCTCACAAAACCATGCGGGCCAGCAACTCTGAAATGTATAGGGCAGACTTGTAGGTTAAAAACTGGCAGAAATCAATGCGATAGGCTTGAGGAAGTATTTTTTCTTCTTGAGACACTTCAGTTTAAAAGTCAGGCCTTCCGGCACCTGGGTGGCTCAGTGGGTTAAAGCCTCTGCCTTCGCTCACGTCATGGTCCCAGGGTCCTGGGATCGAGCCCCGCATCAGGCTCCCTGCTCAGCGGGGAGCTTGCTTCCTCCTCTCTCCCTGCCTGCCTCCCTGCCTACTAGTGATCTCTGTCTGTCAAATAAATGAATAAAATCCTAAAAAAAAAAAAAAAAAAAAGTCAGACCTTCAATTGATTGGATGAGACCCACCCACATTATTGAGGGTAATTTCCTTGCTTAAAGCAGATGTTAACCACATCTTGTAATACCATCACAACACCTAGATTAGTGTTTGATTAAATAGCTACAGTAGTATAGCCTAGTCAAGTTGACATATAAAACTAAGCATCACACATAATAAAGTTAGATTTCTCAACTAAACCTCACTTTCAACCATACCAAAAACTTTTTGAACAAGAATATCTTATGTGCTCCAAAAAGGCAGTAAAATTCCAGTAGGACGACTTTGGTGAGTGGACTGGAAGAACGTCCTTCTTCCAAAACTGGAGAAACAAACCTTCCACAAACCACCTCTCTTCTACCACCAACAAAACCATTAGGCTTAGGAAGCTCTAAGATTGTATCTACTTTTATGTTTCAAAAATGTGATCTTCAACTGCACAACAGAAATCACACTTTTAAAATTACACTTCTGAGTGCTAGCACTTTGGAAACTAATGACTTAAAAAGAGGAATGGTATCTACTGAATCTGTTGCTTACCTTTACTTTAGAAAACTTGCAAGTTACTACTCCATTTTCTCACACTGACAAAAGTATAATCCAAACCAGGAGAATCAAAAGCATGCTGGGTAAATAATGAGCCAAATCAAAACAGTGCATAAAGAAATCTTATAAATGGACTGAAATAAATCCTGTTATTTCCTTAAAAAAAAAAAATTTTTTAAAACTTTTCTTGGCAATTCATTCATTCAGTAAGCACCCAGGTATGCCAGGCACTATTCAAGGCACTCATTGAACAAAATGATCCTTGCCTTGTTGGAACTCATACTATAGCAAGATAACATCTTTATCGAGTTATTTTCTCTCTGAACATAATACCAAGCATTAGGAAGTATCAATTAATTTTCTGAAAATGTATTAGGTGGGAGCCAACTTCCAGTTCTGAGGCTGGTCTTCCAGCAGGCACTATTTCTTTATTAGCATAGATTCTGTTCTCCGGAGCCAGCCTGCCTGGGTCCAAATCCTAGTTCACTACTTCCCAGCTGCTTGACTTTGGCCAAGTTACTTAACCCTCATCTATAAAATCATCATCATCATCATCATCATCATCATAGCAACTACCCCACTGGATTACATAAGAATTAAATAAGTTCAAATATGTAAAGCACAGTCTGGCACACAGAAGGTACCAAAATATTAGCTATTATTTTAATTCAATATTCAGAAAACTAGATATTACTCAAGTAATAATGGGGGCAAATAACATCAACAGTAATCTAAAAACAATTTTATCTGGCCCATTCACTCCTTCCATTACTACTACATTCAAGAGTTCTTCTATCTCAACTCACACTGCATGACTTTCAGTTTAGTCTGATAAAAATCCTAAGACGTGATCTCTCTATATCCCATGCATGACATTAATTCATGATGGAGTTTATATAAACACAGTTAAGAGGCTTTAAATCTAATAAAAAATTTTAAGAAGTCAAAAATTAGATTCATTTTTTTTTCCAAAATTACAACAGCAATTATCTCAATACTTCAGCATCAGAACCACCAAATACGTGCTATGTCATCGCTTAGTTCTATGGATGGTTATGTATACAGTACAATCTCTAGGACCTATACCTTTGCAGTGGTCCATATATATGAACTGAAATTAATTCTCAACACAGCTCATTGCATATAATAAAAAGTACAGGCACAGTCATCTGAAATTGATGGCTCATCCTCATTGTTAAAAATAGGCCTCATTCTTGGTCCAAAGTTTATAAAGGGTCAACAACCTCAGAAAGGTTAATGCCCACAATTTGGAAATGACTAGATGGTAAACCACAGGCTGCAAATGTTGCCATTCCTAACGCGAAGTCTCATTAATATAACTATCTCCTGACAAGTAGGTAGGCCAGTAAAACACGTTTGCAAAACTGCTTTAAATGGGATCAGTTCTGGTAAAGAATTCAAGGTGAACTGTAATCTAATCATGCCCCGTTTTTAAAACTGTCAATCTAATCACGCTGTTTTTACGCCATTAACGTGGAGAGGCGCTGAGACACAACAACGTTAAAATGTACACGCATCAATGACCTTAGTTTACAGATAACAGTTTTGACCCTACTTATCTCGGGATGAAAGACCTGAACTGTGGAGCTTTCGAGTTTCAGTACAGTAAGTGCCTTGGACTCTCTAGTGGAAATCTCAGGGGATGGACAAAGTGCATTTTCTCCCCCAACCATCCCGTACGAGAAAGTCCAGCCAACACAGAATAACAATACCGTAGGGTTTCTCACGAACAGGGATGGGCTGCCCCTCTCTCCAGAATCTGACAGATGCGAATGGCCTTGAAGGGAGGTATGGCAGAGATTTCCCAAGTATAGCAGTAAAGAAAGACCCGCCAGTCCCTAAGTAGTAAGATATTGCTCATTTTTAAAACAACTGCAAGGGCGGGGGCTCCCAGGTCCCCCATCAGCCATCTTCTGACGTAGGTAATAGCAGAGAGTGAAGGGTTACAAAGCAGAAAGCTGAAAAACAGTCCCCCAAACAGGATTTGCCGAACCACAGGCCTGCCAGAGAAGGGCGGGGGTGACCTCTTTCGGCCGCCAGGGGTGGTGGGCGGGCCAGTGTGGAGAACCCCCGCCCCGCGGACGGAATTACCAGCGTAGCCTAAGGAGTGTGGGGCGCGGGGCACGTGTCAGGTTCGCGCCCTAGTTCTTCTCCCCAACGTGCACCAGGGTTGAAGGTGCCCTCTGGACCCACCCCCCCAACCCTGCGCAGTTCCTTAGAGATCTTGGGCCCTGGCTACCTCTTAGGAGATTGAGGCCACCGCCGTTTCACGCCGCACAGGCCGAAAGACAGCTCTTCTAATGGCACTCACCAGAGTGACCTGATAAGCGTGGGTCAGGGTGCCGGAACTCCAGGGGCTCAGGCGAACGCTCGCTCCCCGCCCCTACCGCCGGCACCCTCCCGAGCCCTCCAGCCGCGCCCACTAACAACGTGCTTGCTACTGTCGGTGCGGCTCCGCGCGTCCCTCAGCAGGCCCCCGCGCGCGGCACGACGGGACTCGTAGTTCCGGCGCGAAGGTCGAGAGACCCTCCACTCGCAGCCGAGAGCGGAGTCACGTGACCATCCACTCCCCGGAAGTGGCGTAACAACACACGCGTGGCGCCGACCGCCGCTTCCGCAAACAGAATTGTAGATGGCTGTGTGGGTAAGTGTGGTGTCTGGAACTCTGGCCATTCTTCTTTGTCTTTAGTCCCTCCGTCGCCCTCGCGATGGAAGGGGCACGCCCAACTCCTGACATGGGCTCGCTTCGCGGTAGTCCTGTTCCTTCAGTACCGTTCGCTGGAGGTTTATTGTGCACCCAACCCGAAGCTAAGTGGGCAGTACTTGTGGGAGTCGGCGGGCTCTGTCGCTCATTCAGACCGAGCGAGCGTTGCACCCGAGAGCGGGTGCAGCCCTAAGAGCTTTCTCAGGCCGCACCTCGGCGGTGCAGAGAAGGCAGGCTGGGGGAGAGATTGTTGGATCCGAAGTAGCGTCTGTGTTGTCTTGAGCTGCGGATCGGAAATGTGAGCTGGAGATTTAGTAACAGCTAGGCCGCGCCAGTGACGGAAGAGGGTGATTTTGGCTGAATATTTCCCTTCTCGCCTCTGTTGCGTCCTCTTAGGTCTCCCGAGTGGACCCCCGTCTAGCTGACGGGTCAGAGTGTAAGGGTCATCCTGCTTGAGGTTAAGCCTCGGGGTCCTGAGGGCTCGGGCGTTCTCTGAGAAACTGAAATGATGGAGACGTGGCCTGCCTCAGAGGTGTGACTGTAAAGTCAGGTCGAAATGCCTATTTGGGTATTTAATGCATTTCCATCTCGTTGTCAGTTTAATCATTACCCTGAGCTCCTTCCTTGAGGATTCTGAGGGGCAGCTCAATTTAGTTTAGAGTTTATTCATTATTGCACTTTGATTCCGTTTTTAACCTTCTTACCCATTTCTGCGGTCCTTTAAAATTCTGTGTGGTTTATTCTGACCTAGACATTTGATAATTTGGTGGCCAGTATTACTACATAATCATTTTAAAAGGTTATACTGAAAATTACGTTTCTGGGTGTGTGTGTGTGTGTGTGTGTGTGTGTGTTTCCCTCTGATTCAGTTCTTCCTAGTTTGGCACGTCTTGGTATTTTGTTACCTACCCCTTGGGTAGTGAAAACTAATATCCCTTGAAACCCTTCCTGGTTTATAAGGACTTGTTATTACCCATTCTCTTAAGCAACTTCATTTCTTGTTCTATTTCTTCACTCAAAAGACTTTTCGCCCACCTTTTTTTAACTTTCAGGTTTTGAATTTGTTGAATCTCACCAGTTTTTGGACTTTTACTCTCCCTTCTCCGTTTGGTTGGAATAATACAGCCTAATGTTTTATTTCATTTTATTTTTTAAAAAAGATTTATTAATTTATTTGACAGACAGAGATCTCAGGTAGGTGGAGAGGCAGGCAGAGAGAGAGAGAGAGGAGGAAGCAGGCTCCCCGCTGTGCAGAGAGCCCGGTGCTGGGCTAGATCCCAGGATCCTGGGACCATGACCTGAGCTGAAGGCAGAGGCTTTAACCCACTGAGCCCCCCAGGCACCCCACAGCCTAACATTTTAAAAGTGGCATATAGATTGTAAGATTCTTGAAGACTAACCACATAGTGCCTTATTGAGATCCTCTGTAGTTGAAGTATAGTAGAATTGTCAAATGACCTAATAAGTTCCTGTTCCATAGTTTACTTATTTCTCTCTCCCTTCCATTTTACTCATAAGCCTATGAACATTTGAAGGAGACTTAATAGTCATTAAGTTGCAGACTGGGTTTTGAAACTTCTTGTCCAAAGCTATTTCTGCTGTCTTCACTTTCTAATTCTGGCACCCATTATGAAATAAGGATTTCAGAAGTTAACTGTAGGTTCCCAGACTTTTCCTGTTCTTGGTGCCCTTAGTCTCTGAATTTTTATTTTTTCAGTATCAGTAGGTCAAAAGAAATACCCACCAGTTCTGCTTAGTAAGTAGTTTAATCCAAAGAATTTAGTATTTATGTCTTAATAACTACTTAAAAAATAATACACACATTGAAAGGAAAAAATAATGTTTGTGTTTAATTTTTTGTTAACCATCAGTGCTTACTAACGGGATGTGTACACCTATTGGGTACTGCACAGTTTCTCAGGCTTTGAAATAAGATTTGACATTGCCAACTTCATTTCCTGTTTCACATTGATTTCCTATGGTGCCACCAAAATCTCAGCTTCACAAGTTCTGATAGCATTGAAAGGAATGTAGTGCGGTCTATTCAGTTGACGCTGCTCTATTTGAAGCTGTATTCGTGGTATCTTCCATATGTCAGATACCAGGGTTTCCCTTAAAATTTTAAAGTGTCCTGCTGTGCCTGTACAAGTTTGTTATAGTGTCCAGCTCACAATTTGGGAAACAAGGCTATAAATTGAGGATCAGAATAGAAATGGAACTAGTGCTTGTGTAATAACCACCCCCCCAACTTATCGGTCAGTTTCAATGCCAGTAATGACTTTTATGGGTAAGATTGTGTGTATGTTTAGGCATTATAATTAGTACTTCCATATATATTCAGAGATTCATCTGTAACATATATCAGTTAATGTTTTCAGTATTCTCACTATAATGAGATTTTTAAAAAACTCCTAGTTGGTTACTGAAATGAAATGGCTGGCTTCTGGTTAAAATTGATTTAAAGTTTCAGTACTTGTGTTTACAAGTAATATCAAATTTTTGCCATTCCAGTGTTAATTCGTGAAGTTTTACTATCTATTTAAGCAAAAATGGAAAATTCTGCAAAAGCAGAGGAGTGTGGAAAGATCTCTCTTGAAGAGGCAAAAGCATCAGTAGATTTGGAAACAGAATCTTCATTCAGTATTAATGAAAACACAACCACTCCTGGGACTGGCCTTTCTGAAAAGGCTCCTATCTGTGGACAAGTAGACACACCAAAAAAGAGAAAAATGGAATTTGAAGATGATCTTATAAAGGAAAGTTCTAGTTGTGGGGAAGATACTCCAACCAAGAAAAGGAAACTTGATGCTGAAATTGTCCCAGAGGAAAAAGGTTCTGGTGATGATGAAGTCATTTCAAGGAAAAGAAGAGTGGAAACGGATGATTTTCCAAAAGATGAACCTTCTACTGGAGATGGCACACAGAAAAAGAGAAAAATAGAACTTGAGGATGTTCCTGAAAAGCAAAAAGTAGGTTGAATGTATTTTTTTATTCATAATGGGATGTGTCATTGAAATGTGGAACTGTTGTGAATATTTTTTATTTAATCTTAAATAATAAGAATGTTCTATTAGTAATAGATAATGTCTTAAGATAGCGTAGGCTTTTAACTCCTGTAATTTAGTTGCTTTTATTTAGGTGAAACTTAATGCTAATTGAGATAATTTTTGTTATTTAAGAACTCTTGTTTCACTAGAAACCTGAAAGCTAGTTTTTATAATTTGCTTTTTCTCAGTGTTTTAAAAAAGACAAGTTTTAAGTTCCAAATGATATACTTTTTTCCTTTTTTATTATGTGTCCATCACTTTCCTGTGTCAGAAATAGTAGAGATTATGACTTAAAAGATAAATTTCAACATTACACCCACCTTTAATGTGATTCCTTTAACTATATTGTTTCCAGCTTCTCATTGGGGTAGTTACATAAGCCTGATATTTTGGATGGGTAGTGTAGAACAAGGGACAGCAAGTTATTTTCATCTGGGAATATTATATTATGCAGGAATCTGAGGCAGAAGATGAGTTTGGTTGGAAGGAGTACTTTAGTGAATGAGTAAAAGTTCTGGCATCAGTCCTGGAGAGTAAAGTGTTAGGCCAGGCTTTTGCCATTGGTACGGTGTGAATCCTTGTAACAGAGAGGAGCTTGTATTATACACACAGTTTTCAAACTTTACCAGCAGCAAGACCCTTTTTTCCAAGTAAAAATATTAAACCTGATACATAAGATAGGTAAAAGATGATGCACTTTGGTTGAACAGAGTAGTGTGGGAATTTGAAGCACTTTATATACTGTGGCATTTTTACAGAATGCTTGGTGTCTTAGGTAGGTAGCACAAATGGAAACTGTTGGAATAGATTAAAAGAAAAAAACAAAAAACATTGACCCTGAACATAGCTTAATGAGTTCTAATTCCTTTGTGTGTGTTATCTCATTTAATGCTTTCATCAATTTTACATAATAATATAAAAAATATAACTGTTCCTATTTTATTCTCTTGTGGGAACCCAATCCACTGACTAACATTTATTGAATTGAATAAATCAGAACTCTGGAAGAGTACTGGTTTTATTTAGACATTGAGACCAAAATTATACAGATGAAAGACCAAGATGAAAATCTTAAACCAAGAGATGTTTTTAAAAATAGGGAACAGGGGAGAACAAATCTTAGGTGTGATTATAATTAGTGGGATTTTTGTCATCCATCCCATTGCTTATTCAAGTTCACCAATTTCATTTGTATTTTATCCTTATATAGGTCAGATGCTCTTTTAGCTTATTTTTGCCATGTTCTGATTCTTAATTTTGTTTCATTCTCTTATTTTCAGAAGTTAGAAGAGGGACACAGTTCAGCCGTGGCTGCCCACTATAATGAACTACAGGAAGTTGGTTTGGAGAAGCGTAGCCAAAGTCGTATTTTTTACCTAAGAAACTTTAATAATTGGATGAAAAGCGTCCTCATTGGTATGATTTATTGATTTTTGATTTATAGCTTGGAGTTTTTTATTTCTGCTTATGTTTCATTTTTTTTCCCAAACGATTACTCCTATGCTAAATCGTTAAGTCTTTCCTTCCTGTTAGTTACCAAGTCTTGACTTCATAAAACTGGAGCAAAAATTAAAACTAGACTTCAAGATAATTCTTCTCATATTTACTTTTGGACTACATAAAATATATGAGTTTAATTGATATTAAGTTCATAAGTTAATTAGGCTTTCAAAAGGCAGTGTGCTCCTTTTATACTTAAGATTATCTAGTGCTATTAAGTAATTATTCTATTTTACTCTTAATAGTTTTAGAACAGTGACATAATGTTGGATTAAGTATTCAGCTTCTATTAAGTCAAGAAAATGGGCAGGGTCATGATTTTTCATCTCTAGACCTTTAATGAGTCAAAAGGTTATGTGGAGATTTTTCATTGTACTTGTTTTTCTTGTGAAGTGTCTAGGGAAAAATAAAGTTTACTTTGAGACTTGATGAAGACATTCAACTTTTTGGAGCCTGCATTTTATTTATGGGAACTCATCTTTAGAATTAAAATGGAAATCTTTGGTAAAAATCTGATTCAGAATATATTTATTGCTTTGTATATCTAGCATATTAAGTAGTCAGATTCTTTATGTGAGTTTAGAGATTTTTTTTTTTTTAGATTTTATTTATTTGTCAGAGAGAGAGAAAGAGCACAAGCAGGGGGAGTGGCAGGCAGAGGGAGAAGCAGGCTCCCCACTGAGCATGGAGCCCCATGTAGGGCCTGAGCTGAAGGCAAATGCTTAACAATTGAGTCACCCAGACGTCCCAAGTTTAGAGAATTTTTAAAAACCAGTGGGTTTTGAAGTTTTCTAAGTAAGGTTTTTGGGTTGTTTGTTTTTTTTTAAAAGCCAGCCTCAGATAAAGTGAGAATGCTTTCATGATTACGCTAGAAAGAATAAGGTGCTAATTATGGGTACTTCCTACTAGTTTTGATGATAATTTACTAATTCTTATTTTACTTATTTATTTTAAAGATTTCAAAAATAATCTTTACACCCAACATGGGGCTTGAACTTAAAACCCCAAAATGAAGAGTCACATGATCTACAGACTAAACCAGCCAGGCGCCCCAATAATTTACCTTTTTTTTTTTTTCTCTTTTAGACTTACTTATTTTAGAGCGAGAGTGAGAGAAAGAGAGAGCACAAACAGGAGGGGTAGAGGAAGAGGGGGAGAGAGAATCTCAAGCAGACTCCCTGCTGAGTTCAGAGCCTGACACCAAGGCTCGATCCCACAACCCTGAGACCATGGCCTGAGCCAAAATCAAGTTAGATGCTTAATTGACTGAACTACCCAGGCTCCCCAATAATTGAATAATTTTTAAAGATACATTATTCATTCTGAATAGTATTAGGAGTGGGAACTAGGGTCATTATTTTGAACACTAATATTTTCTGTCTCACTTTGTTTTTAATATTCGTGTTTTATTACAGAAATATGATTTATTTGTCTCTACTAGTTTTCAGCTAGGGTAATTGAATGTTGGCTCATCAACCCCTCCCCTTTTATTTTTAAGGTTAGTATTATGGCATTTTTAATCTATACTTCTAAGGTAATCTATGGACTCTAGTCCTAATTTCTTTTCATTTTTTTCTTTTCCTCTTTTCCTCATCATCCTCAATAGTAGAGATAACTTCTAAGGTATTTTTTTCTGATGTGTCATTTATTCATATGTTTATTCATTGAATAAACTATTTTAAGTTCAGCCATATTTTTCACATCATTAGTTGTATTATTTTTATAATCAGGGAAACAGGTCATTTTTAAAAAGTCTTAAGTCAGACTTAGCAAAAAATTTTTCTCCCCACATATATATACTCTTCTTTCCTCCTTCAGTTGTTCAAGCAACTCCCTTAATGGGTGCATTGCTATCTGCACTTGTCTTTCAGGTCCTGGTGTAATCAGTGTGGTCTATGCTACTTCCTTCTCTGGCTTTTTTCCCCTTTCTCTTCTCAGTGCCCATTCTTGGTCATTCATTTTTTTCTTTCTTGCTTGTACAGCTTAGTAACTGCTTGAATGTGATAAAGGTATCTCTGAGTAATGTTTCATGATTTTCCCTCTTACTAGTCTTACTGTATGGAAATAGTCATTTTTTACTTATTCCATATTTGTTAATGCTATTTTTTAAAAAAGATCTATTTATTTTAGAGAGTGCATGTGTGTGTGCTCGTACGGGTTGGGGGAAGGGCAGAGGGAGGGAGGGAGAGAGAGAATCCTCAACCAGATCCCCCACTGAGCTTGGAGACTGATGTGTGGCTCAATTCCAAGACCCTAGATTATGACCTGAGCCAAAATCAAGAGTTGACCAATTAACCAACTGAGCTACCTGGGCACTCTGGTTATGCTGTTTTTTTAAGATTAGTAGCAGAAAGTTAAATATAGAACATTTGTGCTTCTATTGAAATTATTTTAAGATCCTACGGACAGTGAAAGCCAGAAATATTCATACAGAATTTCTTTCTTTTTTTTTTAGATTTAGATTTTGTTTATTTATTTTAAGAGAGAGAAAGCATGAGAGAAAGCAGGTGGTGGGAGGCAGAGGGGGAGGGAGAAATAGCCTTTCTGCTAAGCAGGGAACTTGACACAGGGCTTGATCCCAGGACCCCAAGATCATGACCTGAGCCGAAGTTAGACGCTTAACTGACTGAGCCACCCAGGCTCCCTGTGAATATTTTAGCAGTCAAAATGGTACACACATGAGATAGGAAATGTTAAACACAGAGTAATAGAGGAAGAGTAGATCTACAAATCCGTATTATATCAGGTTTTAGAATTGCTGAATACTTCAGTTGTCTAAGAATACTAATATGCCTTTAACTGATATTTGAACCATTTGACTATTGATGTATGGGGTCCTACTGATACTATTCATTGGTTATCAATGTGATTTGGTAGATTGGGATGAAAAATTTCATTTTTTTGGAGTGTTTTAAGAATTTTCATCACAGTAAAATTAAGAGGTATATATAGTATTTGGACTAGTTCTTGTATTGGTTTTGGTGGTAAGCCTGACATCTTCTATAAAAGTCAAGCACTCTTATTATTCCATAATTATTTTGAATTAGGTTAGGTATATTATAAGCTAAACATTTAGTTTTTAGAAAGAGAAAACTATAAAAATTATGAGTAATTTTTTTATATGAACAAGTGTTGAACTTTCTTGTATTAATTAGAATTTAAAATGTCTGCTATTCAATGTTTAGTCAAATTCTAAAAATAACCTTCACAAACCTATATGAACTTTCTAAAATATCAGACATATATTCTGATATAAATGAAATGTTCACCAGAAGTTACGAATTAACTACATAAAAGAACATGTAATAGTTTATAATAATGTCAGGCAGGTGTTAGTAGGTATTAGGTGTAACAGTTCATGCTGTAGTAAAAATGGAGAAATTATTATTATGACATTTTTCTCTTTTAGGGGAATTTTTAGAAAAGATACGACAGAAAAAAAAACGTGATATCACTGTTTTGGACCTGGGATGTGGTAAAGGTGGAGATTTGCTCAAGTGGAAAAAGGGAAGAATTAACAAGCTAGTTTGTACAGGTAAGATAAATAATGACATGGGAAAGAATAATTTGTGATCCATCAGGTAATTGGAAAATAAACAGAATCTCAGTATCACATGACACTAAGATATCTTAGAAGAAGATATCTGTGGCTGTGTTTGAGATGGGTGTTTTTTCAAATGAGTTTTGAGATTTTTTTTTTTAAAGATTTTATTTATTTCCCTGACAGACAGATCACAAGTAGGCAGAGAGGCAGGCAGAGAGTGAGAAGGGAGGAAGCAGGCTCCCCACTGAGCAGAGAGCCCGATGCGGGGCTTGATCCCAGGACCCCGGGACCATGACCCGAGCCGAAGGCAGAGGCTTTAACCCACTGAGCCACCCAGGCGCCCATGAGTTTTGAGATTTTACTGATGGTGTTACAAAATATAGTTAATGAGCCTGGGATAACTTGTCCTCTCTAAAAGGAGGGAAGTAATCAAAGATGGGAGTCACGTCTAAAGCACAAACTTGAAACTTCCACTGGCCAAAGATAGGACAGTTTCATCATCAAAAAGAATAGTGATTTCAGTGGATTGAAACACATCAAATAAAAGAAAAAAATCCTGTTGTTCCCCCTTGGAGGATGCTAGGAAATTTATTCATCATTCTGCAATTCATAAATTAACGGTTGGGGTGTCTTTCTTACCCTATGTGAACTGTATTTCAAGATGACCAAATGGTTGAAAAGGGAAATTCCTCTCTATTAAAAAATCAGAATGATTAAGTGCAGTAGCACTGATGAAAATCACTATTTTCCATCCTTGATGAAATGATAGATCTAAGCAACAATCATAAAAAGTTGCTAAAGCTATTAGGTGAGAAAGGTTGATGGAATTTAGTAACTGAATGAATCAAGCACTAATCAGCCTAACACTAAAGTGGGACAAGTAGATGTTACATTCTTCCAATGAGGTGAAGTACGTAGCACCACCTGTGAAGTTACCTAAATTAGCACTTCTCAACTTTCTTGGTTTTATAAACACTATATACCCTTATTTTTAAGATTGGGGACCACTGGGGCGCCTGGGTGGCTCAGATGGTTAAGCATCTGCCCTTGGCCCAGGTCATGATCTCAGGGTTCTGGGATCGAGCCTTGTATTAGGCTCCCTGGTCAGTGGGAAGCCTCCTTCCCCCTCGCTCTCTGCCTGCCTCTGCCTGCTTGTGATCTCTCTCTCTCTATCAAATAAAGAAATAAAATCTTAAAAAAAAAAAATGATTGAGGACCACCAGGAAGTGTTTTCAAGTGAAAACACTTGACCGTGAAAAAAAAAACCACAATGAGATACCACCTCACACCAGTCAGAATGGCTAAAATTAACAAGTTAGGAAATGACAGATGCTGGCGAGGATGCGGAGAAAGGGGAACCCTCCTGCACTGTTGGTAGGAATGCAAGCTGGTGCAACCACTCTGGAAAACAGCATGGAGGTTCCTCAAAAAGTTGAAAATAGAGCTACCTTATGACCCAGAAAGGTACTGTATATGTGGCTATAGCTATTGATTATAGAAATTAAAATTGAGAATTAAAATAGTATTTTTATTCATTAGAACATAAAGTTTAGCGAGAAGACTGGCACTTTAAATATTTCTCCGAATACTTTTAGAGTCTGGAATAATAGGAGACAGCTGGGTTTTCATACCTGTTTCTGCATGCACTGTGTTGAGGTGTGTTATTTGAAAAGTAGTTGTAAGATAAAGGGCTACTTTAACAGTCCTTTCAGATAATTGAGCATATTCATCTTTCATACTGTATCCAAACTCCACAGGTGGTAGTTCCTTAAAGATAGTTATAATGTAGCATCTGAATCTGTGTCAGTGAAATTTTTGTATTCTGTTATACTTAAATCCATTGGTCTGTCTTGTGCTTTGAATGGGTTTTCTGCCCTACAAGATTTTGTGATATTTGGAAAATAATGTCCACTAATGTTATGCAGATCTTCTAAATGTTGACATCAAGAAATCACATTTTTTTTAATGTTACCACCAATCAGAAAAGTTTTAAGTATTGGGAAGACGCCCAGCCCATGGTGGTAGACGCAAGTGTTTCAAGTTGTAATTCTCACTTGAAATCTCAGGTTTTATCCTTGGTAACAAATACTGTCCTTTATTTTGCTTGAAGTGAGAGGCTCACTTGATTCATTTTCAAGAAAATGTCTGCCAGATAATAAAGTCTAAGTAACCAGTTTGTCTGTCAGTGCTGCTTTCAAGTGAAAACACTTGACTGTGAAAAAAAAAAAAACCACAATGAGATACCACCTCACACCAGTCAGAATGGCTAAAATTAACAAGTCAGGAAATGACAGATGGTGGCGAGGATGCGGAGAAAGGGGAACCCTCCTACACTGTTGGTAGGAATGCAAGCTGGTGCAACCACTCTGGAAAACAGCATGGGGGTTCCTCAAAAAGTTGAAAATAGAGCTACCTTATGACCCAGCAATCGCACAACTGGGTATTTACCCTAAAGATACAAACGTAGTGATCCAAAGGGGCACGTGCACCTGAATGTTTATAGCAGCAGTGTCCACAATAGCCAAACTATGGAAAGAACCTAGATGTCCATCAACAGATGAATGGATAAAGAAGATGTATAGATACACAATGGAATACTATGCAGCCATCAAAAGAAATGAAATCTTGCCATTTGCGACGACATGGATGGAACTAGAGGGTATTATGCTTAGCGAAATAAGTCAGACAGAGAAAGATAATTATCATATGATTGCTCTGATATGAGGAAGTTGAGATGCCACGTGGGGGGTTTGGGGGGTAGGAAAAGAATAAATGAAACAAGATGGGATCGGGAGGGAGACAAACCATAAGAGACTCTCAGTCTCACAAAACAAACTGAGGGTTGCTGGGGAGAGGGGGGTAGGGAGAAGGTGGTGGGGTTATGGACATTGGGGAAGGTATATGCTATGGTGAGTGCTGTGAAGTGTGTAAACCTGGCGATTCACAGACCTGTACCCCTGGGGCTAATAATACATTATATGTTAATAAAAAAATAAATTATATAAAGAAAAAAAAAGTGGCCAGTACAGCTCACAACACAGTCACACCAGTCCTGTTCAGACTTTACTAGGGAACACAGATGTTCTGTTACTTTCCATTTCATTACACAGAATATTGAAAAAGAGCCAAGATTTAATAAAATCAACTTTTACTGCTTTATCAAAAACATTTTAAAATGAAATTGGTTTTTTCCCCCATGCTAGTTTATAGTGGTGAAGGAGATATCAAGTATTACCTGTATCATTTGGTTCACTACTAGCTTGTATTCATGATAAGGTGCCAGCTTTACTTTCCAGTGCTTTTGCGTCATCATTGCAAATCTCACCACAGGAAAAAGCAAGTAACTTTTTATTAAGAAAAAATAAACTTGATATTTTCAAAGCTGGGCCTTGATATTTTCAAAGTTGGGTGTATAGTTTACATTTTATAATTCAAATTGGAGTCTAAACTTTTTGCATTTAACTTGGAATAAGCATTTAAAAATCATGGTAGAACTTTTCTGTTATCACTACCTATTGAGAAAGCTTTTTATCTTTTTGA
Organism: Lontra canadensis; assembly: GCF_010015895.1. Lineage (NCBI taxonomy): Eukaryota > Metazoa > Chordata > Mammalia > Carnivora > Mustelidae > Lontra > Lontra canadensis. The sequence goes on from NW_022631051.1 coordinate 9,280,621, forward strand.
AAAATAATAAGGCATTTACATTGGAAGAGATACTTTTTGTTTTAAAGGAAATAGAACCTTTTTTGCTCTTACTAAGGATAGATTTCACGCTAAATGTCTAGATTTGAACCATCTTTGCATTTACATCTTATCTCTGTGGGCCTTTGTTGCCAGTTACTAATGCCTGTCCTGCTTCCAGATATCGCTGATGTTTCTGTCAAACAGTGTCAGCAGCGGTATGAGGACATGAAAAATCGTTGTCGTGATAACGAATTTATTTTCAATGCAGAATTTGTAACTGCTGATTGTTCAAAGGTACAGAGTTTTTTTCAGTTTGTCAATTTATGTTTAATATTTTTAGTTTGACTGAGTGATGTGTTTAAAAAGCAGTTAGTTCTTTTAGAATGTACTTTGAAACACTAAAAGTCTCAGGACATGTATTTTCAGTTTCAGCTAGAAATTCTGTTAATGATAAATTTCCTTAGATGACCCACTGAGTACTTCCAGGGGTTTTTTCTTAACTATTAAGTTTAAGAACTACAGAGGCGTTATGAAAGTGAGAAGGAAAAATGGTAGTATACTGCTAGAATGTTGGAAACCTTTAAAAACACTGGCACTTTTAAAAAATATCCCAAAGGCCAGTTTTGTGAGTGTTTGTTTTTTTTTTAATCACAGTTATTGTTTGATATTTTACTTTAGCCTTGAAGTAAAGCCAAATAAAGCATCAACTTTCTTAAATGTCGTATTTGGTTGATAGATTTTGAGACATGATTTCATCCTTAGTTTTTAAATTACCTTGAAAATGGGAATCAAATTCTGTTGAACCAAAAGGAAAAGATCATTTCATTGTGGACCTCATTATACATAATGAGAGAAAGAATAGGTGGTTGGGAGGACATATCTACTTTATTTTAAGGACCCTAATTCTAGAAATTAATTAGCAAAAACGTTTTTATATTACAGTTAACATCAAAATCTTGACCCATTTTAATTTTTAATTTTGTTTCAGGAACTTTTGATTAACAAATTTCGTGACCCAGAAATGTGCTTTGACATATGCAGTTGTCAGTTTGTCTGTCATTATTCATTTGAATCCTATGAGCAGGCTGACATGATGCTCAGAAATGCTTGTGAGAGACTGAGCCCTGGAGGTTATTTTATTGGTACTACTCCCAATAGCTTTGAACTGATGTAAGTGCTTTTGATATATTGTTGTTTATAAGATACTCAGAATTAGGCTTATTGTAAAGTAGCAAATGTTTATCAGAAATAGACTTCATAAAACATGCCATGTTGATCTTATAAGGGCTGAATACTTTGATAATGTATTTGAGTAGATACTCAACATTTAAGGTCAAAACGTAGATTTATGGATGAATCTTTAAAACATCTTTATTGGGTAAATTGGAGACCTATGCTATACCCAGCCAGAGGTTGTAGTGCTATACAAACTCCAGATCAGATACTCAAAGACTTAGCTAGTAGTCATGATAATGAAGTGAAGCCTGTTTCCAGCCTAATTTTATTAGTGAGCATGTGAATGATCTGTTAATGTATTGCTTCTTAAAAGTAGTTCAAATCCAGTTAAAAAGCTGATCAGGTATCTTTTTAAAATTGCATCTTTTAGTTTTTTCACATGCATAATCTGATCAGAATAAGTCTGAGCTAATAACAGCTTTAATCTTTTTATTTTGGTTTGGGGATAACCTTTAATAGAAGACGCCTTGAAGCTTCAGAAACAGAATCATTTGGGAATGAGATATATACTGTGAAGTTTCAGAAGAAAGGAGATTATCCTTTATTTGGCTGCAAATATGACTTCAACTTGGAAGGTGTTGTGGATGTCCCTGAATTCTTGGTCTATTTTCCATTGCTAAATGAGTAAGAATGTCATTAATCTGTTATTCTCTTTTTGCCTTAAGAGAAAGAAAGAAAAAAAATTAGTATTTTTGTTCATTCCTTATTTTAAATGGAACCCAAAGAAAAATTATGGCCTTGTAAAAAGAAAAAAGAAAAACTAACCTCAAGTTCAGGTTTATGCCATAGCTTCTTATACCTTGCTTATTTAGTTTTCTTTTATCCATGGAATTACTTTATCCTGTAGATAAGAAAGGGAGACTGTTGTTGCCTTCATCTTGTGGCAGAAAATACCTGACATTGAAAATAGTGAAAGATATTTTTTTAAACTGTTAGTAACTTTGTAATATAAATGAGTCTTCATAAAGCAAAGCTCCTCCTTTGATGAGGATAGGTATTGAAAGTTGTTTTACATTTCACTATAGCTTTGAACTTTCGTACATCACATAGGCAGTGTTGATAATAAGATCCTGATTCAAGAATGTATTCCACTCATGCACTGGTTCTAGGTGTCCTCTAGCCACTCAGGTGCCTTTAAAATGAAAGTTTTTTTTTAAATGCTAGGAAGCACTAGCAATTTTTGTACTTAATTTGCTTAATGGTGATACACATGTATAGTCACAAGTCATCACTATAATATAAATTTTTTAAAGATTATTTACTAAAACAGTTACACATTCAGTGAGACAGGATCTGAAAAATGCATAGGATTTTGAGATGTTCTTTGCAGTTTTATTAAACTGAACAAAAACATAGCTTTTATATGGCAAACCTATTCAAATTGGACAAATCGAGTCTTAGTTCTTTGTAATTTTGCTATTTCTAAGGTGTACAACTTGATTTTATTTCTGAAGGCTTATTTTGGAGACTTATGGTAGAAAGTGAACTGCCTAGAATAAAAGAGACTCTTAACTTACATTGTCTTTCCAAGAAGGGTTAATTCAAATTATGGGGAGCACTGTCTTACATATGCCTCTTACATACATATCCCAGTGGCTCTCACACATATTCTTTTTCATTGTCCTTTCCCCATTGTCCTTTCACTTGATAAGCCTTCTCATTGACCGTTGAAGAGTTATTTTCCCTTCATCTCCTCCTTTACCTTCTACCTGAGATCATCCTCCAGACTCCTTATGTTGTCAACAAATACAGATACTATAAACTTTGGCAAATGCAGTAGGAAAAAAACAGTGTAACAGGGAGACCTCATGTAATTGAGTATTTAAGGAATCCACCTGTGAAGAAGTGATGTTTAAGTCAACATCTAAAGGATGAAAAGAAGTTTGCCAGTTGAAGACTAGAAGGGAGAATATTCCAGGTATAGGGACAATATATGTGAATGAGCTGAAGGAAAACCATTGTGTGGGTTGTAAGGAATCAGGGCCCAAGTGGCTCAAGATGAGGCAGCATTGTTGTTATTATTTTTTTTAAATAAGCTCTGTGCCCAGTGTGGGTCTTGAACTCATGACCCTGAGATCAAGATCACATACTGTGTAGTTGTATGGACTGAGCCAGCCAGGTACCCCAAGGAACCATTCCTTATAGATGAGTGCATTAAAGGCCATGCAAAAGGCTTTTGAATTGTGTTCTATTAAGTGGGCTAGAAAGCCACTGCAGGGCGTAGATGAAGGAAGTGACATGTATGTATTTTTGTGAAAGTTCAGTCTGGCTGTAGTTGGAAAATTCATTGAGGGAGAAAAGAATGAAAGCAGGGAAATAAGCAATGTAGTATAGCTGAGTGGTGGTAATAGTTAAAGCAAAATGGTGGCCAAAGAAGTGTTAAGAACTACTTGAAGAATATTTTATAGGTAAACAGAGGATGTAGTGGTGTATGGAACATTGGAAAGAGGATGGTGGCATGGAGAACTCTGAGGTTTCTGGCATGAATCATTAGATAGATTTACTGAAGTAGCAAAGATTGGCAGAACAGTCTAGTGGGGTTCAGCCTTGATTTGGAAAGTTGGAGAATACCTGTGACGCATCCTGGTGGAGATTTCTAGGAAGCAGTGGAATAAATGAGAATGACAAGAGAGAGCTGAGCTACAGATAGCTGTTGGCATGCTGTGTGAAGTCAGGAAAGGGAAAATGAGTAATGCTCTGGGCCAAACTTCAGAACATTAGAAGTTAGGTAAAAGAAATTTGTAAAACAAACTGTGCAGAAGCAGCCCAAGATGTGGTTTGAAAATTAATAGTGTATCTTGTCAGAGAATCCAAGAGATGAAAGAGACTATTTTAAGAAGGAATGGTAGCTGTTCTTAATGCCACTGTGAGGGATCAAGTTAAATAAAATAGAATTAATAGAAAAGTGTTCCTTATAGATGTTCATCCCCATCTCATAGCTTTCATTTTATTTCCTGACCTATTTGTTACAGTAATGGAGTTTCATTTTATTTCCTGACCTATTTGTTACAGTAATAGAGTTTCCTGTGACCCACTGAGATTTAGGATGCATGTTATCTTATAGATGTAATTATTGGCATGTTACTCTTCATTCATTTTGTATTCTCCTGTTATGAATTTATAATAGTTTTTTGATGATCCCCAGACATTGTCACTGTTATGTGAAAGTAAACTACAGAGGAATTATAAATATTTTGGAAACATTTTCATTAAGTAATCTGTTTTGGACAGAATGGCAAAGAAGTACAATATGAAACTAGTCTACAAAAAAACATTTCTGGAGTTCTATGAAGAAAAGATTAAGAACAACGAAAATAAAATGCTGTTAAAACGAATGCAGGCCCTAGAGGTAGGTGTTTAGAAAAGGTATAAACATTCCAGGTCTTAGTAAACTTGTTTGACTGTTTCTGGGATTCCTTTCAAGGCCATATAGATGCTCAATATTTATATAAGTCGTGGATTATTTTGTATCACTATAGACTCTTCAGCACCTAGGACAGAGCTCATTACAGAAACTTTACTTGGTGGGTACTCAGGAAATACTTGAATGAATGAATGAGTGAGTGAGTGGTGCTATCATCAAATTCTATTTTCTGGATACTATTGCTTTTAAATAGGATTTCTTAACCTCAGGGCTGTTGGCATTTTAGACTTTAATTTCTTTGTTGTTAGGCGCTGTTCTATTCACACTAGGACATTCAACAACATCTCCGGCATCTGTGCACTAGATTTTAGTAGCACCCCTGCCCCCAGTTGTGACACCCAAAAATGACTCCAGACATTACCAAATGTCCCCAGGGGTGCATTACTGCACTATTTCTTCACAGTATTGCCCTTTCGTTAACATTACTAATTTAAAAATCTTCCTGGCCAGGGTCTAAGTTGAGCTCATACCATGCCCAATTTTGTTTTTTGCCAACTCTCTAGCAAAATTGTGGTCTTTTAGACTATATTGTTGCTGGGACCTGCTTCTGGACTCCTTTGTGCTTTCCCTAATTGCAGCAATGACAGTTTCTATACAAGTTTTAAATATAGTGGATTGCCATGGACTAGTTTTCCTTATGTCCTTTTTCAGTATTTAATTAGGTCTAAAATGGTGAGTGAACATTTTTATTCTTTTTTTTTTCTTAGATTTTTTAAAATTTTTATTTATTTGACAGAGAGATCACAAGTAGGCAGAGAAGCAGGCAGAGAGGGTGGGGGGAAGCAGGCTCCCCACTGAGCAGAGAGCCCGACGTGGGGCTCGATGAGTTGAAGGCAGAGGCTTAACCCACTGAGCCACCCAGGCACCCCAACATTTTTATTCTTGATCAACAGGATCATATTAATCAACTGATCATTGAATTTTTTCAGAGAGTTCATTCAACTTAGAATTTTTTTAGAGTACTTTAAACATACTCATTATTTTGCTAATTACCCCCACAAAGTAGGCAAAACAGTGACCGTCCATATTTTAAAATGGGCAGTCTGAGGCCCAGAGAGGATATGTGACTTGTTCAAGGCCACAAAACTATTAACCTTCATACTTTCTTTAGTTTTTATAGGTGATTTTTAAACAAAAGTCTCCTGCTGTAGTTGCATCCATACAACTTTCCCAATTTGGAGGGGAAGCATCCTTTTTAAATCCTAAATTATTTTTTGAAACCAGTAAACCACTAAAATGTTATTAGTTGTATATCCTATATTTCCTATATTCCACTAAAATGTCATTAGTTGTATTTCCTATATTTTAGAATTAAGAACATTTTTATTTACTTTATGTTAGCAGGAGAAGCTTGTTTTTATTTTGAGGGAGAATAGAAAACTAGAAAAAGTGTGTGTATACTTACTTTATGTTAGCAGGAGAAGCTTGTTTTTATTTTGAGGGAGAATAGAAAACTAGAAAAAGTGTGTGTATACAAATCACCACACACACACACACACACACACACACATGCGCGCACGCGCGCATGTATGGTGTCGTCTTTCCTGGTGCTTTGCATGTACAAAAACATGTACTTAAACAGCAAACAGCCGAATTTAGTATCTGAGCTTATTGTAGGATGCATATAAAGAAAGAGGAAAGAGAAGATAGCAAAGTAGACATTTCCGGATCATTTTCTTCAAAACTGATCAGGGAGATCTGGGTGTAAACTGAGTCCTTGCCAGCTGGTTTGCTGCAAAAAGACAAAGTAATTAAAAAGAATATGTAAGCTTTGTAGAATAGATGGTTGTTAAAAATATTAAGTATTCTATATAGTTCATTCTGTTCTGATTTACATGTATTACAGAGCAGTTCACTTCATAGTATAAGGGGATGCTACTTGAAATGGATTAAAAATAATGCTTGAGCTAGGCGCCTGGGTGGCTCAGTCATTAAGCATCTGCCTTTGGCTCAGGTCATAATTCCAGGGTCCTGGGATTGAGTCCTGCATCAGGTTCTCGCTCAGTGGGAAGCCTGCCTCTCCCTCTCCCACTCCCCCTGCTTGTGTTCCCTCTCTTGCTATCTCTCTCTGTCAAATAAATAAATAAAATATTTTAAAAAAATAAATAATGCTTGAGGTAATTTGAATAAACATTTGACCAATTTAGCCTTAACAACAAAGCAGTGTGTGTGTGTGTGTGTGTGTGTGTGTGTGTGTGTGTGTGAGAAATATGGAGACTGCCCATAATTTGGAGGCTGGGTTATTTTCCTTATCTTCTTGAACTCACAGTGTTCTCTGTTGATTCAAGTTGTTTATCTGTATTTTGTTTTTTTAAGTTTTCATTTTAATCACCAAGTGCTCATCAGGACAAGTGCAGTCCTTAATCCCTGCCCATTGTTTCACCCATCCCGCCCAACTATCTTTCCTCCGGTAACCATCCATTTGTTTTCTGTAATTAAAAGTCCATTTCTTGTTTTAGTTCTTCCTTAGTGATTTGGATCCCTTTTATTTCTTTTTGTTGTCTGATTGCTGTGGCTAGGATTTATAGTACTATGCTGAATAAAAATGGTCAGAGTGAACATACTTGTCTTGTTCCTGACCTCTTAGGGAAAAGGCTTTCAGGTTTTCCCCATTAAGGATGATGTTGGCTTTGGGTTTTCATATATGACCTTTATTCTGTTGAAATAGGTTCCCTCTAAACCTACTTTGTTGAGGGTTTTTAGCATGAGTGGATGTTTGTCAGATGTGTTTTCTGCATCTATTGAAATGATCATGGTTCTTATCATTTCACTTATTGATGTAATGTATCACAACTGATTCATGAATATTGAACCATCCTTACACCCCAGGAGTAAAGCCCACTTGATCCTGGTGAATGATTTTTTTTTAAATGTATTATTGAACCCGGTTTGCTAGTATTTTGTTGAGGATTTTTGCGTCTGTGTTCATCAGAGGTATTGGCCTGTAGTTCTTTTTGTGTGTGTGTTGTCTATCTGGTTTTTGTATCAGGGCAATGCTGGCCTCATAGAATGAATTTGGAAGTTTTCCTTTTCTATTTTTTAGAATAGTTTGAGAAGAGTAGATATTAACTCTTTTTTTAAATGTTTAATAGAATTTGCATGGAAGCCATCTGTCCTGGACTTTTGTTTGTTGGGAGTTTTTTCATGACTGATTAAATTTCTTTGCACGTTCAAATTTTCTATTTCTTCCTTTTTCAGTTTTGGTAGGTTATAGATTTCTAGGAATTGATCCATTTCTTCTTAGTTGTCCAATTTGTTGGCATATAATTTTTCATAATGTTCTCTTATAATTATATTTCTATGGTGTTTGTTGTTACTTTGCCTTCCTCATTTGTGATTCTGTTTATTTGGGTCCTTTTTCTTGATAATCTGGCTGGAGGTTTATCAATTTTACTGATTTTTTTTTTTTTTCTAAAGAAAGGAAATTCCTAGTTTGTTAAGAGGTTTTGTTTTGTTTGTTTTTTTTTTTAAGATTTTTTTTTTTTTTTTAATTTGACAGATCACAAGTAGGTAGAGAGGCAGGCAGAGAGAGACAGGAGGAGGCAGGCTCCCTGCTGAGCAGAGAGCCCGATGCGGGACTCGATCCCAGGACCCGTGAGATCATGACCTGAGCCAAAGGCAGAGGCTTTAACCACTGAGCCACCCAGGCGCCCATCAGTTTTACTGATTTTTTTTCAAAGAACCAGCTTCCAGGTTCATTGCTTTTTGTTTAGCTGTTTTTTAGTTTCTACATCATTTATTTCTGTTCTGATCTTTATTATTTCCTTCCTCCTACTGATTTTAGGTTTTGTTTATTGTTCTTTATCTAGATCCCTTAGGTGTAAGGTTAGGTTGTTTGAGAGTTTTCTTACTTCTTGAGATAGGCCTGTATTGCTATAAGCATTCCTCTTAGAACTGTTTTTGCTGCATCCCAAAGGTTTTGGACTGTTGTGTGTTTGTTTTCATTTACTTTTTTTATTTCTTCTATTTCCTGGTTGACCTATTCATTGTTTAGAGGCATGTTATTTAACTTCCCTTCATTTGTGGTCTTTGTACATTTTTTCTTGACTTCTAGTTTCATAGCATTCTGGTCAGAAAAGATGCATGGTATGACTTTGATCTTTTTTAAATTTCTTGAGGCTTGTCTGTGGCCTAATGTGCAGTCTGTTCTGGAGAATGTTCCATGTATACTTGAAAAGAATGTGTATTCTGCTGTTTTAGGATAGAATGTTCTGAATATACCTGTTAAATACAACTGGTTGGCTGTGTTATTCAAAGCCATTGTTTCCTCGTTGATTTTCTGTTTAGATGATCTGTGCATTGATATAAGTGGGCAGTTAAAGTTACCTACTATTATATTTTTATCAGTGAGTTCCTTTATGTTTGTTATTAATTGTTTTATGTATTTGGGTGCTTCCATCTTGGGGGCATAAATATTTACATTGTCATAACTTCTTTGGGGATTATTCCCTTTATTATTATCTACTGCCCCTCTTGGTCTCTTATTATAGTCTTTGTTTTGAAATATATTGCACATTAGGGAGGATATGTGCTATGGTGAGCACTGTGAATTGTGTTGGACTGATGAGTCACAGACCTATACCCCTAAGACAAATAATACATTATATGTTAATTTTAAAAAAATTTATTTTTTGCAATATAAGTACTGCTACTACCCTATCTTTTGACATCCACTGGTATGATAAATGTTTCTCCATCCCCTCACTTTTTTTTTTTTAAGATCTATTTATTTATTTTACTGTGTGAGAGAGAGAGAGAGAATGGGAAGCAGCAAGGGGCAGAGGGAGAGGGAGACAGAATGCCAAGCAGACTCCTTGCTGAATGTAGAGCCCGATATGGGGCTTAATCCCAGTACCCCAAGATCTTAACCTGAGCCAAAACCAAGAGTCAGACACTCAATAGACTGTGCCACCCAGGCACCCTTCCATCCCCTCACTTTCAATCTGTAGGTGTTCTTAGGACTAAAATGAATCTCTTGTGTGCAGCATATAGATGGATCTTGTTTTTTATCCATTCTGTTACCCCGTGTCTTTTGATCGGTATGTTTAGTCCATTTCCATTCAAAGTAATTATTGATGGTTATGTATTTGTTGCCATTTTATTATTTGTTTTGTGGTTCTTTCTGGAGATTTTCCCTGATCCTTTCTTCTCTTTCTTTCATAGTTTGCAGGTTTTCTTTAGTGATATATTTGGATTTCTTTCTTTTTATTCCTTGCATATTAGTGGTTTTGACATGTGGTTACCCTTAGGTGTGTATATATCATCTTCTGCATATAGCAGTCTATATTAATTTGATAGTAGTTTAAGTTTGAACCCATTCTTTACTCTTCCCTGGTTTTAGGTATATGGTGTCCAGTTTCATATCCTTGACTGAGTTTTTACAGAAACATTCGTATTTACTGCTTCTGTGTTTCCTACTTTCATATTGTCATTTTTGGTCTTTCTTTTCCACTTGAAGAATCCCCTTTAATATTTCTTTTAGGGCTGGTTTAGTGGTCACAAACTCCTTTAGTTTTGTTTGTCTGGGAAACTCTTTAATCTCTCTTCCTGTTCTTAGTGGTAGCTTTGCTGGATAGAGTATTCTTGGCTATTGATTTTTCCCGTTCAGTATTTTTCAGTATGTCATTCCACTCCCTTTTGGCTTCAAGAGTTTCTATGGAAAAATCTCCTGCTAACCTTATGGGTTTTCCCCTCTAAGTTAATGACTTCTTTTGTCTTGCTGCTTTTAATATTTTTCCTTCATTACTGTATTTTGCAAATAGAATTACAGCATGCCTTGGTGTGGATCTGCTTTTCTTGATTTTGATGGGGGTTCTCTGTGCTTCTGGATCTGCACATCTGCTTCCTTCCCCAGAGTAGGGAACTTTTCAGCTGTTAATTTCTTCAAATAAATGATCTGCCCCTTTTTCTCTCCTTCTAGGACACCTATAAAATGAATGTTATTTTATTTTTGTTCTAAGTTTATTTTTGTTCTATTTATTCCCTAAGTTTACTTTTGTTCTATTTATTGAGTTCCCTAAGTTTATTTTTGTTCTATTTATTTTTTTTCTCTCTTTTGTTCAGCTTGATTATTTTCCACAACTGTGTTTCTGGGTCACTAACTTGTTCCTCTGCTTCTTTCAGCCTGCTGTTCATTCCATTATGCATGTTTTTCATTTTGTTTTTTAATCCCTTTATCTCTCTGTTATATGTGTTAATGGTCTCACTGATGTTCTCTATTCTTCTCAAGTCACATGAGTATTCTTATGATCATTACTTTAAATTCTCCATCAGGCATGTGCTGTTTCATTTAGATCTCCAGCCACGGCCTTGTCCTATTTTCATTTGGGACAAATTTCTCTGTCTTCTTATTTGGTCTGTGTCTCTTTGTGTTTGGAAAGTTAGCTACATCTCCTGTTCTTGAGGCTAATGGCTTTAGGAAGAGAGGTTCTCTAGTGCTGTGCCGCATAGAGCCCCTTGGTCCCCAGGGCCTTGTGTGTGCAGGAGTGTCTTCAGTGTGTGTTTTGTGTGCTCTGCTGTTGTGTCCTGGTCTCTCTGTCCTTAGGCTAGTCATCTGCAGAGGCTGTCTTTGCCTGTTGTGAGCAGTATTTGTTGCCTGGCTTGAATGTGTGTTTTATCAAGATGTGCTCTGGTCTGCTTGTGAGATAGGACTTCTTGCTCTGCTGCTGGAACTGAGGCCCTGCAAAACCCCCAGGTAGGCAGATGTGTGGGTACTGGTTTGGGCCTGTTTTCTGTGGAAGGGGGCCCACCACAGTGGGACTGAGGCAAGGGTTCTTGGGAAGGGCCGTTCCACCAGAGTGTAGGCAGGGTCGGATTGTCATAAGCAGTTTAGGTAGTGAGTATTCACAAGTACTGGTTCCTGCAAGTGGCTGGTGTTTATGGTGAGGGACCACGAAAGGAAATGATGCCAGCCAGTTTCTTTATTCTTGGAGGAGTCTCTGATCATTGTCTCTCTTGGGCATGTTCTGAGATGAGCAATTAACCTTCCCACTGCCTGCCCCAGGCACTCTTCAGATTGCTGTTTCCATGTTATATGTCTGCAGGCTGTTTCTGTGCTTTTTCTTCAACAGCAGCCCCAATGTCCTTCTCTGAGCTCTCCCAGATCCAAACACACTGACCAGGCTTTAAGCCTTGTTGGTTGCAAGAACTCAGGAAGTTAAGGCTCTTTTGCTTTCCAAGCCAAATGCTGTGAGGATTTGTTTTCCCCATATGCTTCCCTGCGTATTGGTCTATTTCTCACCCTTCTCAGTGACTGCAACTTCCTCCCTCCCCATCAGCGTGGCCACCATCTGCTTTTTCCAAACCGTCTCTCTGCATTTTCTACCTTCTTCAGTGTGGTCTCTTCTCTACCTTCAGTCGTAGAGTTTGTTTTACCAGTCTTCGGACTGATTCCTGGGGTATTTAGGATGACTCGATAGTTACTTTGTTGAATTCATAGTATGAGGTGAGCCTCTGGGCCTCTTACTCCACCACCATCTTCACCCAGGACTTTGAGTTTTTCATTTGTATTATTTATAATTTCTGTTCATGTTTCTGATGGCTAGTACATCACCATAATGTTTAAATTAATATTTAGCTCTTTCGATAATAACTTCCTTCAGCTTTGTGTCAGAACGGAACAGGTCTTTCCCTGGGAGTCAGGGAGATGCAAGTGTTTGCTGCTAAGTGATTCTTGGAGGTGATTAAATAAATGGTACAGTTTTGTCTAACTATAAATATTCTATGATTATCATCAAAGTTGACTGTCGATAACAGCTACTTTGTTAGGAGAGGATCCCCTTCTCCCATTTTTTTTTTTCTGTATTTCAAAAGAATGTGTGGTCTGTATTGCTGAAATAATACTTAAGGATTATTTTCTTAATTATTTTTTTCTGTGACTTAACTGTTTTTACTTCTGAATTATAAGTTTCATTTAATTTCCTAACTAGGAATTTTACTTGCTTCCCTAGCCATATCCAGCAAATGAGAATTCCAAACTTGCCTCTGAGAAGATAGATGACTATGAACATGCAGCAGAGTACATGAAGAACAGTCAAGTAAGGTTACCTTTGGTAAGTTTTCACATGTAGCATGTTTTCCAGAAAATGAAAAACAAAAGCTCATGTTTTATGGAAACTTACGAAATGATTTCATTGGTTTACAAATCAGATACATGTCAGTATATTTCCCCTTTTTAGAAACAGAATAGAAAAGAAAATATGTCAGTACTGAGAATGGAGTGATAAGGCTGCGGAGAAAGTTACAAGCTTGATTGGAGAGTTTCTTTCTATGTCATTATGTCTTAACCTAGGCGCTGCTGACTCATTGTGTTCCATAGATAAAATTCACGGGCTCATGAACTTACATGGAGAAAAATTACATCTCCATTTTCACTGACTTCTACATGGAAGTTCACGCTTTCTTTAATTAAGAATGCAGTAGTACCACAATGGTATTAGATATAGCTGTGACTTTGCTATCAATAGAAATTACAGATATTTGCATAACACATATCCGGGGACATCTTAGACTATCGTTTATATTCATCACTTCTTCAAAATTGTATTAGTTACTCTGTCTTGTTAGTGTATGTGCAAAGCAGCATATATATGACTGTATCAATGTGTTTTTTAGTATTTTGGTAACTATTTTAAACATAATTTATTTCCTTTGAATGATATGGATTTTGTGATTCCTTTGTAAAAGCATGAAAAATCTTATTCCCTCCTCCTATGCTACTAGATGTTTCAAGATAGGCTTTTTTATTTTTTCATTTTCCAAGTTAAAAATATAAGTAGATGCTTTTTCTAGTTACACACATGCACAAGTACCCTCTTTACACAAATTCACCCTTTGGTTGAGAATCAGTGGTTTAGAGAATTAGGCAGGAGAACAAAATTCAGAGGATAACATTAAAATCTCATTTATTTCTTTTACATATTTAGTTCACAATAATGGTAACATTAAATTATGTGTATAGTTGGCGCTTGGGCAGTGTGGGGGTGATTCCCCATGTAGTCAAAAGTAAACCTATAACTTTTGACTCTAGACTTAATGACTCTAATAGTTGGCTATTAATAACTAATAGACAACTGTTGACCAGAGGCCTTCCAATATGATGATCAGTTAATTAGTACATATTTTGTATGTATTGTATCACATGCTGTATTCTCACAAAAATGTAAACTAGAGAAATGTTATTAAGAAAATCAAAAGGAGGGGCGCCTGGGTGGCTCAGTGGGTAAGCCTCTGCCTTTGGCTCGGGTCACCATCCCACGGCCCTAGGATCGAGCCCCGCATCGGGCTCTCTGCTCAGTGGGGGGCCTGCTTTCCCTCTCTCTCTGCCTGCTTGTGATCTCTGTCTGTCAAATAAATAAATAAAATCTTTAAAAAAAAAAAAAAGAAACAAGGAAAAGGAAACACATTTAGATTATTTGTTGAAAAAAATACACATATAACTATAGCTGCATAATTCAAACCTGTGTTGTTCAAGGGTCAACTTATATTTATAGTGAAGTGGGGGTGTTTGGGCACTTCTCTGCAGTATTGAAAAATAGGCATTTATGTACTTCTATATTCAATCTAAAAATGTTCTTTCTTTTTCTTTAATTTCAGGGAACCTTAAGTAAGTCGGAGTGGGAAGCCACAAGTGAGTATATCATCAATATAGATTAACTGACATTTTCAAAGATCGTTTCAGAGTGATCATTAAAATTTGAAAACTTTGGAATTTTTCCAACACATATTAGGGTGTGTGTGTTTATGTTTACATAGAATCCCTATGTATGTTTAACGCCCCCTTTCTTGCACAGCTGTTTAGTGCCAGGAGAAAATATATGCAGGATGTTCCTTAATATAAACTTTCATGAGCATTCTTAAACATTTTCATTGCTTACTCATTACTACATAGCCACCTGTATTTGCTATCTTTATCTCAGATTTCTGTTGGAAATTCCGGCTTTTAGAACACTACGACATATCTTGTCTAGCCACTCTGACATTGACAACAAAGGCGTAATTAATAGGTACTAGAACATTTAGTGAAGCAGCAATGAGCAGGTTATTTTAAAGGGATGTGTGATTGGGAAGGGCCTGGTATGGAGACATGCTGAAGTGAGGTGCCTGTCTTTGGAAGAGAAGTCAGAGGCCTGGCAAATCTGTGAAGTCCGTGGATGTTGAGGAAGTGAAAGCCCATACCCTCAGTGTTAAGAAGATGATAATACCCTCATATGGCTGCCCTGAGGACATAAAAAGTAGTTTTCTTGTTCATTTAAGTGTTTGTTAACTCTGTTGAAGGCATAAGTGGTAATCAGAGACAATCTGTTTGATAACGGTTGAGTTATTACGTAAATTTCTTTGAAAGGGCTTTGGGGGAATAAAAAACAATAGAGTCGTAATCTCTACTTTCCAGATGTATACTGTCTAATGGAAGAAACAGACACAGATAAAGGCAGTACTAGGCAAACTGTTTGAAGTGCTGAAGTTTCTATAATGGGGAAAAGAGATGAAGGAGAGCGCAAGGAAAAGCAGTAAAATCTGGAAAATAGTAATAGCTGATATAATTGAGTAACACGTGCTCAAGCATGACTGGAGAGTTTTCATATGTTTTAACTCATTTCATCCTCACAAACTTAGGGGTAGGCTACTTTTTGTAGTATCTTCACAGATTAAAAGAAGCACTTCGATAACTTGTCTGAGGTCTCAGGGCTTACCCAGGTGATTCATACTTGTAACCATGGCCTCATGTGTGAAAGGATTGTGCTAGGACTTGGCTGAATTGGAGAGAGAGGAGAAGGAAAGAACACAAATAGAGCCAGTATGTTTAGCCTGTCTGTCTCAGAATATTGCTACCCTTAGTGGAAATGGGATTAGAGGACCAACAGACTGGGAAATGTATGCCTAAACCTGTACATTTCATTACTTTTCCTAGAGTGGAGATGGCACAGTTCTCTTAGATGCCCTGCCGCTCCCAAACTATGATGTAGGAAGGAAAACAGCTTTGGTCACAAGTAGTGCAGGTGGTACTAGCTGTAGTTTAGAAAAATGCGTTTCTGTACCTTAGTGTGGACTTTAGTGATAGCATGCAGCTGGACAAATCAGATGCCCCCCAGACCAAGGACGGAGATGGCTTAGAGAAGTGAAAAGCAGTAGGCAAGGAACAGTGGTCACACTGCAGCCAGGATCCAGTTTGTCCGGGTCAGTGTGTTCTTTGATGAATTATACTCTTCTAAACTGGAGGGTTCTGTGGACTGGAGAGCATCTTTTCTGGTGTCATAGCCTGATAAGTTCAAGAAGCTGTACTTCAAACTCCTGCTGGTCTAATCGTTAAGCTCCTATTACCAGAACCTGCTGCTCCTCTAGAAGATTCTTTAAATGGGAGAGGAACATGAAGAATTGTTGCCAACTGGCTTTTTTTTTTTCAAGATTTTATTTATTAATTTGAGAAAGAATGAGAGAGAGAGAGAAAGCATGAGATGGGGAGGGTCAGAGGGAGAAGCAGACTCCCTGCCGATGACGCAGGGAGCCAAATGCAGGACTCAATCCAGGGACTCCAGGATCATGACGTGAGCCGAAGACAGTTGCTTAACCAGCTGAGCCTCCCAGGTTCCCGCTGATTTGCTTTTAGTAGTGGTTCAGTGTTTATTTTTTTAAATCCCAATTGATAGGCCTACATGGAAGGCATTTTATATTAGACTTTCAGAATGTTTGAGTTAGAAAGGAAAGAATGTTATTTATTGCTGATCTGAATTCAAACATTGCATCTGAGTGGTTTTTAAATGACCCTAGATTTAAGGTAGGTGAGGGCTGCTGGGTTGTTTGCAGTAGGTACTAGTGTGTTTGGGGTGGTTTTGGCAAGGTTGGACTGCAGAGGGATTGCTTGGAGTGAGGGCCACGCTAAATAATGCTGTCTGCTTCTGAGTCTTGTGACATGCTTGTGAGCTTGGTCTGCTTTGCCTTCTTGTCTTCCAGAAGAATCTACGATGTTGATATCACCCTGCCTGTTCTCTGTCCATCTGTCTACTGTATTACCAGCAATGTTTCATTTCTCCTAAAAGAAATTGGGAGCTAGTAGATAAGAAACAGAATAGCATTACTAAAATAGCATTTTGGAAGGACTGGTGTCATATTCCTGGACAGGTTGAGGAAAAAGCTAAAGGATTGGGAGGTTTTTACATGATCTGCAGTCATTCATCTGCACCCTGTTCAGAAGTTAACTCAGAAAGGGAGGGCACCAAGGTACATGGCCTACTATCTTGACTCACTGACTGAATGTCCTAGTGTACGCGCTGAACATCCTTGTGATGTTCTGAGGATTTGTCATTTTTTCAGGTGTTTGTTTACCATAAAATTTATTAGTATCTTATTAGAAGATATAATAGCTTTGAACTTCAGTGTGATCCAGAATGAGGAATTATAGATGCACTTAGATCTCTTTGAGTGAACACATGCCAAAGCAGGAAATCATATTTAAGGGAGAGTATTCTTGGGACTGGAATATCACTGTTGGGGCCAGATAAATACCTCTAAGCATCAGTTATCATGTAGCTTTTGGCTCACTTTCCTTATCAGTCCTTACAGTAGAACAGTTGGATAATTGGATGAATTTTAACTTGCCAGTTACATATGTTCCTTATAATTCTTACTAATTTTTCCCCCCAAATAGAAAATCTAGGTAACCAGTGCCAGAAGTAATCATGGTACTGCGGTTATTCTACCTATCTTACTCCAGATAAAAAGAATTAAGTTGTAAGATTTTTTAGTTTTAATTTTCTTTGCCTTTATACTTTTAATTTTTCTTATGTCAAGCTGTTTTTTAGAGATTTTTAGAACCATTGAGTTGGCTTTCTCAAGATCTATAATGTCACTGAGTATTATAATACGTGGATATTTGTTTTCAGGTAAATAGCTATGACCCCGTATCTGCTTAAGTATGACTCAAAATAATTGAGGACTCTTAGAAATACTGGGATTTTTCCTCTCAGAAACTTGAGAATTTTCACCAAATTCCAAACAGGACTGAAATTGTTCTGTTTAGCCTACAGATATGAGAAATCAAACTCTAATTTGTATTATTTTCTTTTTAGGTATTTACTTGGTTTTTGCATTTGAGAAGCAGCGGTGAGCACATACGCAGTAGTCCCAGGACAGCTGTGTCCCGTCCTGTGCAGATTTGAACGCTCCATTCTAGATCTGACAACTTTCTGTTTGTTTGTTGTAATTACTCTAAATGTGCAGGATGCTGCCGGAAACTCCAGTGTGTAAATTCAACATTTGCTGTCTGTGACAGATGAACTTTTGTGTGTGTATATAAGAATGAGTTGGGACCTTTGTCTTTAAAAATCTATTTTTAAGTAATGTTCTAAGAATTCCATTTGCCTCACTACTCTCCTAGCGCATAAAAATTATAGTATGACTTGTTAGAGCTGCTGAACTCTTTCCACAGTGCTCTGATTTGTTCAATGTTCGTTTCCAGTATTAAATTCATTGCCCTTGTAGAATTGCTGAGGGAGCATACTGGTTTATGGGGGTTTGTGCTGATTTCTGTAGTTTTGTTAGTGTTTTTCAAGATTAAATGGATTGTGTGCTGTACAATTAAATTGAATGTGCTCAATATATATCGCTAAAGTTGTACGTTTAAAACAAAATTTTAGATGGCCATGAATGTTTTTTACCTAGAATTTTAGCCAGTTACTACATTTCATTATAAATACTAACTACTTTATTTGCTAATATCTAATTCTGGAACTGGTTAGAATGTTTTATATGCCAGCATAAAATTGTTACAGATTTTAGGGGCTTTATCTTAAGAATTTCCTTCCTTACCAATAATGTTTCTAGTTATCAAGAATGTAATTAGACAGATTTCCCTTTCTTCATTGAATGAAAATGCCGTAGTTGTGTTTCCACGACTTAATGAAAACCTGTCCCGTGTGAACCTGTTGCACATTTTCCTCAGAGAGATGTATGGAACTGCAATAGGAGGGTTCAAGGAAGGTGAAAGGAAGCTGAAAAGCAGACTTCAGATGAATTCTCCCTGACGTTAGATACAGCTTACCGGCACTATGTGCTGTGTTCCTCCCCTTCAGCCCCGAGAGAAGCGGTACCTGCTCTTCCATTATAACATCATACTCTGCGCAGTAGGCTCCAGCATCCCATCACCGCTCAGAAGTTGAATTTGCCATTTCAGAACTGTTGACTGTTTCCAGCCCTGGCTTCTTGCTTGACTTCTCTTCCAGAACCGTTCACAAACGTAGGTTCACACCTAGGTGAACCCTTGTCCTTACTTTACATTTTACTGTTTAAAAAAACTTTCCAGTATTTAAGTGTAGTGAAAAACTTACAAAGAACAAAACAGAGCAATTATTGCATATTCTTCTAAAAATCATTTATTTAATGCATGAATTTAAAAGACATTACTTTCTGTACTTATCCAGAGTACTTGTTTAAAATTTGTTTATATATGTTGATTATTCACGGTGTCAGAGTAACAGACCTTTTAACAAGAGAATACAGGTTACCTAATTTCTGTTTCTTGTGTATTTATCAATCTCCATACTGTTACCAGTTTATAAAAGTTAAGTCTTTTAGCCTTAGTGGTGGTTTGCCATAAGCCGTTTGGGGAAATAAATAATAGTATTTCTGACTCTGGTGGCTGCCATTAGCTAACAAAGGTTTGGTAATGGTGCTGGGAGGTGGGGATGGTGAGCTCTTAGTGTTACATACACACCCAGGTTTATTTTAATTCTGGGGGAAGTTCAGAAAGTATTTTGATAGTTTGATAGAGGATATGGCTTCTTTATTATTTCCTATCATCATTTTTATTTAATGGTCTTGGATAATTTTAAACAAGTAATAAAACATTTTTAGACTCTTGCCCTTTCCACCCCATGGATGACTTGTGGAAGAGAAGGATCACCTGAAGGATGGAGTGATGGGTGGTAATACAAAGCAGAAAAGGACGGTGGAGTACCCCGGGACCTTCACTGAAGGGGTAGAAAGGAGTAAAGGAAACCCAGGTGGACTGAGCCAGTGTCTTCGCTCGGAGCGAAGCAAGCTGTTGTGTGTACAGGAAGCACATGCCCCCAGAGGATGCAGAGTTATGGCATTGCCCTTTGCATGAGCTTTCTTGTTCTCTTGGCCGCCTCTCCTCCTCGCTGTGCTCCCTGATGCCTTCCTGCTACAGTTAAAGGTCTGGGCAGTGACTCAAGAAGAACTTTTCAGAAAAGGTGGATTCTGCCCATCACCAAGGTAAAAGCTGGGAGGACACCCCACTGTCTAAATGTTTGGGAATTTTCCATTCAAGATTTATAATTATTAGGGAGGGGGCATGGCTCTTCACTATCGGGTCCATGATGTGAAGTTGATGAAAGTGATTACAGGCATTCCAATTTGTCCTCTGCAGATGAAAGTGAAATGAAGATCAAACCAGCCCTTTATGGGGAGGACACAGCCTGCAGATTGGGAGGATTGGTCTGGGAACATGGCTGGATTGTGGTATAAACAAAGAATGCTCAAGTTGAATTCTTTGGGCCTAGAGTACACTAAAGGAGAGGCACCACGTAGACATCATGTTCAGGGAGACAAACTATTTCCAGCTGCATCCAAAGGGGAGGTGTCCTAACCTGCACGCTGCAGCTGTCTGCGGGTAATGACTGCTCTTCCAGTGTCCACCGAGCCTCTGGTTCCAGGGTGACTCCCCAAAGAAATTTGCTTTCAAGGAGAGAAGACATCAGAGATCTTGACTTCTATTAACTAAGGTGTGTAATGACTCTCAAAGGTAGATTACCAGTATGGAGTTTCCTAGCCTACCCTTTCCCCAAACCCAAAAATTGAGGAAATGTGATTGCTGCCTAAATTCATGTTAGTAGCATTATTAGGGCATCAGAGGTGTGCAAAGTGATGGGGTTTGAGCCAGTGTGCAATGTTGGCCAACAGTGGAGAGGTAGAGAAAGCATTGTCAGGTATCAGGTCCAGATCTCCTGTCACATTAGCTCTTGTGGGGATGTGTTCTTCAGCCTGTCCTAGCTTATTGATATGTTATTTTGCTAAGTCTTCAAGCATCGTAGTGAAGATGTGGTTTCTTGTGTAGCTCTGCCAGTGCAAATACTCTAGCAACTGAATATTATTTTTCATTATTGATAAACTTTTTGTTGTCTACCAGGCTTTGTATGTATTGTGAGCCAGTTAACTGCCAAGTCTGGGTCTTTAAGGCCAGATCCAGGGACCAGAGTCCTATAATAATTCTACCAAAATGTCTGTGGTATTTACTGGGCCTTTGGTCAAAGAGGAAGCGCAAGTATATGATGTTACCACCTCCCTAGATGCTGTTATGTCAAATACTACATAACTGATAAGTTTCTTCATTTCTCACCCTCTGATGGATTAACATTCCTGATTCCTTGAAGGCAGTCAGTGCAGTGGCTCCTACACTTACTTATTTAGTGATACCTGTGACTAGGCTGGGGGACAGCCAGCTCTTCACCTTCTCAATTTCTTTTCTGCTCCCACGTAATCCTGAAGCATGGGCTCCTGCTCCTCACTGCAATATTAAGCAAGTGTGGGACACCCAAAAGTACCCTTCTCAGTTTGGGGAGACTTTTGGGTTAGCCCCAAAGCCCTCGGCTTCCTAGATTCATCCTGAGCCATGCTTCCTTGGGGACAGCATACCTTGGATAAAGCCAGGTTGACAACATTTATTAAGCTGCTTAGGTCAATTACTTTTCTAAGTCTTTCATATGTGTTAATTCATTTTGATCCTTATAAGTATATGAACTAAGCTCTGTTTTAATAATGGAACTGAGGCACAGAGAGAGTACAGAGTTGACCAAGACAAGTCAAGCCTGCAATCCAATGCCATGTTACACACCTCAAGGAGTATTAAATCCAGACGACTTCTCACCCATTCACTACCCACAACTCAAAATGTTAAGTGGATGGTGCTCCCACCTTTAGGTTCAAACTTTTGATACTTATTTTGGGGCACCTGGGTGGCTCATTGAGTTAAATGTCTGCCTTCGGCTCAGGTGATGGTCCTGGAGTCCTGGGATCAAGCCCCGTGCTGGGCTCTCTGCTCAGAGGGGAGCCTGCTTCTCCTCTGCATCCCACCCCCGACACTACTAGTGTACATGCATGTTCTCTCTCAAATAAAATCTTAATAAAAAAAAAATACAGAACAACCTTTGATACTTATGTAAGTGTCCCCTGAGAGGAACATATATATCCTGTGTAAGAGGCCTTGGGGCAGAGAGAGCAGGAGGGCATTTGAGTGTACTTAGGAGCCAAAGGTAAAAAGTGAGTCATCAATAGGCAGGAGGGCGAAGATAGAATTGGACCTCACATTGTGGTAGACCTGCTCCTTTAGCAACCAGTCCTGTAGCAAATCTAGTTTAGTCTGCATCTTAGGGGGTGGGGAATGGTTCTTTTCCCACCCTCACCATTGGGAAATAGAAAGAGGTGGGAGCACAAGTGTGAGTATAGCTGAATGAAAAGGCCAAGAGAGAAGGAATTGTTTCTTCAGTCTGGATTACCCAGGCAGAAGCAAATCATTTTGTATTAACTTTGAAGTATAATATGCACAGGTCTTTGGTTTTTAACAAATAGAGTGCAATACAGTCATCACTTCAATCAACAAACTATTACCACCACCCCAGAAGGCCCCCTCATGTTCCTTACCAGTTACTACCTCCCCAAGGGTAACAACTGTTTGACTTCTAAGAACATAGATTACTTTTGTCTGTTTTTGGACATAATATAAATGGAATCAAATAGTATGTATTCTCTTGTATCTGGCTTATTTGCTGTACATTGTGTTTGTAAGGTTTTTGTTGCATGTGGTTCCTTCTCGTGGCTGTATAGTATTCCACTGCATAAATAAACCATATATTTATCACATGGATGTTTGGTTCATTCCCAGTTTCAGAACTATTATTAATAGTACTGCCTCAAATATTTAGTACATGAATTTGGTGCACATAGGTACTCATTTCTGCCTAACAGTGGAATTACAGGGCCACAGTATGTACATAATTCAGCTTTACTAGATACTGCCAGTTTTCCAAAATTCCAATTGCCCTACACTCAGTAGTGTCTTCTCTTTTTCATTTTATTCTGGCTGGCATGTAGCAGTTTCTCATTGTGGCTTTAGTTTTCATTTTACTATAATTGAGATCAAGCACATTACATATGATTATTGCATTTTGACTATCCTCTTGTTACATGTCTGTTCAGGTTCTTGCCCACTTTTCTATTGAATGGACTATGTTTTGTATTGACTTGTGGTTTTCAAAAATATATCATTTCTGGATGCAAGTCATCTGTTGAATGTATTGTGAGAATGTATTGAAAATATATATAGATGTATCTATACATATACAGATATGTATTGAAGTGTATATATATATATCTATACATCTATATATGTGTATGTATATATGTGTATAGTTGTGTATGTACATACACATATATAGATGTGTATGTGTGTGTATATATGTGTATATATATATGTGAAAGGAAGCTCTTAATTTTAATATAGTATATCAATGTTCTCTTTCATAGTTGGCATGTTTTGCTTAAGAAGTTTGTCTATTCCAAGATCATGAAGATATTGTATGTTTTCTTCTAAAATCTTTTTTGTTTCACTGTTCACTTTTTAATCTGAAATCATACGGATTTTTTGTTTTGTTTTGTTTTTGTTAATAGTGTAAGGTAGGGTTTAAAGTAGAAGTTTCACGGAATGGGAGAAGATATTTGCAAATGACAGTACAAAGAGCTGATATCCAAGATCTATAAAGAACTCCTCAAACTAAACACACACAAAACAGATAATCATGTCAAAAAATGGGCAGAAGACATGAACAAACACTTCTCCAAAGAAGACATACAAATGGCTAACAGACAGATGAAAAAATGTTCATCATCACTAGCCATCAGGAAGATTCAAATCAAAACCACATTGAGATACCACCTTACACCAGTTAGGCCAAAATTAACAAGACAGTAAACAATGTGTTGGAGAGGATGTGGAGAAAGGGGAACCTTCTTACACTGTTGGTGGGAGTGCAAGTTGGTGCAGCCACTTTGGAGAACAGTGTGGAGATTCCTCAAGAAATTAAAAATAGAGCTTCCCTATGACCCTGAAATTGCGCCATTGGGTATTTACCCCAAAGATACAGACATAGTGAAAAGAAGGACCACCTGTACCCCAGTGTTCATAGCAGCAATGGCCACAGTCGCCAAACTTGGGAAAGAACCAAGATGCCCTTCAATGGACAAATGGATAAGGAAGATGTGGTCCATATATACTATGGAGTATTATGCCTCCATCAGAAAGGATGAATACCCAACTTTTGTATCAACATGGATGGGACTGGAAGAGATTATGCTGAGTGAAATAAGTCAAGCAGAGAGACTCAAATATCATATGGTTTCACTTATTTGTGGAGCATAAGGGATAATACGGAGGACATGGGGAGATGGAGAGAAGTGAGTTTGGGGAAATTGGAGGGGGAGATGAACCATGAGAGACTGTGGACTGAGAAACAGGATTTTGGAGGGGAGGGGAGGTGGGGGGTTGGGTGAGCCTGGTGGTGGGTATTAAGGAAGGCATATATTGCATGGAGCATGGGTGTGTGATGCATAAACAATGAATTCTGGGCCACTGAAAAGAAAATTAATTAATTAAAGGAGAAGTTTCTCCTTTATGGATTTTCAGCTCTCCCAGCACCATTTATTGAGAAAAATCATCTTTTCCTCCTAAATCACAATTTTTCACTTTTATTACGTTTAAGGTGATCATACATGTGTGAGTTCGTTTCTCAATTCTGTTCTGTTCCACAGGTCACCTTATTTATCCGTGCATGAATACCACATTATCTTAACTATCTTTGTAATGGATCTTGATATCAGTAACAGGAGACAAAGGTAGTTTTAATTTGCTAATTATGCTGAACAAAGTGAAGAATTTTACATGATGAATACATAGAGATAGGCAGGAGTGAGAATAAACCTGGATATTGTTCTAAAGTCAGTGGGAAGCCAGAGTGTGGTTATTTTATGTCTTTAGACAAGAATCCTGATAAAGATAGAAAATATTTGAACAGCCCTATTAACCAAATGAACCTAAATGTTACCTATAAAACACTTAACAACAACAACAACAAAATATACATTCTTTTTAGGCACAAATGAAATATTCTCCAGAGTAGATCATAGAACAAATGTCAATAAATTTAAAAGGATTAAAATCATTCAAAACATTTTTCTGTCCACAACAGAATTACAATAGAAGTCAACAGCAGAAGGAAATTTGGGAAATCCCCAAATATTTGGAAATTAAACCAAAAAACTTTCTAAATAGCCCATAGCTCAAAAAAGAAATGGCAAGGAAAATCAGAAAATATTTTGAGCTGAATGAAAATAACACATCAGGATGTATGGGTTGAAGCTAAAGCAGTACTTAGAGGGAAATGTATAGCTATAAAAACCTATATTGGGAAAAGAAAAAAAAAAAAAAGACCTCAAGTCAATAGATTCCACTTGAGTAACTAGAGGGACATAGAGATGGGAAGAAGAAACAAATTAAACCTAAAATAAGAAGGAAGGAAATAAGAGTGAAAATCAATGAAAAAGAAACCAGAAACCATAAAGGAAAAAAAAAAGAAAAATATGGGTTTTTTTAAAAGACCAACAATCTGACAAACTGTCAGCTAGACTCTGAAAAAAAAAAAAAAAGACAAGTTACCAAGATGAAGAATGAAAGGAACTCACTATCAAATTTATTTTTTAAAAAACTTAAGGGGATTATAAGGGAGTAATATGAACACTAGGACCAATTAATTCCTACTAAGACAAAGATACTGAAACTGACCTAAAAAATTGGGGATCTGAATAGCAAAAAAATTAAGTACTTAAAAATTTATCCGCAAAGAAAAACGTAGGTCCAAAAGCCTTCACTTGTGGATTCTATGAAAAATATTTAAGAAAAAAACGATACCAATCCTTCACAAATTCTTCTAGAAAACAGAGGAAGGAGTACTTCCTATCTCCTTCTATGAGGCCCTAATACCATAGCCAGTAAAAGGCATCACAAGAAAACTACAGACAGATATCTCATGAATAGAGATCCAAAAATCCTCAACAAAATAGCAGAATCCAGCAGTGTATAAAAAGAATTATACACCATGATTAAGTAGGTTATAATTCCAGTAATGCAAAGTTTGTTTAACATCTGAAAATCAATTAATGTAATGTGCTATATTAATAGAATAAAGACAAAGCCACATGATCCCTTCAGTAGATAAAGTATTTTTTATTTTATTTTTCAGTGTTCCAAGATTCATTGTTTATGCACCACACCCAGTACTCCATCAATACATGCCCTCCTTAGATAAAGTATTTTACAAAAATCTGATATCCCTCATAATAAAACTCTGAACAAACCTCTTCAGCCTGATGAAAGGCATTTATAAAAACCCACAGCTAACATCATACTTAATGAAGATAGATAAAATTCAAGAATAAGACAAAGATATTCACTCTCACCACTTCTATTTAATGTTATACTGGAGGTTCTAACCAGTATAATCATGCAAGAAAAAGAAGTAAAACACACCCACATTGGAAAAGAATGAGTGACTCTCTTTTATTTGCAGACAACTATATATAGAAAATCCTACAATATTCACACACATGAAAACGTTTTGAGTTCAGCAGTTACTAGATACAAGATCAATATACAAAAAGCAGTTGTATTTCTACGTACCAGCAATGAACAACTAACTTAGGTTTAAAAAGATTCAGTTTACAATAATAAAATACTCAGGAATAAATTTAACACAAAACTGTAAAGTTTGTAAATGAAAACAACAAAATATTGCTGAGGAAAATTAAATACCTAAGTGAAGATGCATTTCAAGTTCATGGATTGAGACACTCAATATTGTTAAGATCACAACTTACCCAAAATGATCTAAAGATTCAATGCAATCCCTACACAATTCAGTAAGTGGGTTTGTTTTTTTTCTTTCAGAAATTGACAAACTAATGCTAAATTACATATTAATGAAAAAGACCCAGGTTCCAATTTTTCACAGCATCAATTTCTTTTCTTTTTTTTTTTTAATTTAAATTCAATTAGCCAACCCATAGTACATCATTAGTTTCAGATGTAGTGTTCAACAGTTCATCAGTTGCATATAACACCCACCACTTACCACATCTTGTGCTCTCAATACCCATCATACAGTTACCCCATCCCCCACCCACCTCCCCTTCAGCAACCCTCAGTTTATTTTCCATAGTTAAGAGTCTCTCATATTTGTCTCCCTCTCTGATTTCTTCCCCCTCCAGTTTTCCCTCCCTTTCCTTATGATCTTCTGCACCATTTCTTATGTTCCACTTATGAGTGAAACCATATGAGAATTGTCTTTCTCTGATTGACTTATTTCACCTAGCATAACACAATCCAGTTCCATCCAAGTGGATGTAAATGGTAGGTATTCATGCTTTCTGATTTGAGTAATAGATACCACATCTTCTTTATCCATTCATCTACCAAAGGACATCTCCACTCTTTCTACAGTTTGGCTATTGTGGACATTGCTGCCATAGATGTTGGGGTGCAAGTACCCCTTCAGATCACTACATTTGTATCTTTGAGGTAAATAGCCAGTAGTGCAATTGCTGGATCATAGGTTAGTTCCATTTTTAACTTTTTGAGAAAACTCCATACTGTTTTCCAGGCTGGCTGTACCAGCTTGCATGCCCACCAACTAGATACAGTGTAAGAAGGTTCCCCTTTGCATCCTTGCCAACACCTGCTATTTCTTGTTAATTTTAGCCATCGTGACAGATGTGAGATGATATCTTATTGTGGTTTTGATTTGTATTTCCCTGATTATGAATGATGATGAGCATTTTTTCATGTATCTGTTGGTTGTTTGAATGTCTTCTTTGGAGAAGTGTCCATGTCTTCTTCCCATTTCTTGACTGGATTCTTTATTTTTTGGATGTGGAATTTAATAAGTTCTTTATAGATCTTGGATACTAGGCCTTTATCTGATGTCATTTGTAAATATCTTCTCCCATTCCATAGCTTGCCTTTTAGTTTTGTTGACTGTTTCATTTGCCGTGCAGAAGCTTTTTATCTTGATGGTGTCATAGTAGTTAATTTTTGCTTTTGTTTCTTTGCCTATAGAGGCATGTCCTGAAAGAAGTTGGTGTGTCTGATGTCAAAGAGGTTACTGCCTATGTTCTCCTCTAGGATTTGGATGGATTCCTGTTTCACATTGAGGTCTTTCATCCGTTTTTATTTTATCTTGTATGGTGTAAAAGAATGGTCCAGTTTCATTCTTCTGCATGTGGCTTTCCAATTTTCCCAGCATCACTTGTTGAAGAGACTATCTTTTTTCCTTTGAATATTCTGTCCTGTTTTGTCGAAGAGTGGCTGACCACAGAGTAGACATTCCATTTCTGTGTTCTCTATTCTGTTCCATTGATCTATGTTTCTGTTTTTGTGCCAGTATCATGCTGTCTTGATGATCACAGCTTTGTAATATAGCTTGAAGTCAGGTGTCATGATGCCCCCAGCTTTGGTTTTCTTTGTTAACATTCCTCTGGCTATTCAAGGTCTTTTGTGGTTCCATAAAAATTTTAGGATTGTTTGTTCCAGGTCTATGAAAAATGTCAATGGTATTTTGATAGGGATTAAGTTGAATGTGTAGATTTCTCTGAGTAGCATAGACATTTTAACAATCAATGTTTATTCTTCCAATCCGTGACCATAGAATGTTTTTCCATCTCTTTGTGTCTTCCTCAATTTCTTTCATAAGTGTTCTCTAGTTTTTCAAGTACAGATCCTTTACCTCTTTAGTTCCATTTATTTCTAGGTATCTTGTGATTTTTGGTGCAGTTGTAAATGGGGTTGATAATTTCTCTTTCTTTAGTATCATTGTTACAGTGTATAGAAATGCAACTGATCTGTGCATTGACTTCATATTCTGGCATGTTGGTGAATATCTCTATGATTCTAGCCATTTTGGGGTGCAGTCTTTTGGGTTTTCCACATACAGTATCATGTCATCTCCGAAGAGAGAGAGTTTGACTTCTTCTTTGCCTATTTGGATGCCTTTTATTTGTTGTTGTTGTTGTTTGACTGCTGAGGCTAGGACTCCTAGTACTATATTGAACAATAGTGGTGAGAGTGAGTATCCCTGTCATGTTCTGGACCTTAAGGGAAACAATCTCCATTCTTCCCCATTGAGAATGAAATTCACTGTAGGCTTTTCATAGATGGCTTTTATGATATTGAGGTATGTTCCCTTTATACCTACGCTATAGAAAGTTTTTTTTTAAGGTTTTATTTGAGAGAGGGAGAGAGATAGTGTGTGAGAGAGCACAAGTAGGGAGGGTAACAGGCAGAAGCAGAGGGAGAAACAGACTCCCCGCTGAGCAAGGAGCACAATGTGGGACTTGATCCCAGAGTCCTGGGATCATGACCTGAGCTGAAGGCAGACACTTAACTGACTGAGCCACCCAAGCATCCCTGTGGAGAGTTTTAATCAAGAAAGAATGTTGTGTTTTGTCAAATGCTTTTTCTGCATCAATTGAGAGGATCATATGATTCTTGTCCTTTCTTTTATTATGTGATGCATCACACTGATTGATTTGTGAAACTTGAACCACGCTTGCATCCCAGGAATAAATCTCATGTGGTTGTGGTGAATAATCCTTTTAATTTACTGTTGGATCCTAAAGGCTAGTATCTTGGTGAGTATTTTGATATCCTTGTTCATCAGAGATATTGGTCTGTAATTCTCCGTTTTGATGGAGTTTTGTCTGGTTTTGTGATCAAGGTAATGCTGGCCTCATAGAACAAGTTTGGACGTTTTCTTTCCATTTCTATTTTTTGAAACAACTTAAGTAGAATATGTATTATTTCTTCTTTAAATGTTTGGTAGAATTCCCCTGGGAAGCCATCTGGCCCTGGACTCTTGTTTTTTTGTGGGGGGTTGGTTATTACTTCTTCAATTTCCTTGCTGGTTACTGTTCTGTTCAGGTTTTCTATTTCTTACTCTTCCAGTTTTGGCAGTTTATGAAGTTCTTCCAGATTGCCTATTTTTTTTTTTTTTTTGGCATAGAGTTGCTTATAATATTCTCTTAGAATTGTTTGTATTTCCTTGGTGTCAGTCACTATCTCTCCTCTTTCATCCATGATTTCATAAATTTGGGTTCTTTCTCTCTTCTTTTGGATAAGTGTGGCCAGAGGTTTATCGATCTTATTAATTCTTCCAAGAAACCAGCTTCTAGTTTTGTTGAAGCTTCCAGCTCCTGTTTTCTGACTGTTCTACTGTTCTTCTGGTTTCTATTTCTTTGATTTCTGCTCTAATCTTTATTATTTCCCTTCTCCTGCTTGGGTTAGGCTTTATTTGCTGTTCTTTCTCCAGTTCCTCTAGGTGTAAGGTTAGCTTGTATATATGAGATTTTTCTAATTTTTTTGAAGCTTGTATTACAATGCACTTCCCTCTTAGGATAGCCTTTATTGTTTCCTAAAGGTTTTGAACAGTTGTGTTTTCATTCTCATTACTTTCCATGAATTTTTTAAATTCTCCTTTAATTTCCTGGTTGACCCATTTATTCTTTAGTAGGATGCTCTTTAACATCCAACTGTTTGTTTTCCTTCCTAAAATTTCCTCTTGTGCTTCAGTTCCAGTTTCAAAGCAGTGTGGTCTGAAAATGTGCAGGGAATAATCTCAATCTTTTGTTGTTGGTTGAGACCTGATTTGTGACCCAGTATATGATATATTCTGGAGAAAGTTCCATATGCACTTGAGAAGAATGTATATTCTTCCCCCCACCCCAAGATTTTATTTATTTTTTTGTCGGAGAGATCAAGCAAGAGTGGGAGAGAGTGAATGAGCATAATCAGGGGGAGCAGCAGGCAGAGGTAAAAGCAGGCTCCTCACTGAGCAAGGATCCCAATGTGCTACTCAATCCCAGGACCCTGAGATCACGACCTGATCCAAAGGCAGATGCTTAACTGACTGAGCCACCCAGACGTCCTGAGAAGAATGTGTGTATCCTTTGCTTTAGGATAGAATGCTCTGTGTATATCTGTGAAGTCCATCTGGTTCAGTGTGTCATTCAAAGTCCTTGTTTCTTTGTTGATCTGCTTAGATGATATCTCTGCTGTGAGTGGGATGTTAAATTTCCCTACTATTAATGTATTATTATCTATGTGTTTCTTTAATTTGGTTATTAATTGGCTTATACAGTTGGCTTCTCCCAAGTGAGGAGCATAAATATTTACAATTGTTACGTCTTCTTGTTGGGTAGATCCTTTAAGGATGATATAGTGTCCCTCTTCAACTCTTAGTAGTCTTTGGTTTACAATCTAATTTGTCTGATATGAAGAATGCTACCCCAGCTTTCTTTTGAGGTCCAGTAGCATGATAAATAGTTCTCCACCCCCTCACTTTCAGTCTGGTTGTGTCTTTAGGTCTAAAGTGAGTCTGTTTTAGACAACATATAGATGGGTCTTACTTTTTTATCCAATCCAATACCATGTGTGTTTTGATCGGCACATTTAACCCATTTACATCCAGAGTAACTATTGAAAGGTATGAATTTAGTGCCATTACCTTGCCTGTGAAGTCCCTATTTTTGTTCTGTAGATAGTTTGTCTTGTTTTTAACTTTCATTTTTTACATTTACTTTTTATAGATATATTCTTCATTTTGGCTTCTGTTCACCCTATTGAATTTTATTTTTGGTTATATGTTTTGTTTTCTTTACGATTTTGGGACTATCTCTACAGACTCCTGCAGTGCACTGAGAGCGGTTGCTGGATCCTGTGCTACTCACTCTGCCCCTCCCAGAGGACGACAGAGGGTCACCCTTCACTGTCCTTTCCAGGGCTACCATCCTGAGAGCTGTTGCCCAGTAGCGTGTGCACCCAATCCATCCCTTCTGGGGGATGGTGGAGGGTTCTGGCATTCCAGTCCTCTTCAGCATTCTCAGGCAGGGAGCAGTCACCCCTTCAGCCTAGCTCCTGGTTTCTGGTGAACTGAGTTGAGACACTCCTCCTGGCATGCTGAGCATGACCAGTTAACCCTGCTCCCCTGCTTGGGAACTCTATTGACTCAGGCCCTCACATTAATTCTCTGACTCCCAGGGATCCTGAGACCACAGTGTCCCATTTCATCCCCTGAGTGCCTTTCAGGCAGGAATAATTCTCACTGAAGCAGATTTTTAAGAGTTCTAATTTTATGTTCTGGAGTTGTATCACTTTCTATTAGCCAGCTTATGGAGGCTTCCTCCCCCCTTTATTTATTTTTTTATATCTCCCCTTAGGTTCACTTCCCCCACACCTCCTACCTTGCAAAAAGTGGCCACTTTTCTACTTGTAGAGTTCCAGATATTCTTTTCTTACATCTCAGGTTGAATTCATGGGTGTTCAGAATAATTTGATAATATCTTGCTAAATTCAAGGGACTGGATGAAACAAGGTCCCCTACTCTTACACCATCTTACCTCCTCCTCCTCCAGCATCTGATTTTTAAAAGAAGGTGAGAGGATATACATTTCTTGATTCAAAATTTACTATAAATGTACAGTAATCAAGAGAGTGTGGCATTAGCATAAAGATAGACATACAGATCAGTGGAAGAGAATGTAGAATACAAAAATAAACTCATATATAAGTCCATTGATTTTCAAGAGAGAAAGCATATAAGGAAAGGATAGCCTTTCTGACAAATGGCAATGGGACAATTTTAACCCTTACCTTACACCATATGCAAAAATTAACTGAAAATGGATTCAAGACCTAATTTAAGAACTAAAACTACTTTTAGAAGAAAACATAGGAAAAAGTCCTCGTGACCCTGGGTTAGGCAAAGATGTTTTTAAATATGATTCCAGAAACATCCATTAAAATAATGATTGATAAATTGGACTTTGTCAAAATTTAAAACTTTGTTCATTAAGAGATACCATTAGGAAATTCATAGCCTACAGAATGGGGAAAATGTTTACAAATCATATTTGTGACCAATGACCCGGAATATGTAAAGAACTCTTAAAACTTAGTAAAACAAACAATCCAGTTTACAAATGGGCAAAATATTTGAACAGATGTTTACAAAAGAAGACATACAAATGGCTAAAAAATGGTCATCAGTCATCAGTAATCTCAAGTAAAACCACCACATGGTACCACTCTTCATCCAACAGAATGGCATCACCAAACTGAACAAACAATAACAAGTGTTGGGGAAGATGTGGTGAAAAGGGAACCCTCATACATTGCTGGTAAGTATGTAAGACAGCATAGCCATTTTGGAAAGCAGCTTGACTTTTTTTTTTTAAAAGATTTTATTTATTTATTTGACAGATATCAGAAGTAGGCAAAGAAGCAGGCAGAGAAAGAGAGGAGGAAGCAGGCTCCCTGCTGAGCAGAAAGCCCGATGTGGGGCTCGATCCCAGAACCCTGGGATCATGATCTGAGCCGAAGGCAGAGGCTTCAACCCACTGAGCAACACAGGCACCCCCTTTTTTTTTTGTAATAGGGAGAGAGGTGGTGGTCCACAGGTTGGTGAGGAAGGACAGAGAGAGAGACAGGATCCTAAGCAATCTCCACACCCAGCACTGATGCGAAACTCGATCCTAGGACCCCGAGACCATGACCTGAGCCGAAATCAAGAGTCAGACACTTAACTGACTGAGGAACCCCAGTTTAACATTTTAAAATATTACACATCAATTTACCATATGACCCAGAAATTCTACTCCTATGTGTATACCCAAGAGAAATGAAAACATGTTTACACAAAAGACTTGTATATCAGTATTCACAACATTATTCATAGCAGCTAGAGTGTAGAAACAATCCACATGTTTATCAGCTGGTGAATGGATAAACTAAATGTGGTATCCTTACAATGGAATATTCATCAATAAAAAGGAATGAACTTCTTATACATGCTAAAACATGGATGAACCTTAAAAACAGGATGCTGAATGAAAGAGGTTTAGATGCAGAAGAGGACATTTTTTGTTATTCCATGAACATGAAATGGCCAGAAAAGACAAATGCCTGAACAGTAGTCAGCAAACATTTTCTGTAAAGGGCAATTGAGTAAATATTTTAGGCTTTTTTGGCCATACAGCCTGTTTTAACTAAGCTCTGCTGCTGTTGGGAGAAAGTAGCTGAAGACTGTACTAAATGAACAGGCATGAAACTCTACAAAATAGTGTTTCTATGAAGTTATTTACAAAAACAGGCCACAGGCTAGATCTGGTCCATGATAGCAGTTTGCAGACCCCTGCTATGGTGGCAGGAAGTAGATTAATAATTGCTTGGGGCTGGGAGATGAAAACTGTAACTGCTAAGGGGCAAGAGTGGCAAGATAGGGGTCTACAAACTACTGTTAAAAATTTTTAAAGGTTTCACTTATTTGTGGAGCATAACAAATAACATGGAGGACATGGGGAGATGGAAAGGAGAAGGGAGTTGAGGGAAATTGGAAGGGAGGCGAACCATGAGAGACTGTGGACTCTGAAAAACAACCTGAGGCTCGTGAAGGGGTGGGAGGTGGGAGGTTGGGGGAACAAGGTGGTGGGTATTAGGGAGGGCACGTATTGCATGGAGCACTGGGTGTGGTGCAAAAACAATGAGTAAGTACTGTTACGCTGAAAAGAAATAAAGAAAAAAATTTTTAAAGGAATATGCAATCGAGACCATTGTGGCCCTTAAAACCTAAAATATTTACAAGAACCTGGACCATTGGAGCAATTGATTGTGTGATCAGATTACTCTAGAAGTAAAACACTTGGTTTTTGTTAATAGGAAGTTTATAATTTATACTAGAAAATGTAAAAAAAATTATAAAGGTATAATTTTTAGACACCTAGAAATATACATTTTTAACCACAGAGATTAGAATGGTTAAGGTTGTGTATTGTTCTGAACTCAAACCTAGAAGATGACCAAAAAAGTAATTTTTGTCTTCCTCTCCACTTCACCATTACTCCAACCGCTCTATGAAAACAACCAATCCTCACAAAGCTAAAGTTGCTTTTCATGCTTGTGAGACTGAAGAAAATAAAAGGGCATTTAAGGACTTTTAACAATGATTTTTATTTTTCACCACAGATTGTTGCAGTTTCTTCAATTATTCAGGGCTAAACTGGCATGCTGACAGGAGATGTTTCCTGTAACATTTAATTTGTGTTATTAATACAGCAAATGGTCCCCATTAGCAGTTGTCTGAAGCTTTTAATTTCCTTAAGTGTTGGCAGTGAATCCCTACACTTAAAATGAACAGAAGCATTAACAAGGGACTGAAACCCCTCCTCTCTGGGATTCTAGTGGCTGAAGTTCATTAGCTGGAAATTCCTTCCAATTCTCTGGCACGGGGTATAATTCAGAGTGCTCCAGAGTTCTCTTACTGTGGGTGCCCAGTAAGTAATGCAAATATGTAAACTTTTTCCTTCCAGTGGCAACTTTTTCCTGCATCTTCCTCACCATCCTACACTCCATTTACCCATCTTCCTTCCAACAACAACAAAATATACTCTTGGACTATCCCTTTCAAAGAGGTATAGAGAAAAATCTGTTTCAGTGGAAAATTATGCATTGTCTATAGCACACTCTTCCAGGTTATTAGATCCTAACTCTGTTTATTGTAACTCTGTATATGGTAGTAACTGATAGATATGCACACTATGTCTTGTTTGGTGAAGATCCTCACACACACACACACACACACACACACACACACACACACACTTTGGAAAAACCATTTTTGGTCCCTACCTGCAGATTAGGCTGGATCATGTCACCTTGCCCAAATTGTTCATCTGTATCCAATTTTTAATTCTTTCAGTTTCTCTCAGTGTCTGACTACAACCCTCCAAACTGCTGGTTCCAATTTGTCTCCCTTCCTCCTGACTCTGACTGCCCAGCCCCTAGGCCAACTCATGGCTAGTCCTTTCTCCAGGATCTGGGGGTCCCTGTGAGCTGAAGGGATACAAAATTCTGTGGCAACATGTAGCTGGGGTGAGTGGCATCAGTGAGAAGTTAACCCTGAGAGGCTGAATGTACAAAAGACAATGGCCAGACCATAGATGACAATAGAACTCTGACCCACACCTTCTGCAGTAGCCAGCCCTGCAAGAAAGAACCTCGACAGCCCTGGCCCAGAACAACCAGGACTTGGTCAGTGACTCCAGCTTCATCATCTTTGCTCCTGAGTGTCTGCCAGAGGCCTGTGATGGTGCAGATTCACTTTCCCCAACTCACTTGCACCAACAAGCTCTGGGCAGATAGCTTCTACTTGTGATGGTGGCATTCATTTATTTCCACAGCTCTCAGGAACTCCTATGAACTGAAGGTAAGTTACTAACTTCACACATTATTTGAGATGTCCCTTGAACCATAGTTGTTCAAAGACTGAAAAAAAAAAAAAAAAGGTGGACTGTGGTTTCACTTCCAATGTGGGAAGAGTTTGGACCCTCCTGCTTTCCATTTTAAGGACTTTTGTGATTATATTGAGCCCACTGGATAATCTGGATAATATGCCCACAACCAGATCCTTAATCACATCTGCCAAGTGTCTTGCCACAAGTAGTCTCATACCTACAGGTTCAGGGGATGAGGATGTGAACATCTCTGGGGGCAGGTGACATTAGTTATTGTCTATCACAGATGCGTGACTCAATCCTGGTTGAAGAAATATAAGAAAGTCCATTTAGTGGTTTTTGAGAAAGTTTTGCTCCCTGATAAAAAGTTTTATGAGAAGAAACTCCTCTTCTTCCCTGTCTCTGGAGATAGTTTTGGAATAAGCTTATGTAATACCCATCTTGCAACCATGAGGGGAAAAGCTTAAGGACAAAAACAGAAGACAAAAGGAGCTTGGATCCATGAAAACACTGTTGAGTCAGTCAACTTTGACTGGAGCCAACTACCTCCAGACATCTTGTATTATGAGCTTTCTTATCGGATGGGAGCAAGGCTGAAATTTTATAAATATAAGAGTAAACACTATTAATATATATTGAATTTTAATACACATGGAGTCAAGACATATACCTCTTTAAGTATAGAATAGGGCAATGAGAAAGTTTTTAAAGTTGGTATGAGGTGTGAGTTGGTGAAGGGACCTAAATTTAAGACAGATTAAGGCCTAGGGCAAGATAGAGAGTTATTTAGGGTCTGTTTTGGAGACTGGACTTACAGAGGAGTTGTTCGAGAAGACCAATATGTCTCCCAATTTAACTGGTGATCTGGGGCCTATTAGGGACATGAAAGTTCATTGAATGTCTTTTCTAAGAGCTCAGGATTATTTTTGAGAAGCAAAATGCATGTCTTGGTTACTATTAATAAATCTGTAACTCTGAAGGGAATGAGTTTCCTGGCAAAGCTTGTGGCCTTAGTATGTGTAAAGACATGGACAATTTTGATTTATATTTTGTGTATTTGTGAGGCAAGAGATTCCCAAGTTTCTTTACCCCGAAGGGGACAACTTTTAGGCAATGGCCCAGTAGTTTATAATGAATGTGAAGATGGGGCCACTTGTTGATTGGGGCATCTGGTACTAAGATGACTGCCTGAAGTTTGGCCCAGTATGTTGTTTTGGAGTCTTGTCCTTATTAGAGACATCCTGGCTGAGGGAAAGCAGCACATTCCACTGGGCTCTATCATGTGTGGTGGTTATCACTGTCACTTATATAGTCCATGAACTCCCATTGCTGTTCACCCACTTAAGCCCAAAGGATGCTGTAGGTAGCCAAGAATTCTGGGGAACTAGTGATCCTGCTAGCAAGGGACTAAGGATAGGGGAGGCTACCACCTCCTGCATGTGGACAATACCAGAAGGCCCAGGTTTGGCTCCATCTTGTCTTAAGGAGTGCTGTTTCCAAGAACTAAAGCATATTGGGTAGCTGAGAATGGATAGTCACAGACTCAAGGTCTGTAAGAGCCTCTATTCTTGGAAGATTCCAGTATGTAGACATTTGCAGTTTTAAACATGAAGTCAAGAGGGGAAGTTTCTTACATTTAATGCCCTTGTGCAATTTTGGTCATTATAAGTGGACTTGAGACTCCAGGAGGCTGGAGAAGAGCTTGCCAGAGCTTCAAGAGTAAAGGGTTTTGAGGGCACTAGTGGGATTGTCTGTTGATTTTAACTTGGAAGTAAAATTTGTAAATGATGAAGTGTTGTCATCAGAACCTCAAAAGATGATGAATATTAGACTTATTTGTCCATAATGAATGTATCTAATGGATCTTCTTGGGGGAGAATGTCCTCAATGTAATGTCATACCTGTGCTCCTGGAAAAAAGCAGATGCAGTGAAGACCTTGTCTGCAAAGGTTGTATGGATTGGTGAAGCAACTAACATGCCCCCAGAGAGTGCAGCTAAGGTATATAGCTGTATTCCTTCAGAGGTGAAGGCACACTGCAACTGAGAGGCTTTTTTTTTTTTTTAGATTTTATTTATTTATTTGACAGAGAGAGAGAGATCACAAGTAGGCAGAGAGAGAGGGGGAAGCAGGCTCCCTGCTGAGCAAAGAGCCCGATGCGGGGCTTGATCCCAGGACCCTGAGATCATGACCTGAGCTGAAGGCAGAGGCTTAACCCACTGAGCCACCCAGGCACCCCACTGAGAGGCTTTTGAAACAGGCACTGAACACAATATATTAGCCAAATCTGTAGAAGCAAAATATTTATAGGTTGTTGATATGATAGGGTTAGTAATTTTAATAACATTGGCTATTGGGTATGGGAACCACAGCACTCAGGTCATAGTCCTCCACCATGAGGCACCATTTATTTTTTTTCCAGGTTTAACAATAGCCATGATTGAGCTGTCACATAGCAGTGGAGATGATCACCCCTCTTTTAATGATTAAGGATCTTTACTTTGGGTCATATTAACTATTTTATCTTTGTCAGGGGAGAAATCCATACTATAAATATGGAAAACTTAGGCAATGCTATGAGGTATACCTTTTTTTCCCTCTATTTTATAGTTAGCTACATTCCTAAGAATATATGTGATACAAATTTTAAATTTCATGGGATTCATAGATATAATTTCAGCCCCAGGACTGATGGAGTTTATAAGGTTCTGTCAATTGGTACTTATAAGGTTCTGTCAATTGGTACATTGAGCAAATGCTAAAGTTAATTTAGAACCTATGTTGTAGAGACCCAAAAGCCAATTAGTGGTCTTATAATCTTTTATGTAAATTATTTGAATATACAAATTTTGGTTTCCATTTGAGTCAAATTATGTACCTTTGTTTCAATTGTTTTATTATGTTATATTTACATATAATTTCTTTAATTACCTTCTTCCCTGTCCCCTTCCTACATTTAGGATTTTCATGTGTGTGTTTTAAGCCAATAGCCACCTGAAGCCTTGATTTTTAGTTTTTGTCTCTGTCTGATAGGAAAAAAGGCAGGGGGGGTGGTGCTGCAGGCTCTTCCTGGTCGAGAGGGGCCTCTGCCTCAGAATAATCATTTCAGTCCCTCCACCCCTTCTCTTTCCTCTTAAATCTCTTACAGTGGTTTATTCTAGGTGGTAAAATTTTCCTTCTTTTCCTCTTTATTTTTGGCCTCCTCTCTGTCCCCAAGCATTTCATCTCCTTTTCTTCCCTTGAATGTTTACAAGATGAGCTCCTGATGGGGATAAGTGACCTCTCCTGTGAGCAGCAACCTCTCTTCTTAAGGGTGTTCCTCTCAACCTGGGCTTTATATTCAAGACAGCAACGATAGTGTCAGCTTTATCACTCAAATATTTTGTTTTGAGCATGAAACCTCTTGCTGTTGATAAGTAGCAGCTCTCAAAAGAGCCCATTAACACTGACTAAGTGTTTGGCAATCTTTTATTAATTAGACCACGTGTGTGTGTGTGTGTGTGTGTGTGTGTGTGTGTGTGTTGTTTTTTTATTTAGGTAGCAGGATCTTGATACTCTTTTCCCTTCCCCTTTGTCATTAAACATTGAGCCACTGGTCTTCAGGGGCAAGACCTTTTGTATCCCACTGGATCAGGGAAGGAATCTCCATTGCAGCAAACAGAAAACAGCAGAGAAGTTTGTGACCGGAACAAACAACATTTGTAGAGTGCTGTGAGGATGCCTCATGCTAAGCCCACAGATGCCCAAGACACAGGAATGAGCATTCAGTTGGAGCACTTAATAATAGGAGCACTCCCATTATTCTGCAAACAGGCCTAATTATGGCTTATTATGGCTCAGCAAACTCAGAGGGAAAGAGGACAGTGATTTATTGAATGCCCCTAGTTATAATGTCAGCATAATGTCCTGGACACTAGACAGTCTTATCTGAATGACTCAGGTGCCTGATTGCTTGTCAGTGCCCTGTCAGTGGATCAGACTTGTCCCATGACACTAGGAGGATAGTTACTCTTCATCCCTAATGGATGTTGCCAATACCTATACACAGCTGGTACTCTGTACTGGATACTGAGTGCTCTAGCAACATAGAGAAAAGTGAAAATGTGTTGAATGCCTCTGAGTACTCAGTCCCAGAGACTTGACACTCCAGCCTGTGTGGCAGCTAGAGGAGGACTCAGCTTTTGGAGCTCCTCAATTTTAAGGTTAGGAATTTGTGGCAACATCTGACAATAAACCCAGCACAGTGCAGTATCCATGAAGCAGCAAGCACCCCAACAAGCAATGGTGCCTTCCTAAATTTAAGGGTGCTTCAATCTTGCTCTTGTGGCAATTGGAATAGTATATGTGAGCACCTTGTGCAATACAATATACATGGGCAACTTATAACCTCTGCTTATGAATACTTTTTAGTATAGGAGTTCTCTAATTTTCATCAATAAATGCTCTCCAATGAATACCCCACTTTTGTATCAACATGGACAGGACTGGAAGAGATTGTTTTGAGTGAAATAAGTCAAGCAGAGAGAGTCAATTATCATATGGTTTCACTTACTTGTGGAGCAAAAGGAATAAAAAGGAGGACATGGGGAGATGGAGAGGAGAAGTGAGGTGGGGAAATCAGAGGGGGAGATGAACCATGAGAGACTGTGGATGCTGAGAAACAAACAGGTTTTGGAGGGAAGGGGGTTGGGGGGTTGGGTGAGCCTGGTGGTGGGTATTAAGGAGGGCACGCATCGCATGGAGCACTGGGTATGGTGCATGAACAGTGAATTTGGAACACTGAAAAAAAATTAAAATAAGATTTTAAAAAATAGAGCTACCCTATGACCCTGCAATTGTACTACTGGGTATTTATCCCAAAGATACAGATGTAGTGAAAAGAAGGACCATATGTACCCCAATGTTCATAGCAGCAATGGCCACAGTCACCAAACTGTGGAAAGAGCAAAGATGGCCTATGACAGACAAATGGTTAAAGAAGATATGGCCCATATATACAATGGAATATTATGCTTCTGTCAGAAAGGATGAATACCCAACTTTTGTATCAACATGGATGGGACTGGAGGAGATTATGCTGAGTGAAATAAGTCAAGCAAAGACAGTCAATTATCATATGGTTTTGCTTGTTTGTGGAGCATAACGAATAACACAGAGGACATGGGGAGATGGAGATGAGAAGTGAGTTGGGGGAAATTGGAGGGGGAGATGAACCATGAGAGACTGTGGACTCTGAGAAACAAACTGAGGGTTTTGGAGGGGAGTGGGGTGGGGGGTTGGGTGAGCCTGGTGGTGGGTATTATGGAGGGCACGTATTGCATGGAGCACTGGAGGTGGTGCATAAACAATGAATTCTGGAACACTGAAAAGAAATTTTTAAAAAATAAATAAAATTTTTCAAAAAAAAAAAAAAAAAGAAGAAGAAGAAGAACCCAAAGGAACTATATCTGGCACCACATTCCTCTACCAAATTGCCACTTCTTTTATCAGCTTGGTATCCCACCCATTTTCCAGCCAGGAGGACCTAAGGTCAATTGCTTGGCTTTTCCTGGATTCCTGGCATTTGAATCCTTGTACTACTTGACATACATCAGACAATTTCTTGTAACAAGAAGAAGCTTATTAGAGAGTATCTATGACAAACATTACACTGCACAAGGGCTACAGTTGAGAGACTAGATAGGTGTTCAAGTCATTCTGTTTTTCAAGCTATCAACCTTGGTGGGTATGAGGGGCTATCTTCCCAGAAGGGATGGCTTTTTCTGATTTACACAAAGCCATTATCCAATAACCAAGCTATGTGTCAGTATGGCTATTTGCCCAGAGGTGACCCCTTTTCCTAATTTGCACCAAGCCATCATACAGAGTAGCTCTGATTTAGTGACATATTCAGGGATGGGAAATTTGATATGGCATTCTGTTCAATATATTCCAAAATTATGATTCAGTATATATTTTTATTAGACTACACTATCTTTTCAGCTTTTGTTTGAAAAATTGGGCTATCAAGGTGCTAGCTCAGAGAAGTTCCTTCCCCCAAGTTCCTCAGTGAAATGAAAGAGAAAGAAACCCATTGTTAGAAGCTGCAATGGTTAACAATCTCTGTACTGGGTCAACATGTCCTAGGAGTGCTGTTGAACCATACCGAACAGTGCACTCAGAAAGTTTTCCCTCTGAAGTAGTCTTGTATTTCAGAGACTCCAGAAGATTCTAGAAGTTGGAGCAGTTTTCTGGGATTCTTAATGGCCAGCATCACAGAAGTTGCTGTTTTTCTAGTTTTGTAGGTAAGCAGGCACTATAAACAAAACTAACAAGCTATAAGTGCTGTGGGTGCTGACTGAGAGAGTGGGTATCAACTCTTTCCAGGGGCTTTTACACAGCCCTGTTGTGATTCCAAATGGCAGCCTTTTTGTGAAAGAGTGCCTTTGCTCATTCACAGCATAATCATGCACTGTCTCAATGGTAAAATCATGCTCATCCTTTTTTAAGAAAACATTTTATTTACTTATTTGACAGAGTGATAGAGAGCACAAGTGGGCAGAGCAGCAGGCAGAGGGAGACAGAAGCAGACTCCCCACCAAGCAGGCAACCCAATGCGGGGCTCGATCTCAGGACCCTGGAATCATAGCCCAAGCCAAAGGCAGATGCTCAACTGACTGAGCCACTTAGGTGCCCCCAAATCATGCTCATCTTGAAGAAGACAGGAGCATTAGCAACTTGACAAAAAATTATGCCATTTATGATAAATTCTACTTCAATCCAAAGGAACCCTGGCTCAGGGCAGCTTAAGATCAAGGAATTAGTGTTCTCCTATACAAATGGTCCAGCAGTAGAATGGGTTCAGGGTTGGTTGATTTCAGAGGCTAATCAAATTCCCAGGTTGTTTACATCTCTCTGTTCTGCCATACACAATGAAGGCCTCACCTTCATGCTGAAGCATGCTGAAGCCCAGAGTTTCATTCACACTTGATAACCCCCAAAGGAAGAAGGACATTGTCTTTTTTTTTAAATCTCTTTTAGAAGCCCTTCAGTGGATTCCTACCCTATATTGTTGACTTATATTAGCAAAATCATGAGGCCCGGGGCGCCTGTGTGGCTCAGTGGGTTAAAGCCTCTGCCTTCGGCTCAGGTCATGATCTCAGGGTCCTGGGATCAAGCCCCGCATCGGGCTCTCTGCTCAGCAGGGAGCCTGCTTCTTCCCTGTCTCTGCCTGCCTCTCTGCCTACTTGTGATCTCTCTCTATCAAATAAATTTAAAAAAAATCATGAGGCCCACTCTTTGAACTGGGTGTGGTAGGGAGGATATTCAGCTCCTCTGAGAAATGTGGTGGGCAGTGGTGGTGTGAGGAATGGTTCCCTGAACACAACCCCCAATCTATAAGGAAGCAGAAGGAGGAAAATCCCCCAAACATCTAAGTAGGCAAATTGAGATGCTGTTGTGGAAGATTCCTATCCAAAAGCTAAAGTATCAGTGGATTTGATTTCCCTCTCATTCTCCAGCCTATATGAACCACATTAGAAAGACTGGACAAGACTTTGCCTGTAAGGGCTTAAGATATCCTGGTTTCATGTATTCATTTTAAAAAACAATTCCTGAGCTTTACTCAGAGTAGAATCTGGTATTATTTTTTAATGTTTTGGACAAATATATAACCTCAATCTGCACACAGACTTCAAATATTTAGCTTTCAGGGTTAGAACAGAGACTATATCTGTATCTGATTTCATTTCTGAAATTTAACTCTTTAGAACAATTATGGGAGCCTGAGAATTGCACTTCTAATAATTCCTAAAGCTCTGAATATACCAGTCTTAGCTGAAATAGTAATGAATAATAATTTTATTAGACTACCAAATTGCCAGGAATGCAGCATGTGTTTTGTTCAGCTACTTTGTTCTCTACTTTGTTTAAGATAGAATAGAGAGGGGGGGCTCCTGGATGGCTCAGTTGGTTAAGCATCAAACTCTTGGTTTTGGCTCAGGTCATGATCTCCCAGTCATGGGATCAAGCCCCATGTTGGAGCTCAGCACTCAGCATGGAGTCTTCTTCTGATTCTTTCTCCTTCTTCCTTCCTCTCTGCGCTCCCCACTCATGTGCTCTTTCTGTCTGTTTAAGAATGAATGAATGAATGAAATCTTTAGAAAAAAGGTAGAATAGAAGGTTCTCAAAATATGAATTTTAGAATTGTTCTTCCTAACTGTCAGAGCTTAATATTCCTGGGTTTTGTATTGAGATTGGTTTTCATGGGGCACCCTAGGTAGTCCCATATATGATCAGGAGAGGGCAGTAAAAAGCCACCTGAGTCAGTCTTCTGTGGACTGGGTCTCCCCAGGAATCAATTTAGGAAAAATCAGAACCAAGGGGAAAATCCCAGAGTTGGTGCCAGCAGAAATCAAGGAGGATCTAGAGCTGAAGCAGAGTACAATGCATTTGTACAGCGACAGAGTTGAGGTTAAACACTAGAATCCAGGAGGAATAATCATGTCAGTAGGGTCTTGTTTTTCTGGGGTAAGCAAAGTGAAAGCTGGCAAATTTTGGTCAGATAGGAGTCAGACCAGCAGCATTTTTATTTTAAAAATAACATTTATAGTTTATAATTACAAATATAAAATACATTCATTGTAGAAAACCTAGAAACTCGAGAAAAAAAACCAGGGGGAAATAAAACTCATTTGGAATTGTTAACTCATCAGAGATAACAGTGTTGGTATATACTCCAACAACCATATCTATCAATAGTCAGTCATGTGTTTACCCAGATAAAATTGTGGGTCATGCATTTAACCATATGCCATCAATATTTCTCCTTGAGGTTATATATTTTTCCAAAACATTAAAAAAACTGTATAGCATTTTACCATATGGATGTGTCATGAAGAATTTAGTATGCACTGTCAAGTCTTCAGGAGGTAATACTGGAACTT
Source organism: Lontra canadensis (assembly GCF_010015895.1). Classification (NCBI taxonomy): domain Eukaryota; kingdom Metazoa; phylum Chordata; class Mammalia; order Carnivora; family Mustelidae; genus Lontra; species Lontra canadensis. The sequence goes on from NW_022631051.1 coordinate 9,325,602, forward strand.
TGCACTGATTGAGGTCAAACCTCATACTCCAGATCAGACATGATGAAAATAATATCTTCAAAACTTGGGAAAATAAAAAACAAATAATCTCTGAGTTCAGTACCCTGGCCCATTTTAATTTTTGTTTATTTCCTCCTAGTATTTGTCCAAATGCATAAACATTTTAACATGATTACAAGCATAATGTACATTTGCATCTTGTTACAAACACTTTATTTTTTATTTTTTCCATTTTTAAAAACAGCTTTATTGAAGAATAATTGACATGTAATAAATGACATATTAAATTTTTTAATTGAAATTCAATTTAATTAACATATACTGTATTTTTAGTTTCAGAGGTAGAATTTAGTGATTCGTCAGTTGGATATAACACCCAGAGCTCTTTTTAAAAATTATTATGTTCAATTAGCCACAATACAGTACATCATTAGTTTTTGATGTAATGTTCAATGTTTCATTATTTCCATATAACACCCAGTGCTCACCACATCATGTGCCCTCCCTAAAGCCCATCACCCAGTTACCACATCCCCCTCATCTTGCTCCCTATCCACAAATCTCAGTTTGTTTCCCAGAATCAAGAGTCTTTCATGGTTTTTCTCCCTCTCTGATTTCTTCCCCTTCAGTTTTCCCTTACTTCTCCCATTGTCCTCTGCCCTATTTCTTATATACCACATATGAGTGAAACCATATGATAACTGTCTTTCTCTGATGACTTATTCCACTTAGCAGAATACCCTCCAATTCCAACCATCTTGATATAAATGGTAGGTACTCATCCTTCCTGATTGCTGAGTAATATTCCGTTGAATATATGAACCACATATTATTTACCCATTCATCTGTTGAAAGTCATCTTGACTCCTTCCACAGTTTGGCTATTGTGGACATTGCTGTTATGAACATTGGGGTATATGTGCTCCTTCTTTTTACTACATCTCTATCTTCAGGGTAAACACCCAGTAGTGCAATTGCTGGGTCATAGGGTATCTCTGTTTTTAACTTCTTGAGGAACCTCCATACTGTATCCCAGAGTGGCTGTACCAACTTGCATTCCCAACAAAAGTGTCAGAGTGTTCCCCTTTCTCCACATCCTCACCATCATGTGTTGTTTCCTGCCTTGTTAATTTTTAGCCATTCTAGCTGGTGTAAGGTGGTATCTCATTGTGGTTTTGATTTGTATTTCCCTGATTCTGAGTGATGGTGAGCATTTTTTCATGTGTCTGTTAGTCATTTGTATGTCTTCTTTGGAGAGGGGTCTGTTCATGTCGTTGGCCCTTTCTTGACTGGATTCTTTGTTTTTTGGGGTGTTGAGTTTGAGAAGTTCTTTGTAGATCTTGGATACAAGCCCTTTATCTGAAACGTCATTAGCAAATATCGTCTTCCATTCCATGAGTTGCCTCTTAGGTTTTTTTTTTTACTGTTTCCTTTGCTGTGCAGAAGCTTTTAATCTTGATGAAGCCCAAAAAGTTCCTTTTTGCTTTTTTTCCCCTGCCTTTAGAGACATGTCTTGCAAGAAGTTGCTGTGGCTGAGATTGAAGAAGTTACTGCCTATGTTCTCCTCTAGGATTTTGAGGGATTCCTGTCTCACATTGAGGTTTTTCATCCATTTTGAGTTAATCTTTGTGTATGATGTGAGGAATGATCTAGTTTCATTCTTCTGCATGTGGCTTTTCAGTTTTCCCAGCATCATTTGTTGAAAAGACTGCCTTTTTGCCACTGGATATTCTTCCCTGCTTTGTCAAAGAGTGGTTGACCATAGAGTTAAGGGTCCATTTCTGTGTTCTCTATTCTGTTCCATTGATCTATGTTTCTGCTTCTGTGCCAGTACTATGCTGTCTTGATGATCACAGCTTTGTAACATAGATTGAAATCAGGTATTGTGAAGCCACCACCTTTGGTTTTCTTTCTCAATATTCCCCTGGCAATTCAGGGTCTTTTCTGATTCCATACAAATTTAAGGATTGTTTGTTCCAGCTCTGTGAAAAATGTTGCTGGTATTTTGATAGTGATTGCATTGAAAGTGTAGGTTGCTCTGGACAGTGCAGACGTTTTAACAATACTTATTCTTCCAATCCATCAGATGGAATGTCTTTCCATCTCTATGTGTCTTCCTCAATTTCTTTCATAAGTGTTCTATAGTTTCTAGAGTACAGATCCTTTATTTCTTTGGTTAGGTTTATTCCTAGGTACCTTATGGGTTTTGGTGCAGTTGTAAGTGGGATTGATTCCTTAATTTCCATTTCTTCAGCCACATTGTTAGTGTATAGAAATGCAACTGATTTCTGTGCATTGATTTTTGTATCCTGCCATGTTGCTGAATTTCTGTATGAATTGTAGTAATTTTGGAGTGGTGTCTCTTGTGTTTTCCTCATAAAGTATCATGTCATCTGTGAAGAGTGAAGGTTCGACTTCTTCTTTCCCAATTTGAATACCTTTTATTTCTTTTTGTTATCTGACTGCTGAGGCTAGGAGTTCTAGCACTACACTGAACAATAGTGGTGAGAGTGGGCATCCTTGCTCTGTTCCTGAACTTAAGGGAAAAGCTCTCAGTTTTTCCCCATTGAGAATGATATTTACTGTGGGCTTTTCTTTTCTTTTCTTTTCTTTTTTTTTCTGATCTGAACTACTCAATTTATTTATTTTTCTTTTAAATCATTTTTTAAAATTTATTTTCAGCATAACAGTATTCATTGTTTTTGTACCACACCCAGTGCTCCATGCAGTCTGTGCCTTCTCTAATACCCAACACCTGGTTCCCCCAACCTCCCACCCACCACCTCTTCAAACCCTTCAGATTGTTTTTCAGAGTCCATAGTCTCTCATTGTTCACCTCCCCTTCCAATTTCCCCCAACTGCCTTCTCCTAACTCCCCATGTCCTCCATGTTATTTGTTATGCTCCACAAATAAGTGAAACCATATGACAATTGACTCTCTCTGCTTGACTTATTTCACTCAGCATAATCTCTTCCAGTCCCATCCATGTTGATACAAAAGATGGGTATTCATCCTTTCTGATGGAGGCATAATACTCCATAGTGTATATGAACCACATCTTCCTTATCCATTCATCCGTTGAAGGGCATCTTGGTTCTTTCCACAGTTAGGCAACCATGGCCATTGCTGCTATAAACATTGGGGTACAGATGGCCCTTCTTTTCACTACATCTGTATCTTTGGGGTAAATACCCAGTAGTGCAATTGCAAGGTCATAGGGAAGTTCTATTTTTAATTTCTTGAGGAATCTCCACACTGTTCTCCAAAGAGGCTGCACCACCTTGCATTCCCACCAACAGTGTAAGAGGGTTCCCCTTTCTCCACATCCCCTCCAACACATGTTGTTTCCTGTTTTGCTAATTTTGGCCATTCTAACTGGTATAAGGTGATATCTCAATGTGGTTTTAATTTGAATCTCCCTGATGGCTAGTGATGATGAACATTTTTTCATGTGTCTGATAGCCATTTGTATGTCTTCATTGGAGAAGCGTCTGTTCATATCTTCTGCCCATTTTTTGATATGATTATCTGTTTTGTGTGTGTTGAGTTTGAGGAGTTCTTTATAGATCCTGGATATCAATCTTTTGTCTGTACTGTCATTTGCAAATATCTTCTCCCATTCCGTGGGTTGCCTCTTTGTTTTCTTGACTGTTTCCTTTGCTGTGCAGAAGCCACCCCCAAACTACTAGAACTCATACAGCAATTCAGTAACGTGGCAGGATACAAAGTCAATGTACAGAAATTAGTGGCTTTCTTATACACTAACAATGAAAATACAGAAAGGGAAATTAGAGAATCAATTCCATTTACTATAGCACCAAGAACCATAAGATACCTGGCAATAAACCTAACCAAAGAGGTAAAGGATCTGTACTCGAAGAACTACAGAACACTCATGAAAGAAATTGAAGAAGACACAAAAAGATGGAAGACCATTCCATGCTCTTGGATCGGAAGAATAAACATTGTTAAAATATCTATACTGCCTAGAGCAATCTATACTTTTAATGCCATTCCAATCAAAATTCCACCGGTATTCTTCAAAGAGCTGGAGCAAATAATCCAAAAATTTGTATGGAACCAGAAGAGACCCCAAATTGCTAAGGAAATGTTGAAAAACAAAAATAAAACTGGGGGCATCACGTTACCTGATTTCAAGCTTTACTACAATGCTGTGATCACCAAGACAGCATGGTACTGGCATAAAAACAGACACATAGACCAGTGGAACAGAATAGAGAGCCCAGATATGGACCCTCAACTCTATGGTCAGTTAATCTTTGACAAAACAGGAAAAAATATACAGTGGAAAAAAAGACAGTCTCTTCAATAAATGGTGCTGGGAAAACTGGGTAGCTATATGTAGAAGAATGAAAATCGACCATTCTCTTACACCATACACAAAGATAAACTCAAAATGGATAAAAGACCTCAACGTGAGACAGGAATCTATCAGAATCCTAGAGGAGAACATAGGCAGTAATCTCTTTGATATCAACCACAGCAACTTCTTTCAACATATGTCTCCAAAGGCAAAGGAAACAAAAGCCAAAATAAACTTTTGGGACTTCATCAAAATCACTGTGGGCTTTTCATAGATGGCTTTGATGATATTGAAGTATGTTCCCTCTATCCTTGTACTTTGAAGAATTTTAATCAGAAAAAGATGCTGTATTTTGTCAAATGATTTCTCTGCACCAATTGAGAGGATCATATGGTTCTTGTCCTTTCTTTTATTGATGTGCTCTATCATGTTGATTGATTTGCGAATGTCGAACCACCTTTGCATTCCAGGAATAAATCTCATGTGGTCGTGGTGAATAATCCTTTGAATGTACTGTTGGATCTTATGGGCTAGAATCTTTCAAGTATTTTGGTACCATGTTCATCAGGGATATTTTTCTGTAATTCTCCTGTTTGGTGGGTCTTTGATTTGGCAATCAGGGTGTTGCTGGCCTCATAAAATGAGTTTGGAAGTTTTTCTTCTTCTTCTTTTTTTTTTCCTTTTGAAACAGTTTCAGTAAAATAGATATTATTTCTTCCTTAAATGTGTGGTAGAATTACCCTGGGAATCCATCAGGACCTGGATTCTTATTTTGGGAGGAAGTTTTTGATTACTTCTTCAATTTCCTTGCTGACTAGGGGTCTATTGTCTATTTCTTCCTATTTCAGTTTTGGTAGTTTGTAAGTTTCCAGGAACGTGTCCATTTCTCCTAGATGGCTTAATTTGTTGGCATATAATTGCTGGTAATAATTTCTAACAATTGTTTCTATTTCCTTGGTGTTAGTTGTGATCTCTCTCCCTTTCACTCATGATTGTATTGATTTGGGTCCTTTTCCTTTTCTTTTGAATAAGTCTGGCCAGCAGTTCATTGATCTTATCAATTCTTTCAAAGAACCAGGTTCTAATGTCATTGATCTATTCTACTGTTTTTCTGGTTTCTATTTCATTGATTTCTGCTCTAATATTTATTATTTCTCTTCTCCTGCTTGGTTTAGGCTTTATTTGGTGTTCTTTCTTTATTTGGTGTTCTTTAGGTATAAGGTTAGCTTGTGCATTTGGGATTTTTCTAATTTTTTGAGAGAGGCTTGTATGGCTATGTACTTCCCTCTTAGACTGCCTTTGCTGTATCCAAAGGATTTTAAGCAGGTGTGTTTTCATTCTCATTAGTTTCAATGAATTGCATAAGTTCTTCTTTAATTTCCTGTTTGACCCATTCATTCTTTTTTTTTAAAGATTTTATTTATTTATTTGACACACAGAGAGAGATCACAAGTAGGCAGAGAGGCAGGCAGCAAGAGAGAGAGAAGCAGGCTCCCCACTGAGCAGAGAGCCCGATGTGGGACTCAATCCCAGGACCCTGAGATCATGACCCGAGCTGAAGGCAGAGGTTTAACAAACTGAGCCACCCAGGCGCCCTCATTCTTTAGTAGGATATTCTTTAACCTCCAAGTGTTTGAGTTCCTTTCAAATTTCTTCTTGTGACTGAGTTCCAGTTTCAAAGCCTTGTCTGAATATATGCAGGGAATAATCTTAGTCTTTTGGTATCAGTTGAGACCTGATTTTTCACCCAGTATGTGATCTATTATCGAGAAAGTTCTATGTGCACTTGAGAAGAATGAGTATTCTGTTGTTTTAGGATGGAATGTTCTGTATATATCTACAAAGTCCATTTGGTCCAGTGTGTCATTCAAAACTCTTGTTTCTTTGTTGATCTTCTGCTTGGATGATCTGTCTTTTGCTGTGAGTGGGGTATTTGAGTCCCCTACTATTAAGGTTTATTATCAATATGCTTCTTTACTTTGGTTATTACTTGGTTTATATAATTGGCTGTTCCCACATTGGGGGCATCGATATTTATAGTTGTTAGATATTCTTGTTGCATAGACCCTTTAAGAATGACATAATGTCCCTCTATATCTCTTATATTGTCTTTGGTTAAAAATCTAATTTGTTTGATATGATGATTGCTACCCCAGCTTTTTTTGAGTCCATTAGTGTGGCAAATGTTTCTCCACACCTTTATGTGCAGTCTAGAGGTGTCTTCAGGTCTAAAACCAGTCTCCTGTAGACATAATATGGAGGTCTCTTGCTTTTTTAAACAATCTTATACCCTATGTCTTTTGATTGGAGCATTTAGCCCGTTTACATTAAGAGTCACTCAGAAAGATATGAATTTAATGCCATTGTATTGCCCATAAATTCTCTGTTCCTGTAGAGTCCCTCTCTTTCTTTCTGGTCTGTGTTACTCTTAGGTAAGAGTATATTAATATTTCTTGCAGGGCTGACTTGTTGGTCACAAATTCTTTCAGTTTCTCTCTTTCCTGGGAGCTCTTTCTCTTTCCTTCCATTCTGAATGACAGACTTCCTGGAGAAAATTCTTGGCTGCATGTTTTTCTCATTTAGTACCCTGAATATATCATGCCAGCCCTTTCTGGCTTGCCCAGCTTCTGTGGATAGGTCTGATGTTATTCAGATGTTCCTCCCTTCATAGGTAGGAACCCTCTTCTCCCTAGCTGCTCTCGTGATAGCTTCTTTGGCTCTAAGATTTGCAAGGTTCACTATTATATGTCATGGTGTTGCTTTTTTTTTTTTTTCTTTTGAGAGGGGTCCTCTCTGCCTTTGGATATGGATGCTTGTTTCCTTTCCCAGATTAGGGAAATTCACAGCTATGATTTGTTCAAATATACCTTCTAGCCTCTCTCTCTCTCTCCACCCTCTCTGGGATGCTGATAAGATGAACATTGGCTCATTTCAGGCATCATTAAATTCCCGAAGCTTTTCTTCAGTTATTAGTTGTCTTTCTTTATTTTCCTCAAATTCCTTCCTTTCCATAAGCCTGTCTTCTAGATCACTTGTTCTGTCTTCTGCCTTATTGACCCCAGCCATTAAAGCATTCACTTTAGATGTATCTCATTTATAGCATTTTTAAGTTCGGCCTGATTAGATCTTATTTCTGCCCTTAAAGGTTCTGTATTGTCATGTATACTTTTTTCAAGCCAAGCTATTAACTTTATAATTGCTATTCTGAATAGCAATTTACAATTGCTATTCTGACATCTTACTTATATCCATATCAATTAGCTCTGTGGCAGAAAACATTGCCTCTGGTTCTTTTCTTTGTTGTGGTTTCCTCCTTTCAGTTATTCTGCCCATGGAAGGATGGGTAAGTGAATGAAGCAAGTCCAAAATATCAACCACCACCCAAACAAAATGCACCCTGGAAAAAATCTGTATTGGTTGGGAGCCACCACATAAAGCATCCAAAGCTAAAATGCAACAAACTGTATCTTTTAAAAAAGGTGTGGAGAGAGAGACTCTAATCTCACAGGGTGGTCTGGTTGTTCCTCATTGAATTTTGGTCTGTGTATTAGAAGATATTACATCCCAAAATTGGAGGGGGAAAAAAAGCAATATTTATGTATATGATTTCACATACTTGTGGAACATAAGGAATTGCATGGAGGACGTTAGTAGAAGGAAGGGAAGAATAAGAGGGAATCAGAGGGAGAGATGAACCATGAGAGACTGTGGACTCTGAGAAACAAACAAGGTTTTAGAGGGGAGGGGTTGGAGAATGGGTTTACAAGGTGATGGTTATCAAGGAGGGCATGTATTGTATGGAGCACTGGGTGTTATACATAAACAACGAATCTTGGAACACTACATCAAAAATTAATGATGTATGAAGCACCTGGATGGCTCAGTGGGTTAAAACCTCTGCCTTCAGCTCAGGTCATGATCCCAGGGTCCTGGGATGGAGCCCCGCATCAGGCTCTCTGCTCAGTGCTCAGCCTGCTTCCTCCTCTCTCTCTCTGCCTACTTGTGGTCTCTGTCAAATAAATAAATAAAATCTTTAAAAAAAAACAACTAATGATGTGACTAACATAATAAAAATTTAAAATAAAATTGAATAGAGAGAAAAAAGGACTAGCATGAAGCATATATCTTTAAAATGTAGATATGAAAAAATAAAAGTAAAAAAGTGACTTAAAAACAGAAGCTGGTAAAACAAGAATCTAGTTGAATGGGAAAAAGGTAAAGAAAAAAAAAAGAAAAATTTTATACTGAAGGATGAACAAGTGGTGAGGAAACATCTGTAGCTCAATATATTGTTTTCCCCTAGTGCTGGAGTTTTACAGTCTTATGGGAGCCACACAGTTCTTCCTGTCTATTCTTCCAGTCTGTCTTGTGGGGGAGGGGTCTGTTGTGTGGCTTTTCAGGTATCTTTGCCTAACCAGAGTTACCCCACCCCTTGTCAGGGGGATGGGACCTAATGTAAGCTCCTCCTCTGTGTGGCTTTTGTTTCCTGGTGACTTTCAGTGCCTCTTCAGAAGGTCAGTGACCTTCAGGAGGTCAGAGAAAATATAACCATGACTGGATCTCCAGCCCATGGTCACAAGATCACAGTCTCCTCTCTTCAGTAAACTCTCTGGGTCAAACTGTCTCCAGTCCTGCGTGCACCAAGCTCCACAGAAACCTTCAATTCTCATCCATTCCAGTTCTCTCTGGGGAATTATCAGGGACCTGTGATTGTCTCTGTTGTTTGTGTCTTTGGGACTGTGAGCATTTGTGGGCTCACATGTGCACCCTGCTCTGCTGCTCCCAGGTCACAGCTGTGTGTTACCCTAGTGTTCTTTCTGGGGCCACTGCCACCCTGAGGGCTATTGCCTGGTTGTGGATACAGTCATTTCAACCCTCCCAAGGTATGGTAACAAGCTCCCCATGTTCCAGGGTTCAGGCAAAGAATAGTCTCCCTACCTGTCTGGCTTGTGGTTTATGGTGATGAGCTGAGAGTCCTTCCTTGGCTTGCTGACCATAACCAGTTTCCCCATTCTGCTGCTTGGGCACTCTATCAATTCAGACACCCCCATTCTTTCTGTGTCTTCAGGATCCCGAGACCACAGTGACCCAGCTGGAATTTTGCCTTTTCCATTGCCTGAGCCCTTCCAGAAAGGTATATCTCTCACTGGAGCAGATTTCAAAGGGTTCTGATTTTGTGCTCTGGTGTTACATCACTTTCTGGTAGCCAGCTTATGGAGGCTCCCTTCCCCCTTCATTTATCATCCGATATCTTCCTGCAGATTCGTGACTCCACACCTCCTAACTTGCAAAAAGCAGTCATTTTTCTGCTTGTAGATTTTCACGTATATTTTCTTATATCTCAGGCTGAATTTGTGGGTGTTCAGAATGGTTTGATAGATATCCAGCTAAATTTTGTCGACCAGATGAAATGAGGTCCCCTACTCTTCTGCCATCTTGCCTTATTTTTTATTTTTTTAATTTAAATTTTAGGTAGCTAACATACAGTGCAATACTGATTTCTGAAGTAGAATTCAGTGATTCATCATTTGCGTACAACAATCTGTGCTCATCAAACAAGTACTCTCCTTATTATCCATCACTCACCTAGCCCATCCCTCATCCACCCATCTCCTTCCATTAACCCTAAGTTTGTTCTCTATCATTACAAGTCTCTTATGGCTAGTTTCCCTCTCTCCTTTTTTCCCCTTCTTGTATGTTCATCTGTTTTCTTTGTTAAATTCCACATATGAGTGATATCAGATAGTTTTTGTCTTTCTCTGACTGGCTTATTTCACTTAGCATAATACACTCTAGTTCCAACCATGTCATAGCAAATGGCAAGATTTCATTCTTTTTGATGGACATTTGGGCTCTTTCCATAGTGTGTCTATTGTTGACAATGGTACCAAAAACATCAGGGTGCATGTATCCCTTCATATCTGTATTTTTGTATCCTTTGGATAAACATCTAGTAGTACAATTGCTGGATCATAAGGTAGTTCTATTTTTAATCTTTTGAGGAAGTTGCATACTGTTCTCCAGGGTGGCTGCACCAATCTGTATTCCCACCAACAGTGGGACTTGAGAGGGCTAAGAGACACATAAAAAAAAGTCACTAATAAAATATTTGGCAAAGTCTTTTCACATTAGGTCTTCCTAATATGTAAATTTTTAAAGGCCAAGACTAATTTTATGTGTATCTTAGATTAAATGTGTATGAAAACAAGGAGATTCAGTGTAAATGGAAAGTCCATGAAAACTCTTTCTTAGTTTTATATATCTTTACTTGGGCTAATTTATATTCAGTACAGTATTTAGTAAATGATATCTGACGGTATGGGTCCAAAGATGAGGTTCTAACTAATCTTCTTCCAGTAAGAATTCACACAAAAAAGGAAGGTAGAAGCCACAGAATGGATCCAAGAATGCTTTGAGCTCATTGCCATTACTCATATCATCTCTTGTGATAGTAGTTGTAAGAGAAATCATGACTAACACTTATGAAATTAATAAACGTAGTTTATAAAAAATTATAAAGTAAATAAAAGCAAACACCAACAGGTAAAATCTTAACTGACTGAGCCACCCAGGTGCCTGCCAACAGGTAAAATCTTAATAACATTGGTCACCTTGCTGTGAAAACTGAGAAAAGGTAGTCTTAGTATCAGTCCACATAGTTATACCTCACTTTTATTCACAGATATTTGATAAATACTTATTGTATTTATATCCACAATGGGTAAGTAAAAGTCTACATTCTGGATATTTATAAGAAATATATCCTGATTAGGGGTGCCTAAGTGCCTCAGTAGATTAAGCATCTGCCTTCAGCTCAGGTCATGGTTTTGGGATCCTGTGATCAAGTCCTATGTCAGGCTCTCTGCTCAATAGGAAGTCTGCTTCTCCCTCCTCCTCTGTCCCTCCTCCATCCTCCACTCTTGCTCTCTCTCTCAAACAAATAAATAAAATGTTTTTAAAAAGAAATACATCCTGATGTCTGATTTCTCTCTCTCTCATCACTTACCTCCTCTTCACACCTTTCCATGTTCAGAGGAGGAAAGCTGGATGTTAAATTTGTATATTTATATATTTATATTAATTTGTCTTATTTATTCCTCAAATCATTGGTTTCTCATAAGTTAAACATATTTTCAAACATTATAATTCTTTTAACTATTGTCTTAAGTCTCTTCTTGAAATAAATAGGTTACAACCAAAATAATACTTTTCTGCCACATACACTGAAACTTCAATACGTGTTTTTCAAAAGTCAAAACATTTCTGTCCTTTTCAGATATGATCAAAAGTGTGAATGAAACACTTCCTGGCCACTGCCTAGAGCATATCCTCTTTCCAAGTACCGTATGTTCCCTCTTGCCCTAGTCTGAAGGAGTCTGTCCCTACTGCTAAGCTGTACCAAGGGAAAACCCTACCTGGTCAAAGCTGATTGGCCCACACTGGATCAATGATCTATGTGCTGGGCAAATCTGATGAACTCTTGAATTCAAGTACAGATACCACTGCCCAGAAAATGTTTACTCCATTTCTCTTTCCCCTACACTCTGATGTTGGGCATGGCTATGCGATTTGCTTTGGCAAATGGAATGCTAGTAGATGGATTACAGTCATAGGCATTGATTATGTTTACATGGTTTGACCTGTCTCTTGTGCTCTGGTAGTCTGGTAGCAGAATATGCCCCAGGTCACCACTGTGCCTTCATCTTGACTCCAGAATGAAGTAGGGAGTTGCTCCTGGTAGCCAATGGAGCAAGGACTGAGTAGAACTGAAACATAGTCTGGTCAAGTCTTGGAACCTGATGTCTGGTGTAGTCTGGCAGGGTTGCAGCTAAAGTGAGAATGAGAATAAATTATTTTTATTTTAAACCTCTGTAGTTTAGTGTGCTTTATTATGCATCATTATTGAGGCAACAACTGACTCATACACAAAGAATTATTTGATTATGCTTCTTGGAGATGTCAGGTCATTCAGGCTGAGCTTGAGGTGGCCATTTTGGGGTATGATAAGCTAGTGAACAAGCAGAGAGAATTACAGCTATCTCTTGTTCTTTTCTCCATTGAAGCATGTTCCTTGTTTCTTGGGGACTGACTTTTAAGTGGTCTAAAAAGAGGGAACTGGCCCTTAGTCAAACACATGGCATGTTTTAGATATTATTTTTTGCAGACTGAAATTTTACAGTACAGAAGACCAATATCTTGAGTACACCATAGTGATAAATGTAGAGGAAGGCTATATAGTGACAGAATGGAAATGGTATTGGATTTAAATGTTCATGATAAATTCAGATTTGTAGTCATTCAATGTAGTCACAGTATAAAATGAGAATGAAGTAGAAGCTATTCAACTTGAAAGCTGTTAAGGTTGTTAAATGTTCAGAGAATATTGTCAGAATGCACTGTCTTGACTGTAGATGTACAAAAGGACTTTCTGGAAGTTCATGAAAACAGAAGAGTCTACATTGACCAGAGGGCTTGTTGGTTAGTTGAAAGCATAGTCAATGAGCTAAGTGGAATCCTAAGGTCTTCCTGATGTGAGGGAAAGATTTTTTCCATAAATGCATTTGTATCACTGTACTGATGACCCACTCAGTGTATTTATACCTTTTACAAATGTCAAAACATAGCAAAATTCATGTGTTTCAATGTGGGAATTCAGATGTTCTGTGATGCAGTAGGATGGTCAAGAGAAGAGAGCATACAGTAGAATTTTAGGGACTATTGGATCCTTTTAGGTGCTAGTATAAGAAGGCCAAATCAGACTTGTTTAAATGATGAAAATAATATATTAACTCATGTAACTGAAAGTCCAGAAAAGGTCAGACTTGAAGAAGGGCTGGAATTGGTGGGTCAGCATCGATCAGATCCCAGTTTGGTTCTTACTGTTAGTCTCAGTCCTATGACTGGCTGTCCTTGGGGTGTGAAGATAGTAGTTAACTACTACAAGAACTATATAGGGCTTTACATCATACTTAATAGGGGAGATAGAGTGCACTTTTTGTGGTAATAACCACCAAAGAAAAATAAAATTCCTTCTCAGAAGTCCCTGAGAAATGTCTACAATATAGGGCTTTAAATCATACTTAATAGGGGAGATTGGGTGCACTTTTTGCAGTAGCTACCACCAGTAAAAAATAAAAGTTCATTTTCAGAAATCCCTGAAAAATGTCTGTGTGTTTTCCTGAAATGTGTATCTTCCAACTAATCCTTGTGGTTAATGGTTGAGCAAGGCCACTCTGGGTTCACCTGAATGGGAAGAGGAAAGGAAAGTGTCAGGCCATTGCTGATCTCTGGGGCCACCTAGGGGAGCCCTGCAAACAGGAAGTCTACAGTTTGCTGGAGAAGATGTGAGACAGATAATTATAATACAGGAAGATAAGAGGGAACAGCCACTCACAGCCAGTGTAGGAGTATCCTTCAAAAGACTCCCAGCAGAAAGTATTCTCCTGGATCTAAAAGAATGAATACGAATTTAATGGACAAAGAAGAAGGAAAAAAATTTGGATAGAGAGAACATCATGTTTTAAAAAAGAAGTTTTATTGGAAAGCCTGAAATAAAAACCAGTATAGAAGAACCTTCTTGAATAAAAATTGGCAAGGTAACCACAAAAGTAACAGGAAAGATTTAAAAACCGATGAAAAGAACTTTCTCCTTAGATATGGTGGTTAATTTCCCAATGATTATCTAAATGTTGGGCTAAGAAATCTCCATGTGTCGCTCCAGTGAGCAATACAGTATCCTTCAAAAGGAATACATTGAGTGAGTTCAATTTGCTTATTAGGATTTATACGTTTCTAGAAGGAAAGGACTTTCTCTCTTCAGTTTTTTCTCTAAGATTCTTAGCCTTATACTAAGTACAAAGTATGGTTATTGAATCCAGTTTTAAATTGAGAGGTGCATAGGATTTTGCCTGTTTGTTTTTTTGTGTTATGTTAGTCACCATGCAATACATCATTAATTTTTGATGAAGTTTTCCATGCTTCATTGTTTGCATAAAGCCCTCAGAGCTCCATGCAATCCATGCCCTCCTAGTACAGTACCCATCACCAGGCTCATCTCCCACTCCATTTTCTCTCCTTTCATTTTTCTCTTCTTTCTCCTAATGTCCTCCATGCTATTCCTTATGTTCCACAAATAAGTAAAACCATATAATAATTGACTTTCTCTGTTTGACTTTTTCACTTAGCTTACTCTCCTCCAGTCCCATTCTAGCATCAATGTCCACAATAGCCAAACTGTGCAAAGAGCCAAGATGCCCTTCAACAGACAACTGGACAAAGATGATGTGGTCCATATACACAATGAATATTACTCAGCCATTAGAGAGGTGCATAGGATTTTTAAAATTACACTTCTCAAGGATTTACAGAATCTTGGCTTACAAACCTGGATGTGGCATGGCATTAGAAGACCATATCTTTCTGGTGGTCAGAGCAAAATAAACTTGAAAACAGTAAAAACAAACAAATAAACAAAAAAATTAAAAAAAAACACTGGTATTTTTCAAAGAGTTAGAGTAAATAATCCTAAAATTTGTATGGAATCAGAAGAGACACTGAATTGCTAAGGAAATGTTGAAAAAGAAAAACAAAATGGGGGCATCACATTACCTGATTTCAAGCTTTACTACAAAGCTGTGATCACCAAGATAGCATGGTACTGGCATAAAAACAGACACATAGACCAGTGGAACAGAGTAGAAAGCCCAGATTTGGACCCTCAACTCTATGGTCAAATAATCTTCGACAAAGCAGGAACAAATATCCAGTGGAAAAAGACAGTCTTTTCAATAAATGGTGCTGGGAAAATTGGACAGCCACATGTAGAAGAATGAAACTCGACCATTCTCTTACACTGTACACAAAGATAAACTTGAAATGGATAAAAGACCTCAACGTGAGATAAGAATCCATCAGAATCCTAGAGGAGAACATAGTAGTACCCTCTTCGATATCAGCCATAGCAACTTCTTTCAAGATATGTCTCCAAAGGCAAAGGAAACAAAAGCGAAGATGAACTTTTTGGGACTTCATCAAGATCAAAAGCTTCTGCACAGCAAAGGAAACAGTCAAAAAAAACAAAGAGGCAACCCATGGAATGGGAGAAGATATTCACAAATGAGAGTACAGACAAAAGTTGATATCCAGGATCTACAAAGAACTTCTTAAACTCAACACACACAAAACAGATAATCAGGTCAAAAAAATGGGCAGAAGACATGAACAGACACTTCTCCAGTGAAGACATACAAATGGCTCTCAACCACATGAAAAAATGTTCATCATCACTAGCCATCAGGGAAATTCAAATTAAAACCACATTGAAATACTACCTTACACCACTTAGAATGGCCAAAATTAGCAAGACAGGAAACAACATGTGTTGGAGAGGATGTGGAGAAAGGGGAACCCTCTTACACTGTTGGTGGGAATGCAAGTTGGTGCAGCCACTTTGGAAAACAGTGTGGAGATTCCTTGAGAAATTAAAAATAGAGCTTCCCTATGATCCTGCAATTGCACTACTGGGCATTTACCACAAAGATACAGATGTAGTGAAAGAAGGGCCATCTGAACCCCAGTGTTTATAGCAGCAATGGCCACAGTCGCCAAACTGTGGAAAGAACCAAGATGCCCTTCAACGGACGAATGGATAAGGAAGATGTGGTCCATATACACTATGGAGTATTATGCCTCCATCAGAAAGGATGAATACCCAACTTTTGTATCAACATGGACGGGACTAGAAGAGATTATGCTGAGTGAAATAAGTCAAGCAGAAAGAGTCAGTTATCATATGGTTTCACTTAATTGTGGTGCATAACAAATAACATGGAGGACATGGGAAGATGGAGAGGAGAAGGGAGTTGAGGGAAATTGGAGGGGGAGATGAACCATGAGAGACTATGGACTCTGAAAAACAATCTGAGGGTTTTGAAGGGGTGGGGGGTGGGAGGTCGGGGGAGCCATGTGGTGGGTATTATGGAGGGCACATATTGCATGGAGCACTGCGTGTGGTGCATAAACAATGAATTCTATTACACTGAAAAGAAATTTAAAAAATTAAAAAAAAAAAAACTCCACACCAAATCCCAAACTCCATATTCTCCCTTCATTACCTGAGGAAGGAATGTGGTAGTGTTGGTGTGATTATAAGTGTTGTACTGTCCAATGTCTATTTGTTCAGAGCCCACTTTGGTGTGCAGGTGTGTCCACAAGGACCACTTTATAACTTTGCTGTTACTGCAAAGAGTTTGGTCCAAGCAGGATCAACCTGATTACTCACTGGGTACTGGGTGGATAAAGAGACTCAGCCCAGGAATCTATCTGTCTCACTGTGAGGCATTTCCACCCACTGACAGCCTTCTTCACTCATGAACTCTTCTGGTTCCATCTCCTCATCATGGCTGCATTGATCTGCTTGGACCTTGCAAGCCTTCCTGTTGCTCTTAAAATGACGGTCTAAGCCTTTACCTCAAACTACAAAGCAATGCATGGTCCATCCCTGTCCCCTCCCCAGTGCCTTAGGTTGCAGGAAGCTCCAGTCATATGGCATTCCTTCTGATCCTCAAAGAAATCAGCTGCTCCCATCTCATTGTGCGCATGCTCTCAGAGTACTTGCACACACTGCTCCCACCTGTGCCTGTCCTCAGTGGCTTTCCTCATGATCCTGGTCACGTTTCCTCTTACCTGCCTCTGCCTTTGCTTCAAGTCCTCTCTGTGCTCTTCTCTGACCAGCCTCTGGAGATCTAAATTTTCTCCTCTACCGCATGTGACTGAGTCACAATAGTGAAGACATTAGGCTCTGTGTTAAGCATTGATGTATTTAAAAGATGGATTCAGTTCCTGGTTTCATCACCAGCCGAGAAGTCAGTCACACAACTGCTCTGAGCCTCAATTTCCTCATCGGTAAGCTGGTGCTCAGTATATTGACTAACTGGGTTTCTGGGAGAATTTGCTGAGGATCTGAACACGCAGAACATGGTAGGCTTTCAATAAATGTTCATAGGAAATCTGGTGAAGTTTTAGGATTCTTCTGTCTATTGTCCCTACATGAACATGGGCATGTATGTGTACCTGGGCATAAGCTTTGGAATGAGAAGACCTGGGATCAACAGCTTGGTACCACCATTTATTAGTCAAGTGATATCAGAAAAGCCATTCAGCTTCTGTAAATGTCAAAGTTCCCAACTATGAAAATGGCAATTAACAATACCTCCCAGGATTGTTATGAGCATCAACTGAGTTAATACAGGAAAATGTTTTGTAAACCTTGGAGTTAAAAACACTACAATCTACCTTTTTGTAATTGTGCCTTGCTCTGTCAATGTTTCATTAGGTAAGATGTGCCTCTGCAGCAGAACTCTAAGTCCCCTTAGCTGGACCCATGAAAACATTTAATGTGGGCTTCAACACAGTGATGACTTACAGTAAGACTTTGCTGAAAATCAAACCCATAATGAGATATCATCTCATCCCTGTTGGATAAGTATCATCAGAAAGAAAAAAGGTGGTAAGTGGTTCTTGACTCAGGTTGCCAGGATTCAAGCCCAACTGTGCTTCTTTCCAGTGTTGGGAACCTTTCAATGCATTGTGAAATGGGAATGCTAATGGGACTGAATTCCTATGTCTTCTGTAAATACTAAGAAGGTAATTCGTGTACAGCACTCAAAATAGTATCTGCACACAGGGCTTAGAGATATACATCATATGACCAGCATCAACAGCAGCCACACCGTAGTGCAGACAATTATCTTTAAGAGAAATCTCTAGTTTCACCACATTATTCGGAAATAAGAATCTTCTGCAGAGCCTTCTCTGATCTCAGATATGAGGAAAAAGTAGAGAATATTTGAATATTCTTATGTCTTCTCAGTCATCCCCTTTGTATACACAAGCACTATTCCCAGCAGAAGAAATCTCTTCACAATATTCCATTCTGTGGATCTCAAAATAGCGCCAGGACACCAGTGTCATGGATCACCTAGTTTGTGGCCTTATACACTTGTTGGAAAGGTTGTCTGACCATGTGTGAAGCCCCAATCACATCTCCAGTAGTAAAGCAGCCCCATGCATTTTGGCCCTGAGCTTGTCCTGGCAGGCATTTGCGTATCTATTTCTTGGGCTGTGTAATAAAGACCCTTCTGGGAGCAGAGGTCAGTGTTTTAGGTAGCAGAGGTCTAGAAACTATTGCTAAAAGCCAGGATATCGGGCCGGGGAAAATCTGTTTTCTCCTTTTGCTCTAGTAGCAGACAGTCTTGGGCCAACAAGAGGGTGTGTATCAGGGGCACAGTTGAGTGCTTCCCAGGCTCTGGTTTCCCAGGAACCAGTGACTGACTGTTCTGGTTAGAAGGACTTAACAGGGATGGGAGAAGCTGAGCTATCACACTATCTGACAGCATTTTCATGAGTGCATAATAGAAAGAGAAAAGAAGCAGTGCCTAGAACAACCAGCTAGAAAACACATTTGAATGCAGTTTGGGGGAAGGATTTTCTACAAGCAGGAGAATACTGTTATATGCAAGTGTCACTAGAGCTCCAAAGACCCAACGGCTAGAGCTGCCAGGATGGGTATGCTCTCTGTCTCTAACCACTAGGTGGTAGCTCAGCCCAAGGCTGGGAAGACAAAGGCGTAGACTTGGTCCAGAAGAGGTGGCAACAGGGGGGCGGGTCCGCCAGGCTGCATAAAGGCAAGGGAACTGTGACTGAGGCTCAAGCTGCCTTAGCACTTGGTTCAGAGGATCCCATCCTAGGGTGATGGCATTTAGCTGGTGGATGCAAGGTGCCCAGGCTGAGTCAACGTCCCCAGCGAGGAGCCCAAGCACTGCTGTGCAAGAGAAGAGGCACGGGGGAGCACTGGTAAATAGCCACACTTTCTATTAAAAATGCCTTGAAAGGAATGCAAAATCATGCCCAACTTACATGTGGAAGAGAGCTAATTCGATATTTAAACAGCTTGATATAATATAATTGGTCGATATCTCTGAGATAGAACTAGACATAAAGAGCAAGTGATTACAGGTTAATAAATATTTTTTATTGATGATGAGAATGCTGACAAAAATTCTAACTCTCTCACCAGATGTGCTCTGAGTTTGGAGGGCAAAGGCATTTTTGAATATAAATCATGGGAGAGAAATTTGAGAAACAAAGGAGTGAAGAATCTTGCTCTAGTATTTGGCAAATTTAAATCCCTTGGTACTTTGTACTGGCTTTGTGGAATTTATGAGAATATCCATCAATCTGATGTTGTGGAATTTCAAATGTGGAAGTCAAGGAAAATATTTATTAAGGAGAAAACAGCATTCTATGAGCTTCAATTTTAACACATGTGTGCAACTTAAATTTATGCCTTAAAGACAGTAACTTTTAGTATGTGATTATGTTCAAATTAACAGATCACTATGGCTAGTCTCAGTTACATCTAGAGGGACTGAGTCCCAGTGCATTTTAGAAGTGTGATATCAAAAACCAATGATGGACTATACCTTGGCTAATAGAACTTAAATAATTAAAAATATATAATATATATTTAAAAAAAAGTGTGAGGACAAATGTTGAGAAGGCACCTATTTTTTTCTCTTAAGAGAGAAAGAGGGCCTGCCAATCCTTCAGAAATCTGTACTCACTTGAGGAAAGTGCAGTGCAGTAGTCTCAGAAATGTAAAAATCAGACTGCAAGGGACTTTGTAGGTTGTGAGTTCAGGATATTTTTGAGCACAAACTTGGGAGGTTGGACAACGAGCATAAAAGGTGAAACTGTCCTGGGAACACTGACATGTGTGGTCACTCCAGTAAGAGGTAGGTAAAAGAATGGGAGCCCAGAGTAAGGAAGGCAGAGAAGGCTCATGAAAATTCTAAGCCTGTGTGTTGGAGGGACATTAGTCCAGGGATCCAGGTAGACTGGGGCACACCAGTCTCATGCTAATGTGTTGAGTCCATTTAACCTCGTTCTTAGGTTGTGATTGTGTTTGGCATGCTCTTGTACTTCTTTGGTAGACTGTTCATCTCTCAGAATCATGAATCAAAACCTGTTTTACAGTAAATCTGTTGCCAAGAAGAGGAGCAATGAATTCCTCATTTCACCTGCTTTTCTTGGACCTCAACCTGAATTCCACAGAAAGCAACTTTTCAGAACCAGATGTCAAGAACAAGTCTTCACCATGCAAAGAGATGGGCATTGCTGTTGAAGTGTTTCTGACTCTGGGTCTCATCAGCCTCTTGGAGAACATCTTGGTCATAGGTGCCATAGTGAAGAACAAGAACTTGCACTCCCCCATGTATTTCTTTGTGTGTAGTTTAGCAGTAGCTGACATGCTAGTGAGCATGTCTAACACATGGGAGACCATCACCATATACTTAATAAATAATAAGCACCTGGTGATAGCAGATGCCTTTGTGCGTCACATTGACAATGTATTTGATTCCATGATCTGCATTTCTGTGGTGGCCTCCATGTGCAGTTTGCTGGCTATTGCAGTGGATAGGTATGTCACCATCTTCTATGCTCTGCGCTATCACCACATCATGACAGCAAAGCGTTCTGGAGTGATTATCATGTGTATCTGGACCTTTTGCACAGGTTGTGGCATTGTTTTCATCATTTACTATGAATCTACTTATGTAATCGTTTGCCTCATCTCCATGTTCTTCACTATGTTATTCCTCATGGTGTCTCTGTATATACACATGTTCCTCCTGGCCCGGACTCATGTCAGGCAGATAGCAGCTCTGCGTGGATACAGCTCTGTGCGGCAAATGACCAGCATGAAAGGTGCTGTCACCCTGACCATGCTGCTGGGCATTTTCATTGTGTGCTGGGCTCCATTCTTTCTCCATCTCATTTTGATGATTTCTTGCCCCCAGAACCTCTACTGTTCTTGCTTTATGTCTTACTTTAATATGTACCTCATACTCATCATGTGTAATTCTGTGATTGATCCTCTGATATATGCTTTCCGCAGCCAGGAGATGAGGAAGTCCTTTAAAGAGATTATTTGTTGCCATGGTTTCAGAATACCCTGTAGGTTCCCTGGCAGATATTAAACAAAAAGTTCTTCTCTCTGTAGCTCTCTTTTATCCTTGATTTAATTATGACAAAATCAGTTGGTGCAGCCAAGGAGTAAGCCAGAAAGCTAGAAATCAAAGCCATGCATTCTGTTTATCATTTTTCCATCTTGAATTTGTACTGCACTTATTTTCCCCTGTGGCAGTTGTAGGGTCAGACATGCATATGCTGCTTATCCATTTTGGGAATGGTCTGTGGCAATCTCTTACTGTCCTGTTTTCCTCCTACTTTTCCTCCTGCTCCTACCGATTTCTGGTGGTCTGATCTATCCTCCATCTAGTAAGTGTGTGCTCAGGGAAGATAAAACATCGTGGATGTTCATCTTTTCTGATGGAGGCATAATACTCCATGGTATATATGGACCACATCTTCTCTACCCATCCGTCCATTGAAGGGTGAATACCCAACTTTTGTATCAACATGGATGGGACTGGAAGAGATTATGCTGAGTGAAATAAGTCAAGCAGAGAGAGTCAATTAGCATATGGTTTTGCTTATTTGTGGAGCATAAGGAATAACACGGAGGACATGGGGAGATGGAGAGAAGTGAGTTGAGGGAAACTGGAGGGGGAGATGAACCATGAGAGGCTATGGACTCTGAGGAACTAACTGAGGGTTTTGGAGGGGAGGGGAGTGGGAGGTTGGATGAACCTGGTGGTGGATATTGTGGAGGGCATGTATTGCATGGAACACTGGGTGTGGTGCATAAACAATGAATTCTGGAACACTGAAAATAAATTAAAAAAATAAATAAAAAATTTTAAAAGTTCAATGAAAGTTTCAGATAAAATAAAATAATTTTTAAAAAAATATTGTGGATGCTGGTCTCAGCATGAGGAACAGCTATAACTGAAATTACAAGTATAACTGAAAGAAAAGCTTCCCAGGAGCAGTTTCATAATTTTACCTGATGCTCCTCAGAGTCATGCACGCTTCTCAAGGTAGAATTAAGTGGCCAAATTCTTTCCATTTGAAATTTCTAGTTCATTTGTTATGGATGTCTCTATAGCTCTCTTTTCCAAAATTTTTTATTTTATGGCTTATGTCCATAATTGTCCAAGTATGGAATTAATTATACTGCTGTCAGTCATGTTTTTGTCATACCCAGACATAAACCTTCATGTTACAAATCTTGCTTCATGTGGTGTGAAAATTCTCTCTGTCTTATTCTGACTCAAGGTTTCCAGATGACTGTTTTGAGGTCATGTCAGGGGCTCTAGGTGCCTCCCATCCTCCATGTAGCACATGCCCATAGCCATGTTATCTTTGACCTTTTCAGACAGAATCTGTCTTGGATTCTGAAATCCCCTCACATTGCAATCTGATTCCAGCAGCTGGAGGTCAGGTGCCTACCTAACACAGGTAGGGAGAAATGTTGAATTCAGATCTGGACTCTGCCACCAACAGGCAATGTCACCTTAATAATCTCATTTCAGGTTCCACATCTGTGCTGAACTCACAGGATGGTCATTAGAACTGCATGAAAAAAATGTGATAACACCTTGAAAACTTGTGAAGCACCATAAAGATTTGCTATTTATTTTAAAGAAATGTTGCAGGTGGAATAAATACTAGGGGAGGATGCAGAGGGCAGTAGTCACTTGTCAGTAATTAGAGCTGTGGCCCAAAAACTTGGAGGCCTGTGTTGCCACAGAGCAGTTCTGTTACCTTGGGCACATCTCTAACTGCTTTGTCTCAGTATTCTTATCTGAAGTGAAGACCTTGGTCCTTACAGCTCTCATATTCTATTCTATTATTTTTGGTGTTAGTATATTTTGTTTTGGATATTCATGTTTAGACTGTTCCCTATGAAGGAAATAGTATAAATAAAGTAAAAGTAAAGACCATTAGGGTCACACAATAGTGAGCTGTTGAAATCTATGGGGACAGAGGAACGTCCTGGGTATAGTTCACACAAATAACTCATAGACATGATCCCCACCCTTGGCAGCTCAGAGTCCAGAAAACAAAAACAAAAACAAAACCAGTGCCGGCACAAGCAGGAGAGTGCATAAAACATCCAAATCTTTGGAAAATGGCAAATTAGCAGGTTGTTAAACAACTAAAGCTCTTCAAATCATTTTAGCTGAACATTCCTATGTGTATCCATGCATGTAAGTGATCTCCACATACTTATGATGGGAAACTGCAGCCCATGTTTGTATGGGATATCTCAGGAGCTTAGGTTCTGTGGAAGCTGGCCCCTTGGCCCACCTGCTCGTCTTTGTGGCCTGTGGTCTTTAGCAGTTTCTAGTACAGAGTAGGGCCTCAGTTGATGTTTGTTATTGGTGTTAAACAAATGTGTACTCAATCTGCTGCCCAATAGCGGATTGTGTGGTTGCACTCACTGAGTGCTAACTGAGGTCATTAGGGCTTCCATCCTTGGGTAGGATCAAACTTCAGCTCTAGCGGTTTACATTGGCTCCACCTGGGAACCCAGCCCTAGTTAGGTTAACTCTCTGCTCTGGTGCTTCATGGCTTCAAAGAAGGTCTGATCTTTCTATAAAGATCTTTAAGGAAATGTTCAAATGTCTTAATCTCTATAAATGAGACACAAATAACTGGTATTCAGAGTTGTCTTCATTTGGAAAAAATACATGTATATAATGACATAGTAAATATCTGTAAATGAGACAATCCCTGGAATCCCAGCACAAAGTTCCCTCTACATACATTAATATAATAAAATCCACTTATGAAAATCCCACAGCGAATATCATTCTTGTTGTGAAAAAACTGAGTGCTTTTTCCTTAAGGTCAGGAGCATGACTAGGATTCCTTCTCTCACCACTGTTGCTCACCATAGTACTAGAAGTCCTAGCCTCAGGAATCAGACAACAACAACAACAACAAAATAAAAGGCATTCAAATTGGCAAAGAAGAAGTTAAACTCTCTCTCTTCAAGATATGATACTTTATGTCAAAAACCCTAAAGACTCCATCCCCAAATTGCTAGAACTCATACAGCAATTCAGCAACATGGCAGGATACAAAATCAATGCACAGAAATCAGTTGCATTTCTACACACTAATAATGTAACTGAAGAAAGAAATTAAGGAATTAATTCTACTTACAACAGCACCAAAAACTATAAGATACCTAGGAATAAGCCTAACCAAAGAGGTAAAAGATCTGTACTCTAGTAACTACAGAACACTTATGAAAGAAACTGAAGAAGACAAGAAAAGATGGAAAGATATTCCATGGTCATGGATTGGAAGAATAAACATTGTTAAAATATCTATGCTCTCCAGAGCAATCTACACTTTCAATGCCATTCCTATTAAAATACCATTGGCATTTTTCAAAGTGCTGGAACAAACAATCCTAAAATTTGTACAGAAGCAGAAAAGACCCCAAATCACCAGGGGAATATTGAAAAAAGAAAAACAAAGCTGAGGGCATCACAATGCTTGACTTCAAGCTATATTACAAGGTTGTAGTCATCAAGAGAATATGGTGCTGGCACAAAAATAGACACATAGATCAATGGAACAGAATAGAAAGCCCAGAAATGGACCCTCAATTCCAGGCCAACTGATCTTCAACAAAGCAGGGAAGGATATATAATGGCAAAAAGACAGTCTCTTCAATAAATGGTGCTGGAAAAATTGGACAACCACATGAAGAAGAAGGAAATTAGACTGTTCTCTTAGACCGTACACAAAGATGAACTCAAAATGGATGAAAGACCTCAATGTGAGACAGGAATCCATCAAAATCCTAGAGGAGAACATAGACAGTAACCACTTCAATCTCAGCCACATCAAATTCTTGCAAGACATGTCTCTAAAGGCAAGGGAAACAAAAGCAAAAATGAACTTGTGGGACTTCATCAAGATTAAAAACTTCTGCACAGCAAAGGAAGCAGTCAACAAAACTAAAAGTAACTCATGGAATGGAAGAATATATTGCAAATGACATTTTAGATAAAGGGCTGGTACCAAGATCTGTAATGAACATCTCAAACTCACTCTCACCAAAAAAACAAATAATACAATAAAAAAAAAATGCGCCAAAGACATGAACAGACACTTTTCCAAAGAAGACATACAAATGGCCAAGAGACACATGAAAAAAATGTTCATCATCATTAGCCATCAGGGAAATTAAAATCAAAACCACGAGATACCACCTTATATTCACTACATCTAGATGTAGTGATGTAGTGAAATGTAGTGAAAAGAAAGGGCACCTGCACCCTAATGTTCATAGCACCAGTGTCCACAATAGCCAAACTGTGGAAGAAGATGAGATGCCCTTCAACAGATGAATGGGTAAAGAATATGTCGTACATATATACAATGGAGTATTACTCAGCCATCATAAGGATGAATACCTACCATTTGCCTTGACATAGATGGAACTGGAAGGGATTATGTTAAGTGAAGTAAGTCAAGCAGAGAAAGGCAATTATCATATGGTTTCACTCATATGTGGAACACAAGGAATAGCTCCTTAGTTTATCTGTCAGTGTGACCCATCCACCTTCCAGCTACCTAAATTCATCGCAAGTTTTCGTCCTCTGACATCTCCTATCCTGTTCTCAGTGCTTTTATAAATTCATTCCTTTTTATACTTATTCCTTTTTATACTTTTTTAAAAAAATGTTTTTTTAAGATTTTTTTAAAGATTTTTTTATTTATTTGACAGATAGAGATCACAAGTAGGCAGAGAGGCAGGCAGAGAGAAAGAGAGGAGGAAGCAGGCTCCCTGCTAAGCAGAGAGCCTGATGTGGGGCTCAATCCCAGGACCCTGGGAACATGACCTGAGCCGAAGGCAGAGGCTTTAACCCACTGAGCCACCCAGGTGCCCCTTGACTGTCATTTCTTTCTTTTTTTTTAATTTACTTTTTTAAAAATTTCTTTTCAGCGTAACACTCTTCATTGTTTTGACTGTCATTTCTATAGATTTTTGGGAAGGAGTGGGGATAGATAATTGAAGGAGAAATCCATTTTGAGCTGCACTTTAGGGCCAGCAGAATCCATCTTCTGTGCAAAGCAGAAAAACAGGAGGCTGCCCAGAATCCAGTGCCTGGTTCCAACTGTGGTTCTTAACAAGCACATGGCCACACCCAGGACAAGAGCCTTTGCAACATTAAGGAGGCATAAGAGTCCTTGGCACCTTGATCATGTCCTATTGCCTTTCTTCTTACCTTGACTCTTAACTAGAGAGTGCAAAGCAATTGGTCAAAGACCATATCCTGGGTAAGAGGAGATGAGCAGAGTCCCTGAGGTGTCCATTCATCTGCTCAGCATTTGGTGGCCTTTCAAAGTTAATGGACAAACTTTTTTTCTGCCAGCAGGTGGCAGTGAATGTTATCTCACATTTATGTCCTATCTTCCATCTAACCCTCTGATCAGCTAGTTAAAGTGACTAGGAGAGAATTTCCCCCAAAACCTCATTACTTAAAAACTAATAAAAAAAAATCTTGAATGCAAACTGCAATTTTCTATGTATTTTAAAGAATTATTTCATGTAATCTTTTAAGCACCATAAAAGTAATTAAATATACTAAAGCTCAGAGAGATTAAGTAAGTTGTCTAAGGTTGTATACCAAATATGTAGTTATCTCTCAGTTCAGACTCAGGGGTTTCAAAAATCATGCATTTATCTGTTGTTGTAAATCCTGGGATGTCTTTGCTTGTTTTGGTTTCCTGCTGCATTTCGTATAGGACCAATTCGGCTCCATGTTCCTTCATGGGACTCTGCATTCCTGCACCATGACATCTCTTGTGTCTGGGAGGTGAGGTAGGATGGGGATGGGAGGTGGTAGGTAGCTGAGGTTCTGGATAAGAATGATGGGTAAGCACAGATGCTAGAGGTAGCTATAAAATTCTTGTCTAGACCCATAGCTCCCCAGAAAGCTGGTATTATGGCTTCAGGCAGCTCAGAGTTTTACATCCAAAAGGGGTACCTTATGGCTAACTGTTGGGCATTGCTATGTTATGTGATGTAGCCTGGAAGCAGCAGCATCTCATAAGAGGGTCATGTGGAAGAGTGGCATTGGGCTTACTCCAAACCCTTCTTCTGGGAACACAGCAGCACAGACTCCTTGCTCCTCCCCTATGAATGTTAGGAGGAAGTCCCCACATTGAACCCCTGTGGCCACTCCATCCCCCATCCTGTCAGGGGTGGCTGCTGGAGGCACTGGTAGCTTAAAAAGAGCACCTCATTTAATACTTTCTCTATGGGCCTGGATGAAGCATCCTTGCAGACCATTAGCATCTCACCCAAATATTTTCCCAGTGTTTTTTGCAGTACCTGGAATTTCTGAATTAATGTCACTTTTTTGGGTAAGTCATTGTTTTCTAAGTCTCCATATTCATCCATTTATTTATGTACCAAGCAATTATTGAGTGTCCAACATTAGGAACATAATAGTGAATAAGAGGCAGTTCTTTCCCTAAAGGGTCTCATGATCCATTGACTGTGTGTGACTCTAGCAGGAAATAAAATTGGGAGAGTCAAAATTGAAGGGAAAGGTCTGGCAGGTGGGACACACCTGTCATGGACTGAGTTCCCACCAGCCTGAATGGGGGCACTGGCTGGTCAAAACTGGGGAAGCCTGGTAACTGGGACACTAAGACCAAAGTGGGATGAAGGAGTTTCTAGTTCTGTCTAACAACATTTTATTCTTGTTCATAGGCATTTTTGTCACCCCTTTATTCTCCTCCCTGTCAAAATTCAAAGCTGAGAAGGGGCGTGTGTGTGTGTGTGTGTGTGTGTGTGTGTGTGTGTGTGTGTGTGTGTGTGTCTGTGTGGTCATCAGTCACCAGGGGTAGGCTGTCGTGGTCCCCTCCAGAGGTACTTGGCTGGATGGTGTTTTGGGAAATTCATAACTGCTCTCCAGCTCTGTCCTTTCTTCTCAGACTGTAGTATGCTGCCCTGAGGTCCCAGAACCACTGAGTAGCAGGAGGAGAGATTTGAGACATTGTGGGATTAGATCCAGCAGATGGATCATCTAATCTCTAAAGAGAACTATGATTTTTCATCTGATATACATCGGCTGCTGCCTCTTCCACTAGTACTGGAAGCCAACTTCATCTGCAATGATTTTTGCCTTCACGCCTACAAACCACTCACTCCTGTGTCACACAACAGCCAATTCCAGAAACTTTGTAAAGTCTATCCAAACCTCAGAATTCTATAAATGACTGACAGTGCTCTTCACTATTTGTCTTTTGCTTATCTCTTCACCCTCATTTCTTGCTACTCTTCCCTGTATTTTGTGTTTTTGTCACTTGGCACCACTTTTTTTCCTCAGTTGGAACCATGTTCTTGGTTTCTCTCCTCTAGGCCATTTCCTATCTAGAACATCTTGTATTCCTTTCCTTCCTCCTCTTGATCAATTCTGCACTCCCTCAACACAGTTCCTCAGGAGGCAGTGTCCATCCTCAAGTCTACTTGTCTTTCCTGGTCTCCTTTATCCAGGCACTTCCCTCTAGCATTGGCTCTGTTTGTTTAATTGTCCTTATTAAGCACCAGACTCTAAGATACATGAAGGGGAGGAGAAGTGTCTTCATTTAGCTTTTTATTCAACAAATCTTTATTGAGTGACTACCAAGTGCCAGATATGGCTAGGCAGTGTGGGTACAATCATGAACATACCTGTGATTTTCAAAATTGTGCTTGCATTTTGTGGCTCTGGCTTGGAACAGTTTGCATATAATGGATATTTGTGTTGTGAATGAATAGATTTTCCTAAACTGATTTATACCTACTTCTGATGCTTTAATGAAAAATGCGGTTCTATATTTATCATTTATGAGTTGTAACAAAAGCCAAGACTTGTAAATCTTCTGCCAAGTCACAGTACCTAGCACACCCCTTAGCAGATGCATCTCACAGGTTGCAAGTGTAATGGGTCCTGTAGAATATATTTTAACCAATAAGCTGACTGCAGGTCTCAATCATGGTGTAATCTCCTAAGAAATAAGGTGCATATGTAAAAACTCACAAGCTTTCTCCTTAGTAACTGTCCCACCTTGGGTTCTGGGGTTGAGTCAGCTTTTACGGTTGGGGAATGCATGTGCATGCATATCCCCACCCCCACTTCTGACTAAAGTCACTATCAGTGGAATTTATAACAGGATAGGAGGCTGAGATGTCATAGGACGACATCAGAAGTATGGGTGGCAGTGAAGAGCAGAAGGGACGCCAATTCTGGTCAGTGCTGCTTGTGTATATGAGTGCATTACTGTGTTATCAATACCTGTAGTGCTTTGGTCCCCATAGTAACCAGAACGTTTTTGCTGTTCTTTCTGGACCACTCACTCTAATCACAGAGTTTAAAGTTTTAAGTCAACTCAGTTCAATACATTTGTAGTTATGAATACCTCTATGATGGTCTCTTTCTAATTTCAACACTAAGTTAAACTATAGTTCCCCTTTTTAAAAAATTGGAGGCACAGGTTAGCACAGTACAAAATCCATATTTCAGTGGACCAAAAACAGTCAAGAAGCAAGTCCCCAGGTGGTACAAATAGGTAACATTTAAAACAAGGAGTAGTACCTTAAACAACACACAAAAAAATCCATATGGGGTCATGGAGAGGCAAGTAGATAAGATGTTTGGTAGTGGGTGGTTTAAAACAACCTCTGAAGGAATTTTCTCCATTCTGATCTGCTACTCTTTCCATTAAAACTAAAGATTTCTATCAAATCCTGCTGCCATAGCTGTGGAGGATATTTATAGGCAGTAGGAAGCAAAGTGTGCTCACATTCTAAAGCACTGATAGGAAGTCATGATGGAAAGAAGCAGTTCACCAGTGTTGGGCCTTGTGCACTAGCTGTTAAGAACAAAAACCGCCAGGGAGCCTGGGCAGCTCAGTTGGTTAAGCATCTGCCTTCTGCTCAGGTCATGATTCCAGGATGGGGCCCTGTATCGGGCTCCCTACTTGGTGGGGAATCTGCTTCTCCCTCTCCTTCTGCCCACCCCCACCCTGCTCATGTTCTCTCTCTCTTTCTCAAATAAGCAAAATCTACAAAAGAAAAAAAAAAGACAGCCAAAACTTGTTATCCTGTGCATTTGTTGTATAAATGTTGTATACTTCAAATATAAAACTCTGCTTATGAAGAGGCTAAGAGCTCCAAGGCTTGATATGACAGTGACCAGAATGGGGTAGGAAACATCACAGACTGATGTGAGTTATTCATAAAGATCAGGAAATTTATGATTATCTATTACTATTCATAGATTAGAATATATCACAGAATAAGTGTAATTGAAAGGTAGGAACCCAGCAACCACCCAGAGACGTCGTACATCCCAGGCATTCCTGGTAAAGGACATCAGACCTAAGCAGAAGGATTGGATAGTACCAGGCTTAAACAATATGTATAGCTACACAACATTTCTAATTTATGTGCATGCAAGTATTTATTCTACATTTATAATTATCCCTGCCTCCAGCCATGTTCCCTAAAGGAAGACTTAATAAGACTCTTACCATGTGCCAGGTACTATTTTAAACCCCTGTCAGGTAGAAACCCCATAATCATTGTAACAACCCTAGGAGGCAGGTACCATCATTGTATCCATTGTAGGGGTGAGCATATGGAGGCAGAGAAGAGTAAAATATCTTGTCTGACTCACTTAACTGCAAAGTGGGAGATATGGGATTTGTACCTCAGCAATCTAACTACAGAGTCTATGTTCTTAATTACAATGTATACATGTTGCCTATATGTGTCAGAGTATTAATGGGGTCTTTAGAGTCCATAGGGTTTTGTAGAATTATTTTCTTTTAACCTAATCTTCTTGTTAACTTCATAAAATCCTGAGTCAGGTGTCTGTCACTCAGGCAGTCCTCTCACCCCTCATCTCCTTGCAGGTGTCCATGCCCCTCTTCAAAGCTGATGTGAATTTCTTGTAAGCAGCATATAGTTAGGTATTGTTTTTTCATCTAGTTAGCAGTTGTATGCCTTTTGATTAGAGAATTTAATTCATTTACATTTAAAGTAATTATTGGTAGATAAGGACTTACTCACTCTATCTTATTAATTGGTTTCTTGCTGTTTTGTAATTCGTTTATCCTTTTTTCCTCCTTTACTACTTTTGCTTGTGATTTGATGACTTTCCATAGTGGTATACTTTGATTCTCTTCTCTTTGTATCTACTGTAGATTTTTGCTTTGTTGTTTACCCTGAAGTTTACATAAAGCATTTTATGGATATGATAGTCTATTTTGAATTGATGACAACTTAACTCAATTGCATATAAAAGTCTACCCTTTTATTCCCTTTACCTCCACTTAATTTTTTTTTAAGATTTTATTTATTTATTTGACAGAAAGAGATCACAAGTAGGTAGAGAGGCAGGCAGAGAGAGAGTAGGAAGCAGGCTCCCTGATGAGCAGAGCCAGATGCAGGGCTGGATCCCAGGACCCTGGGATCATGACCTGAGCCAAAGGCTTTAACCCACTGAGCCACTCAGGCACCCCCCCCTTAATATTTTTGATGTCACAAATTAATTTTTTATATTATGTATCTATTAACAAATTATTGTTCCATAAATATTTTAGGATTGCTTGTTCCAGCACTTTGAAAAAAGGATTGCTTGTTCCAGCACTTTGAAAAATGGAATTTTGATAGGGATGGCATTAAAAGTACAGATTGTTCTGGGCAGTATAGCCATTTTAACAATGTTTATTCTTACGATCCATGAGCATGGAATGCTTTTCCATCTTCTTGTGTCTTCAATTTCTTTCATGAGTGTCCTATAGTTCCTTGAGTACAGGTCCTTTATCTCTTTGGTTAAGTTTATTCTAAGGCATCTTACAGTTCTCGGTGCTATAGTAAAGGGAATCAATTCTCTAATTTCCCTTTCTATATTTTCATTGTTAGAGTATAAGAAAGCAACTGATTTCTGTGCACTGATTTTGTATCCTGCCACATTGCTGAATTACTATATGAGTTCTGGTAGTTTGGGAGATGGAGTCTTTTGGGTTTTCCATATAAAGTATCATGTCATCAATTGCACTACTGAGTATTTACCCCAAAGATATAGTGAAAAGAAGGGCCATCTGTACCCCAAAGTTCATAGCAGCAATGGCCACAATCACCAAACTGTGGAAAGAGCCAAGATGCCCTTCAACAGATAAATGGGTAAAGAAGATATGGTCCATATATACAATGGAATATTACATCTCCATCAGAAAAGATGAATACCCAACTTTTGTATCAACATGGACGGGACTGGAAGAGATTATGCTGAGTGAAATAAGTCAATCAGAGAGAGTCCATTATCATATGGTTTCACTTACTTGTGGAGCATAAGGAGCAAGATGGAGGACATTAGGAGAAGGAAAGGAAAATTGAATTGGGGTATATTGGAGAGGTAGATGAAGCATGAGAGACTTGGACTCTGAAAAACAAAGAGGTTTTGGAAGGGAGAGAGTTAGGGGGATGGGTCAGCCTGGTGGTGGGTATTAAGGAGGACATGTATTGCATGGAGCACTGGGTGTGGTGCATAAACAATGAATCTTGGAGCACCAAAAAATAAAATAAAATAAAATAAAATAAAATAAAATAAAATAAATAAAAACAAATTATTGTAACTATAGCTCTTTTTAATATTTCTGTCCTTTAACCTTTATACCAGAGTTAAGTGAGTACAGTACTGGCGTATTCTGCATTTGACTATATAGTTATTGTTACCAGTGCTTCTATATTTTCATAGAAGTTTATATTACTAATTTGTGTTTTTTATTTAATCTTAAAAAACTCCTTTCAGCATTTCTTGTAAGGCAGGTCCAATTGTTATGAACTCCCCGAGCTTTGTTTGCTTTTATCTTTCCTTCATTTCCAATGTACAACTTTGTTGCATAAAGTATTCTTGGTTGGCAGCTTTTTTTTTTTTCTTTCAGTATTTCAAAAATATTATCCTGGTCTCTCCTGATCTACAAGTTTCTACAGAGAAATCTGCTGATAGCCTTATATGTAAGTATAACATTCTTTTTTCTCGCTGCTTTTAAGACTCTGTCTTTGATTTTTGAGTTTTGCTATAAAATGTCTTAGAAAAGCTCTTTCTCAGTTGAAATTGGGGACCTCTGAGATTCGTGAATTTGGGTGTTCAATCTCTCCCAGGTTTGGAAAGTTCTCAGTCATTATTTCTTTTTTTTAAATTATTTTTTATTAACATATAATGTATGATTTGTCCCAAGGGTACAGGTCTGTGAATCATCAGGCTTACACATTTCACAGCACTTACCATAGCACATAGCCTCCCCAATGTCCATAACCCAGCCACCCTATCCCTACATGCCCCCCAGCAAACCTCAGTTTGTTTTGTGTGATTAAGAATCTCTTATGGTTTGTCTCTCTCCCGATCCCATCTTTTCATTTTTTCCTTCCCTATCCCACACAACCCCTCACTCTGCCTTTCAAATTCCTCGTATCAGAGAGATCATATGATAATTGTCTTTCTCTGATTGACTTATTTCATTCAGCATAATACACTCTAGTTCCATCTGCATTATTGCAAGTGGCAAGATTTCATTTCTTTTGATGTCAGCCATTATTTCTTTAAATAATTTTTCTGCCCCTTTCTCCATCTCTTTTCATTCCGAGACTCTAATAATTCATAAATTGTTTTTCTTAATGATATCCCGTAAGTCCTGTAGGCTTTTTCCATTCTTTTTTCTATTTCATCATCTGAATATTCTTAAAAATTTTATTTTTATTTATTTTAGAAAGAGAGAGAGAGAGTGAGTGTGGGGTAGTGGTGGAAGGAGAGGGAGAGAGAGAATCTCAAGCAGACTCCATGCTGAATATGGAGTCCTAGGTGGAGCATGATCCCATGACCATGAGATCATGACATGAGCTGAAATAAAGATTTGGATGCTTAACTGACTGAACCACCCTGGAGCTCCTTGAATGGATAATTTTAACTGATCTGTCTTCAAGCTCACTGATTCTTTCCTTTTCTTGATCCAGTCTCCTGTTGAAGATCATTATTGAATTCCTCCATTCAGTCATTATATTCTTTAGCTCTGAAATTTTTTGGTTATTTTGTTTTCTCTTTGTTGAACTTCTCATTTTGTTCTTGTATTGTTTTCCTGGTTTCTTTAAATGCTTTATCTGTGTTCTTTTGTAGCTCTCTGAGCATCTTTAAAACAATTTAATTATTTTTGGAAGATTTTATTTATTTATTTATGTGACAGGAGAGGTAGAGCCAGAGAGCACAAGTGGAGATGGGGGTGGGGGCAGATGGCAAAGGAAGGAGAAGCGGGCTTCTTGCTCAGGAAGCTTGATGCAGGGCTTGATCCCAGGATCCTGGGATCATGACTTGAGCCAAAGGCAGGCTTAAGTGACTGAGCCACCCAGGCACTCCAAAAACAATTTAATCATTTGTTATACAATTCAAATATGTCCACTTCTTTGGTCAGTTACTGAAAGGTTACTGTATTCCTTTGGTGGTGTCATGTTTCCCTGATTCTTCATGATCTCTCTAACCTCGTGGAGGTATCTATGCATTTGAAGAAGTAGGCACCTCTTCCCACGTTTATGGACTGAATTTGATAAGAAAAGAACTTCTGCTGGTAGTGGCATGCTGTGGCATGTTGTGATCCTGAGTGTAGTAGTATAGAGTGCCAAATGTGAGGGCATGTGGCAACTCCTATTCCAGGAGTGTGTGATACCTTATTAGTTTAAATTTCAGGGCCTTGAAATATTGACAATTGTGTGATCCTTGGTGAGAGCTATGTGGATGGAAAATGTACAGTGCCTGCAAAAACAGCTGGAGACTTCACTGGTGGTACCAGGTCAAGTAGCTAGGGACCAGGGCAGCCGGTGGTGGTGGCCAGAGCTGGTGGTGTGTGCAAATGCTTGCTTGTGGGGGTTGGCTGCTGGTGTCTGTATAGTGGAGGGGCCAACTGCCAATACACATATAGTAGCAAGGGCCAGGGCCAGCAACAGAGTTCATGGCCAACTCTTGGTGCACTGACAGCTACAGCCCCTGACTATCAGTGATCACTCACGCAGCTGCAGAGTCTTCCTATAGGTGCATGCACAGAAGTGAAAGCTGGTGACAGGAGTTGATGCAGATACATAGTTGCAAGGGCTAGCTGCAGGTGAGCACAGCAGTGCAGTCCAATGAAAGGAGTTGGGACCCACAGCAACTGTGAGGACCTTGGTTGTCAGCATGCATTCCTGTGGCTTCCATCTGCTTAGCTGGAGGAAAGCAATTATGTGGAAGTGACCTATTTTTTCCTGTCAAAAAAAATATGTTATATTCTTTAGATTGGGTGTCTGATTTGCCTCACCAGACAACCCCACTGAGCTAGAAATTGTGTGTTTATAGTCATGTATCAATTGTGTGCATGCTGATATCTGATCTGCAGACTAAGTAGACTTTTGGTTTGTCCTGTTGACCTATAAGAGGCCCACATTCTATTGGCTTCTCTGCCGGGGCCACCACAGAACAGAGACAAGGGTCACAATCAAATCTCTCAATTTTTCAACTCATGGGCCTCCCCTTTTTTAGATTGTTTCTGAAGTTTATTTCTATTGACTCTTGTTCAGGATAGCATGTCACCCTGGTATGCCCAGATTACCCTGGTTTTAGCATTAAAATTCCATCGTCCTGAGAACCCCCTCATTCCTGGACAAACCGGACAACTCCTCTTCCAACTTTTATATTCCACTGCTATTGATAAAAGAAAGTGGTCTATATACTTGATTCCTGGAAGTGAATTCCTACCTCGCCTGAGTTATAAACATGCTATATCCCTGACTCTTCCTCATATTTTGCAATTTATGCCATATTTTGTTTTTAACTAATGCTGAAATGTTGCTTACCTGTAGTTTTAGCTTGGTGGCTGTTTGTATTTCTTTTAGTGTTCACCTGTGTCATTCTTTTTACTCTTGTTTTTATTTTTATTTTTTTTACAAATTGGAGACAATCTGCTCTTACCTTTCCTTTCATAACACCACATATGGATTGACTAATTCTTTTAGAGGAAAGTTTTATAAGATACATTTTGGGGTGGTATTATTTAGATAAGGGTTTCCTTTGGGAACTAAAAGTCATCTTGGTGATACATGGACATAAAATTGGGATTTAAAAAGACTTAGAGTCTTAGAGCATGAAAAACTTGTTTCTCAAGGCAAACAGTTGGAAGAGATTTGAAAAAAGTCTCACTGCAACCCCCTTAACTTTTTAAAACCCCTTTGTTAAGTAAATATTATCTTATGGTAAAGAGATACAGTGGGTGAGTGGGAATAGGTAGATGTATATTTTGGGACCAAATTTCACTTGTAATTAGGATTCATTACAACCATTTGAAATGTTCTAGTATTTGCTTAAATAAAGCTATTTTTTTTAAAAAAACTAACTTTTAAGTAAGACTAATCACTGTTTCAAGTGTGGGTGCCCTGATATTGGTAAGCAGCAGATAAGCTGGGGCTTGGAAGTGATAGCAGACAAAATGCAACACGGTAGAAATTCAGGTAAACTATGAATTCACAATGAATTGCCATATTTCAACCCCCTCATCCCAATAAGTATTCAGACTATTCCTGCCATGTTAATTTGTTGCAAGCCCTGGCTCATTGGCTGATTCAGTGATTAGTCAGACTCCGGGGGAATTAAGAAGCTCTAGTGCCCTGCCAGTTCCATGGAAAGAGCCCATATGTCCATCAACAGATGAAGGGATACAGAAGATGTGGTGTATATACACAATGGAATATTACTCAGCCATCAAAAAGAATGAAATCTTACCATGTGCATAATCATGGAGGGAAATGGATGATATTATGCTGAACAAAATAAGTCAATCAGAGAAAGACAATTATCATATGATTTCACTTATATGTGGAACAAAAGAAATAGCACAGAGAATCATAGGTGAAGGGAGGAAAAACGGAAGGGGAATGAATCCGAGAGGGAGAAAAACATGAGAGATTCTTTAACTACAGGAAACAAACTAAGGGTTGCTGGATGGGAGGTGGATAGGGGATGACATAACTGGGTGACCAGTGATGCGATGTGATGAGCACTAGGTGTTATATGCAACTGATGAATTATTGAATTCTACACCTGAAACTGATTATGTACTATATGTTGGCTAATTGAACTTACGTTAAAAAAGAAAAAAATATTAGAACAGTAAACTAGACAATGACAAAAATAAGAAAAAAATTATACATTATCCTCCAGCATTCACTTCCCTCCTTCTTGAGCCATCTAGATAAGTTTATTTCTTATTTTGCTAAAGGGAGAAAAGTTTACTTGAAATAAATTTCTTTGACTTCGCTCTTTTGTTTCTCAAAATACTTTTAAATTAGTCATTCATTTTTTTCTCATTTTTTCTTCTTAGTGGAAGAAGTGTCTCCTTTCCTTTTTTTTTTTTTAAGATTTATTTATTTATTTATTTGACAGACAGAGATCACAAGTAGGCAGAGAGGCAGGCAGAGAGAGGAGAAAGCAGGCTCCCCGCTAGCAGAGAGCCCGATGTGGGGCTGGATTCCAGAACCCTGGGATCATGACCTGAGCTGAAGGCAGAGGCTTTAACCCACTGAGCCACCCAGGAGCCTCTCTCCTTTCCTTTTTATCACCAATCTCTCTCCCTATCTGCCCTCCCTTTTGTATCCCACAACCTTGTACTTTCCACCATCCTGTTTCCACAGCTGATACACCCACCTAACTTTTTACCATCAACTTCTTCCCAACTGTCTAAATAGAAATTATTTACCTCTATCTATAAATAATCTTCCCTTGACTTCCTCCTCTTGTTACAGTCCCCACTTCCTACTTTGCATTATACCTCAAATTCTTGCAGTATGTTTATTCCTGCAGCAGACAAATAGGGCATATTTCTTTTGGTTGAAAATCCAAAGAGTTTCCCCTATTTGTCACCCTCTTTGGTCTCTACTCAGTGTTGAGTATTCCTTGCTAAGAATTCTCCCTCATAGTGTCCCTGGCTTCCATTATAGATTCTTGGCATCTTTCTTTTGTTGCTTTTCTGTTATCTCCCTTTTAACTCTTATTCCTATTATTATAGTAGTATAACAAATTATCTCCAAACTTAGTGTAAAACTACCATTTATCTTTGGAGACATATCTTGAAAGAAGTTGCTGGGGCTGATATCGAAGAGGTTACTGCCTATGTTCTCCACTAGGATTCTGATGGATTCCTGTCTCACGTTGAGGTCTTTTATCCATTTTGAGTTTATCTTTGTGTACGGTGTAAGAGAATGGTCGAGTTTCATTCTTCTACATATAGCTGTCCAGTTTCCCCAGCACCATTTATTGAAGAGACTGTCTTTTTTCCACTGTATATTTTTTCCTGTTTTGTCTCCAAAGGCAAAGGAAACAAAAGCGAAGATGAACTTTTGGGACTTCATCAAGACCAAAAGCTTCTGCACAGCAAAGGAAACAGTCAACAAAACAAAGAGGCAACCCACGGAATGGGAGACGATATTTGCAAATGACAGTACAAACAAAAGGTTGATATCCAGGATCTATAAAGAACTCCTGAAACTCAACACACACAAAACAGATAATCATATCAAAAAATGGACAGAAGATATGAACAGACACTTCTCCAATGAAGACATAAAATGGCTATCAGACACATGAACAAATGCTCATCATCACTAGCCATCAGGGAAATTCAAATTAAAACCACACTGAGATACCACCTTACACCACTTAGAATGGCCAGAATTAGCAAGACAGGAAACAACATGTGTTGGAGAGGATGTGGAGAAAGGGGAACCCACTTACACTGTTGGTAGGAATGCAAGTTGGTGCAGCCTCTTTGGAGAACAGTGTGGAGATTCCTCAAGAAATTAAAAATAGAGCTTCCCTATGACCCTGCAATTGCACTACTGGGCATTTATCCCAAAGATACAGATGTAGTGAAAAGAAGGACCATCTGTACCCCAATGTTTATAGCAGCAATGGCCACAGTTGCCAAACTGTGGAAAGAACCAAGATGCCCTTCAACGGACGAATGGATAAGGAAGATGTGGTCCATATACCCTATGGAGTATTATGCCTCCATCAGAAAGGATGAATACCCAACTTTTGTATCGACATGGATGGGACTGGAAGAGATTATGCTGAGTGAAATAAGTCAAGCAGAGAGAGTCAATTATCATATGGTTTCACTTATTTGTGGAGCATAACAAATAACATGGAGGACAAGGGGAGATGGAGAGGAGAAGGGAGTTGAGGGAAATTGGAAGGGGAGGTGAACCATGAGAGACTATGGACTCTGAAAAACAATCTGAGGGTTTTGAAGGGGTGGGGGGTGGGAGGTTGGGGGAACCAGGTGTTGGGTATTAGAGAGGGCACAGATTGCATGGAGCACTGGGTGTGGTGCAAAAACAATGAATACTGTTACACTAAAAAGAAATGAAAATTTTAAAAAAAACTACCATTTATTATGTTCATGGATTCAGATGGGGAATGACAAGGTTGGCTTTTCTCTGCTCGGTGATATCTGGGCAGGCAGGAGGCTGGTCTGGAATCATCTGAAGATTGGTTTGTCCCCAGGTATGGTGTTTGATGCTGACTGGTGGCTGGTGGCCTCAGTTCCTCTTCTATGTAGACACCAGATATGGGCTATTTGGAGCTTCATCACAGCATTGTGGCCTGGTTCCAGAGGTTTGTGTCCCCACAAAGAATAGAACAGAAAGAAGCTGTATAGTTTTAAGGATTTGCCTCACAAGTGATACAGCATCACATTTTTTTTCTAGTTGATGAAGTAATTTTTTTAAATTTAAATTCAAGTTAATTAACATATAGTGTAGCATTAATTTCAGGAGTAGAATTTAATAATTCATCACTTACATATAACACCCAGTGCTGATCCCAGCAAGTGCCCTCCTTTAGGGCCCATCACCCATTTAGCCCATCCCTCACCCACCTCCCCTTCAGCAATCCTCAGTTTGGTCTCTATAGTTAAGTGTATCTAACAGCTTGCCTCCCTCTCCATTTTTATCTTATTTATTTTTCCTTCCTTTTCCTATGTTCATCTGTTTTGTTTATTAAATTCCACATATGAGTGTCATCATATATTTGTCTTTCTTTGACCTATTTTATTTACCGTAATACACTCTAGTTCTGTCTGCATTGTTGTAAATGACAAGATTTCATTCTTTTTGATCCCCAAGTAATATTCTGTTATAAATATATACACACCACATCTTCTTTATCCATTCACCTGTTGATGGACATTTAGGCTCTTTCTATAATTTGGCTATTGTTGATAGTGCTTCTATAAACATTGGGGTTCATGTGCCCCAGAATCAGCATTTTTGTATCCTTTAGATAAATACCTCGTAGTACAATTACTGAGTTTTAGTGTAGTTCTAGTTTTAACTTTTTGAGGAACCTCCATGCTGTTTTCCAGAGTGGCTGCAGCAGTTTGCATTCCCGCCAACAGTGCAAAAATGTTCCTATTTCTCCCACATCCCCACCAACATCTGTTGTTTCCTGAGTTCTTAGTTTTAATCATTCTGATGAGTGAGGTGGTATCTCATTGTGGTTTTGATCTGTATCTCCCTAAGGATGAGTGATGTTGAGCATCTTTCCATGTGTCTGTTACCCATCTGGATGTCTTCTTTGGAAAAATGTCTATTCATATCTTCTGCTCATTTCTTAACTGGATTATTTCCTTTTATGGGTATTGAATTTGATAAATTCTATATAGGTTTTGGATACTAACCCCTTATTCAATATGTCATTTGATATAGCATCACTTCTTCCATATTCTATTGGTAGGATCAGTCACAAGCCCAGATTCACTGGAAACATTCTTCAGTGAAAATATTAGGTACAAAAGACCTAATTTCTTTCTCCAAATTAAAGAGAATTTTATTGTTTTCTCTATTACATTAATTTTTACTATTTTATTATTTTTTATTTCTTTACAGTGTTCTAGAATTCACCACACCCAGTGCTCCATGCAATATGTGCCCTCCATAATACCCACCACCAGGCTCACCCAACCCCCACCCCTCTCCCCTCCAAAACCTTCAGTTTGTTTCTCAGAGTCCACAATCTCTCATGGTTCATCTTCCCCTCCAGTTTCCCTCAACTTCTCTTTCCCTCAACTCTCACTTCTCTCCATCTCCCCATGTCCTCCGTGTTATTTTTATGCTCAACAAATAAGCAAAACCATATGATAATTGACTCTCTCTGCTTGACTTGTTTCACTTAGCATAATCTCTTCCAATCCTGTCCATGTTGATACAAAAATTGGGTATTCATTTTTTAACAGTATAAGATTTTGAGTACTCTTTAATAATATAAAATATGAATCTGCTGGTCAGCTACTTTTTCACTAATTATGTACACAAAAATGTCTAGGATGACCACAGCTATGATTACACATTCTGCAACTTACAACTTTCTATAAGTTAACTTCAGGAAATATTCTTGTATTTATTGTCAATTGTCCATGATGAGCTTATTTCTTCTATTGAGTCACTAGGTAATTGTTAGAAAATTGGTTTTCCTTCTGCTTTCCCTGAAATGAATTCTCAAAAGATGTTTTTTAATTGCTCAAGTTTTATTGATGATGTGGCTAGAGCCCCAATTAGGGAAAATTACCAAATTTCTGAACCTTTGATCTTTAGCCAACCATTTGCTGGAAGAAATTGACTTTGAGTGATAAAAGTACATCAAATTTATACCAAAGTTATTGCAAGGGCAAATTCTGAGCCTCCTTCAGAGAGCCAAGTCCTGCCATTGTTCCCAAGTGGACTATGATTGAAAACTCATGCAGATGCCCCTATGTACTTAGAAGAGTCTACTTGATGGTTTCCCTTGAGCTAAATAACCGGGAGGCAGGGATGAAGCATTAAAACATTAAAGCTTGAAGGTCATTAATAATTTCCCCTTCTGAGGGGAAATGGAAAGACAGAAAAGAGGGAAGAGTATGGTGGTATGGTGAGGCTTTCATTGTTAAATCAAATGGCAAAAGGTCAGGAATGATGATATTGCTTACATTATGAACTAGTTTATAATTTATAGTGATACTTTGCATTCACAGGACTGTGCCCACAAAATAAGGACTTCAGTATGCTTTGTAGATGAACACTATCTTCCTTGTGCGAGATCATAAGAAAAAAGCCTATATTTGTATTAAATTGGCAAAATAGCTTGAGTCAAAGCCCTTCTAGAATTATCACCTTGTTAGTTAACAAGTTAGTTAACATGGTTTTTTTCTGGGATTCTAGGTTTCTTAGATCAAAATTTAAACATAGAGTATGTTTCTCCAGAAAATTCATGACTGAGAATGTTTTCCTGTATAGTCTTACTTTTATTTTATCATAAAGAATTTAGCTTTAAAAAACTTAGCAACTATGGTGAGTGCTGTGAAGTGTGTAAACTTGGTGATTCACAGACATGTACCCCTGGGGATAAAAATATATTATATATGTTTATGAAAAATTAAAAAAAATAAAAAATAAAAAACTTAGCAACTGTGGTTAAATTTTCCTGAGAGGTGTATTTCTCTTCCAAGTCATAGTAAGGAATAAATATGATATGTTTGGATGTAGCTGGAGTTAGAAGCCTAGGATTGCTGACTGGCTTGAAGACCATCAGGGGATTCTGAACAATAACCATTAGTACCTTAGTGGTCAGGATTGAGAAGCAGATATTACTTTGATTTTGAAAATTTAATAGAAATAAATTTCCTTTTGCAGACTCTTTCCACATACATCATATGAATTGGAAATTTGAGAAAAATACATGACTAAAACCATCATTTATATTTTTAAAGCAAAAAAATAAATAAATACATACTTTTGATTTTTTAACTACTATATTAAATTTCAATGAATTCGGCAGATAATTTTCTCCAATAAGAATTTGTTTTCATCAACTGTGCTTTTAATTTCTCCAGCTTTGGGGGATCATCCTTCTTTCAGTATTTAATAAGACAGCACTGATTTCCCATCCCACATCCCGTTGAAAGACCAACACATTAAAAACTCTCAGGATTTTCAGAGAATTTGCATACTTCTGGTGGCTACCCCTTCTGAGCTCTGGCTCTTGTGGATTTTTCAGTTCTTCCTTACTAGTAGGGCTTTTTTGGATTATTTGGACTAACCGAGAAGTTTTACCACATGCTATAGATTAAGAAACTACTTGAAATTGCATATTAGGGAGCTCTGCTTTTAAAGATCTTGACCTTCTTTGTTATGAAAGGAAATTTCTTACTGATCCCCTTTCTCCCAAAAGCATGTCTGCTATTATTTTCCAAGTTCCACCCTTAACCTCCCAGTCCTGAACTTTTCCCCTTAACTGCCTTTTCCCTGGTCTGACCACTGTCTCCACCCTGGCCTTGGGCTGCTCCTGGAAAAATCAAAATAGTTGTTAACTTTATTGGGAAGATCTTATTAGCCTCTTCTGCTCACCCTTCTTCTTCCTGACTAGCCAGAGTTACCTTTTAAAATTAAAACAACATAAAAAACCATAAGGGATAATTAACTATTGAGAACAAACTGAGGATTGATGGAGGGGAGTGGGTGGGGGATGGGCTAGATAGGTGATAGGTACTAAGGAGGGCACTTGTGATGAGCACTGGGTGTTATATGTAAATAATGAATCACTAAATTCTACTCCTGAAATAAATATTACACTACATGTTAACTAATTAGACTTTAAATGAAAACTTGAAATATTAAAAAAAAAACAAATTACACAGATCATTATAATGATCTTCTAAGTAAATTTAGTCTGATTCTAACTC
This sequence comes from Lontra canadensis, assembly GCF_010015895.1. Classification (NCBI taxonomy): domain Eukaryota; kingdom Metazoa; phylum Chordata; class Mammalia; order Carnivora; family Mustelidae; genus Lontra; species Lontra canadensis. The sequence continues at coordinate 9,369,704 of NW_022631051.1, forward strand.
AACCATACGGAACTGGCAGAAGCTTTAAAAGTACAGTTTCTGTTTAACGTGTCCAGTTAGAGCGCTTAAGGAGTCTTGTCTTCTAGAACAGGGGTCTCAGTGAGTAGGAAAGAAGACAGAAAAGTTGTTTTTCTCCCATCTTTTAAGGGTAAGTTTTCCTAGTGACCAATTTTGGATTTTGATCCTAGAACTGTGAATATCATGTGGAGACTCTGATTTCTATTATATTCCTCTAAAGGATTTTTGTGGTTTTGTTTAGCATGCAATTAACTTGTTTAGACTCAAACTGTAAACACTTTATCACCTGCAGTGCTGGCAGTTCAAATCCTCCTTTGGTTCTTTAAGTTTTATGTGCAAGCTGTATTGAGTATTCTCTCTACATGCTTGGTTCAGGGGTCAGCCAGAGACTTAGGAAGAGTTCATATATAAAAATTTAGAGGTCCCGGGGGACTTGGGTGGCTCAGTGGGTTAAAGCCTCTGCCTTCAGCTCAGGTCATGATCTCAGGGTCCTGGGATCAAGCCCCACATCGGGCTTTCTGCTAGGCAGGGAGACTGCTTCTCCCTCCCCCTCTGCCTGCCTCTCTGCCTAATTGTGATCTCTCTCTGTGTGTGTCAAATAAATAAATAAAAGCTTTAAATAATTTTAGATGTCCCTATTTTCTGGTTTATCTCTTCTGTTACATCTCCCTTCACTTTCTGACAATGAGTGGTTTCCTGGTTCCTCAGTCCAGAAAGACTGTGGGCTTTACATTAGAATTTTTTTTGGGGGGGGTGGTGCCTGGGTGGCTCAGGGGGTTTAAGCCTCTGCCTTCGGCTCAGGTCATGATCCCAGTGTCCTGGGATCGAGCCCCACATCGGGCTCTCTGCTCAGTGGGGAGCCTGCTTCTTCCTCTCTCTCTCTCTCTCTCTCTGCCTGCCTCTCTGCCTACTTGTAATCTCTGCCTGTCAAATAAATAAATAGAATTTTTAAAAAATTTTATTATGTTCAGTTCCCAATATATAGTACATTAGTTTTTGATGCACTATTCAATAATTCATTAGTTGTGTATAACACCCAGTGCTCATCACAACACATGCCGTCCTTAATACCACCTGACTACACCATCCTGCACCCCGTCCCTTCTGAAACCCTCAGTCTTTTTTTAGCCCAGTGCCCAGAGTCTCTCATGGTTTGTTTACCTCTCGGATTTCTACCCCTTCAGTTTTCCCTTCCTTCATCTATGATCCTCTGTGGTATTCCTTATGTTCCACATATGAGTGAAACCATATAATAATCATTTTTCTCTGCTTCACTTATTTCACTTAGCATAATCTCCTCTGGTTCCATCTATGTCAATGTAAATGGTAGGTATTCACCTTTTTGATGGCTGACTAATGTTCCATTGTATATATGAACTATGTCTTCTTTATCCATTCATCTGTTGAAGGACATCTCAGCATCTTCCATAATTTGGTTATTGTGGATGTTGTTGCTCTGAACATTGGGGTAACATTAACTTTTCACTACACCTGTATCCTTGGGGGTAAATGCCTGGTAGTGCAATTGCTAGATCATAGGGTAACTCTATTTTTAATGTCTTGAGGAACCTCCATGTTTGTCAGAGTGGCTGTACCAGCTTACATTCTCACCAGCAGTGTAAGAGGGTTCTCCTTTCTCTACATCCTTCCCAACATTTGTTGTTTCCTATTTTGTTAATTTTTGCCACTCTAACTGATGTAATGTGGTATCTCATTGTGGTTTTTATTTATTTCCCTGATTTTTAGTGATGTTGAACATTTTTTCATGTGTCTCTTAGCCATTTGTATGTCTCCTTTGGAGAAGTGTCTGTTGATCACTCTGCCCATTTCTTGACTGGATTCTTTGTTTTTTGGGTGTTGAGTTTGAGAAGTTCTTTATAGACCTTGCATACCAGCCCTCTGTCTGTACTGTCATTTGCAAATATCTTCTCCCATTCCATGGGTTGCCTCTTAGTTTTGTTTGTTTCCTTTGTTGTGCAGAAGCTTTTTATCTTGATGAAGTCCCCAAAGTTCCTTTTTGTTTTTGCTTCTCTTGCCTTAAGAGACATGTCTTGCAAGAAGTTGCTGTGGCCAATGTCAAAGAGGTTACTGCCTATGTTCTCCCCAAGGATTTGGATAGATTTCTGTCTCAAATTGAGGTCTTTCTCCCTTTTTGAGTTTATCTTTGTGTCTGGTGTAAGAGCATGGTCCAGTTTTATTCTTCTGCATGTGGTTGTCCAATTTTCCCAGCACCATTATTGAAGAGATTGTCTTTTTGCCATTTGATGTTTTTCCCTGATTTGTCAAAGATTAGTTGACCACAGAGTTGAGGATCCATTTCTGGGTTCTCTCTTCTGTTCCACTGATCTATGTGTCTGTCTTTGTTCCTGTCTTGATGATCACAGCTTTGTAATATGGCTTGAAGTAATGCACTGTGATGTCACCAGCTTTGGTTTTCTTTTTCAACATTCTCCTGCCAATTCAGAGTCTTTTTACATTCCATACAAATTTTAGCATTGTTTGTTCCAGCTCTGTGAAAAATGTCAGTGGTATTTTGATAAGGATGGCATTCAAAGTGTAAAATGCTCTGGACAGCATAGACATTTTAGCAATATTTGTTCTTTCAAATCCATGAACATAGAATGTCTTTCCATCTCTTTGTGTCTTCTTCAATTTCTTTCAGAAGTGTTCTGTATTTTCTAGAGCACAGATCCTTTTATTGTTTGATAGGTTTATTCCTAGGTATTGTATGGTTTTTGGTGCTATTGTAAATGAAATTGATTCCTTAATTTATCTTTCTTCAGTCTCATTGTTAGTGTATAGAATTCCAACTGATTTCTGTGCATTGATTTTTTTTTTAAATCCTGCCATGTTGCTGAATTCCTGTATGAGTTCTAGAAATTTGGGGGTGGGTCTTTTGGGGATTTCCACATAAAGTATCATATCATCTGTGAAAAGAGAAAGTTGAATTTTTCTTTGACAATTTGGATGCATTTTATTTCATTTTGTTGTCTGATTCTTGAGGCTAGGACTTTGGTACTACATTCAATAATAATAGTGAGATTGGGCATCTCCATCATGTTCCTGACCTCACGAGAAAAGTTCTCAGTTTTTCTCCATTGAGAATGGTATTTGCTGTGGGCTTTTTATAGATGGCTTTTTAAAAATTGTGTTATGTCAGTCACCATACAGTACATCATTAGTTTTTGATATAATGTTCCAAGATTCATTGTTCATGTATAACACCCAGTGCTCCATGTAATACATGCCCTCCTTAATACCGACCACCAGGCTCACCAACCCCACACCCCCTCCCTTCCAAAACTCTTAATTTGTTCCTTGGAGTCCACAGTCTCTCATGGGTCATCTCCCCCTCCGATTTCCCACCCCACCCAGCCCTTCACTTTTCATTTCCTTCTCCTAATGTCCTCCATGTTATTCCCTTTGTTCCACAAGTGAAACCATATGATGGCTTTTATGATATTGAGGTATGCTCCCTCTATCCTTAGACTTTGAAGATTTTTTAAAATTTATTTCTTTATTTCTTAAATTTCTTTTCAGTGTACCAGAATTCATTGTTTATGTACCACACCCAGTGTTCCATGCAATACATGCCCTCCATAATACCCATCACCAGACTCACCCAACATCCCACCATCTGCCCCTTCAAAACCCTCAGATTGTTTTTCAGAGTCCATAGTCTCTCATGGTTCTTCTCCCTCTCCAATTTCCCACAACTCCCTTCTCCTCTCCATCTCCCCATGTCCTCCATGCTATTTGTTATGCTCCACAAATAAGTGAAACCATATGATAATTGACTCTCTCTGCTTGACTTATTTCACTCAGCATAATCTCTTCCAGCCCCATCCATGTTGATACAAAAGTTGGGTATTCATCCTTTCTGATGGAGGCATAATACTTCATAGTGTATATGAACCACATCTTCCTTATCCATTCCTCCATTGAAGGGAATCTTGGCTCTTTCCACAGTTCGGCGACTGTGGCCATTGCTGCTATGAACATTGGGATACAGATGACCCTTCTTTTCACTACATCTGTATCTTTGAGGTAAATACCCACTAGTGCAATTGCAGGGTCATAGGGAAGCTCTATTTTTAATTTCTTGAGGAATCTCCACGCTGTTTTCCAAAGTGGCTGCACCAACTTGCATTCCCACCAACAGTGTAAGAGGGTTCCCCTTTCTCCACATCCTCTCCAACACACGTTATTTACTGTCTTGTTAATTTTGGCCGTTCTAACTGGTGTAAGGTGGTATCTCAATATGGTTTTGATTTGAATCTCCCTGATGGCTAGTGATGATGAACATTTTTTCATGTGTCTGATAGCCATTTGTATGTCTTCATTGGAGAAGTGTCTGTTCTTGTCTTCTGCCCATTTTTTTGGACATGATTATCTGTTTTGTGTGTGTTGAGTTTGAGAAGTTCTTTATTGATCCTGGATATCAGCCTTTTGTTTGTACTGTTATTTGCAAATATCTTCTCCCATTCCGTGGGTAGCCTCTTTGTTTTGTTGACTGTTTCCTTTACTGTGCAGAAGCTTTTGATCTTGATGAAGTCCCAAAAATTCATTTTCACTTTTGTTTCCTTTGATTTGGAGACATATCTTGAAAGAAGTTTTTGTGGCTGATATCAAAGAGGTTACTGCCTACGTTCTCCTCTATGATTCTGATGGATTCCTGCCTCACGTAGAGGTCTTTTATCCATTTCGAGTTTATCTTTGTGTATGGTGTAAGAGAATGGTCAAGTTTCATTCTTCTACATGTAGCTGTCCAGTTTTCCCACAATCATTTATTGAAGAGACTGTCTTTTTTCCACTGTATATCTTTTCCTGCTTTGTCGAAGATTATTTGACTATAGAGTTAAGGGTCCATATCTGGGCTCTCTACTCTGTTCCACTGGTCTATGTGTCTGTTTTTGTGCTAGTACCATGCTGCCTTGGTGATCACAGCTTTGTAGTAAAGCTTGAAATCAGGCAATGTGATGCCCCCAGTTTTGTGTTTCTTTTTCAACATTTCCTTAGCAATTCAGGGTCTCTTCTGATTCCATACAAATTTTAGGATTGTATGCTCCATCCTTTGAGAAATGCCTGTGGAATTTTGATCAGAATGGCATTGAAAGTATAGATTACTCTAGGCATTATAGACATTTTAACAATGTTTATTTTTCCCATCCATGAGCATGTTTCTTGGAGTCTTCCATCTTTTTGTGTCTTCTTCAATTTCTTTCATGAGTGTTCAGTAGTTCCTCGAGTACAGATCCTTTACCTCTTTGGTTAGGTTTATTCCCAGGTATCTTACGGTTCTTGGTGCTATAGTAAATGGAATCAATTCTCTAATTTACCTTTCTATATTTTCGTTGTTAGTGTATAAGAAAGCAACTGATTTCTGTACATTGATTTTTTATCCTGTCACATTACTGAATTGCTGTATGAGTTCTAGTAGTTTGGGAGTGGAGTCTTTTGGGTTTTCCATATAAAGAATCATGTCATCTACAAAGAGAGAGTTTGACTTCTTCATTGCCAATTTGGATGCCTTTTATTTCTCTTTGTTGTCTGATTGCTGTTGCTAGGACTTCTAATACTATGTTGAACAAGAGTGGTGAGAGTGAGCATCCTTGTCGTGTTCCTGATCTCAAAGGGAAGGCTGTCAGCTTTTTTCCATTGAGGATTATATTTGCTTTGGGGTTTTCATAGATAGAGTTTATGAAGTTGAGGAATGTTCCCTCTATCCTTATACTTTGAAGTGTTTTACCAGGAAAGGATGCTGGATTTTGTCAAATGCTTTTTCTGCATCAATTGAGAGGACTATGTGGTTCTTCTCTCTTCTCTATCGATTTGTTCTATCACATTGATTGATTTGCGAATGTTGAACCATCGTTGCAACACAGGGATGAATCCCACCTGGTCATGGTGGATAATCTTTTTAATGTGCTATTGGATCCTATTAGCTAGGATCTTGTTGAAATCTTAGCATCCATATTCGTCAGGGAAATTGGTCTGAAATTCTCTTTTGGTGGGGTCTTTTCCTGGTTTGGGGATCAGGGTAATGCTGGCTTCATAAAAAGAGTCTGGAAGTTTTCCTTCTGCTTCAATTTTTTGAAACAGCTTCTGGAGAATAGGTATTATTTCCTCTTTGAAAGTTAGGTAGAATTCCTCAGGGAATCCGTCAGGTCCTGGGCTCTTGTTTTTTGGGAGGTTTTTGATAACTGCTTCAATCTCGTGACTAGATATTGGTCTATTCAGGTTGTCAGTTTCTTCCTGGTTCAATTTTGGAGCTTTATAGTTTTCCAGGAATGCATCCATTTCATCTAGGTTGTTTAACTTATTGGCATATAACTGTTGATAATAATTTCTGATGATTGTTTCTATTTCCTTGGTGTTAGTTGTTATCTCTCCATTTTCATTCATAATTTTATTAATTTGGATTTTTTTCTTTTGGATTACTTTAGCTGATGGTTTATTGATCTTATTGATTCTTACAAAAAACAAGCTTCTAGTTTCATTGATGTGTTCTACTATATCTCTAGTTTCTATCTCATTGATCCCTGTTCTAATCTTGATTATTTCCCTCTTCTGTGTGGAGTTGCTTTAATTTGTTGTTGGTTCTCCAGTTCCTTAAGGTGTAGAGACAGCTGGTATATTCTGGATTTTTCCATTTTTTTGAGGGAGGCTTGGATAGCTATGTATTTCCCCCTTAGGACCACCTTTGCTGTGTCCCATAGGTTTTGGACTGATGTGTCTTCATTCTCTTTGGTTTCCATGAGTTGTTTAAGTTCTTTGATATCCTGGTTGATCCAAGCATTCTTAAGCAAGTTGGTCTTTAGCTTCCAGGTGTTTGAATTCCTTCCAAACTTCTCCTTGTGGTTGAGCTCCAGTTTCAAAGCATTGTGGTCTGAGAATATTCAGGGAATAATCTCAGTCTTTTGGTATCGGTTGAGCCCTGATTTTTGACCCAGTATGTGGTCTATTCTGGAGAAGGTTCCATGTGCATTCGGGAAGAGTGAGTATTCTGTTGTTTTAGGGTGGAATGCTCTGTATATACCTATGAGGTCCATCTGGTCCAATGTGTCATTCAATGCTCTCGTTTCTTTATTGATTTTCTGCTTGGATGTTCTGTCTATTACTGAGAGTGGCATGCTGAGATCTCATACTATTAATGTATTCATATCAATATGAGTCTTTATCTTGATTAACAGTTTTCTTATGTAATTGGCTGCTCCCATAGTGGGGACATAAATATTTACAATTGTTAGATCTTCTTGGTAGATAGTCCCTTTAAGAATTATGTAGTGTCCTTCTGTATCTCTGACTACAGTCTTTAGTTTAAAATCTAATTTATCTGATATGAGAATCACTACCCAGCCTTCTTTTGAGGCCCATTGCCATGAAAGATGCTTCTCCATCCCTTCACTTTCAGTCTGGATGTATACTTAGGTTCAAAATGGGTCTCTTGTAGACAACATATGGATGGGTTCTGTAGTTTTATCCAATCTGCAACTCTGTGCCATTTTGTGGGTGCATTTAGGTCATTTGCGTTGAGAGTGATTATTGAGAGATACGTTTTTATTGACATCGTGTTACCTGTGAAGTCTTTGTTTCTATAGATCGTCTCCATATACTTCTGTTCAATGATATTTTTAGTTTTTTTCCCTCTTTTATAGAGCCCCCCCTTAATATTTCTTTCAGTGCTGGCTTGGTGGTCACATACACTTTTAAACCTTGCCAGTCCTGGAAGCTCTTTATCTCTCCACCCAATTTCAATGTCAGTCTTGCTGGATAAAGTATTCTTGGCAGCATATTCTTCTCATTTAGTGCTCTGAATACATCTTGCCAGCACTTTCTGGCTTGCCAGGTTTCTGTGGACAGGTCTGATGTTATTCTGATTAGCTTTCCTCTGTACATAAGGAATCTCTTCCCCCTAGCTGCTTTCAAGAGCTCCTGTCTAAAATTATAATTCATCATTTTCACAATCAGGTGTCTCGAGGTCTTTCTAGATTCTATGATCTTGGGGCAAGACCCTTCTGCCTCTCGTACATGAACAGTGGTTCCATTTGCCAGATTGGGAACATTTTCATGGAGAATTTGTTCAACTATATCCTCTAGTCTTCTTTCTTTCTCCTTCCCCTGAGGGATTCCAATAATTCTGACATTGGAACGTTTCATGGAGTCATTTATTTCCCTAATTCTGTTTTCATGGCTTCTAAGCTGTTTGTCCCAGGCCTCCTCCTGATCCTCCTTTTCTATCAGTTTTTCCTCCAGATCACTAATTCTATCTTCTGCCTCAGTTACCCTAGCTTTTAGAGAATTTAGATTAGATTGGAACTCATTGAGAGCATTGTTAACATCATCCCCGGTGGCTTTCACTTCTGCCCTAATCAATTCCATTTTGTCATCAAAGGTTTTCTCCAGCCTAGCTATTGCCTGGATAATTGTTAGCCTGAATTCCCTTTCCAACATACATTTATGTCCATATCCAATAGCTCTGATGGAGAGGACCCAGTCTCTGAATTTTTCCTCTGTTAGGCATTCCTCCTCCTAGTCATTTTGGTGAGAGATGGATGAACTGATGTGTAGCTGAGTGTATCAACTGTGGTTCAGGCAAGGTGCATTCTGGAATGCTTCTGAGCAATTGAGAGCCCCCATGGAAAAGAAATTAAAAATAAAAGAGAAGGCCCAGCCCGAATGGGCCCAAAAGGTAAGATTTATAAAGTATAAACACAAAAACAGACAAACAAAAAGATCGACAAAAATAGATGACAAGAAAAATAAATAAATAAATAAATAAAAAGAACCCAGTCAAAATGAACCCCAAGTATAAGATTTATATAGTACCAGAACAACAACAGCAACAACAACAAAAATACACAGAAACACTGACAGAAGAAAAAGATGGGAGGGTGGTTATAAATTCTCAGTGTGGGCGATGAAGGTTATTTTGATTCTTCCTGGATGTATCTTGATATCTTTGTTAAAGGACTCAACTTTCCTGAGATAAAGGGGGATTAAAACTGGTTTACATATGGGGTAGCACAGATTGGCAAAGGGGATTATCTTGAAGCTTATCTCTATATGAATATTAAAAAAATTAAAAATTAGAAAAGCAAAAGAAAAACACAGGTATATGTATCAAAAAAGTTCAGGTTAAAAGGTTATTATGTAATTTGATGTACTGAACATCTCATCGTGATGGTAAATAGGTTAAAAAGTTATATAAAAAATGAAAAGAATGAGAATAGTGGGAATGAATTAAAAATAAAAGTTGTATCTATGAAGTAGTGGTGGTTGTCCTCTTGTGTTTTTTGTTTTTTATTTTTTGTTTTTGTTTTTGCTTTTTTGGCTGGCTTTCTGGGGGAGGGGCCTGCTGTGTGGTTTTTCAGGGAGCCTTGCTAGAGTTGAGTCCTCCTACCCCCATCAAGGGGCTGCGCTCTGAAGTATCTGGTTTTTCAGGTTTTTATTCTCTGGAGGTTTGTTTGTTTGTTTGTTTGTTTTTCTCCCCTTGGTGGCATTTGGCGGTTGTTTGGAGGTTTAGAGGAAAGCAAACTGCACCCAGACCTCCATCTCAGAGAAAAACCTCAGTCTGTGCCCCTCTGGGTGCTCCAGAGCACATAAATTCCCTCTCTGCCACTGGCAGAGCATGTCCCCACTCAGAGTCTCTGGGGTCACAGGAACTCCCGCTTGTACCCAGAACCATGAGAAATACTCGCCGCGGCTGTCTGGGCAGGTCCAGACCACCAGAGAGGTCCCAACCAGAGACAGCAGAATGAGATTTTCATGCTGGCCCAGGCTGGGAGTGTTCAGAATCTCCTGATCCTAGAGAAAGCCGGGGCTAGCGACTACATGGACCTCTCTCAGGGGAGGGTGTGGAGTGTGACTCAGACCCTGGTTGTGCAGCACATGTGTAGAGTGCAAAAGGCTGTGGTTCTAGAGAGTGCTGGCTGGCATCCACACCAGACTCCTTCACAGGCGCCGCCACCCAGATGCTGTCAGGCATGCTGGCGGCTCAGGGACCAAGACCTGGCTTCTTTGCTGCACTCTGGTTCAGCGCCGATGGTGGCCGTCCTTGGTCCCTGGGCTTATGTCCCTGTCCCTAACCACCCAATTCCACCAATTTCCCCTTAAGATCCTTTGTTTTTTTGAGTGATTTCAAGCAGACTCCAAGTTAATGCTTGTCCCCAATCACAGTGCACTCTCGTATTGGGGCACTACTTTCCAATGGGTCGCTTCTGGTGGCTCCCTCCCCCATTTGTTTATCTTCTGAAATCTGTCCAATGTTCCCACTCTGCTTTACTTGTCCACTGGCGTCTTCTGCCCCTGTAGAGATCCAGAAGTGTATAATTCTAATCTCAGGCTGATTTCATGGGTAATCAGAGTTCTTTGGTAGATAATCAACTCACTTTAGGGGCCCAGTAGAAACAGTGTCTCCTACTTCTCCACCATCTTGTCTTCACTTCTCACTCCTTGAATATATATATATTTTAAATTTATTTATGTATTTATTTTTAATTTTTAAAATTTATTTTCAGCGTAACAGTATTCATTGTTTTTGCACCACACCCAGTGCTCCATGCAATCCGTGCCCCCTCCAATACCCACCACCTGGTTCCCCCAACCTCCCACCCCCCGCCCCTTCAAAACCCTCAGATTGTTTTTCAGAGTCCATAGCCTCTCATGGTTCACCTCCCCTTTCAATTTCCCTCAACTCCCTTCTCCTCTCTAACTCCCCTTGTCCTCCATGCAATTTGTTATGCTCCACAAATAAGTGACTCTTTCTGCTTGACTTATTTCACTCAGCATAATCTCTTCCAGTCCCATCCATGTTGATACAAATGTTGGGTGTTCATCCTTTCTGATGGAGGCATAATACTCCATAGTGTATATGGACCACATCTTCCTTATCCATTCGTCCATTGAAGGGCATCTTGGTTCTTTCCACAGTTTGGTGACTGTGGCCATTGCTGCTATAAACATTGGGGTACAGATGGCCCTTCTTTTCACTACATCTGTATCTTTGTGGTAAATTCCCACTAGTGCAATTGAAGGGTCATAGGGAAGCTCTATTTTTAATTTCTTGAGGAATCTCCACACTGTTCTCCAAAGTGGCTGCACCAACTTGCATTCCCACCAACAGTGTAAGAGGGTTCCCCTTTCTCCACATCCTCTCCAACACATGTTGTTTCCTGTCTTGCTAATTCTGGCCATTCTAAGTGGTGTAAGGAGGTATCTCAGTGTGGTTTTAATTTGAATCTCCCTGATGGCTAGTGATGATGAACATTTGTTCATGTGTCTGATAGCCATTTTATGTCTTCATTGGAGAAGTGTCTGTTCATATCTTCTGCCCATTTTTTTATATGATTGTCTGTTTTGTGTGTGTTGAGTTTTGGGAGTTCTTTGTAGATCCTGGATATCAACCTTTTGTCTGTACTGTCATTTGCAAATATCTTCTCCCATTCCATGAGTAGCCTCTGTTTTGTTGACTATTTCCTTTGCTGTGCAGAAGCTTTTGATTTTGATGAAGTCCCAGAAATTCATTTTCGCTTTTGTTTCCTTTGCCTTTGGAGACATATCTTGAAAGAAGCTGCTGTCGCTGATATCAAAGAGGTTACTGCCTAAATTCTCCTCTAGGATTCTGATGGATTCCTGTCTCACATTGAGGTCTTTTATCCATTTTGAGTTTATTTTTGGATGCTAAGAAAATGGATGCTAAGATTCTCAACAAGATCCTAGCAAACAGGATCCAACAGCACATTAAAAAGATTATCCACCAAGACCAGGTGGGATTCATTCCTGGGCTACAAGGATGGTTCAACATTCTCAAATCAATCAATGTGATAGAACAAATTAATAAGAGAAGAGAGAAGAACCACATGGTCCTCTCAATTGATGCAGAAAAAGCATTTGACAAAATCCAGCATCCGTTCCTGATTAAAACACTTCAAAGTGTAGGGATAGAGGGAATATTCCTGAACTTCATAAAGTCTGTCTATGAAAGACCCACAGCAAATATCATCCTCAATGGGAAAAAGCTTGCAGTCTTCCCGTTAAGATCAGGAACACGACAAGGATGACCACTCTCACCATTCTTGTTCAACATAGTATTAGAAGTCCTAGTAACAGCAATCAGACAACAAAGAGAAATAAAAGGTATCTAAATTGGCAATGAAGAAGTCAAACTCTCTCTCTTCGCAGATGACATGATTCTTTATATGGAAAACCCAAAAGACTCCATCCCCAAACTACTAGAACTCATACAACAATTTAGTAACATGGCAGGATACAAAGTCAATGTACAGAAATCAGTGGCTTTCTTATACATTAACAATGAAAATACAGAAAGGTAAATTAGACAATTGATTCCATTTACTATAGCACCAAGAACCATAAGATACCTGTCAATAAACCTAACCAAAGAGGTAAAGGATCTGTACTTGAGGAACTACAGAACACTCATGAAAGAAATTGAAGAAGACACAAAAAGATGGAAGACCATTCCATGCTCTTGGATCGGAAGAATAAACATTGTTAAAATGTCTATACTGCCTAGAGCAATCTATACTTTTAATGCCATTCTGATCAAAATTCCACAGGCATTTCTCAAAGGACTGGAGCATACAATCCTAAAATTTGTATGGAATAGGAAGAGACCCCAAATCGCTAAGGAAATATTGATAAAACATAAATAAAACCGGCGGCATCACGTTACCTGATTTCAAGCTTTACTACAAATCTGTGATCACCAAGACAGCATGGTACTGGCATAAAAACAGACACACAGACCAGTGGAACAGAGTAGAGAGCCCAGATATGGACCCTCAACTCTATGGTCAAATAATCTTCAACAAAACAGGAAAAAATAAACAGTGGAAAAAAGACAGTCTCTTCAATAAATGGTGGTGGGAAAACTGGACAGCTATATGTAGAAGAATGGAACTCAACCATTCTCTTACACCGTACACAAAAATAAACTCAAAATGGATAAAAGACCTCAATGTGAGACAGGAATCCTTGAAGATTTTTTAAGAAAGAAAGAATGGTGTATTTTCTCAAATGCTTTTTCTGCTTCAATTGAAGGGATCATATGGTTCTTGTCCTTTCTTTCACTGATGTGCTCTATCATGTTGATTGATTTACAAATATTGAACCATTCTTGCATTCCAGGATTAAATCCCACTTGGTCGTGGTGCATAATCCTTTCAATGTACTGTTGGATCCCATTGGTTAGGATCATTTTGAGTATTTTGGCATCCATGCTCATCAGGGATATTTGTCTATAATTCTCCTTTTTGATGTGCTCTTTGCCTGGTTTTGGGATCAGGGAAATGCTGGCCTCATAGAACGAGACTGGAAGTTTTCCTCTCATTTTTATTTTTTGAAACAGCATCAGTAGTATAGATATTATTTCTTCTTTAAATGTTTGGTAGAATTCCCCTGGGAACCTATCAGGGGAGGTTGTTATTTGGGAGGTTTTTGACTACTGCTCCAGTTTCCTAGCTGGTTATGGGTCTGTTCAGTTGGTATATTTCTTCCTGTTTCAGTCTTGGTAATATAAGTTTCCAGGAATGCATCCATTCCTTCCAGATTGCTTAATTTGTTGACATATAGTTGCTGGTAATAATTTCTAATAATTGTTTCTATTTCCTTGGTGTTAGTCGTGATCTTTCCCCTTTCACTCATGATATTATTAATTTGGATCCTTTCTGTTTTCTTTTGGATAACTCTGGCCAGAAGTTAATTCATCTTATTAGTTCTTTCAACATACGAGCTTCAACATACAAGTTCCATTGATCTGTTCTACTGTTTTTCTGGTTTCTATTTCATTGATTTCTGCTTTAATCTTTACTATTTCTCTTCTCCTGTTTCATTTAGGTTTTACTTGCTGTCTTTTTCCAGCTCCTTTAGGTGGATGGTTAGCTTGTGCATTTGGGATTTTCCTATTTTTTTTTTTTTTTGAGAGACGATTGGATGGCTATATATTTCCCACCTAGGACCACTGTAGCAGTATCCCATAGAATTTGAACCCATTTGTTTTTATTTTCATTAGGTTGCATGAATTGCTTAAGTTCTTCTTTAATTTCCTGGTTGACCTAAACATTTTTTAGCAGGATGCTCTTTAACTGTTTGAGTTCCTTCCAAATTCCTTCTTGTAATTGAGTTCCAGTCTCAAAGCATTGTGGTCTGAAGATATGCAGGGGATGAACTTAGTCTTTTGGTATCAGTTGAGACCTGATGTGTGACCCAGTATGTGATCTATTCTGGAGAAAGTTCTGTGTGAACTCGAGAAGAATGAGTATTCTATTGTTTTAGGGTGGAATGTTCTGCATATGTCTATGAAGTCCATCTGGTACAGTGTGTCATTCAAAACTCTTGTTTCTTTGTTTATCTTCTGCTCAGATGATCTGCCCAATGCTGAGAGTGGAATGCTGATGTCTCCTACTATTAATGTAGTATTATCAATATGTTTCTTTATTTTTGTTATTAATTGGTTTATCTAATTGGCTGCTCCCCTGTTGTGGGCATAGGTATTTACAATTGTTAGATCTTCTTGTTAGACAGATCCTTGAAATATAGTATAGTGCCCTTCTGTATGTCTTATTATGATCTTTAGTTTAAAATCTAATTTGTTTAATATGAGGATTGCTTACCCCAGCTTTCTTTTGTGGTCCATTAGCATGGTAAATAGTTCTTCATCCTTTCACTTTCAATATGGAGGTGTCTTTAGGTTCAAAATGAGTATCTTGTAGACACATATGGATGGATACTGCTTTTTTAATCCAATCTGCAGCCCTGTTTGTTTTGATGGGAGAGTTCAACCCACTTACATTTAGAGTAAGTATTGAAAGATAATTTAGTGTCATTGTTTTTCCCATAAAGTCTCTGTTTCTATAGATTTTCTGTTTCTTTCTTGTCCATGTGACTTTCAGGGTGTCTCTTCATTCACAGAATCCCCCTTAATATTTTTTGCAGGGTTGGCTTGGTGGTCACATATTCTTCCAGTTTCTGCCTGTCCTGAAAGCTTTTTACCTCTCCATCCATTCTGGTTGACAGCCTTTCTGGATAAAGTATTCTTGGCTGCATGTTCTTTTCATTTAATACCCTGAATATGTCTTGCCATCCCTTTGTGGTTTGCCAGGTTTCTGTGGACAGGTCTGCTGTTATTCTGATGTTCCACCCTCCATGTGTAAGGAACCTCCTCTTCTTGGCTATTCTCAGGATTGTTTCTTGGTTCTAAAACTTGCAAGCTTCGCTACTATATGTTGGAGTGTTGATGTATTTTTATTGATTTTGAGAGGGACTCAAATGCTTGTTTCCTTCCCCAGATTAGGGAAGTTCTCAGCTATAATTTATTCAAATATACCTTTTAGCCCCATGTTTCTCTCCACTCCCTTGGGGATCCCAATAATAATGAGATTGGAATGTTTCATAGCATTATTAATCTCTGCAATCCTTTTCTCATGTGTTCCTCACAGCCTACCTCTGTTTTACTCCACCTCCTTCTTTTCCATCAGCTTGTCTTCTAGATCACTAATTGTTTCTTCTGCCTCATTTACCCTGGCTGTTAAAGTATCCAATGTAGACTGCATCTCACTCCTAGCCAGTTTATGTTCAGTCTGATTAGGTCTCATTTCTGCTTTAGGGATTCTACATTGTCCCTAAAGCTTCTCTCAAGCCTAGCTATTGACTTCATGACTGCTATCCTGACTTCTATCTCTAACATTTTGCTTATATCCATATCCATTAGTTCCATGGCAGACAACATTGTTTCTGTTACTTTTCTTTGTTGAGAGTTCCTCCTCCTAGTCATTCTGTTGAGGAATGGTTAGTGAATGAGCAGATTCCAAAGCATCAGCCACAACCCAAACAAGATGTACCCTAGGAAAATCTAGAGCATTCAGAAGCTACCACCCAAAACCCAAGCTAAATTGAAACACAAGAATAAAATTTATTATTTTGAAAATTTTTTAATTAAAAAAAAAATTTTAAGGGTGGGAGAGGGGAAGGGGAGCTATAATCTCTCAGTGAAGACAAAGTAGAGTGTTTCAGTTTCTGTTAGAGGACACTACTTCCCAAAATTACAGGGAATATAAAACTGGTATATATATAAAGGTAATACTGAATAGGGAAAAAAGGACTACACTGAAGCATATATCTATATAAAAATACAGGTGTGAAACAGTACAAGTTAAAAGCTACTGTGAAAATATGATATATTAAACATCTAGTTGAAATGAGAAAA
Source organism: Lontra canadensis (assembly GCF_010015895.1). NCBI lineage: Eukaryota > Metazoa > Chordata > Mammalia > Carnivora > Mustelidae > Lontra > Lontra canadensis. The sequence continues at coordinate 9,385,950 of NW_022631051.1, forward strand.
AGGTAAAGAGAAAAAAAAAACAGAGGAAAAGCACAAAAGAAAGAAAAAAAAAGAAAAAGAGAGTTTTATCTGAAAAATAAACACACCATGAGGCAACACCTAGATCTCAATATACCATTTTCCCCTGGCATTGGGATTTTACAGTCTTATGAGGACCATAGAGTTGCTGTCCATTTGTTCTTCCAGACTGTCTTCTGGAAGAGGGTCCTGCCATACCGTTTTTCAGGAAAGTTTCTTGGGTGGAGTTGCCCTTTCCCTTTTAAGGGGAATGGGCTCAGTGGAAACCAGACCTCTGTGCTTTTGTTCCCTAAAAGATTTCCATGCCTCTTCTGAGTGTCAGAGCAAAAAATGGCTCCATCCAAACTCTGGCCCAGAGCAGAGAAATTGCAGTCTGCTCTCTTCAGTAAACCCTTCAGGACAGTCTCTGTTTCTGTATGCCCCACCAAAAACTATAGCCTCCCATAGTGCATACATTCAGTGATTCTCTCAGAGGTCATCCCAGGAGCCCAGGAGTGTCTCTGCCCTTTATGCTTCTAAAACCATGAGCAGCCTAGGCTCATGCACACACCTACAACTCCTGGATCTTGTCTGGGTGCTGTTCTAAAGCCCTTTCCTGGCTGATACCACTTTGTGAGTTTTTGCCAAGTTTTGGGTGTAGGTTCCTGATTTTTTCAGGTTTCCCAAGAGGAGAGTGATTTTCAAACAGCCTGGCCTGTGGTTTATGGTGATCCAAGCTGAGAGACCTTTCCTGGGCTTGCTGACCATAACCTGCTTCCTGGCTCCACTGCTTGGGTACTCTGCTAGTCCAAGAAACCCCTTCAGCTCTGAGGCTTCTCATATCCTGAGACCACAGTGGTCTACCTAGAATTCTGCCTTTTCATTTTCAGAGCCCCTTTCAGAGAGGGATGTCACTCCCTAGAGCTATTTCTAAGGGTTCCAATTTTGTGCTCCAGTGTTATCTCACTTACCAGGATCCAGCTTATGGAGGCTCCCTTCCCCTTCTGTTTATCATCCAATAGCTCCCTGTAGATTCACAACTCCATACTTCCTACCTTACAAAAAGCAGTGTTTTTCTTCTTGTAGAGATTCAGATATATATTCTTACATCTCAGGCTTATTTCATGCATGTTCAAAATGGTTTCATGCATATCCAGCTTAATTCAGGGGACTGGTTGAAATGGGCTTCCCTACTCCTCCACCATCTTGCATCCTCCCCGCCCCCATATTGTCTTCTTTCTTGAATTGAGTGATGAGCACATGGATGACAGGGCTGTTCACCTTATTCTTCCCCTTTTGTTTTTGTATGCCTTAAATAATTATAACAGCTGGGGGGAAATCAATCATAGGACCCACTCAGAGGAAGAATTACCTTTCATCCTGGACCAATAACCCTTGTAGGGCATGACTAAGCTGGCTTTCTTGTCTTGCTCTCTCAATGTCCAGGGAGCCAGCAGGGGCATTCTACAGAGAACAAATGCAGGTCCTCACCCACATCTGCAGCTGCCGAGACCTCCCTTTTCAGCCACCTGGCTTCTTCTGTGACTCAGCTCTCCAAAATGGCTGCTCCAACCCTGAATCTACTTGGCATCCTACATGAAAATTTTAATCACCCTGCACTGTACTGAAACTGCTGTCCCTCACCAAACCAAATAAATGGGGACTCAACTATATCAGTTTCCTTCTCCAATTACATCTCCTCTCCAAAACCTGTCTGCTTTTTGTTCACTCTTCAAGGTCTTTAATGTATTTACACATTGTGTCCAGAGTTTATAATGACCTACTTGAGGGCTGGTTTTTAGAGCCTGTTCCACTATATCTGAACTTTATTTTAAATATTTTTAAATCATCCTTCCAGAATGTCCTCTGTAATACATTTTCTCACAGCCTAAGACTAAGAATTGATAACTTAACATCTGAGATCCCTGTTTAATTATCTGAAATACTAGAAATAATAGTAAATAACCATACTATCTTTAGTTAACTAGGTACTAGTCAACAAATGTGTTGTATTATATGCTAAGAGCTTTAAAGGCATTATCTCACTAAATCCTCATTATATCACTATCTAGTCATAAAGGGGGAATCATTAGCTCAGTTTAATAGATGAAAGAAATGAGCTTTCAAAGAGTTTGAATAATTTTCCCAGGTTCCCTGAAATATGAATTTACCTCTTTTTCACTCTGGAAACTGAACTTTTAAGCACTATTTAATGTTCTTTTTTGGGACTGTTTTTAGGAGTAGAAACTAAATGAAACTCATAATAACATAATCTATAAATATAGAGCTGTAGTGAAGACACGCCAAGGAAATATTTAGAAGCATGTAAGTAGTTTTCAAGAAAGCACTCAGAATTTTTAGAACTAGATTTTTCTTTGCGATGGTTATGCAGAAGTGATTTAGTTATGATGCTGAAAGCATGATTTTTAGACCTAAATTATTGATAATTGTTATGAGTTTATTTATTTTATTATTTTTTTATAATGAGTTTAGAGGTGGGTTTTTAAAATAAGAGTAGTTTTACATATTTGGAGTTAAGCAATTAAGAGAATAGGGAAGGTAGGCAGTGAAAAGCCTTTCTATAGCAGTGCCTAAGTGGCTCAGTTGGTTAAGCATTTGCCTTTGGCTCAGGTCATGATCCCAGGTCCTGGGATCAAGCCCCACACTGGTCTTCCAGCTCAATGGGAAGCCTGCTTCTCTATCTCCCCCTGCTGTTCCCTCTGCTTGTGCATTCTTTCTATACTGAGAACACTGGATGACGAGGTGCTAAGCTAAGCAAAGCATTATTATATTGTGGTTAAAAAGCTTTGCCTACTTGTCATCTTACACTGGAGGAGAAATAACAACAACAACAATAACAATAGTCACTAATATTTATTAAGTATTTACCATGTTCCAAGCATTGTGCTGAGCACCACCTTATTTATTTCTCACAAAAAATCCACAAGGTGGATAATATTATTGTCCCTATATAACTGGTGGAGTTTATGTAATCTTATTGAAGTAAATATCTTGTTCAAACCTATTAAATAGACATGGAGCTGGATTTGAACCTAATAATGTGAATTCTGAATTATTCTATCACTTGTCATTACAGTATTTTTCCTACCTGTAAAAGGAAGTTCTTGCCACTTCTAGATATATTCCACAAAGTTATTGGGTTAATATTTCAGCTTTATTTTTATTGGGATAGTTTTAAATGTGTCCTAACTCTTTTGGGTTGGATATCATCAGAGGGGCAGGCTGTTATAAGGAAGCAGGAGAAAAATCTTAGCATTCTTCAATGAGAGGTGAAAAAGGCCACGATTAGTCCATATAATACCACATCCTTGTTCAACAAATCTCAGACTGCTGGACTCTGTAGAAAACTGAGAAGGATAAATTAGGGACAGATAAAAATGAAGAATCTTAACAGGTTATAAGCTCTCAGAATTTGTTACTCATATGTGAGATATATAAACTGTCCTAAAGAATTAAATTAGGTAAATTTATTAATAACCCCTCAAAAGCAAGAGACACTAACTTTTCTGGAGGGTGTACTTAATCTTTTGTGGGTCTCCTACCCTCTACACTCCCTATTTTGGGCAGAGTTCTGGGGAACATGGCCAAAGTCTGACCTTGAGATATTAGGGAATGTGAAGAAAGATGTACTTTCATTGCATGAAGGTATATACATATTTAGGGGCTCCTAAAGCCTTAAAAAACACAAAAATTATAATACAGAGTACATAAATATCAACAAGGGAGCACGTATGTAGATTTGTAAAGAATAACTGGATAATTTTCTCAACAATACTTTCTGAAAAATGGATCTTAAATACACAACACATTTTGGCAAAATAAATAAACAGCAGTTGTTTGCTATTTTTTTAGTAGAAATATAGTAATATCCATAAGAGACTGGTATCACAAGTATAAAAACTTCTGTTTCAAACAGTTCTATGTGTAACAAATACAGATCCCCACAAAATAGATTAAAAACCATCACTAAATATATATAAAAGGGTAGCCATCTAATTATTACATGTAGAATTTCTTCTTTTTCCTTATCTTCCTTTATTTTATTATTATTTTTTTAAAGATTTTATTTATCTATTTGACAGACAGAGATCACAAGTAGGCAGAGAGACAAGCAGAGAGAGAGAGGAAAGCAGGCTCCCCACTGAGCAGAGAGCCTGATGTGGGGCTCGATCCCAGGACCCCGGGACCACGACCTGAGCTGAAGGCAGAGGCCCCAACCCACTGAGCCACACAGGCACCCATCTTCCTTTATTTTAAAGGGAATATGTATGGAAGCCAAATATCTTGAATTTTTATTTTTTGGATACTCTTTCTGTTTCTCATAAAATCATGAGAGATCATTCATGAACTATATGTAAGTTATATCAGTATAAATAATTTTAAGTATATAAGTCTAATTCAAGAATAAGTTTTTGGTTAGGACGCCTGGATGGCTCAGTTGGTTAAGCGGGTGCCTTCAGCTCAGGTCATGATCCTAGGGTCCTGGGATCGAGTCCTACCTCGGGCTCCTTGCTCAGCAGGGAGCCTCCTTCTCCCTCTGCCTCTGTCTGCCTGTGCTCTCTCTCTCTCTCTCTGACAAATAAATAAAATCTTTAAAAAAAAGAATAAGTTTTTGGTTAACCAACATATTTTGGCTTTATATAAATGGCCATGGTTTATGTAATATACATCAATCTTTATAATTTGCAAAGACAGCTAGTATTAAGCAATCTATTAATGTAATATACCACCATAATAAAATAAAGAAGAAAAAAATGATCATCTGACATATGCTGAAAAAGCATTATATAAGATGCAATATTCATTAATGGTAAACATACAGTTAGGAAACTGGCAAAAGAACATCTTCAATTTGATGAAATCTTACTTTAAAAAAACAAACATATTGGTGACATTTTAAAAAGCATTCCTAGTAAAGTTATGAAAGACAAGGAATTCCTCAATCTTTGCTTCTTTTCACCAATTTACTGGAGACCCTAGCCAGAGAAATAAATAAGAGAAGACAAGAATAAGAAGGTTTCAGAGGGGAGAAGAGTGGGGGGAATGGGGTAGCCTGATGGGTGTTAAGAAGGGCATGTGTCATAATGAGCACTGGGTGTTATATGCAAATAATGAATCATAGAACACTATATCTCAGCAGTTTTGATTTGAATTTCCCTGATGGCTAATGATGATGAACATTTTTTCATGTGTTTGTTGACTCTTTGCATATCTTCTTTAGAGAAGTGTCTGTTCATGTCTTCTGCCCATTTTTTTTTGACTTGATCATTTGTTTTTTGAGTGTTGAGGTTAAGAAGTTTTTCATAGATCTTGGATATTAGCCTCGACTGTAGTGTCATTTGCAAATATCTTCCCCCATTCCATGGGTTACCTCTTCATTTTGTTGACTGTTTCTTTTGCTGTGCAGAAGCTTTTTATTTTGATGAAGTCCCAAAAGTTCATTTTTGCTTTTGTTTCCCTTGCCTTTGGAGAAGTGTTTTGAAAAAAGTTGCTGTGGCCAATGCCAACATCAAAAACTAATGATGTGTCTGATAGCCATTTGTATATCTTCTTTGGAGAAGTGTCTGTTCATGTCTTCTGCCCTATTTTTGACATGATTATCTGGGGTTGTTTTTGTTTTTGTTTTGATGTTGAGTTTGAAGAGTTCTTTTATCTTTAATTTAAAAAAATTTTTTTTATTAACATATGATGTATTATTAGTCCTGGCATACAGGTCTGTGAATAGCCAGGTTTACACACTTCACAGATCTCACCATAGCACATATCCTCCCCAATGTCCATAACCCAACCACCCTCTCCCTATGAGGAGTTCTTTATAGATCTTGGATATGAGCCCTTTTTCTGTAGTGTCATTTGTGAATATCTTCTCCCATTCTGTGGGTTGCCTCTTTGTTTTGTTTACTGTTTCCTTTGTTGTGCAGAAGCTTTTTATCCTGAACCACACTGAGATACCCTTACACCAGTTAGAATGGCCAAAATTAACAAGGCAAGAGACAACAAGTGTTGGAGAGGTTGTAGAGAAAGGGGAACACTCTTACACTGTTGGTGGGAATGCAAGTTGGTACAGCCACTTTGGAAACAGTGTGGATATTCCTTAAGAAATTAAAAATAGAGTTACCCTATGACCCTGCAATTGCACTACTGGGTATTTACCCCAAAGACACAGATGTAGTGAAAAGAAGGGCCATTTGTACCCCAATGTTCATAGCAGCAATGGTTACAATTGCCAAACTGTGGAAAGAGCCAAGATGCCCTTCAACAGATGAATGGATAAAGAGGATATATATGAACTATATAGTTCATATATACAATGGAATATTATGCATCCCTCAGAAAGGATGAATACCCAACTTTACTATCAACATGGACAGGACTGGAGGAGATTACACTGAGTGAAATAAGTCAAGCAGAGAGTCAATTATCAAATGGTTTCACTTACTTGTGGAGCATAAGGAATAACATGGAGGACATTAGGAAAAGGAAAGGAGAAGTAAATTGGGGAAAATCAAGGTGGAGATGAAGCATGAAGGACTGTGGACTCTGAGAAACTGAGGGTTTTGGAAGGGGGAGGTGAGCCTGGTGGTGGGTATTAAGGAGGGCACGTATTGAATGGAGCACTGAGTGTGGTGCATAAACAACGAATCTTAGGGGGCACCTGGGTGGCTCAGTGGGTTAAAGCCTCCGCCTTTGGCTCAGGTCATGATCCCAGGGTCCTGGGATCGAGCCCCACATCGGGCTCTCTGCTTGGCGGAGAGCCTGCTTCTCCCTCTCTCTCTCTGCCTGCCTCTCTACTTACTTGTAATCCCTGTCTGTCAAATAAATAAATAAAATCTTTAAAAAAAAAACATGAATCTTGGAACAAGGAAAAAATAGAATTAAATTTAAGAAAACTTTCTTAGATAAAACCAATTAAAGATTAATAAAATTATTTTCAAGAGAAAAAAACTAATGATGTACAGTATGGTGACTAACATAAAAAAAGAACTATATTTGCAAATGTTATCAGTGTCTACATAGAAAGTCCCAAGGAATCCAAAGACAAACCAATAAAACTAATAAGCTTCATTAGTAAGTTTTCATGAAACACAAATGGCTAATAAACATGAAAATCTACTCCACCTTATCAGCCATCAGGATAGGAATTGGATACAAGTCAAACTGATGAAAATCTGAAGATATCATGAATTGATGAAGATACAGGAAAACAGGAATTTCCATATGTTGGTGGTGGAATTGTAAATTGTCACAGTCGTTTTGGAAGGCAAATTTACATTTTCCAGTCAATCGAAGTGTCCCCACCCTGTGTGCTCCAGAGGAACTCTTACATGTTGACAAGCAGACTTATACAAGAGTATTTATAGAAGCATTACTCATAATAGTGGACAACTTAAGACAACCTAAATATGAAGCAATGGGAGAATAGACAAGTTGTGTTTTATTCATACAATGGAGTAACACATTGCAGTGAAGTGAATGAACAATATCTACTGGTATCAATACAAGCAAAAACAAAAACAGATATAGAAAAATGTTCATTATGTTACCATTGACTTAAAATTTTTTTAAAAGTGAGGGAAGAGGAAAGATGGCAGAATTGTAGGGGACCTGAAAGAAGGTGCCCTACAATTCCACCACCTTCTCAACTAATGTATCTGTAATGTTTTATTGTCTTAGAAAATAGAAAGCAGACATAGAAGAGGTTATAATTTGATAAGTCTGGGTGGTATCTATATCAGTTTTGTATTTTCTATCCTGTGTAGATTTTAGATATTTAATTAATAAATATATTAAATAAAAATAAATCAGCACCAGATTAAGTCCCATAGTTGGAAAGATTTAATTCTGTATCTTTTACATTTCTGCCCCCTAAAAATGTCATTTGCAGAAAAAGAATTTCAATATAGTCACGTCCAGAGAGAAATGGTAACTGAGTCTGAATATATGTGTATTGGAATGATAAGATAAAAGGCTTTGTTATGCTCAAGGGGTGAAAATTAATTTAATATTAGCTTTAGTACCAAATTAGTTAAGGCAGAAACTGGGTTATTGTTGGAATAAAATTTCACAACATATTTCAAGTCAAAAGAGATATGTACTATTTTGAGTTATCCAAGCCATTGCTATTTCCATTTGAAGTACTTGGTATAATATCACTAAATCTCAAAATACTATTTGTCATAGGTTTCAGACTTTCATAGCAGAGAGGCACTCAATAGGATCATTTGGCAGAGTTTATCTCCTTTAAAAGGGAATGCATCAGTAGCATTTTAGCAAGAAAATCTTTATTTGGCAAAAAAAAAAATAGAAATAATTTGAGCAGTAGACATATTAGAAATTTGCTTATTTGGGGTAGATATCTGAATTTTAAAGACTATATTTTGAATAGTTGCAATTTATTTTTATAAAATATCAGTTGTGATGTAAAGCAGTGGCTTTTCTGTGTCTCACCATGGGAGGTCTTAATGGACCAGAGCAGCATCAGGTACAGAAAGAAAACAGTGAGGGTGGTGCCAGAGCAACAGGATGCCAGATACTTCTAAGATCTCACCACTATCCTGAAGACGAGATGATGGGTAATTACAAAGTCTTACTAGAAATGCATCTGAATATTATTTGTCATATGCCATATATATTATATTAAGAATGTTAGATACTGACAAATGTTGATGAAGAAATGGATGAAGAACAAGTGTCTGAACAAGGAGGGTTCACTAAATGCCAGCACTTCAACTGAATTGGTAAAGTAAGAATATCTTACAAAATGGTGTTTGAGGACAGGGGCAAAGATGGTGGAGGAGTAGGGGACCATATTTCAATACCATTCCTTGAACTGAGCTGTATATCTACCAGACCATCCTGAACACCCACAAAATCAGCCTGTGATGAAGGAGATATATCTGGATCTCTATAAACAGAATATATCAAATGGTTGTTCCCCAGGTATGAAGCAGGGAGCTGTGATTCTGCTGGCAGATATTGGAAGATAAACAGAAGAGGGAGGGAGCCTCCAGGATCCTGCACCACTGGAGTGCAAAAGCCTCCTTTGATGGGGACTGGGCACAAACTCCACAGACTGGTAGTGATGGAGAAAGGACTTTAGGGCAGCCCCCAGACTGAAACCTGGAGCCGTGGGGGCATGAGTGTGAACTGAGGGCAGCTGGCAGTTTTAGAAGCACAAAGGGCAGAGATATGCCTGGATCTGGAAGTAAGGGCTGGAGTGCTGCATGGGGCACACAACCTAGGATGCTGCCATTTTGGGCAGTATAGACAGGAGCATGGACAATGTGAGGAGTAGACTGTGATCTCTGTATTCTAATACAGAGGTTTGGATATGGTCACTTCTGCTCTGACTCTTGGGGGGGATGTGGAAAGCCACGGGAGAAAGCTTCCAATCAACAAACACCCCCGAAAACAGATTGTCACTGAGCCCATCCCTCCCCAAGGGGGCAGGGTAACTCTGCCCAAACAGTGTTGCCTGAGTAACAGCACAGCAGACCTCTCCCTCAGAAGACATGATGGAAGAATAAGAGGCCAACAACCCTAAGGTCCCTATAAAACAAGTGCATCTTGCTTGGGTATGGGTCAATAATTTGGATCTCTACATTCCCTCAATCACCCCTCAAGAGAATGACTAAGAGGAGGAACCCCCAACACAGGAAAAACTCAAAGACTGTGACCTCTGCCACAGAACTAGTGGATAGGGATATAAGCAAGATATCAGAAATAGACTTCAGGGTAAGAGTTATGCAGACAATAGCTAGGGTGGGGAAAACTACTAATGGTAACATAGATCCTCAAAGGGAAGAAATGAGAGCTGATCTGGCAGAACTTAAAAATGTTATCAATATGATCCAATCTAATCTAGATACTTTAACAGCTAGGGTAAACAAGGTAGAAGAACAAATTTGTGATTTAGAAGACAAACTGATAGAAAAAAAGGAACAAGAGGAGGCCTGGGCCAAACAGCTTAAAATCCATGAAAACAAAATTAGAGAAATAAATGATGCCACAAAACATTCCAATGTCAGAATTATTGGGATCCCTGAGGGGGTGGAGAGAAAGAGAGGATAGAAGATATAGTTGAGCAAATTGTACCTGAGAACTTCCCTACTCTGGGGAATGAAACAAGCATTTATGTACTCAAAGCAGAGAGGACCCCCTCTCAAAATCAAGGTAAACAGACCAATGCCCTAGCATGTAACAGTAAAACTTGCAAATCTTAGAACCAAGGGAGCCATACTAAGGGCAGTAGAGGGAAGAGATTCCTCATGTACAGAGGAACAACAGAATAACATCAGACCTGTCCACAGGACCTGGCAAGCCAGAAAGGGCTTGCAAGATATATTCGGGGTACTAAATGAGAAGAATATGCAGCCAAGAATACTTTATCTGGAAAGGCTGTCATTCACAATGGATGTAGAGACAAGGAACTTCCAGGACTGGCAGAAGCTGAAAGAATATGTGACCGCTAAACCAACCTGGTAAGAGATAATAAGGAAGGTTCTGTAAAAGGAGGAAGACACCAAGAGTGATATAGAACAGAAATATACAGAGAAAATCTGTAGAAACAAGGACTTCACAGCCAACATGATGACAATAAAATCATATCTTTCAATAATCACTCTTAATTTGAATGGCCTAAATGTTCCATAAAATGGCACAGAGTTGCAGAATGGATAAAACGACAGGATTCATCCATCTGCTGTCTATAAGAGACTCATTTTGAACCTAAAGACACCTCTAGATGGAAAGCGAAAGGATGGAGGAGCATCTTTCATGCCAGTGGACCTCAAAAGAAAGCTGAGGTAGCAATTCTCATATCAGATGAACTAGATTTTAAGTTAAGGCTGTAGTTAGGGATACAGAAGGACACTATATCATTCTTAAAAGGTCTATCCAACAAGAAGATCTAACAATTGTAAATATCTATGACCCCAACATGGGAGCAACCAACTACATAAGCCAACTATTAACCAAAATAAAATGACATATTGATAATAACATGTTAATTTTAGGAGACCTCAACACTCCACTCTCAGCAATGGACAGATCATCTAAAGAAGACAAACAAAGAAACAAGAGCTTTGAATGACACACTGGACCAGATGGACCTCATAGATATATACAGAATATTCCACCCCAAAACAATAGAATACTCATTCTTCTCAAGACCACATGGAACTTTCTCCAGAATAGACCACATACTGGGTCACACATCAGGTCTTAATCAATACCAAAAGGTTGTCTCAGACCACAGTGCTTTGAAACTGGAACTCAATCACAAGAAAAAGTTTGGAAGAAATTCAAACACTTGGACACTAAAGACCATCCTGCTCAAGAATGTTTAGGTCAACCAGGAAACTAAAGAAGAGCTTAAACAATTCATGGAAACCAATGATAACAAAGACACATCAGTCCAAAACCTATGGGATATGGCAAAGGCAGTCCTAAGGGGGAAATACATAGCCATCCAAGCCTCACTCAAAAAATAGAAAAATCCAAAATATACAAACTCTCTCTACACCTCAAAGAACTGGAGGTGTGGTTCCACCTTAATGGAACCACACCTCCTTAGCCTAACAAATTAAGCCTAACCCATGCACGGGAAGGGAAATAATCACAGTTAGAGCAGAAATCAATGAATTAGAAACCAGAAATACAGTAGAAAATATCAAAGAAACTAGAAACTGGTTCTTTGAAAGAATTAATAAGATCAATAAACTACTGGCCAGACTTACCCAAAAGAAAAGACAAAGGACCCAAATTAATAAAATTATGAATGAAAGGGGAGATATCACAACTAACAGGAAAGAAATAGAAAAAATCATCAGAAATTATTATCAACAGCTATGTGCCAATAAATAAAGCAACCTGGAAGAAATGGATGCATTCTTGGAAACCTATATACATCCAAGAGTGAAACAGGAAGAAATTAACAACCTGAACATACCAACAACCATTAAAGAGATTGAAGTAGTGATTAAAAACCTCCCAGAAAACAAGAGCCCAGGACTTGATGGATTCCCTGGGGATTTCTACCAAACATTCAAGAAAGAAAAAATACCTATTCTCCTGAAGCTGTTTCAAAAATAGAAACAGAAGGAAAACTTCCAGATTCATTCTATGAGGCCAGCATTACTTGATCCCCAAACCAGGCAAAGACCCCATCATAAAGGAGAATGTCAGACCCATATCCCTGATGAATATGATGTCAAAATTCTCAATAAGATCCTAGCTAAAAGGATCCAACAGTACATTAAAAGGATTATCCACCATGACCAGGTGGGATTTATCCCTGGGAGGCAAGAGTGATTCAACTTTCACAAATCAATCAATGTGATAGAACACATTAATAAGAGGAGAGAGAAGAATCACATGGTCTTCTCAATTGATACAGAAAAAGCATTTGACAAAATACAGCATCCTTTCCTGATTAAAACCCTTCAGAAGTATAGGGATAGAGGGAACATTCCTCAATTTTATAAACTCCATCTATGAAAAGCCTACAAAGAATATCATTCTCAATTCCTGATCCTTTAAGATCAGGAACATGACAAGGATGCCCACTCTCGCCACTATTGTTCAACATAGTACTAGAAGTCCTAGTAACAGCAATCAGAAAACAAAAAGAAATGAAAAGTATCCAAATAGGCAAAAATAAAAGAAGGCAAACTCTCTCTCTTTACAGATGACATGACACTTTTTGTGGAAAACTCCAAAGATGCCACCCTAAAATTACTAGAACTCATATAGCAATTCAATAATGTAGCAGAATACAAAATCAATGCACAGAAAACAGTTGCTTTCTTATACACTAGCAATATAACTGTAGGAAGAGAAATTAGAGAATCGATCCATTTATAATAGCACCAAAAACCATAAGATATCTTTGAATAAACCTAACCAAAGAGGTAAAGGATTTATAGGAACTACGGAACACTCATGAAAGAAATTGAAGAAGACACAAAAAGATGGAAGACCATTCCATGTTCATGGATTGGAGGAATAAATGTTGTTAAAATGTCTATACTGCCCAGAGTAATATATACTTCCAATGCCATCCCAATCAAAATATCAATGGCATTTTTCAACGTGATGGAAGAAACAATCCTAAAATTTGTATGGAACCAGAAGAGACCCTGAACTTCCAAAGAAATGTTGAAAAAGAAAAACAAAGCTGGGGGCTTCACATTGCCTGATTTCAAACTATATTACGAAGCTGTCATCACCAATGCAGCATGATACTGGCAAAAAAAGAGACACATAAGTCAATGGAACAGAATAGAGAGCCCAGATATGGCCCCTCAACTCTACAGTCAAATAATCTTCTACAAAGCAAGAAAAAAAATATCCAATGGGAAAAAGTCAGTCTCTTCAATAAATAGTGCTGGGAAAATTGGACAACTGTATAGAGAAGAAAGAAATTTGGCCATTCTCTTACACCATACACAAAGATAAACTCAAAATGAGTGAAAGACCTCAATGTGGGACAGGAATCCATCAAAATCTTTGAGGAGAACATGGGCAGTAACCTCTTTGACATCAGCCACAGGACCTTTCTCAAGACACATCTTGAAAGGCAAGCAAAACAAAAGCAAAAATGAACTTTTGGGACTTCGTCAAGATAAAAATCTTCTTAACAGCAAAGGGAACAGTCATCAAAACTAAGAGGCATCCGCGAAGACATTTGCAAATGACAGTACAGATAAAGGGCTGGTAGTGAAGATCTATAAAGAATTTCTCAAACTCAACCCCCCAAAAACAAATACTAAAGTCAATAAATATGCAGAAGATATGAACAGATCTGTTTTCAAAGAAGACATACAAATGGCTAACAGACACATGAAAAAATGTTATCATTAGCCATCAGAGAAATTCAAATCAAAACCACATTGAGAGGGGCGCCTGGGTGGCTCAGTGGGTTAAAGCCTCTGCCTTCAGCTCAGGGCATGATCCCAGAGTCCTGGGATCTAGCCCCACATCCAGCTCTCTGCTTCCTCCTCTCTCTCTCTGCCTGCCTCTCTGCCTGCTTGTGATCTCTGTCTGTCAAATAAATAAATAAAATCTTTAAAAAAAACCACATTGACATATCACCTTACACCAATTAGAATGGCAAAAATTGAGAAGGCAAGAAACAACAAATGTTGGAGAGGTTGTGGAGAAAGTAGAGCCCTCTTACACTGTTGGTGGAAATGCAGTTGGTACAATCACTTTGGAAAACGGTGTGGAGGTTCCTCAAAAAAGTTCAAACAGAAGATGGTGGAGAAGTAGCAGGCTGAGATGATATCAGGTAGCAGGAGATCAGCTAGATAGCTTATCAAACCATTCCAAACACCTACAAATCCAGCAGGAAATTGAAGAGAAGAAGAGAAACAATTCTAGAAACAGAAAATTGACCACTTTCTGAAAGGTAGGACTGGCAAAAAAGTGAATCCAAAGCGACAAAAAGATTGACTGTCGGGGGAGGGGCTGGCTCCCAGCAAGCACAAAATCAGGACTTTTAAAAGTCTGCTCCACTGAGGGACATCACTCCAGAGGCTAAACCGGGGTGAAGCCCACACAGGGACAGTGTGGCCTCAGGTCCCGCGGGGTCACAGAAGGATCAGGGGTGTCTGAGTGTCACAGAGGTCGCAGGTATTAGAGTGAAGCCGGCTACAGAGACAGAGCCAAGGAGTGAGCTCTCAGCTCAGGGTTACCTTGCACCGTAATCCGTGGCACAGGCCACTGCTCTGTGAGTGGGGTCCCCATAAGATCTTGGGTGACCCCCCCCCCAGAAGAGCTCAGGGATCTGCGGAGTTTGGAGACTCCAGGCGGAACTGTGTGCCAGAGAGAGAAATGCTTGGTCACATGCTGGGTGACCTCTGAGCGCAACCGGAGGCCAGGGAGACAGGAGTGATCGAGCGCTTTTCTCCAGCATGGCAGGAGGCCGGAGAGACGGGAGTGATTGAGCACTTTTCTCTGAGGGCGCACTGAGGAGTGGGGCCCCAAACTCTCGGCTCCTCTGGGCGGGAGATTGGGAGGCCACCATTTTCATTCCTGTCCTCCAGAACTCTACGGAAAGCGTTCAGGGAACAAAAGCTCCTGAAAGCAAACCCCAGAGGATTACTTAGCCCGGCCCCTGGTAAGGGCGGAGCAATTCCACCTCAGGCAAAGACACTTGAGAATCACTACAACAGGCCCCTCCCCCAGAAAATCAACAAGAAATCCAGCCAAGACCAAGTTCACTCACCAAGGAGAACAGCGGAATTCCAGAGGAGGAGAAAACAAAGCATGGAATTCATGGCTTTCTCCCCATGATTCCTTAGCCTTGCAAAGTTAATTACTTTTTTTAATTTTATTTTTTTTCTTCTGCTAAATTCTTTTTAACTTTTACCCTTTCCTCTTTTAACATTTTTTAACTAGTTTATCTTAACAATACCTTTCACACGCAAAAAAATAATAATCTTTTTTGAACCTTCATTATTATAGTCATATTTTATCCTTCATTGTATCTAACTTTATTTTTTGTATACACAAAGGGTTTTTATCTTCTAAAAAATTTGGGGTACAACTTCTTCTAATAGACCAAAATACACCCTAAAACTAGCACCGGGCTTGTTCTAGTCTCCAGCCCAAGCAAATTCTCTCCACCTTCTTTTTCTTTATTCTCCCAAACAACTTACCTTATCAACTCCTTTTTTAGAAATTAAAAATTTTTTTTCATCTTTATAGTCCTACTCCATCCCTTCATTGTGTTTACGCTTATATACATTTTTCATTCTTTAAAATTTTGGGAGGTAGTTTCTTCTAAAAGACCAAAATACTCCCAAAATTAAGTAGGTGACCCTGTTCTAGTCACCAGTCTAACATATGTGTATATATATTTTCTTTTTTATAATTTTCTTTATTCGTTATCTTTTAAAAACATTTTTTTTTCCTGAACTTCTTTTTACTCCCTTTCTCCCCACCAAGATTTGAGGTCTCTTCTGACTTGGTTAAAGCACATTTTACTGGGATCTTTGCCATCCTTTTAGTATTTTATTTGCTCCTTCATATATTCTTATCTGGACAAAATGACAAGGTAGAAAAACACACCACAAAAAAAAAAAAAAGAACAAGAGGCAGTACCGAAGGCTAGGGACCTAATCAATAAGGACATGGGTAATACGTCAGATCTAGAGTTCAGAATGATGATTCTCAAGGTTCTAGCTGGGCTCGAAAAAGGCATGGAAGATATTAAAGAAACCCTGTCCAGAGAAATAAAAGCCCTGTCTGGAGAAATAAAAGAACTAAAATCTAACCAAGTTGAAATTTAAAAAGCTATTAATGAGATGCCATAAAAATGGAGGCTCTTACTGCTAGGATAAATGAGGCAGAAGAAAGAATTAGTGATATAGAAGACCAAATGACAGAGAATAAAGAAGCTGAGCAAAAGAGAGACAAACAACTACTAGACCACAAGGGGAGAATTCATGAGATAAGTAATACCACAAGACGAAACAACATTAGAATAATTGGGATTCCAGAAGAAGAAGAAAAAGAAAGGGGAGCAGAAGGTATATTGGAGAGAATTATTGTAGAGAATTTCCCTAATATGGCAAAGGGAACAAGCATCAAAATCCAGGAGGTGCAGAGAACCCCCCTCAGAATCAATAAGAATAGGTCCACACCCCGTCACCTAATAGTAAAATTTACAAGTCTTAGCAACAAAGAGAAAATCCTGAAAGCAGCCCAGGACAAGTCTGTAACATACAATGGTAAAAATATTAGATTGGCAGTGGACTTATCCACAGAGACCTGGCAGGCCAGAAAGAACTGGCATAATATATTCAGAGCACTAAATGAGAAAAAACATGCAGCCAAGAATGCTATATCCAGCTAGGCTATCATTGAAAATAGAAGGAGAGATAAAAAGCTTCCAGGACAAACAAAAACTGAAAGAATTTGCAAACACCAAACGAGCTCTACAGGAAATATTGAAAAGGGTCCTCTAAGCAAACAGACACCCTAAAAGTAGTAGACCAGAAAGGAACAGAGACAATATACAGCAACAGTTACCTTACAGGCAATACAATGGCACTAAACTCATATCTCTCAATAGTTACCCTGAATGTAAATGGGCTAAATGCCCCAGTCAAAAGACACAGGGCATCAGAATGGATAAAAAAACAAAACCCATCAATATGCTGTCTACAAGAAACTCATTTTAGACCCGAAGAAACCTCCAGATTTAAAGTGAGGGGGTGGAAAACAATTTATCATGCTAATGGACATCAAAAGAAAGCTGGGGTGGCAATCCTTATATCAGAACAATTAGACTTTAAGCCAAAGACTATAATAAGAGATGAGGAAGGACACTATATCATGATCAAAGGGTCTGTCCAACAAGAAGATCTAACAATTTTAAATATCTATGCCCCTAACGTGGGAGCAGCCAACTATATAAACCAATTAATAACAAAATCAAAGAAACACATCGACAATAATGCAATAATAGTAGGGGACTTTAATACTCCCCTCACTGAAATGGACAGATCATCCAAGCAAAAGATCAACAAGGAAATAAAGGCCTTAAATGACACTGGGCCAGATGGACATCACAGATCTATTCAGAACATGCCATCCCAAAGCAACAGAATACACATTCTTCTCTAGTGCACATGGAACATTCTCCAGAATAGATCACATCCTGGGTCATAAATCAGGTCTCAACCGGTATCAAAAGATTGGGATCATTCCCTGCATATTTTTAGACCACAATGCTCTGAAGCTAGAACTCAATCACAAGAGGAAATTTGGAAAGAACCCAAATACATGGAGACTAAACAGCATCCTTCTAAAGAATGAATGGGTCAACCAGGAAATTAAAGAAGAATTGAAAAAATTCATGGAAACAAATGATAATGAAAACACAATGGTTCAAAATCTGTGGATACAGCAAAGGCAGTCCTGAGAGGAAAATATATAGCAATGTTTCTTGTCTCTCAAGAAACAAGAAAGGTCTCAAATACACAACCTAACACTACACCTAAGGGAGCTGGAGAAAGAACAACAAAGAAAGCCTAAGCCCAGCAGGAGAAGAGAAATCATAAAGATCAGAGCAGAAATCAATGAAATAGAAACCAAAAAAACAATAGAACAAATCAATGAAACTAGGAACTGGTTCTTTGAAAGAATTAATAAGATTGATAAACACCTGGCCAGACTTATCAAAATGAAAAGAGAAAGGACCCAAATAAATAAAATCATGAATGAAAGAGGAGAGACCACAGCCAACACCAAAGAAATACAAACAATTATAAGAACATATTATAAGCAAATCTACGCTAGCAAATTTGACAATCTGGAAGAAATGGATGCATTCCTAGAGACATATAAACTACCACATCTGAACCAGGAAGAAATAGAAAACCTGAACAGACCCATAACCAGTAAGGAGATTGAAACAGTCATCAAAAATCTCCAAACAAACAAAAGCCCAGGGCCAGATGGCTTCCCAGGGGAATTCTACAAAACATTTAAAGAAGAATTGATTCCTATTCTCCTGAAACTATTCCAAAAAATAGAAATGGAAGGAAAACTTCCAAACTCATTTTATGAAGCCAGCATCCCCTTGATCCCCAAACCAGACAAGGATCCCATCAAAAAAGAGAATTACAGACCCATATCCTTGATGAACAGAGATGCGAAATTCTCACGAAAATACTAGCCAATAGGATCCAACAGTACATTAAAAGGATTATTCACCACAACCAAGTGGGATTTATTCCAGTGCTGCAAGGTTGGTTCAACATCCACAAATCAATCAATGTGATACAATACATTAATAAAAGAAAGAACAAGAACCATATGATACTCTCAATAGATGCTGAAAAAGCATTTGACAAAGTACAGCATCCCTTCCTGATCAAAACTCTTCAAAGTGTAGGGATAGAGGGCACATACCTCAGTGTTATCAAAGTCACTTATGAAAAACCCACCACAAATGTCATTCTCAATGGAGAAAAACTGAGAGCTTTTCCACTAAAGTCAGGAACACAGCAGAGATGTCCATTATCACCACTGCCATTCAACATAGTACTAGAAGTCCTAGCCTCAGCAATCTGACAATAAAAAGAAATTAAAGGCATCCAAATCAGCAAAGAAGAAGTCAAACTATCACTCTTTGCAGATGATATGATACTATATGTGGAAAACTCAAAAGACTTCACTCCAAATCTGCTAGAACTTGTACAGGAATTCAGTAAAGTGTCAGGATATAAAATCAATGCACAGAAATCAGTTGCATTTCTTTACACCAACAACAAGACAGAAGAAAGAGAAATTAAGGAGTCAATCACATTTACAATTACACCCAAAACCATAAGATAGCTGGGAATAAACCTAACCAAAGAGGCAAAGAATCTGTACTCAGAAAACTATAAAGTATTCATGAAAGAAATTGAGGAAGACACAAAGAAATGGAAAAATGTTCCATGCTCATGGATTAGAAGAACAAATATTGTGAAAATGTCTATGCTGTCTATAGCAATCTACACATTTAATGCAATACCTATCAAAATACCATCCATGTTTTCACAGAAATGGAACAAATAATCCTAAAATATATATGGAACCAGAAAAGACCTCAAATAGCAAAAGGAATATTGAAAAAGAAAGCCATGTGTCACTAGCCATTAGGGAGATTCAAATTAAAACCACATTGAGATACCACCTTACACCAGTTAGAATGGCCAAAATTAGCAAGAGAGGAAACAACGTGTGTTGGAAAGGATGTGGAGAAAGGGGAACCCTCTTACACTGCTGGTGGGAATGCAAGTTGGTGCAGCCACTTTGGAAACAGTGTGGAGATTCCTCAAGAAAATAAAAATAGACCTTCCCTATCACCCTGCAATAGCACTATTGGCTATTTACCCCAAAGATACAGATGTAATGAAAAGAAGGGCCATCTGTACCCCAATGTTTATAGCAGCAATGGCCGTGGTCACCAAACTGTGGAAAGAACCAAGACGCCCTTCAACGGACGAATGGATAAGGAAGATGTGGTCCATATACCCTATGGAGTATTATGCCTCCATCAGAAAGGATGAATACCCAACTTTTGTATCGACATGGATGGGACTGGAAGAGATTATGCTGAGTGAAATAAGTCAAGCAGAGAGACTCAAATATCATATGGTTTCACTTATTTGTGGAGCATAACAAATAACATGGAGGACATGGGGAGATGGAGAGGAGAAGGGATTTGAGGGAAATTGGAAGGGGAGGTGAACCATGAGAGGCTATGGACTCTGAAAAACAATCTGAGGGTTTTGAAGGGGGAGGGGGTGGGAGGTTGGGGGAGCCAGGTGGTGGGTATTAAGGATGGCACGTATTGCATGGGGCACTGGGTGTGATGCAAAAACAATAAATACTGTTACGCTGAAAAGAAATTTAAAAAATGCAAATAAAAAAATCCAAAAGAAATAAAGAAATAAGAAAGAAAAAGAAAGCCAAAGTTGGTGGCATCACAATTCTGGACTTCAAGCTCTATTACAAAGCTGTCATCATCAAGACAGTATGGTACTGGCACAAAAACAGACACATAGATCAATGGAACAGAATAGAGAGCCCAGAAATAAACCCTCAACTGTATTGTCAACTAATCTTCTACAAAGCAGGAAAAAATGTTCATTCGAAAAAAGGCAGCCTCTTCAACAAATGGTGTTGGGAACATTGGACAGCCACATGCGGAAAAATAAAACTAGAGCATTTCCTTACACAACACATGAAAATAGACTCAAAATGGATGAAGG
This sequence comes from Lontra canadensis, assembly GCF_010015895.1. Lineage (NCBI taxonomy): Eukaryota > Metazoa > Chordata > Mammalia > Carnivora > Mustelidae > Lontra > Lontra canadensis. The sequence continues at coordinate 9,406,742 of NW_022631051.1, forward strand.
ACCTCAATGTGAGAAAGGAATCCATCAAAATCCTTGAGGAGAACACAGGCAGCAACCTCTTCGACCTCAGCTGCAGCAACTTCTTCCTAGGAACATCACCAAAGGCAAGGGAAGAAAAGACAAAAATGAACTATTGGGACCTCATCAAGATCAAAAGCTGTTGCACAGCAGATTAAACAGTTAACAAAACCAAAAGACCACTGACAGAATGGGAGAAGATATTTGCAAATGACATATCAGATAAAAGGCTAGTATCCAAAATCTATAAAGGACTTATCAAATGGAACACCCAAAGAACAAATAATCCAATCAAGAAATGGGCAGAGGTCATGAACAGACATTTCTGCAAAGAAGACATCCAGATGGCCAACAGACACATGAAAAAGTTCTCCACATCACTTGGCATCAAGGAAGTACAAATCAAAACCACAATGAGATACCACCTCACACCAGTCAGAATGGCTAAAATTAACAAGTCAGGAAATGATAGATGCTGGCAAGGATGTGGAGAAAGGGGAACCCTCCTACACTGTTGGTGGGAATGCAAGCTGGTGCAACCAGTCTGGAAAACAGCATGGAGGTTCCTCAAAAAGGTGAAAATAGAGCCACGTTACAACCCAGCAATTACACTACTGGGTATTTACCCCAAAGATACAAATGTAGTGATCCATAGGGGCACATGCACCCGAATGTTTATAGCAGCAATGTCCACAATAGCCAAACTATGGAAAGAAACTAGATGTCCATCAACAGATGCATGGATAAAGAAGATGTGGTATATATAATGGAATACTATGCAGCCATCAAAAGAAATGAGATCTTGCCATTTGTGACAATGTGGATGGAACTAGAGGGTATTATGCTTAGCGAAATAAGTCAATCAGAGAAAGACAACTATCATATGATCTCCCTGATATGAGGAAGTGGAGATGCAATGTGGGGGGTTTGGGGGGTAGGAAAAGAATAAATGAAACAAGATGGGATTGGGAGGAAGACAAACCATAAGGGACTCTTAATGTCACAAAACAAACTGAGGGTGGCCGGGGGGAGGGGTAGGGAGAGGGTGGTGGGGTTACGGACATTGGGGAGCTTATGTGATATGGTGAGTGCTGTGAAGTGTGTAAACCTGGCGATTCACAGACCTGTACCCCTGGGGTTAGTAATACATTATATGTTTATTAAAAAACTAAAAAAGAAAAAAAAAGAAAAGCTCAAACAGAGCTACACTATGACCTGGCAATTGCACTACTGGGTATTTACCCCAAAGATACAGATGTAGTGAAAAGAAGGGGCACATGCACCCCAATGCTCATAGCAGCAATGTCTACAATAGCCAATAGAAATAGCTGAGATGCCTTTCAACAGACAAATGGATAAGAGAAATGTGGTCCATATATACAATGGAATATTACTCAGGCATCAGAAAGGATGAATACTCAACGTTTGCATTAACATGGAGGGGACTTCAGGGGATTATGCTAAGTGTAATAAGTCAAGCAGAGAAAGTCAGTTATCACATGGTTTCACTTACTTGTGGAGCATAAGGAATAGCATGGAGGACAACAGAAGAAAGGAAAAATGAAGGGGTGGGTATTGGAGGGGAAGATGAAGCATGAGAGACTATAGACTGTGAGAAACAGGATTTTAGAGGGGAGGGGATTGAGGGATGGGTTAGCCCATGATAGGTATTAAGGAGGGCACGTATTGCGTGGAGCACTGGATGTTATATACAAATAATGAATCATGGAACACTACGTCACATACTAATGAGGTACTGTATGGTGAATAATATAATGTAATTTAAAAAATTAAAATAAAAAATGGTTCTCAAACAGGTCCATTTTGCATGGGATATTCTGTAGTATTTACACAAATAATTTTACTTTATATATGTTTTCTTACATCCACATGCATATAAATACTATAAGTAAATTAATACAAGCATCTTTCTGAGATCTCAAACTTACCTTCACTGCATTCAGAATATTTTTGTGGAACAAGTAAGTTATGCTGGTCTTGAATGAATTAGCTAAATCCTGTTAATTGTACCCCCTTTGAGTCTAAGTTGAGATAATTTTAACTCAAAGGAATAAAATAAATATTACCTGCTTCTGAAATTGTAACTTCCTGTTGTTCCCTAAAAGTCAAAATTAGACATGTTTAAATTTCTAATTTAAAATGTCTTTAAATTCACCTAACTTGCTTACTACACTTACTTATACCAGTGTGTACACTATTATTCCAGTTGGCTTGAGTCTGGTGCCAAGGACACAAAATTTGTAGTTGTTTTCTCTCCAAAAGCAATAAGGCTTTGCTTGGGTTTGTGGTGCAGGCCCCTAGAAAATCATGCACAATGTCCATAAGCATATACTCTGGTTGCTGGAGAAGCATCATTATTTTTGAATGTGAAGGGAAACATGCAACATAGAGAAAAATGAATGAGTACATAAGTAGTATCTCCTCTATATAGTCTGAATATCTGAAAACCTCTCTGTGCATCTGCACCACCATGTGGAAAGCTGCTGGCCAAGTCTGCAGGCATGGGCACTGCCTGAAGCTGACAGCTGGGTAACATTGTCTTCATTTTTGCTGTTGCATGCACTTTGTCCTTCATGAACCTGGGCTGGGGAAGACCTGCACAATTCTTGTCATGTAAACCTGATACTGGAAGATTGGGAACTGTCAGTCTTCTTGTGATATTACCATTTCCAAGAGCCATTAAAATATCTCTGTCGCCTTTATACATGGAGACTCTGCTTGAGTTCAACAAAGGAGGACATTATAAGGGGCAAATGATACTAAAATCTAACTGTGCTTGGGAAGCTTTGATTTTTCTGTCTACTGGCTTTTAACATTGATGTTGAGATGTATTGGACTTCTCTCTTTCTTGGTATCTTATGATAAAAATAATGGTAATTATACCTAAGAATATTGGGGAAAGATTAATCAAGTTCTTTAGAACTGGAGGTGTCTCATTGGTCACAGACCAAATGGCTTTTAGTGGCTCCCCATGAGGCTGGCTATTCTGAATAGCAGGGGTGATAAGTCCAGGCTACTCATGCTCAGGGCCTTGTCACTCCCTGGTCCCTGGAGGCTTGCAGTACACCACCTAAATTTTGAAAACCACTGGCCTCATCCAACTCTCTCATTACAAGTATTAGTAAAAATTAGGAAATTACCAAAAACTTATCATAATAGGACAGGAATCTAGATCTCCTGCTCCAGCCAAATGGTATTTCCTACTGCACCACAATTCATCCTATAAAATGAGAAAGGTTTAATTTGTTGTTCCTGTCTTGGATGAAAATGCTACTCAGTGCCCCATGTGCCTCATGAGGTTATGGGATGACAGTGATGAAGCAGTGTAGGGTGTTGTATTTCCTATCAAAGAAGATTTAACATGCAGAGCAACACATCAGAGATGAACCCAGAATTGGGCCCTTTGTGGATAGGTGGGCCAGGGGATACCTGGGAATATGGCATTCTCATTACTTACTGTTCTCAAGGTCTTCTCTTTTGGTTTGAATGAGAAGGTGGAATTTTTTTATTCATAAGAATCTGAGAGAAAGAGGAAACTGAGGTGAAAAAAGGAAATGGAATGATATAGGCCTCTTCTCCAGGCCTGATAGTAGGTTCTCATCGAGAGAAGGTTTAGAGAGGGAAATGCAGAGAGAACTGTTTGCCAAGGTGGCTTTGTGAGACGCTGAGCATAAGATGTGAGAAGCAAGGGCACCTGGGTGGCTCAGTCTTTAAGCATCTGCCTTCAGTTCAGGTCATGATCCCAGAGTCCTGGGATCAAACCCCATGTCAAGCTCCCTGCTCAGTGGGGAGTCTACTCCCTCTGCCTCTGCTCCTCCCCCTGCTCATGCTCTCTCTCTCTCACTCTCTCATAAAGAAAAAAGAAAGAAAGAAAAAGAAGAAAGAAAGAAAGAAAGAAAGAAGAAAGAAAAAGAAAGAAAGAAAGAAAGAAGAAAGAAAGAAAGAAAGAAAGAAAGAAAGAAAGAAAGAAAGAAAGAAAGAAAGAAAAGGAAGGAAGGAAAAGAAAGAATGGAAGTATCCTTAAAAGGAAGAAGAAGAAGAAGAAGAAGAAGAAGAAGAAGAAGAAGAAGAAGA